>NC_089286.1:8341118-8982368 GCF_963678975.1 Dysidea avara | reverse complement strand
AATATCATATCACGATATAAAATTTTTATCATGATATTTCGATATATATCACATATTACACATCACTACCTTACATCATGCAAACAGGTCACGCTTTATTTCAGAAAGGATAGGTCAATGACTCAGATCACTATTCTTGTTTGTGGAGTATTCACCTTCCTGGAAGTTCGCATAACCAGGTTTGCATGAAAATAAGTTACTCAACATTCCTTGGCTAGATGGGTGGCCACTGACTAGCACTGTGAAAAAAGAGGAATATAAGATGGTATATCTAATGGCTTAAACTATACAAATAATCTCAGTATAGTCTTGCATTATACTAACTATCTTATACTTTAGTAAAAACCCCATCTTATATTATGGGAAACATATTATACTTTAGTTTAATACACATTCTTTGTATGGCTTTGTTTACTTAACTAAATGTGATAACTTTTTAGCTTCACCATCAGATCAGCCATTATTGTCTCATTTTTAGCTTCACCATCTCATGTGAATTAAGATTTTTTTTGTACCAAACAAAGTCATGATGATTTTACAATAAGTAGCTACACTTCTGTTAATCACTATAGCTAGCTAACTATAGCTTCAGTTTGTTGTGATAATTTCATACACACACATTTTCATACAGTCAGTAAAGCATATAATACCAGAAAAAAATATTTATTCAATCTAAGAGTCATACAAATCTAGATTTTCTTGCTCAGTTAGCACACCTGCAAAAGTTCGTAGTAATGCTTGTTTAAAAGTCAGTGGTGTGCGCATGCGTATTAGATGCAATTAAGTCGCCATCTTTGTCGCTATTGTTGTATCAGAGGTTGTAAATGTGAGTGATATGACGGTGTATCTCGCGGAAAGAGTGTGCGCGATCGGCGCCATCGTCCAATGAGCCACGATGATAGTTATGGATCACAACTGTACATCCCCTCGTACATCCCTGTTGGCTGTAGTGGTGAAGTGGCGCGGCCAAGTGGACAGTTCCTTCGATGGCAGCAATCAAAAACAGCTCTAGATGAGTAAGTATTAGACTAAAATGATAGCTTGTACGATAGGTTTAGCCGTATTAAATTGTTTATTGTGTATTGTATGACAATGACCTGCAAATGATTCAACTTTGGTGTTCAGTGCTGTGTACGTATTACATGTTTTATATCCTGTTATCTCAGCTTATGGCGGATGACGAGTGGACACAGTTCATCAGCCATCAACAGTAAGAGTATGCATGATCTGCTGTTATGATTTTGTATCAGAGGTACAATTTCTTGTCGAACCTCTTAGTTCTACAGGCTGTCAGTGTACAACATCTGCAGTGTTAGTTTCCTTCAATGGCAGCTGCTTCCTTTAAAGAATCTGGTAGCGACCATATGTGGACAGTTTTGTTCTTTTTTCATGGAGTTGTCCAACGTCATCTTCTAATTACTTACAGCTGTAAGTGCATTAAGCCTGGTTGTGTTTTTATTCATTTTCTTTTCAATAGGGTAGGAATTACAGACTTGGTCTCAGTTCTAGGAGATTCTTCTTATTGCTAACATCTGTAAGTAAGTACACTGAGAGTGTCCAGTATACAATTTATATTTACCTTCGTGGAAACTGGTCTCATTTCTTCTGGGAACCGGTCTCATTTCTTCATGTTTTTCACTACTTTTTATCAACAGCTGATGGCTGCTACCTTGTCTGGCACTGTAAATGAGTTGAGTGCTTTCAAGAACCTGTTCCGTCTTGTTTGTCCTTAATTCACTGACCATGCTCGTATTGCTAACAAAAGTAAGTCCACTGAGAGTATGCAAATTATATTATATTTAGTCTTGTTTCAGTTGTACTTTAGTGATTACAAGATTCTTGGACTTGGTTATCAGTGTATCAGATGCTTCTTGTGAGCTTACGTAACACGTTAGCCCAACAAAGTCACATACTAAGTGGCTGTTTTATGTCTGGTTAGACTCACTGATAACACCTGTAAGTACACCAAATAATCCAGAATATGAATTATGTTTGCCTCCACTTAGGGTTGTGAGACCTGGTCTTATCAGACTTGTCTTAGTTGTACATGGATTGTCGGTCTCAGACTCGGTTTCAGTTTTAAAAGATTGTTACAAACTGTAAGTACAATGATTGTTCAGTATACGCATTATATTTACCATCTTTAATAGAGTTGTGGGACCTAGCCGCCGTTCTACATGGTAATACTAGGTTTCCAGACAAGGTCTCAGTTTTATGAGATTTTTATTGTTACAGACTGTAAGTCCAACGATTGTCCAGAATACACATTATATTTACCGTCTTTGTATTAGAGCTGTGGGACAGTTCTACCAGACAACTAACAGATTGTCACAGAGTTCTACATAGTGATGATAATACAGGTAATTTGTAATGGAACTTGTGAATTGTATTTACTGTCTTACCTGCTGCAGTTGGATAAAGACTGATAAATGACGAAATTGATTTGATACTGTCATGGCCAAGGAGACATTGATTTACTAGCAGTACCTATTGTGGTTTTAACATATTTACAGAATTAAATTCATTACAAATATAATTATAGAAATTATTTAATTAAGGTTATGGAAAGTAAAAAAGTACAGTAGTATAGTAGCCAATATATGGTTGAAATAGGCTTAGTATAGTCTGATAATACACTGCACTATACTAGTGATTTAATCTCTAATATATGACTGTCTTAAATGTATTCAATAAGCTTGTTATAGTAAAGTCCTAATCTATTAATATACGCGGTACTATTTCATTCCAATACTAACATAATAAGACTGTTATAGACCTTATTATTCTGAGCTTTTTTCACAGTGTAGGATATGGTAGGGATGAAGATCTTCAAACAGGCAGTAAGATGTTGTGTGTGTGGTTTGTGTGCGTGCGTGTGTGTGGTTTGCGTGTGTGCATGTGTGTAGTTTGGGCGTGTGTAGTTTGTGTGTGTGTGTAGTTTGTGTGTGTGTGTAGTTTGTGTGTGTGTGTAGTTTGTGTGTGTGTGTGTAGTTTGTGTGTGTGTAGTTTGTGTGTGTGTGTAGTTTGTGTGTGTGTGTGTGTAGTTTGTGTGTGTGTGTAGTTTGTGTGTGTGTGTAGTTTGTGTGTGTGTGTAGTTTGTGTGTGTGTGTAGTTTGTGTGTGTGTGTAGTTTGTGTGTGTTACACATCAAAGCAGGTATAACTACTAGCAAACACATTTTCAATCCAGCTTTAGATTGTTACCAGGAACCATGGCTTACATAAATGAGTAGCTAACATCTAGCTGGCCACCACACAAAATTAGCTGCTGTGGCCACTCATTTCAGAGTAGCTTCTTTTCAAGCCAATATTTGCTTGAGTACAGCCATAGCAAACTGCACAAAAGCATACTTAAGCTTGTATCTTCATCTTTTAAGCAGCAGGTATTACAAAAACGTAAATTTCAACTGAATTGCTAGCACTGTTGCAAGAAAAACTGGAAAACAGAGATATGGAATATTTTAGTAACTAGTTAGTGCTGACAGTGAACAGATGTGGGCGGTGCACAGGAAACAGAGTATTTATTTGAAGTAGCCAATTTGCCACCCATTTACACCCAACCAGAAAAAATACAGGCTGGCTAGGAGACTAATTGATATGACTGCTACTTACAGCACACGCAAACATATTTACCTGAGCAGCTACCTTTCCTTTACCCATCTTCAGATCAGCACGTACCACCATTATCATTTTGTACTGCTCAAACATGGAGGGAGCCTGTAAGACTAAGAGTTATGAGAGCCCACATGATTAATAATGTTTGACAGTACTGTAAGCATAAACCCACAATCGAAATTGACCTAGGCCCAGTTATGTACAGGGGTAGAAAGCTAATCCAGCCTGTTTGCAGTACTGTTACACACAGTACCTTGGATTCTCCATGTGATAGGGATTGGGGTTTCGCGTTGGTTGTTAGGGAACGTCTCGCCCGAATCCTAGCGAAAGCTACTCCAATGAGAACGGCTCCACCAAATCCCGCTAAATACCATGCCAAGGACAGCAGATCCAGCGGCATGATAATTGAGTTAGTACATATGCTGCTATGACATGTTGTGTTTCACCATCACTCTATTTATTTCGATTTTTGCTAAATATAAAGTTTGCTGAAATAAAATCACAAATAAAGTCTGTGCCATCGCCCGCGCCGCATCGACAACTTGTCATGGATTCGGCTAAGGAGCAGGAAAACTCTTCACCGTAAGTGTCGTAGTGTTAAATAGATGTGTACTTGTAGTCACGTATTGCCAGCCCGTTTTATCGGGTTGGGGAGTTTCTCCATTCTCTCCCCTCCATATTATGCACCTATCAATGTATTGCCCCACTGCCCCCCCCTTCGGGCATATATGGGGCTATAGTGGGGATTTGACACAGCCGAATGTCAAATGCCCCACAGTAGGGCAAACCTATCGTGTCAAATCCCCACCGTTGGCCCCAGTTGCAACGCGGGATTAACTCGGGATTTGACATAGCGAAGGAAGTTACAACAAAAAATATTTGGGCACTTACTGAACGATCGTCAAATGTCCCATAGTGGGGCAGCAGTTTCATGTCAATTCCCCCTGTAAAGCCCCACTTACGCCCGAGGGGGGGTGGTGGGGCAATACATTGATAGGTGCATATTATATGGAGGAATATCTATATGCCCTACCTAAGGCCCCTATTTGGTGATTATTAGTTTCTCATCCACCGCCCGCATCCTTCTTAAGCTACCGCATGGTAAGCCATTATTTACTCTGCGCATGCTCAGAAGAACACGTGATACCAAACTGTTATAATTTTTGTTGATGAACGCTACAATGCGCTATATATCACCAGGAGAACTGTTGTTTTCCTTAGCAAATTGCTGCAGTGCCAGTTGCAATCGTGCTCTATCGACTTCATCAAAGCAGGCTTTCAACTGACTGTTGAAAAACAGTTGGCGATCACGAAAAGTAGTGAAGGAAATGTTTGTAGTAAGAAAGAAAGACAATGTGGACAAGGTCTGTACATTAGTGTGTTAATATTATAAAATAATGGCATAATGGTAATACCCTCCCGCCCGCATCATAATAATTAGAAAGGCTAGATGAGAAACTAATAATCACCAAATAGGGGCCTAATAAAGAAAGAAATGGCTATGGTGGAAATGGAGGTAACTTTTTGTGAAATTTTTACTGTGATGGTGTGTAACTTCTAAACCACTTAAAGGAATGATACCGAGGGGTCCTTCACTTCCAGAAATGTCGTTGACGACTATGGAAATTTGATAGAAATTTTTGTTGGAAATTCAGAAATATGTAACTGAAATTTTAAATACATAACTCCGTACAATTAAAAAATTTAAAATGTTTGGCATCGAATTTTGATTATTTCATTGGTGTTAGTTGTACTGCATAGATGTACACGAGGTGAGATGCAAGGAAGAGGGGTCATTGTCAATAGAAGACGTATAGCGATATCTAGATTATAAGTGCACTAACATGTGTCCGTAATCTGCTCCGTAAATTTGTTGTATACTTTCAAGCTGATTGATTCTCACAGTGCAAAGGCCGAAGCAAAGGCCACAGTATAAGTCATTTTGGTGTGTCCGTGGATTACTAGTTGTATTATTCAAATTCTGAAAGGTCACATGCACTGGCACCCTCGCCCCAACCGTGATAGAGTCACGACAGCTTACCAGACTGCTACTGAACTGCTCGGCTTGAACCCATGCTGAAACCACAGCTCATCTAATACAGTAGCCTAAGGCACAGAATATACTACAACTCAAGCTACAACTTTGTAGCACCCAAGAATTTCCAAGACAGAAATTTGGAAATTTGAGTTGGCTAATTTCCATATTTCAAAATATCACGATGGATTTCATGAAGGACCCCACTGAATGATACACCAGCTGCTGGCTATGGAGATTACCTGTACCAAAGTGGTAGTTTTTAGTTACTCTAGTGCTTAGTTTGATTAAACAAACCCCTCTAATCCGATGCTCAGTGGGAGCCATACATTTTGCTAGATTAAGGAGGTTGTTGGATTGTCAAGTCATCTCTATGATCCAACATTGTACAATATCTAGAAATATAGTTCGTGGGCCACACCTACTCCTTTGTGATCCCTACTATACAGTTACTAATGTAATGTATAACAACCTCTATAATCTGACACCTCTGTACTCCATAATCCAACACAAAATTTGATTCCCTAAACGTGGAAATACATTGCTTTTGACCTTTGAAATCCGACAGAGAATAGCACTATTAAAATCAATCGCAGAAAATAATTTTTAAAATCACACAAGGTTTATAACAGATTAGAATTTGCAAGCATTACAACTTTTTTTCTATTATTGTTGACCAATTAAATGCTTTGGTTGCTTAAAAATTATTTTCTGCGATTGATTTTAATAGTGCTATTCTCTGTCGGATTTCAAAGGTCAAAAGCAATGTATTTCCACGTTTAGGGAATCAAATTTTGTGTTGGATTATGGAGTACAGAGGTGTCAGATTATAGAGGTTGTTTTCTATATAATAGTATTGGTATATGGTCGGATTAGAGAGGATTCTGGGTTACGTAGGTGTCGGATTAGAGAGGTTTGACTAACGCAGTTTTGCTTGAAAAACATTGTGAATTCAACTTTGATGGGTAGTAACTCCTAAACCACGTAACAAAATAGTTTACTATTTGTGTTGAAGATACACCGGGCTATGGTGATTGCCTATATCAAAGTGGTGGTTTCTAGCTAGTCTGGTTTTCATGCCAGCTCAGGGAGTCATTTAAATTTTCTTGAAGTTTCAATCCGCCTGAGGCAATGCTACAAGATAGTTGCAAGGACTGATTTGCTTTTCTGGCATGTTTTAACACAAATAAGATCTTTTCCTTGAATTACAGCAAGAATGGTGGTGTTGCTGGCTTTATGTCAGAAATTCATGAAGTTATTTACCTCGTATGCATTTTTGGCACAACCAGATGCTGTGCCATATCTCCATAATGGCTAGGTCAAATCACTCATAATTTGGCATACCATAGAATACATAAATGAACCCACTGCAATCGGTTTTGTTGCTCATAAGTTAAGAGTGTAAATGAATCAGTATTCATGGAGTTACCTTAGTAAAAATCACTAAAATCACTGGATTGACTAGCTGTAACACCAGCCTTACATGTAGCATTAGGCTGCATTACAGCTAGCCAGGTAAACACAGTACTCACAAACACAAGTGCTCTTTTACTACATTTTAATTAAGAAAGTAAAAGATGGGTTAAAGTAATGTGCACACATGTGATTTAGACCACTCCAAATAAATTCTCTGTTTCCTGGACTTGGGCATGCATATTGCATGTGGCTAGGTGGTCCATTTCCATTATATGATTGGGTGCTTTTAAAGGCATTATTTGTCTGGCACAACCTTGAAAAGCTGCATAAATTCCTTTTTAAGTTGCAAAAATAACACAACTGTGAATTTGTACTGACTTGATATATAGCACACGACACTATTACAGGATGGCTTTTATTTAGCCTGTACAGTATGTAAGAATAACTGGAAAATAATGGAAGAATATGGAAAATGAAATTTTAGAGCTGACAGTAACCAGATGTGGGCTATGGATGGGAAACAGAATTTATTTGAAGTGACCTCATTGTGTACCTTCCTAGCATTGCCAACTACCTGAAGATAGAGGTATGTATAAAATAAAAGGCTGCTGTGCACAGAACAGTTGCATGTGATGCAGCTTTAAATGTAAGGCTAACTAGATTACACGATAACTGTTGTCAGTTAAACCATGTTTTCTTATTTTGGGAAGAATTTCTGGCACCTCCCAGACTTTGGGGGTTCTACTGTGCAGCTTCTGATTGTTGTGAACTGCTTGCTGATTGGCATTGTTTGGTGAGAACTGTGCACAATGGCTTCAACTATTTTAAAAGTGGTTGTGAATCTATCGTGTGTGATTCTAAGCATTTAACAGCAATCAGAAGCTGACCTAAAAAATATGTGGAGTGCCAGAACAAAACTGCATTCGTCAGACCCTGCAAAAGTAGAAAAAGTGGCCTGGCCATGTGAGACTGAACTATTGTGGATAGTGTAAATGCTACTTAAAAACCAGATGCTTGATTAGTTAGCACAGTGGCATCAATAGAACAATTGCCATTCATTGCATCATATCAAAAGTACTCTTTAGTGTTAAAACTATTTAACATGTTATTGTAGCCAATAGGATATCTTAACTGTAGGGCAACTACACACCTCTAATAGTGATGTAAAACTTATTGGCAGCAAGTTTCTAGGACTTGGTTGTGATGAGGAAAGAAGCAGGGGTCTGGGGCAGCACCCCTAAAAGTTGTAGAAAAACATTACAGGTATTGCCTGAATGCAGTGACTGCTTTATTAGAGTATTTGGTTGTTCTATAGGTGTATTTCAGTTTTGCTTTAAAAAAAGCTGTTAATGCTGAGGCCATGCATACTAGGGCCTGAACCAAAGTTGAAATTTTAAAGTATTGGTGGCCATTTTGGCCACTGCCAACCAGTGTGGGCAATACTCTGGTTTTTGTGATTTCTTGAAACACCTATTCAAGTTTGAGGTATAATCATGGTAGAGTCAGACTCAAGAATTTTGATAATTAGTTGGATGAAAGTGTTGCCATCCACCAGCATGAATTTTTAAGTTGATATGCTTTGTGAAGTGATGTTCTGCTGCACTGCAACCTTATTCTTGCTGATGCTTTCTCTACCACAACTGAATAGTTCATCTAGAGTAGCCACAGTTTACATACAAATACTACTGTGATATCTTGTTGATACTGTTGAAGTTGTTCTGGTGTTTGTCAGCCAAAGCTCAACGAAATATTTAACAGTCCACTTTTTACGTGAAACCGTATGTTAAGGTAGAATAAAATGCTTTGTGGCTTCTAATTACTGCTATATAAATTAAAACTGAAAGAATTTCTTTCTTCTCTTTCAAGTGAAATTTGTTCTCTTCTTTACTTGTACCATCCAATTCAGGAAAAGGCAAACAGACAGGTACCAAATTGTATTTAATATTGGATCTACTGCTATTAATATTTGATCCATGTTGTATTCAGATCTGGAAAGCAATTACGCTATCCTGGAGGTAAAGAATGCTTGTACAAATTCAGTGCACTAATACTGATAATTAACCTGTCTCCTATCGTACATGGAACAGTGAAAAGTTGCAAGCTAGCAAAGTATCTGCTCAAACAACAATGTCTAAATTAAATTTCTTAAATGTTTTACTACATATGCTACCATTGAATCATATTGTAAGGCTTGTATGGGCTATAGGCTTGATTTCTTCATTCACTTCATTCTGAGACATGTCTTTTTGCAAACCACAGCATGTACAATCATGAACTTACCTTTGTGCTTCTTTGTGTCCAGTTCTTTTCACTGACAATGCAAGGTTGTGTGCGTGTGTGTGTGTGTGTGCATGCATGGCAACATAGCCAAGTGGCTAGAGCACCGGCCTGGTAATCAATAGGTTTCAAGTTCGATGCCTGGGTATAACTAATTTCTATAATTGTTTCTATAATTAATTTAATTATAATTATTAATTGTTGTTGCAAGAAACTTTACTTACATTCCTCCATTGTAATCAACTGTTTAACAGGAACCTGGTAATCTAGCTAGTGTGAACATTCAGCTGTAACATCAATGGATGCCTGGTGTTAACCAGGAAAGAAAATGCCAACTGTCCATGTCCCACACAGTGGGTGACGGTCCAGGTGGGACTGTGGTATATAAATGGTACAGCCTCCTGCAGATTACTAGTCCTGCCCCAAGAGGATTTGTCTGTACTAACTCATAGCACTTTAGTGCATAGGTGTCCCAGTACTGGTTTATTGGGTAGGCGTGACCATGCTAGCACGATAGCCGAAGATTTTGTGTGTGCGTATGTAGGGGTTGTATAATGATTACTTCAAATTCTAATTATTTACTGTATATATAGCTATGTACATACTGTTACAATACATGCATTGTCAGTAACAGTTGCTTTAATGTTATGTATAATGACTGCTGAAGTAAAAGTGGTTGCAGAGTAGTATGTAGCAAATGCATATGCTGTACAACGACTTTGGTGGTAAACAACATTTCCTTTTATGTAATCTTCATTCAAAAATTTATGATTTGCAGTAAGCTGACTGAGAGTTCTAAATCACAATTACTTGACTTCTACAGTGGTTAATGCTAATACTTACAATAGTACCTCAATTGTCTGAATTCATTTGGGCCTAGGTGTGTTCAGATAATGGTAAACGAAGCCCATAAATTTATTACACGGAGCTCAGTTATGAATTGTGATACTCTAATAGAACATACACTTTAGGCAGAATACTCCACAGTTTGGATAACAGAACATCCGGATAATCAGTAGCTGGATAAAAGGAAGGATAACTTTAATAGACTTATTAACTATATTGTAGATAATGTTACATTGATATATTGAGTGTTATAATTAGTGAGTATCTCTGTTTATTCTTGTCCATTTCACCATTTTAAGGCACCCACCACATAATTGGTATATGCGTTACAATTATTTTAATGCTGTAGAATTGCTGCTGAATTGCTGCACAAGTTAACACTCATCCAGATTTCTCCTGGTTCATTTTCTCCACCCACTGATGTAACCCTCAAGTTATCTGATGGTAGTATTGATGCTCACAAGATGATACTAGCTGCTGTGTCCCCTGTCTTTGAGAGGATGTTCTATGGAGACTTTAAGGAGGGAAAATCAAAGGAAGTGGATTTACCAAAGGAGAACTACAGTACAATGAAACTGTTGATTGATTTTGTTTACAAAGGAAGCTGTGATCTGGATAATCTTGATGCCATATTGCCATTGATTGCAGCTTTTGATTATTACCAGATTAACAAAACACCATTTCTTCACATGTGTGGTGAAGCCATCTTATCACAATTGGATTCCTCTAATTACCTTACATTGTTGCCAAAGTATGTTAGTGTGATGAGTGAGGAAAGTCACAAGAAAGCAGCTAATATGGTCATGAGCTATACTAACAATGATTTTGTTACTAAGTTTGATGAGACCAAAGATCTTCCTGAGGAGGTGATGCTTCCCCTCTTACAAAGAGCTGATATCGACTGCCATGAAGTGGACATCTTCAACTTTCTAGCCAAATGGCATGATTATCAAACTCAACAACTTGGCAGGTCCTTAAAATTGACACAAAAACTTTTCCAAAGCATTAGATATCAAGTGATGATCCCACAGATGTTGTCTTCCAAGGTGGTCAATTGTGTTCATGCTGACAAACATCTTCTAAGCAATGCTTACCAATATATGCACAATAGTTGCAGTTCACTAGGGAAGTACAGTGCCAATGATAATTTTTTTAACCCTGTCAACTGTTGTTCCAGGAAACCTGCGCATTCTTACAAGGTAGAATGGGAGGTGTGTTCAAATATTTCAATGAATCGGCAGTCTACAGATATGAGTATATTTAACTTTCAATTTCAAAGTAGTAACCATCAAATTATCACAGAATCTGTACCACTCGAAAATGGAGTATATACATTTAAGATCTCAAACATTTACTGCTATGTTAATGCAATACTTTCTGTTGATATTATTGGTCAGAGTAGAAAACATCTGTACACATTCCCATTGACAAGTAACGATGTAGTTACCATGTCGATACATGATAATGACATGTTTCTGAAGTTGATCAGTGCTGATAAAGTCAAGTCGACAGTTTGTATCAGTGAATCACAACCTTTCAGGGTATGCATTTGTAATATATCATCATGTGGTCACAACCACGGTCATTCCTTCTGCATAGATGATTGTTCTAAACATTAGAGGTTTACATGAAATGAACTGAATGTATATATATACACCTTGGAACTACACAATGTTCACAATGAGATATACGTATACATACAATGGTATGAAACGAATCTTTATTAATGTATATGCATATTATAACAATGAATGCTATACAGTACATGTTGTATAGTGTATACATAATTAATGTTAAATCAAGATACCAGGTTTATAGTGTTGCATATATGTACAGTACAGTGTAGTGTGTCTGCATGGTGAGAAGTTAATGTATAAATTAATTATAACTGATGTGGCTCCTTGGGAGCAAAGATGTTGCTGAAAGATCATGCAAGTTATTTTTGGGTCTGGAATTTTCTGCATAGCTACACGTGATATGTGACCACATTTTACAAAACCGATCCAAATCGCACATCAGGCAAAATCAAACTAACACCTTCAGTGGATAGCTACACTATCGTACTACTAGTTTTGACCCTCAGTACTACTCAAACTACTCGAGGCTGGTTTCAACAGACGTCTTTTCTGGGTGGTGTGGAGTGCTCAAAAGGTGGTTTCCGGTCTTGTGAAGGACCTGGCTTGGCAAGAACGATTTACTGGTGGACAGCCTCGTAATGTTGGCCAGATGTTTTTGTGTTGATGATCAGCCACTAAGGAGCCAGCACAACCCTGTAATCTCATGTCTGGACTCCAATCGTGGTCTGCCTCCATTTTGAAGTCTATCTACCTATTGAAACATGGGAATACATGATGTATTGAGCCAATTAGCCAATTATGCTTTGAAAATAGTCTATTATGCTTTGAACATGAAAAATGTTCAAAATTATGATATCAAGATTATGCTCTAGAGTTGGCTGAATTATTAGAGTATATCAGCCCTTCCCGACTGCTGTATTAGAGTATTTCAATCTTATTTCCACGAAGTGTGAACTAAGAAACAATAAAAATGATAACGTTGTACCATTTCTTGATACGAAATACAGTATATTTAGATGTAATGTGTTCGTGATTTTCCGTATTCTTGGCGCGCGCACTGCGTATTTAATTAAAGAATCTTGAAAATCGTCCTATTATGCTGGCATAAAGCATAATGCTTGATGCTTTTGCTAGCCTATAATGCTCGAAATTATGCCAGCATAATTGGCGCAAGCCTATAAGTACAAGTTGAATGCAGAGATAACCTAGATCCCATGTTGTGTGGTTTCTCAGGCACTTGCCTAGACTGTACGCTGTCTGTGGATCAAGTCACCATCTGGTCAGGGGATTTTTTTTTCTGCATTCAACAGAGTTTTAGTAATATGCTTCTTACATGCAGCAAGAGAAAAAAAGAAAATGCAGTTTGAGGATGATTGTTTTTAGTCACTGTGAACTGAGGCTTTACAGTACAAGTGCTGAAGGTCTGTAGGACATCTGGTCCTAAAGCCTGTTAAAAGTTGTGGTTACGTAAAGCGTATGTTTGAAAAGGTGGAGAAAGGAGAAAAAATCCGTTGGCAGCCTCGAACCTACAGCCATCTGATCAATGCTCGAACGTTCACAGGAGCCTGCCAGGCAGTCAGGATTTCTCCTTGTCAATTTAAGTACACATAGAAACTCTAGAGATTGACTTATTATCTCAAACTACTCCTCCAAATGGACTATAAGGACTCACAAAGAAGGCTATACTGAAAGCCTGTGTTGTGACCTTATTAGTAAGTGACTATAATATATTTATTTGCTAGAACCATTCCAAATGTGTTTTTCAGCCACTAGAGAGTTGTGTTTGTCATCATTTTATAACATCTGTGATATGACTGGACACATTCATCTCCCGGTGAGAGATCTATTACTGTTTTCTCTGCTACTGCTAGTATGGGACAATTAGGAATTTCTATTCCTGCTCTTTTGTCATGCAGCCGGCAGTGAGTTCTGTGCATATTATGAAATTACTCAGCCTGGTAGTCCACAATCAGTAATTTTACCTCAACTTGTAGGTAATGAGGTAGGAATGCTCAGCTTAAAGTCAAGCTTTTAAAATCTATACTATACTTGGGCTGTTTCTACACAATCTGACTTAGGTTCCCGAGTTGGGTTCAGAGAAGGGTGCATTTGACAGGTAATTGGCAGGAACACTATTTGCCTTACATTAAACATACATAATTCACCCACATCATTGTAATGTATACAGGAAACAGATTAACTAGATTGAGTGTCAGACTGTGTTAGTATATAGCTATAGTCCTAAAAACATAGACATACTGATTTATAACACAGTGTATTTCATTTATATAGCTATTTAATCTGGTAACACATAGCTATTGTTTAGGACATGCATATGTAGTTAGATATATTATACTATCATTATTTTTCTCCATCTATTCAAACACACTTTATGTAACAACTTTAAACAGGCTGTAGGACCAGGTGTACTACAGACCTTCAGCATCTGTGCTGTAAAGCCTTAATAAATAAATATAAATAATTTCAGAAATTATATACACAAACAAGAAATTTATTATTTATACATTCAATAAGATTCACTGAAAAAAAGAATTACATTATGCAGCACTACAATCAATTGGGGCCCAATTTTGGAAAACCATCCTTTTGGGCACATGCAAAATTTGCAGGAAAACTCATTTAAAAATTTCAGTAATTTTCTTACACATTAGGATAAAACAACTATCAAGCCTTCTTCCTGTGAAATTTCACACCCAAAGCTTCTTTCTGCTAGGAGATATGGATGATTTTATCAGACCATGTAGTGATTTCACAATGCGTGGGACGCCAATTATATAAATGGGGTGATTTGTTCAGGAGCTAGAATGGTTAAAACTAAGTCTTAGACAATGATACATGGCGTTTAATTGAAGAAAAGGACCAGGATCACTTGATTTAGCTATCAGAAGTCTCTTTATAATATTTTTAGACAGTAGGAATGGAATTATTTGTAAACAAAGTAATTTGTCACAATTTGTCATACTTAATCACTCGCTGAATTCAAAGCATTAATATGAAAAGTTACTTTGTAATGTATTAGGCAGTAAATTGACCATATCTCTGGAACCCTTCAAGATATCAAGCTGAAATTTTGACACAAGATAGATAAACACCCAGTACCTCATTTTAGCTATGAAAGAGAAAATTTACCAACGTGCCAAAAAGGATGATTTCCAAAATTGGATCACAATTGCTATGTAACTTTTATTTAACAGTATGAGTGATGAAGGTTTGTAGGACACCTGATCCTCAGCCTGTTTGAGATGTTGTATTAAGTGTTTTTGAAAGGTTGCAAAAAGGAGAAAAAATCTCTGACTGGACCTGGGCAGCCTTGAACCTGAAGCCATCTGATTTACACTCAAACGCTTACAGGAGTCTGCCAGGTGGTCAGGATGTTTTTTCTTATCAACTGTGCATGTATACAAGCATGTTATAGGATGCAGGCATGTCAGCAGATGGGCAGCCTGCCAAATAGTATGATGTCAAATTAAAATAAAATCATCAAAACCAGTCTCACAGATACAAATTCAATACTGAGTCTGACATATCTTAAATGACAACGTAAGGTTCAAAGTCAAGGAATGTGACCTGGTAGTTAACCTGTTAAAATGAATGGAAGCTCAGTTCACACACTGAGCATGTAAAGCATGTTCTATCCGAGGTACCATCTGAGGGTCTGGGGGGGCACAGGAACATGTGGTCTAATGATGTACAACTTGAACTGTTGTCACATGCTTCCTACTTATATAGATTGTTTTCCCATGCATGTCACTATGTACAATATAGATTATATCTGATGAACTGCTGAGGCTACTCAGAGTATACAGACAAAACAATAACAAACAAAGTCACTTCTATGCTCCAGACTGGCCAGGCAGATCCCTTAATGGAATCAGTGATCCAGTGGGTTAGTACTAACTAATGAACTAACCTGTAAGTGTCATCTACCATCCATACTTTTAGGCACTCCTTTTTTGTGGCTGTACCAATGGAACTCCATACTATTTGAACTCCATACTATTGGCAATTTTGTCTCAGCTGACTGCAGGCAGTTTTAAGCATAAACTTAAGCATCTTCTTTTTTGTAATTGGAGATTTTTTTTCTTTGTGATTGTATAGTATAGTTTATTTTTGTTTTGTGTTTGTTTGTGTCTATCTGTATGTGTGTTGGGGACCAGGCTGTCTAGCCTTTTGTGTTACCCTTTTTCGGAGAAATTGATAATTTTTAAAAAAATTTTTGCACATGATGCACTGTACTATATCAACCAGCGGGTCACTGAATCAGTCACCCTTTTCTTAGCCTCCTATACTATTAACATTTGGGTTTAAGGAAGAAAATCCATCCCTCCTGGAGAAAAACTGAGCATGGCATCTGACTAGCCATTTGGTGGTCTACAGTTTGAATCCTGGGATTTGAGGAATTATAGTTTTTCCAGCCGCTCAGTTGGACCCACTTTCTGTTTCACATGTACAGGTTAGGCAGGTAACTCAAAGCAAGTTGCCTCTAGTTCAGTGCTATCAGACCTTCACTATCAGTGCCAGTGGACCACCTAACTGTAAAGTAGTATAGCTAGACTCAGAATACAACATTTAATCTGGTAGGTCTAGAAAACAAAACAAGGCTGAGTATCATCAACTGCTTGCGGAATTTGATCACTTAAAGATCCCAAACTATTATGAAACTATTGAAATTAGTGTGCTAGGTCACTACCTACCTTCTTCCATTCAGAACATCAAGAACTTTATTGACTTTGTACAACTTTGTGTAACCACCAAATCTTCCATCCAAAAGATCCTCGACAATGCTGCTCATCAATGTATGACATGTTCGTAAAAGATTTTCTTGGACAGGAATTGTAATGATTGGTCAACTGAGCACTTAACTTAATTTTTGTCTTGTAATTATTGTTGTTAGTCTTTTAAAAAAATTTTTTTACATGTATACTCACTCCTTGCCGTGCCCACAAGATCTCATTTTGCTTGATCTGACTGTGGTCGTACGAGACCGAGGACTAATAATCTATTGTATGTATCATCATAATTATTACTAATGATGGTTCTCTCTCTTAAATCACTTCAGTAGCTATTAAATTCCTTCTGAAATCGTAGCCGACTTGGCCACCAACTGACCGACTCCCTCAGTAGCAGGGGCGGATCCAGGGGACTGAAGCCCCTCTTCACTTTTAGGCTTTACTTGATCAATATGCTGAGGATTATAATGAAATTTTGTCTTAGCATAATTATATGATCACTAATAATACAAATACTCATAAAACTACCTTATAAACATCTTTCCAAGGTATTATTAGTGGATTTATGCTAAAGGTTATGCAACAAGGACCCGGATCAGCATTGGAGGTGTACAAGACCGAGATACTCTAATAGAGCAGTCACTTGACTATTCTAATAGAACATTCAGCAGATACATTACAGTTGGTTCTGCTATGGTATCTATCTACACCTATACATACAATGAAGTGCATTGGTCTGTTTAAAAGGCTTGGTTCATCTACTTGTGTAGTTATACACAATTTCCACTGAAAATGCTCTCAGATTCAATCTTGTATTATTCAAATTTCAAAATTTTCCACTTTCAACATTATTATTCTAACATACATCTATTGTTGTGCGATTGTGAGAGATGTACTTGGTTGTCTGAAAAATTAACAAAAATGAAGTAGGGATCTATGCAATAAAAAGTAGTGAAATAATAGATGAATGATGGTATTACAGGCTTTACAGCTACGCAAACCTTTCCATTAACATATCCATACCTAATATCTATACCAGAATGTGTCATTGCAAACCCATTTATTACTAGAGGACAGAACAAGAGGTTTACCAACATCTCAAAATCACTGGAAAGCTATAAGCACAGTTTCTTCCCAAGGATAATTCCTAAGTGGAACTCCCTCCCTAGCGAAGTAATTAATGCACCAACACTGGAACAATTTACACTACACTTACATCATCATTATAATTAATAATTAAACATTGCATTATACTCATATGTATATATGAGTAGTCTGGCGCGGCCGCCCCTTCGATTAGAGATTAAGCTCTAATTGAAGGGGCGGCCGCGCCAGACTAATGTATGAGTGCTACAATTACACAATATAATAATAATCAAAGGCAGTTTATAAAATATCTACAGGCAGAAATATGTATTTTACGTGGATATGTCTCCAAATTGCAGTATTTTAGCATCTATTTTTTTAAAATTTCCTGGGGGGGCATTCCCCCAGACCCCCTAGCAAAGCATGCTGGGAGGTATCCTAGATCCGCCCCTGAGTAGCTAATTCTTCATAGGGAGTGATGACTTCATCCAGAAGTGACAAAGAGATGATGGCGGTGCATGGCGATCCGATGATCTTTCTTGTTGGTACAGTGGTAGTATAACGAAATTCCGTATATTTCTCCTAATTTTCTCGTGACTGAGCGACTGAGTCCCGAGCTTCATAGTATTGTGTGGTTTAACTGATTTTACTTCGGATTTTTCGCATTATGGCAAGCGAAGGAGATTTCAGACTTTTATTGTGAGTTATTTATTGGGGCGAGCCTGAGCGAGTCCCACAATTGCAGTACTCTATTCGACCGTACGATCGTCGCGTTCCCAAACGTTTACGCAAAGAACACGGAAAGTCCCACACTGTTAGTAGTCCATTGGACCGTACGATCGTCGCATTCCCAAACGTTTACGCAAAGAACACGGAAAATCCCACACAGTGGTCACTTTTATTGCACGTGGCGCGATGTGACCATGGCGAGTGTTGAAAGTGCAGAACAGAGAGAAGAAAGGCTCAGAAGAAGAAGGGAGCGCGATAGGCTCAGAAGAGAGAGAGAAACCGAGGAGGAAAGACAAGCAAGGTTTGTAAACGAAAATAGCCGGTACATGCACTAAGTGCAGCTTGCTACCTGTGCCTTTCGAAAATACTACTGTAGGTTGGCTAGGCGAAGACAATATGAAAGAATTAGACGCGAGAACGTGGATGAACACCAAAGGCTTACCAGAAGACAGCAAGATCAGCGTACACGTGGAACAGAATCTGATGAACAGAGGGAAGCAAGGTGCTGCCGGGTAAAATAGGACTGTTGATGGGTGTTAAATGCATGTATCTTTAATTTGTAACACATTAAGTTTATCAAAGAACTGTGTATTAAGTACTTTCAATAAACTAAGTGAGGCTGTGTTGATAGCCATCTAAATTGCATGTCAACATAAGCCAGTAATAAGCTGACTATACTGTTTTTTTGAATATGGGATAGATCAGGCTCGCCCCACAATGCTTTTAGCATCTGTCTAGTAAATAATATTGTAGTAGGGTTGGTATCGGGGTCGGGTGCCGGCGGGATGGGAGCGGGAGGCTAGTCTCGCGTCAGTAGACCAGAGCAAGACTAGTGTGAGTTCAATGGGGATATCATCATAGATAATCACCCCATGGTTGTACTATTAAGCAGTGGTTAATAATCATTCATCAGATAAACTACGTGCGAACAAGTATAAATACAGCAATCAACGAAGCCTGGCTAATGTTAATGTGACATCACGTGTGTGCATGTATAATAGTCTGTCACATCCCCCCTCCTAGGATCAAAGGTTAAGTCTATTAGGAAGTTTTATTGCAGTTCCAGTTTGACAACGGGTTGCGATCTAATTAGGAATCTGATCTGTTGACTGTGATGATAGCTACGAGTTTCAGCGTGCAATCGAATACAAAGCTGACTCCTGTTCCTGCAAATTTCCCCAGATTGTGTGTCAATAATATAGGCTCTTGGAGTACTAGCTCGTCACACAACTCTTCCAGGAACATTTCTGTTGTCAGTATACCCATACTGTTGTGTTATCTGGCAGAGATGGCAGTGGAATGGTATTTGGTCGTAGTTGTGTTATTTCTGTTCTGCCATATACTTATCATCCTGTATTCTGAACTCTTGGTACAACTTCAAAGGAAAATGAAGAAAACATACAGATGAATCAATAAAATCACTACAGTAAGGTGAATTACAGACTAGTAAGATCTTGGTTAATTAATGACAGTGGTTGGAAATTAAGTGTGGTAGTTTCTTGTTCTTGAATATGTTGCAAAGTGGAAGTACAAATCAAAATGGGATATCAATTTCATTATGAAAAATTTGTATACATAAATAATCTAGCATTACTATTTCATTTGTCCTCCACTTAAGCATGCTACAACAGTACTAGTGTCAGTACATTGGCAGTGAATCTACCTTGAAATCTCAACTCTAGAGTAGATCCAACACAGGACAGCCCGCACTGTAACAAATACATGTGATCCCATTGTAATTTCATGGACCAGCTGGACTGGGAATCACTTGAAAATAGACGAACAAATTTAACCTGTTTTGTATGAAGTGAAGCATGTGAAATGTTACACTTAAGAAATCCTAGGATTCTTAGGTGGTATGTAATTAATGTGAGTGTTCCATTTCAGGTCTGACTAGATACATTGAAATTACACACACATCCTGGTCCAAATCACGTTTGCCTGGTGGCTACAGGCATGGTTTCACATGCGGCTTATAAGAGATTTGGCTGATCTTGGAGTTTTGGCATTTAGCCTGATTCAAGGCTAGTAGTCAGACACATCCTTGAATTGTGCAACAGATAAAATCAGCTCACTATTGAATACGGCATTAGTCCACTGCACCAGCTGTTAATATATAAATAACTCCATGCATACACTTCAGTGATGTTTGCAGAATATACCCTCCTTGCGGTCTGCCAAAACATTTGCTCCTCACACACTGCACAAAATTCTTCAAGTTTTAATCTTTCCTGTTACCAGTATCTTCCTGCTTGCTTTATTTATACACTGACTTATAACTTGAAAGACCGGCCCAGACTGTTTTCTAAAGTCTAAATAAGAAAAACAGCTCACATAAAGTTCCCTTCCGTATGGATGAACATCACTGATACAGCTCATCCCACAATAATACTTCGTTACTAATAACAACCAACAAAAACCCACAATCGATCCGTTAATTCTTTTTATCTTATGTTTAATCACCCACTGGAGATGCCACTGCTAACTTATAAGGGAAGTTTCAGCAATGGTAAGTTGCAAGCTTCAATTTGAGAAAGCATTCCGTTCCGTGGTTTAGTCCATCATTCCGTTCCGTTCCGTTCCGTAGAATAGTCCCCACCTTAAAACACCCCCTCACTGAATGATGTGATTTATCTGTTTTATTTTATTTTTTTATATTTATTACTGTGCAGCAATCAAAAGATTATAATGCACAGGTGTGATCATAAAAGTTACTTAAGTTATTACAAAACTCATTAGGGGTAGAGGAATTAATTACATCAGCAGGGAGTTGGTTCCACAATTTGATGGTTGATGGGAAAAAGGAAAATTTGTATGCATCAATAATGAATTAGAGTCATTGGTTGGTGATAGTAGCCACTCCTTAAAACTTGAAAGTTTAGGGGTAAGATCATCTGTAGACACAATCAAATATCCGTTTATTATTTTGTAAAAAGTACTTAATTTAGCTTGGGTTCTTCTTGCCTGTAACAATGGTAGATTAAGAGAAGACAACATGTTAGTAACACTTGAATATCTTGAAAAGTCATTAAAGCAAAATCTAGCAGCAGTTCTCTGGATTGATTCTAGCTTGTTTATATTCAACAAGGTGTGGGGATCCCAAGCAGACGCAGCATATTCAATGATTGGACGAACCATAATCTTGAAACAATTACATTTAATGTGAGTAGGACATTCGCGTCTGTTGCACACAACTACACAAACAACTCGGACCGGCCTGCACAGTCAGTCTCATGATATGTCACCAATAAGATTCACTAGCCTGGAACACTGTACACTTCCTTACCTCTGTTCCATATGTAACACAGAAATGCTGACTCGCCTATCTCTTTGTCCGCCCAAATACGGGTCACAGTGTTTAGTAAATTCAATCGCACGTGATTTTCTAGCCCATCCCAGTTTTATGAGAACAATGGAAACGGCAGAACGAGCCGAAGTGAGCCCAGAAGATTGTACGGACTCATCGTGACTATAGGCGTCGTGTTATATGATACATTACAGTAGGGCAGAGCTGCACATGTCACCTAGTGTAAATTACTTTAAACTAGTCTCCTTTACTACACGAGCTTGTTTAGCTCTTGCTCTGTGAAGTGCACTAGTTCTACGTTTAATTTTAACATCTTAAGCAACAATACAGGTGTCCATGTGCTGCTTGAATACTGTAATTCACTGATTCTGCTGCTGGTCTTAGTTTTGCAGTTTCTTTGCCTGCTTCTTTTGTTGTTAAATGATTGCTGCTGCTTCTGCTTGCATCAGCAGCAGCTGCGACAGCAGTCAGCTAACTCAGTACCGAGTAAAATATATTCAAAGTAACTAGCTATTAAATGGGCGTAATAATTTGTGCGATTTATACTCACGTTCTTTAAGAATAATTATTAGTCTTTATTTTACCATGCACTATGAAACTTGGAGAAACAATTAATATGTTATTTTGTGTTGTTGCATGGTATTGCTCCCCACCCTCTGAAAAGAACATCAGATGTTATAATGTAATAAGAATCTTGATACACACAAGACTACATGCACAGCCAACATATTAACGTACTCTGTCCTAGGGGGATAAATAATTATGCTATTGCAATTTTACTTCTCTGGTTCCTCATGCATGGTCTCCAACTTGACATATACATTTTGTTGTTGTTATTTGCTGTGTAGAGCTCACCACAGAAAGAGTATATAATTCCTCAAACATCTTCTAATTTATGCATAGGGTAGAAGGACCACTGGCTGCGTCCACAGGTAGATGATGAAGGGGAGTGAGGGCAATCAAAATGTCAACAAGACCATGTAATACTATGTAAAACATTACCAGTTTTAAGATATCCATTGTTCTAATAATGGCCACTTCATATTTTCAGGAATGGTATAGCTACACTGTTATGGTAAGGAGAAGTCATTTGTGATGAATCAAGCGGCACTGCATTGAACCTCTTCTTACTTGGTGTTTTTGGTATTGAAGGTGTGGGACCACACTGTAGCTGTATCACTGTAGGTTAGCAGTGTCATGCATCCATTTCCCGAAGATCAAAGGTAAAAATGAGTCTGTAGATACACTGCGATTTTGATATCATTGGGTAAAAGTCCTAAAGAGATGTTATATAATGTAATAGAGCTTTGTGTGATGGCATGGATAGGACATACTATGCTATGTTGTGATGTGATTATGTGTTCAATGCCTATTAGTATGTAGTACAAAAATAATTTCCAAACTGTGAGTATAGCAGAAATGTGTTACTACAATGTATATAACAATAAAATTACCCATACTTCAAAGTGATGTATGGATATAGATATCATTTGCTATGTTTGATTTGTCAAAACTGCATCAAAATAATATATAGCCTATTTTGTAGCAATAACTTCTGTCTATTTAAATGTTATGTGTACTTTGTACTCTACATGCATGTAGCCAATTCCAAACGAATATGTCTAAATATGAGATGACATTCAATCAACACTGTGTCAACTATAACTATTTAAGCACCCTCAGGGCACCTGCAGCCCACTTCTAAATGCTGAAGACGAACAGTGGAATACGCAAACTTTACATGGCAACTACAAATTATGCACAAACCCATTCAAACCACAAAAGGTTTTCCCTACCCACAATAATTCTGATCTTTAAAATTTATACAAATATGTATATTTCTCAGCATGTATAACCAAATTTCAGAGGGGGTGTCGTCACCTAACCCCTCTGTACCCCTAGTTATACCCTCATATTTAATCTCTAGTGCAGACAAGACGATTAATTTTGTTCATTTACATGAAAACAAATTACTAAACCATGTTAAGCATTACAATAAGTATCACACTCCAATTAATGATCACCACAATATACAATATGTTCTATTTTTATGGCTGCCTTCTGAAGCTAGCTGCACATAGCTTTATGTAGGTCTTAATAACACCTATGGAAGCCATAGACTGGGACTCATGCATTATATGCAGTAAACACACTGGAAATTTGAAATGTCCAGTAGACAGTTATAATAATGGTTTAGAAGTTTACAGAAATTTTCTGGGAATTGTTGAAGAGTTTCACAGTTTAGATGCATCACCAGTTGGTGTCAAATTTGAAGGTGACAACTTGGCAGAAGTGTTTTATCAAAACAAAACTAAATGGCATAAATCTTGTCATTTAAAATTCTCTGCTTCTAAATTGTTTAGAGTTAAAGCACACATAAAGTGGTTTACACATTTCATGTAGTCTATGTTCGTTAATGTCATGTGATTATCAAATGTCAGCCATTAAAGTCACATGACTTTTTCTCCATATTTGTAATGAGCTTCTCTTGCAATAGTGGGAAATCAGTTGGTGGCAGCTTTATGTCTTGTAGTTGTCCGGTCCCTTATGTCAAAATTTTGGAAAAGTCATTGCACAGCGGATCAAAGTACCAAACTTGGTACAGTGAGCTTGTATGTTACATTGAAAACAGTGTAGAGAATGATGACTGTATTTTTTAAGTTAGCTCAATTGCACAGTCTTTATGTGGAACGTTTGCAATGCTTGGGTATCAGCAAGGGTGTTAACAAAACCAGGTTGAAGAAACAGACACTAGATCATTTTTGTGGTGAGTGTCAAGAACAATCAGATGGAAAAAATTCTTTGCTTGTTTTCAATGAAGGTTTAACAAAAGTTTTAAAGGAGTCAATGAAATCTCTAAATTTTGAATCGGAGGCATTTTTAATGACCAAATTAGTAAAAATCATGATGCAGGAAATTTTTGACTGTGATTCTTTCCATTTCTCCGGTACTTTTCCACCCAACTTCCAACAAAACTCTGTGCCAACTGTCTTGAAGAATTTTCTCTTAATGTTGCTGAATGGACCTCATGCACAGAATCAAGATGATGATGAATCTCAAGCTTGTCTTACAATTTTTCAACTTGTGTGCTTTAATGTCAAATCAAAAAGATCTTCTGCTGAAAGCAGTCGACATTTCAAAGACAGAGAAACTCCAAGAAGTAAAATGGACCAAACATGCTACAGCATTGTTGGCAAAGGACAAGCTGAAAGTTGATGATTATATGTTTCCTGGGCTGCATTTCATGCTGAAAATCAGTCTAATCCTGTTCATCCCATTTCTGTGGTTGCTCTTTTACCCTTATTTTATATCTGCAACCATTGCCATGGTCAAATATGGCATGGATGTTCTGCAAAAGATTACAGCTTACCAGGTCAGACTCCAGTAATGGCTTTCGATCAACCATTGTTTGCTCTAGCAGAATATGTTCAGTGGTCATGGCCACTGTCTCTTGGAGAAGATGGTTTTGTAGTTATGTTTGGAGGTCTTCATATCGAAATGGTTCTGTGGAGTACTATTAGTGATTTTTTAGATTGCTCTGGTTGGACAGTAGCTTTGTGTAAAGCCAGTGTAGCTACTGCTGGAGTAGCAGATTCCTTCTTGAAGGTGTCACATCTCACTAGAACCAGATGTAGCCATCAGATCGTAGCATTGGTGTTAAGCAAGCTTCACCAAGAAGCTTGGGAGAGTGTGAGAGCTGAAAATGAAGAGGTTTCGTTTGAAGAATGGAAGCAAACAATGATAAAGAATTGTCCCACTTTTCAGTACTGGGATATTGTTTTTGAGTTTGAAATTCTTGCTTTGGTATTTATCCATGCTCATTGCACAAATGATTTCAACTTGTATCTAGAATCTCTGAAAGCTCTCACTCTATGATTTTTTGCCTTAGACCATATCAACTATGCACGCTGGATTCCAGTTCATATTCGAGATATGGAATCACTTTCAGAAAAGTGCTGGGTGCTGAGAAAAACCAGTAGCAAATTCTCGTGCATTCCAATTGACCAGGGTCATGAGCAGAGCAATGAACTAGTAAAGGCATCTGGTGGAGCAGTTGGACTTACAGAAAACCCAAAAGCCTTTAGAAGATGGATGGTTGCAGGACCAGAACAAGCTAGATTACTGACTGAATTTGAGAGCCAGTTTATGGAAGAGGAGAATAGTTGGTGCAAGCAACATAAACAAGGTCTTTCTGCTCAAGACCTATTCCAGAAGCATGCAAACAGCATGTATCAAACCATGACAGGTATGGGCAATCCTTTCAAAGACAATTGTTTAGAGCTTTTAGCTTTGGATTCCCATAATTGTGCTACAGAGAGTGTAGTTGAAACAGTTAGGAATATCAAAAGCATTGGAGAAACTCAGTACCAAAATTATGTGAATATTGTGAAGCCCATCAAGAAAAACTCATTACCTTTACAATCCTCCAAGCCTGCTACCAAAAGTGTACAAAAGATAGCAAGCCTTAGAAGCGATTGTAATCAGTTCAGCCATTTGTTCATAGCAAGCAAGTTTTGAGATGGTGACTTAGATGACTTCTTTTTGCATGAAAATCATCCTTGGCCTCCTTCTATTTCAGAGCATGGAAAGCTTCGCTTGTCCAATAGAAAAGCAGAATTATTGAGTTGCTTGGGTGGATCATTTGTGGAAGCTCCTATCACATTCTATGCTAAGATATTTGATGGCCCTGCTGTTGTCCACTGTCTTCCTACTAAGGTCAGTACATTTGAGGAATATGCCAATGAAGTGTTCTTGCCATGGACTAGTCAACAACTCTGTCTCTGTGACAGGATTGACATTATTTGGGATCAGTATGTATCTGGCAGTCTGAAAGAATCTACCAAAGAGAAGAGAGGCAGAGGCATTAGACAAAAGGTACAAGCCCTAAGATACCATCAATTTTTTTTTGACTTTCTTCAAGACAACACAAACAAAGCAGAATTGTTTGAATTTCTAACACAAAAGGTGTCAACTCATGAATATCCTAGTGGAAAGCAGGTTTACATTACTTCAGGTTAGTAATTTACATGTATTATATGGTTTTACATACACTTAAAATTATGTTTTCTCATGCTAGGAGACTATTGTATTTGGCTGTTCTAGTAATTTTTTTGCTGAATAGTTTGTTGGCATATTTTTAATGCACATACTTGTTCCTTTAAAATTATTCATTTTATTCACATTTAGAATATTCATTTGGTCCTGCTGTCCTGTAGGAAAATCAGTCATTTGTAAAGGAAGTAATCAGCCTATGCAGGACTGTGATCACGAAGAGGCTGACACAAGGATATGTATTCATCTGCATAATTCTCTTGAAAGAGGAGCCCACAACATCCTGGTCAGCATAGTTGATACAGATGTCATTGTCTTGCTAATCAGCGTTTACTTCCAACTCAACGATGCATTCTCAGAATTCAATGTTTGGGTCAGGTTTGGAACTGGCAACCATATGAAATTTTATGATATCAATTCTATCTGTGAACATCTTGGAGAAGTAAAATCCAAAGGCCTGCCTTTCTTCCATGCTTTTTCAGGCTGTGATACCACATTGCAGTTTCTTGAAAGAGGGAAAAATTCAGCCTGGGAAGCATGGAAGGCATATCCAGATGTTTCAGAGGCCTTCCTCTTTCCCCTAGAGCATCCATATTACATCCTACAGTTGGGATCCTCTGAAATGAAGCTGATTGAGCGATATGTGTGTGTCTTGTATGATAAAACAACTTCACTCTGCACCGTCAATGAGCTACGGAAGGAATTGTTTTGTAAGCACTCAAAGACAATGGAAACCATTCCACCAACACAGGTAATTCTTTAGCTAATAAATTCTTTACTTCACATCAATTTTTTTGCAATAGTGTGCTCTTCTTCAACACTTTTAAAGAGCTCTCTATCAAGCAAGTGTTTGGGCAACATGCCTGCAAGTCCAAGTAGATAAGCCACCACCAGAAGAATATGGCTGGAAACAAGCCAATGAGCTTTCCTGGGAACCAATGTGGACACTATTCCCTGAGGTGGCTAAAGCTAGCCGTGCATTATGCCAGTGTGGTGGAATGTGCACATAACATTTTATAATAGAAATAACAAGCTGGTGTAATAAGTAATATTAATGTAATATCGGGTTTTAATTTAGCGGATTTATTTTTGCTAATCTTAAATTAATCTTATGCACTCTATAATCAGGATAACAACAATGTAATTTGTATCAATGTACTATACTTTATAATGTGATGGATAGCTAAATCATATTTAATAGTAATACTAACACAACAAGTAAAGACAAGAGGTTGATAGTATATAGAAATATAACGATTTTTATTTCTGCAGTTTATTACATTTAATTGATTTTAGAGGGGGTGCCGGATCATTTCATCATGGCACCCCCTATGAAATCACTTAGTACACACTAAGGAATCACTGTACCAAATTTGATGTGTTGATCCACTGTGTAACGATCATTTCCATAAGCAACCAGACTATAGATGATGATCATCATGTACAGGTATAAATTCCATCATGGTATAAAAAAATTATATAAATGAAGTTCATGGATGGTGAGTGTATTATTATGCTAACATATAATATAGTCTTATTAGGTGTGCAAGCTATTATTTATGTCAAGTGCATAAATAGTATACAGTCTATATTTACCATGAAGCTGCATGTGGTTAGTTTATTCATGAAGAGCTGCTGGATCAATGGGAAGCTCAATTCTTCTGTACTGGACATCAATCTACAATTGTGCATCTACATTATATGTATAGCATAACAACACATGAAAGCAGGTGTGGATACAGAAGCAGGAAGGAGAGGGACACAAACAGGTTCAGATTCACACCATTAAAAGGAGGAAGCCATACTGATCAACTAGTAAATAGCTATATACAATCATTTAATATAGCTGATGTATACACATATAATAGACTAGCAGCATATAGTATAGTGTTTCATTGTTGAATTGTGCAATTTAAGCAATTGCAGAAGGTTTTCAAGTCTTAAAAAGAAAGGTATGAATAGCTTAATTAAACTGCCATACGGTAATTATTTATAGAACGCTTAGTATGCATGAAGGTGCTGGGTGACAGCTTGAGTTTAATTTGAGGCAAATGGGACATGATTGATATTTCTGCCTTTTTAGCTAAAATGGTATTTAGTTCTTGAGTAATAAACTGATCTAATTGGCATACCAAAGTGATAGCTAAATATAGCTAATTCTTCCTAAAAGGAAAAGGCAGAGGGGGAGTGGTGGTGGTGGGGAAGGGGTGGGGGGATTGGGGAAAATGCCCCCATCCTGGATCCACCATTGCAAAGGAAGACAAATAGCCATTTGAATTTGCAAGGACATCAAGATCAGATCAGTTGTACAGAGATAACAAGTAGATACATAAAACTACTGATAGAGATAAACCTTGCAGATCATAGCTGACCATGATCTTTCATTATAGCTAGCTGATTTTTTCTTTACTGTAACTTGTTCATCCACAAATTAAAATTGCAGCAGTGACTTGACACAAGTGATCATGACTAGCAACGTGCACAGTTGTGGGCTATCCAGTACGCTTGTCACTGTTGTATTGAGGGAGTTTACTGGTCTTGTGTAGCCAGACTGCTTTTTTTTCCTTTGTATTTTTCCACCCACACACAAAAAGAAAAAAGGCAGTCTGGCTATGTGAGACTAAAGCTCCCTCTTATTGGGGCATATATAATATGTCAAATGGTTGGAACCAGGTGATGAACCTCCAGGGCCAAAGTTTCTGATTATAATCCATATGGCTCAAGCAAAATGATTTCACGAAGAGTTTTTTTCTAATGTAATTTGTGAAACACATTAGTTAAATATTTAGAGATGTTGCATGGACATGGCTTTCCTGTTATATATCTTCACCCAGTTTTTTTTTCAATATCCTCCAGTCCAAAGCTATTGAAGCCCCATTGGAAAAGAACCAAAAACAGTTCTGTCTTCAGAGCACTCCACTATTGTTTATGTTGATAATGCTACACTGATATCTACCACTACATGCACCAAAGGTTTGACTGAAATGGACTCTATAGCTGGTGATATTAGCCTTAAATTGAAACTATCCAAGTGTGTGTCCCTACTCCTTAACAGAAAAAGGTTCTCATCTATGTATGTGCATAACACTGTCTGGTGGTACAGCCAAAACCATACTATATATAGATGGCCAGACAAAATTTTTGGGGAAATTGATTGGAATCTAAGCTCATTCCACAAAGTCTGCTGCTGGCAAAGCTATTTTTGGAAAACTCTGATCTTCTAAAGAAAGTTGATAATTGCCAGTGAGACCTGAATACCAAGTATAGTATGTTCTTTTGATCATTTAATTCACCTCACTATGGATATATAGTATTGGGCCATCGACCATCACTAAAATGGAAAATCTTTCTACTAAATACATGGAATCCTGGTTATGTTTACATCACAGTGCCACACATGTCATCATGAACTACCCAGGTGTCTGCTGCCCCAGTGTATCATCAATTCAAAGCTCAGCTTACTTGCCACTATGTCTAAACCCTCTGGCCTGTTGATACAGAAACTAGCATTACAGTTGGATCTCTCCTCTGAACTCCCTGCACACACCATTCATCAAGAGATCCTCAGCCAAGCCAGCGCGCAACTTGCTAATATATATATATACCACTTTCACACCTCAGATCAAAAGAAAGCCAGTGCATATATATCACATATTGCGGTGACTTAAAATGTTAACGAGATATACACACTGCTACCAGTGCGTATATCTCGTTACACACAGCCTTAACAAGATATATGCAGTGCCACCAGTGCGTATATCTGGTTAACTTAAGACATTGTGCACCTAATAGGAGTGCACACTATATCCAGAAATCATCAGATTTCTTTGATGCTATACTGTTATCCTCTTCTCTTATATAGGGAATCAAGCAAGCTGTGAATGTGGGATTGAGTTTTGCCTGTGATTTTGGGATTCAGTTTTAATACATCAACAGTAGTTTGTTTTTTACTTTTGTAAATGTAGCAATTAAAGTAACATAATTAACACTAGTCTCTTAAAATTACTATATTAGCAAAAATAAATCAAACTACTGTTTGATGTATTAAAATTGAATCCCACAATCACAGTTTGTTTGGCAAAATTGAATCCCACAATCACAGCTTACTTGGTTCCCTATATAAGAGAAGGGTATAGCAACTGAAGATTTTGCCAATTAGATAGGTCTACATGCTAAAATAGAACATATTAGTTATACCACGGGCACTTGTGCTTTGCCTGTATATACACACTTGCACTCGGGCCTGCGGCCCTTGTGCTTGTGCATATATATCAGACAAAGCACTCATGCCCATGGTATAACTATTACATATATTCCATCAGGTTGCAAACAATAGATGGCTTGAAGAAGCCTTGTCTTATCCAAGGAAACAGCAATTGTTAGCAGAAGTTACACAAACTTTCTGTATAGTACAAAATCAACTTTGAAAACAGTGCCACCTTGGAAGCCAAATCACACTTATGGAACTGACTTTTTGTTATACAGTAGTATAGCGGTGTAGCCCCCAAATTAGCCAAATTGTGCACTTTTTAATAAAAGCATGAACTTTACACATAAATAGTATTCCTCACAGCATGTATCCTTTGGTAACCTTTATGGTCATTTTGTCCTGAAATTTGACCATTTCTGTCTTTATCTCCCTGAGGCATTAATTGACGTGTTAAAACATGGTAGCAAAGAAAAGATCTTGTTGAATGAAATAACTTGGTTTTATTTGAAGTTAACAGGTTGAAGTTATGATCACCTTTTTAGCTGCAAAATTCTTTGAGTTTACCTGCCCTTGGGATGTAAATTATCCATGGGGAGGTATATAAAATATCTAAAAATTCATGGGTAATATAAATGATCATAACTTTGGAATGTAATCACCTATTAACTTCAAAGTTCTTTTGTTCAACAAAATATTTAATTTATTTTGATACCATGCTTTAACAAGCTAAGTATTTCCTCAGGGATATATAGACAAAAATGATCAAATTTCTGGAAAAAAATGGCCAAGGTAAAATCTGTGACAACATTACATCAGATTTCATGAGAAGCATTATTCACGTGCAAAATTTCATGCTTGTATGAAAAAGTGCACAATTTTTGCATTGTGCCATTGTACTATTAGGCTTTCATCCAGGCAAACAATCATTTGTGTTAAGAGCTTTATCTGATACCTTTAGCTTCGAATTCCCATTCCTCTGAATTTGCATAGCTGGCACAAAGCATCTTGTGCCCTTTGCCAGTCACCATGACCTACGTATGCCATTATGTTTGGAATGCATATGGCTGCCTGGTTGTCAACAAGGTAGGTATACCCATTACCATGATGCTGTGTTGTTAGTCCTCACAACTAAACTATACAATCTTACATCCATGGTGTCAAAATATTTGCTGATTTGGATGGCAAGTGTGCTTCAGATTCTTCTAGGTCTCCATCTAGGCCTCTACCATTCCACCATCCACTCTAGTGTGGTCATATTTACCTGGCATTGTTGTTTATGATGAGGAACTGAGAACATTTTACATTTAATTCACATGACGATCTTGCAGCTGCACGGAACCACAAAGCAGCTAAACCTGAATAGTGAATACCAGCAAATAGTTTCAGAACTTGACAGGTTTGGTTTCTCCTGCCATTACCTCAAAGTTGAGATTGGCTGCCTTAGATACTATTGTAAGGAACCCATCACTACTATGCAGAAGGTTATGAACCAATTAACCCTTCTCTCATTACCATCATGTACTTGATAATAATATAAAGCAGCAGCAGCTTCCATCAATGCTTCCCAAAGAATATTCTTTGTCCATAGCAATATACTTTTTGTAATTTTAAATTTCCTTTCCATGCCTGCTTTGGTTTTTGCCTTATTTACTAGTCACATGTGACTGAGGTTATGTATATTTTAATTGCTTCATCAAAGTTGATGGTTCTAAAAAAATATATATATAGCTTTGGACCTGGCAGTAATTCCATGCAAATGGCCATGGCATACTGTTCCCAAAATTGGACTTTGAGAATACAAGAGTTGCATATACAATATCAGTATTGTAGTTTCAGAATATAAAATTGCACTCACTGAGGTTCCAGTCAAACCACACATTCTGGAACTATTTACATTCTGCCCATTCCATCCTGGAATAGTACAATACTAACATGCACATATAGTACCCAGAAATACTACATGGCAAGTGCAAGATGCAACTAGCTATAGCCACATATAGGCAACCGGCTATGTACATCACAGAGAGCTCGCAAAGTTGTTGACACGATAAATACATGACCATGATAATAATTCTCATGTTCTGAATCCCACTTCCTTTACTACTATAGCAACAATAATGAATTTCTTTAATGTAATACAATTGCAGCAGTAAGTATTGCAAGTAATGTACAGTATATAAGAAATGTATACAATTGTAGCAAATTTACAAGTAATAATACATAGCATAATTGGACATCTAGATATTAGAGCATGCATCTACGTACGTGGGTACAAATGACTGTCTAAGTGGTATTATACAGTTTTGTACTAGCTACAAATCTTATTATGGTAACATGCTAGTCTGAGTTTTAGTGTAACACATTCTGTCACAAAGGCATCTCCAAGTGTAGGATGTTCTGTGACACAAACATCAAACAACCTGTTACTTAACACAAGGAGGTAGTGAAGGTGGACCATGTTCACTTGTACTGCACTCTTGTTAGTCAATATATTCTCTAAAGCACGTTGAACACACATTATGGAGATCGCCTTGTCTGTAGCGTCCATCTCACTCTCAATAGCATAGCAAATTAGTTTAGGAACAACCATCACTTCAATAGTGGGATCCACATTTTGAGGGTTAAAGTCTTTGTGATATACAATGGGATAAGGAAACTTCCTGATAATGCCTCCTTGCTCTAGCTGCTTCAGTAGTGGCTGGGAAACAAGTCCATGTAAACTTTGCATCCTCTTATCCTCCTTAGTAGTTATGGCTGTTGTTATCACACTGTCAAGTTCATTAATAAAGAATTGTGGTAGAGGGATTGACCCCACTATAGTGAGGCAATACAACAAGTGCTGAGCTGGTAATGAGAAATGATCACTCCTTATTAGGTCATCAATAAACGTGTGGATAGTACTGTGTAGTTTGTAATGAGATCCACTAATACTGCCTTTAGTATTTGTAGAATTTTGTGAAGCTTCAAGATACTTTTTATGTCCAATGTGGAGCTTTAGCTGGTGTTTAGCCAGTTGAAAACCAGTTCTACTATCGTCACATTTCTTCATGAGTGATGTTAGAATGTGTACAATTGTGGCTGATCCTCTTGAGTACTCACTTAAAAGGGTAAAAACAGCATGATCGGCATCTCTCACACTGAACGTACTCTTCTCTAGCAAGCCATACACCATTCTCTGTATGATATTAACAGTTTGGAGATTAGTTACGTCAATCAAATTGCACTTTCTCGAAAGATGCTTTTCTACTTCTGTAACTATGTCTTCTTTGAAGAGAAAATCATAACTAACAATAATAATGTCAGTTGAGGTTTCTTGTAGTTGATTCATGATATAACCGCATGTCTCCAAACTGATGAAGTTATACAGTACAATTAGTTTCTTTTCTTCACGACTGGCAGGCTTGTTATTCTTCAGTGCTTGCAAAGTTGGAGCACCAATAGTTGGTAACTTGTCAAAACTTCCTTTCTGCTCTTTATAAACTCCTCCTCCAAGTGTAGTCTAAAATGTATTAAAAGTTAAATACTTGACTGTATCATGACACAACAGTATACATATATAGTCACAATAAATTTTCTGTTATGGCATTTGCAACTAATACATACCTGTGGACTTGAACTTACATAATTCAGCACATCTTATTTAAAATGCTACCCAACACCATGCAACTTGGGATTAAATGTACTGATAGATATTAACAGTGTAGCTAAATATCACACTTTGTCATAATTAACATACAAGAAGAAGCAATGCTGAAGTGAAAGTTACTGTAAGGAACAAGTTGATGTTGTGCTACCTCTAAAAAAAAACAAGGCACCCATGCAGTAAATACTATCCGTTGAATTAATCAACTCTTGATAAATAACACACAACATGTCAATTATATTGTAGATTTGTTTCTTGCCTTGTTTGTAACAATACATGCAGTACAATAAAACTGAATGTATTTCATAATTCACCAATTATTTTGTAATTGATCAATTACACTACTATGCATCGCTTAGGAAGAGTAACCACTCTTTAAATAGCAAATTACACACAGAAATATCTTCTTAACGGTTTTATAGTTTGTCTATCGTGTTTTTATATGCAAATTCTCTACACAAAGTCTCACAGCTGTTCTTAATTTTCATTCGCATACAAAGGAACACGCCTCTTCCAAATAAAGCTACTCCATTCCTGGTAGCTTACAAGGCATTTTTTAGTAGTTATATGCCTGTTACTGAATGTAGGCTAGATCTTACTGAACTGTTTTACATGGTTACAGTGACTCAGGGGCGGATCCAGGGGGGTTCAAAGGGTTCCATGGAACCCCACTTTTGAAAGAGCCGCTCTTACTCGAGATACTCTAATATAGCAGTCAAGATCGAGGTACTCTAACAGAGCAGTCACAGAATTCTTAAGAGAGCAGTGTAGCAAGCTATGTTTGTAGTTATAGATAAGGAAATATAGTTGGTGAGGGCATCTATGGTGAGGAGCAGCTTTTGTCAGCAGGTGATGACCTTTCTTTTTTTGGTCTTCAATTTACACCTAGGCTGAAGTTGCAATTCCAGAGTAGAACCCCCTTTTAAAAAGTCTGGATCTGCCCCTGTGACTGATCACACCTCTTCAATTAGCTAAACGCTTTTATACAGTACAAAAAAAAGTTATTGTGTACTTGTTTGTTAACTTTGTTTATACAATAAAATTATTATGACTGGTGAACCCATGCATACCACATAAAAAGAAAGTAATGGCACCGCGTGCCTCAGCCATCAATCATCATCTGAAAAGTGAAATGTTCATTATACTTCATTGTCAGCTATGTTCAACCCGTTACACAGCATTGTGGATCAATAACCGTTTGAAAAGTACCTCTGCAATCAAAGTAGCTACTATGAAAAGTATGGACGATTTCCATTTTGAAAGGAAGCTATCATGTGCTACCATAAATTGACACTTTTTGTTGTCAGCAAAGATCAATGGGACACAAAGGAGGACACTAGTAAGTCCATGAAGAATGCATTGTGCATACTGTGGTATGCCAAAAGGCACCTATTGGGCCATAGCAATGTTGAACAGTGAAAAAATCAAGCCCGTAGCCTTAGCCGTTATCAAGTTACACTTGTCTGAAGGCATCAGTCAGCCAGCCAGTCAGTCACTAGAAAATTCTGTTTAACAATTTTTAAAAATTCATAGCAATTTGTTGAAAGCATTTTGGGTTGATCTGAAGACTTGTTTGTGCTTATAGTTTTACCAACCAATGCTGTTCATCATCATCAGGGAAAAGTGAGGTGATGTTTTTTCATGGGCGATGCTCACACTTTTTTGTGGTCCCTACTATACAGTACTATAATGTAAACAGGCTGTAGGACCAGGTGTCCAGCACTTGTGCTGTAAAGCCTTAAAAAAAGAAGATAACAGCCTTTATTCATTGAATACCGTATAGCTGGTAATTTTCGAAAGGTTTTTATTTTCGGATATTTCGAAGAGGTCCTTCTCTTCGAAAATAAATTCCCATGTCTGGTTGTTTTTCGAAAATAAATTCCCACAAGTGAAAGCAACTGTCTAACTTTCGGCGATTCCTTTGTGTATTCCTCGAGTTTTAGCTCAGTATTGCTGATGATAATGGGTAAACTGTATCATTACTGTACCAATAACCGGAAAACAGGTGATCTAGAATGGGAATTGATGCCGTCTGTTCTAGAATCTATGGTGATTAGGATACTATGAGCTAGCTATGATCGAGCCAGTGAGTTCACTCCACCCGAGACTCCTTCAGTCTTTTCTCCAGTGCACAGGAATGGGGATTATTCCATCAGTAAGTCAGTTTTCGGCAAACATTCACGGATCTTCATAATTTGTGACACAATTTCCGTTTATTTGAAATCCATCCGGACTTCGAAATATGCACTCTTTGAAATTAAAATCTTTCGAAATTCAGATTTTGCTTCTTGTACAAAAATTTCTGTGTTGAAAATAACCCGCTATACAGTAAAACGTTTGCTCATCTGTAGTCAGTGTTGGGACAGTTACTTTGTAAAAGTAACTAGTTACTGCAACAGAACTATTTATTTACAGTTATGTATTACGTTACTTTGTGTCCACAGCCTTAAGCTGTCACATGTGAAACTACCACCTTATCATGTGCCATGATAGCGTTGTTGGGCTATGTGCAAACCTTGGTTATAAGTAAGAAGCTGGTGAATAAGCCTCATTCAGTAGGCTTCATTACTTCATTGTGGCTAGGCGTTACTCAGTGGATTACTAACGAGATTAGTGACTTCATTACTTGTAGTAATAATATTATGTAATATTAGACTCATTACAGTAACTATATTACGTAGGTAATGCGTTACATTTGTTAGTTAAGTAACTTGAGTTATATTACCTGTTTTTATAGCGTATTTCGTTGTATTACTTAGTTACCACAAAAGTAATAATATTACATAACGTGCTGCATAAGTAACGCATTACTCCCAACACTGTCTGTAGTACTACTCATGTGGGTGTGGACAGACATACCAACATGCAGACACATGGTTTTACCAAACCAATTTCAGGAAACCAGGCTGGCTGTGGGTGTGTGCCTGGCTTAAAAAGCAAATACAGTGGAACCTGCATTAACAGTTACCTAGTTACCTGAATTAAGCACAGCAATTTTTTTCATGAGGTCTCGCCTACGTGTGAATCATTGCGTACATAACTAAACCTCACCTTACTGTTTCTGTACTGATAATTGTTTACAAACCAGTTGGTCATAGCCACTAAAACGCTGCTGACTGCCTTATGTATAAAGGCCAACTGTATATAAAGGCCAAAACTTTCTGGCTCAAAAGGTGACTGACTGTCATTTACATATTCCACTGTAACCAACAAACAAAAACCATGCAATGTTAAAGCTAGTATTTTTTTTGTCGGTGAGTGTTCCATCCATGACTATGAACTGTAACAGCAGAACCTGTTTTGTGGGACACTAAAATCAAGGCATCTAATTACTCTGGACACTTTGTAATAGTACCTGAATATATCTTAGCATATAATCTGACCTAGGGCAACAATATGATAGCTAATTATGATTGGTCCCAAGTGTCTTTAACACACATGCAGGTTTCACTGTCCATTAGCAAACCAATAGGACTCTATCAAATTATATGTATCTACTGAGTAGAAAACTATTTATGTGTGGTATATACATGTAGCAAAGTGGCATTCAGACTTGGGGTCAAATACAGTGCATAGTATTTAATTACAAATATTCGACATTTTCCAAATACAAATATAATAGCAAATTCTTTGTCAGGACAGTATTTAATGCTAATACAAATACTTTCCAAAGTAATTAAATACAATTTCAAATACTTTGTTGTTCAGGGGTCAGAGCCCCCAACCAAGAAAATGACATTTTCCAATGATTTGATACATGAGACACCATCCTCTAATATTATTATACCACTTTGGTGATTTACTGTCACCATGCTTACCACAAGAGTAGGATCCACTTAAAGTTCTGGAAACTAAATACATATTTCCCATTCGCTAAACTAGCAATCCAATTTCTGTGTGTGCCGGCTTTGTATGCACCCAATGATAGACTTTTCAGTATTGCACGGAAATATTTCAATTTGAGAGAGATGCAGGCTAACAGATAAAAGATTGATGTTTATCAAATGCAATCAGTAGCGTACAATACACGTACACTCCCTGCACATACATACAGCTAGCATGTTGCCTTATAACCTAATAACAGTAGTTACAGTGAGAACAAAAATACAATATTATGTGCATAGATTAGAATGTAACATGCATACAGCGTAGATAGACAATTAAGTAGTAGTTCAGTCACTTATGTAGAAAATTTAATATATTCAAACGACATTGCTTATGATCAAAGATTCATTTGCTTATAGTTTGGCTAGTATATTTGAAGTAATAGAAAGTATTTAAATATAAATACATCCAGTCTCTAAACTACAAATACAATTACTCAAAATTTGTAGTTGAATACAAATACTCATGTATGTATTTGACCCCAAGTCTGGTAGCATTACCTTTGATGAAATCAAATGAAGTATCACAATAGAATTTTATTATCATTAGGATTGCCTACAAGATATATAAGTAAAAGTTATAACACACCCATATGAGGTTTGTATCTGATTATGCCAGAGTGTTTACAAATCAGATAGCTACAAACCAAATGGGTGTGTTGTTACAATTTAAATGTGCAGATCAAAGGAACCCATTTGTAACACCATCGGGAGAAAGAACACTAAGACTCTGGATAAGACTGTTCAAACATTGGCTGTTGGTGAGATTGTGCCCAAGGAACATCGTCGCAGATTGTTACCACATTGGTAATCAAGCAATGGTGAATCAATTCTGATTCAGCCCTTGCATTCAGAGCACAACTGTTTTGGGATATTCATTCTAGAGTCTTTGTTAGCCTAATATGTTGGAAAATGTTAATAAACCAACGTGTGGTATATATATAAATGTCAATTCAGCCCAGCCATGGTCCTGCTTTCCTTTCAGAGTGAATGAATGTTTTGGATATTCACTGCTGAGCAAAGTAGTGATGTGAGAGCTTTCCTGTATTGACTGTATTGTGACGTCCTGTGGTGGCATTGTGTATGGTTTCTTTGATACCTTTGAACTAATTAGTAGCGACTGTGTGGCCTAAACGTTATGCTTAGCTGTCTTACAACCATTTGTATACTTGATGTATAACTCTGGTATCGGCCTTTGATCTGCCCACACACGCATTGTACATAGTCATATACGTACATAATCTTTGGAAATGATTATAGCTAATATTATAGAGGACTTACGCATGTAATGATACAGGCTATAGCAATGGTTGTCAGGCAGCCATGTTTAGGACAACTTTATTAGGCACATATTGGGTCAGAACAAAGGTAATAACATTTGTTTACTAAGCACCAGGTATAGTGACACTGGGAAGCAGAGCTAGAAAATTTTTTAACATTATTTTTGCAAAATAGGTGGCTTCTTAAATTTCAATACATTAGGCCAGGAAAATTTGATTATTTGTTTCTCATCCACAAAAATTTGGATTTCCATGAGGGAGGGAGGTCATTTTTCATTATTAAAGAAAATGCTCCAAATCAAGCTGTCAGTTGCTATTAAGATTAGCTAAAACCTTTTAAGAACTTGTACTTACATTTTACCACCATTTCTGAGGTGCAACTGACATTTACTGTGCTGCAAAATGATAGCCAGCCTTCTTAGAATCAAAATATCTGTGCACATAATTGATAACAGCAATAATGAAACTAGAGGCGGTGGGGGTAAAAAGGGATGCGGGTGGGGATGAGAAACAATTAATCAAGTTTGCCTGGCCTTACTCTATCAAATTTCAATACATTACTCACTTCTTTTGCTGTTTCTAAAGAGCTGGGTATTATTCACTCAACAACTCAATACTCATTCGTTTCACTATGGATAGGCCCGAGTCAAATATGCTGCCCAAAACGCTTTCCCAATTTTTTCAACCACTATGCTCTTTCAGTGTTCCTATTATGCTTGCATTATTCTCATAAGTTAACAACTACAATTATTTTGGAACATATTAATCAGTGAATGCTCTATTAGAGTATTTCACTGTAAAGTGATTGTTCTATTAGAGAGTATCAATCTAAGGTGCTGTGTACAATGTATTTTTACTCTATTGTAGTTTACAGTTTCCACTGACTGCTCTATTAGGGAGTATCCATCTATTTTCATGGAATTAAGCTCCATAGTTTGAAATATCCACCTAATATCACTGCAACCTATTATGCTCTTTATTATACTGGCATATTTGGACACAGGCCTAACTATGGACCATCACATAATTATAGTGAGAAGGCACTTTTCAGTCAGATCATTGTTCTGAAACATGGCCGACAGCTGCAGTTGCTTATAGTAATTGTGATGAATTACATCACCAAGCAAGTCCTCTATAATCAACACAATGTTACTACTTTTAATTGCTTCCTCTGTGATATTCAAAACAAATATTATGCAACTATCATACAGTATGGTGGTACTGTATATTAGGGATCATGGAGATTTGGGTTTTTCTGGCCAAAAATATCACCCAAAAACCAGCTTCAGAATAACATCCTAGTGCCTTGGCAGTATTGGTTAGGTATACCCAAGCCCAAAAGTGCCTTCAGTATGACCCTAAATGCCTCCATTAGATAGTTATGAAATTTTAAAAATAACTTATTCCATGGAATTTTCTACTAACTACCTGCCTGCCTGATGCCTTCAGGCAAGCATAACTCAATAATGGCTAAGGGTACTGGCTTAATTTTTCACTGTTTGACATTGCTTAATCTGGAGATGTGCCTTTTGGCATACCACAGTATGTACAATGTAAACACATACCTTTGTCCTCCTTTGTGTCCCATTTCTTTTTGCTGACAGTCCAAGGTGTTGATTCGCAGTGGCACAATGCATGTCTTCCCTATGTTTGTAAATGGGAATTGTCTGTATTTTCCATGGTGACTGGATTGCAGAGGCACTTCTAATACTGTTCTTCATTTGTAGCCTGTGTAACAGGCTGAATATAGGTGAAAACAAAATGTATTGACCACTTTACTTGCAAGGCAGTAATTGATAGTTGGGGCACATGAATCATCTGTATTATTTGAGGTGACTGGATTGATTTGCAGAGGCACTTCTCCTATGTACACTTTTCTTCGTCTGTAGCGCTGTATAATGGGCTGAACACAGCAGTGTAATGGACACTCCACTTTCAAGTCAGTAATTGATAACTGGGGCACGTGTTCTGATGAAAACATAAACTCTGGTGCCATCCTTTCTTTTGATGCGGTATGTTTGGGCTCACCAGTCATAAAAGAAAGTAAACAAACAAGTATAAAAAAAATTGGAATTTTAAGTTTGATTAGGGATCATAGAAAAAATAGGGAAACAAGAGAGGTTGTCTAAACCTGCAGATATACTAGTGAACATTTAATCCCTAATTCAGTTATGGGAATAGGGATTAAATGTCCACTAGTATATCTGCAGGTGTAGGCGACCCCCAGCCTTGTTTCCCTACTTTTTTTCTAAGATATCCTTAATCGAATTTAAAATACCTAATTTTTTTTATACTTGTAAATAGTTATGTACATTCGTATGACTTGAAAGGTGAGCACTCTCAGAAATGTGTACTAACTAATCATGTATACTTTACATACATAAATACAGTAAAGGGTAATCTCTTGATATAATTTTCTTAATTAACCACATTAGTCCCTACATTATCCAGTCATTCATTAACCAAACAGCAGAAATGACTGTTCTATTAGAGTACTTTGTCTAAGGTGTGCATTTATCAGAGTAATTAAATAGAGCTCTGTATATAAATGGGTTTCACAAAATTTTCAATTATAGGATAATAGAAGGACCACTGTACATGTAAACTGAGCTCAATAAATACACAGCAAACCTCAGTGACCACTTTAACACAAGTCTCCAGTATCAACTCATCAGACACATCATACCAGTACACTCCACAGGGATAATATTGGTAGTAAGTTTTGATAAAATCTCTAGCACATTCTTCAGGCTCATTACCAGGTGTACCAACAAGTAACTATATAAAATAAAAATACATGTTATAACAGTTGCAGCAAAGTAGCTTGCATTGCTATGCATATGTATGTCGTTAGCTGATAGTGGTGCATGCTACACCATAAAATTATACACTAGAATTGCTCCTACAAACACAAAACCTGATTCATCAATAATCTATGCTAAACCATACCATAACAAAATATGTGCAGTCTTTTGTACAATCTACAGTGTGGTATAGCAACAAGGTTACACTATAAATTGTTTTTTTTTGTGCACACATACCTGTATATCACTGTGACTTTTAGTACTGAGCCCTAACAAATTCTCTGCAATATCCTTTACAATTTGTCTGGGGAAGATGGATGCTTCACCTATCATTTTCAAAATAGGAAATTGAGAATTACTGCTTTTATGAAGTGTAATTTCTTTTCCAATAATTTGAAATCCAGACCAATGCACAAAATGTGAATACTTGTGAAAACATCTCAAACTCTGCATTGATCTCTGTAGAGCATGAAAGCTGGGTAAACCATTTACTAAAAACTGGTAAAAATATTGCATAAAAATATGAGCACTTTCATCTGGCACTCTCCATAGGGACACCAATACAGATTGTGCTCCAGCTGATAAAAAAGCTCTTGCCATTCCAATGACACCTTCAGCCTTCACCTGACCTCGTCCTGAATCACATGAGCTCAAAACTACTAAAGCTGGTGATATGTTTAATGTTTCAACCTCTTTAGGAAAGATTAAAATGTGCTCTGTGTCAGCAATCCCTGATTTAGGTACAGGAAAGGATGAAGCAAAAGCAAGGAAACCAGCAATAGCTGACCCATGTGTTGCTAAATGTATAATCTTTGCTGATCGCAAGCGATACAAAACACTTTGTTTGGTTGCTTGTTCTCTCAACACTGCAGTGGTCCCAATAATATCTGCTACAGAAACTGCTTCTTTCTCAGCATAAGGTAGTCTACCCAAGTTCCACTGCACAGAATCATATTCAAATGCTGGAATGGTTGGGTTGCCAACAACAAGAAAGTCACTTCTATTTCCTGGTATTTCAACCACAGGATCACCACTTACACTCATCACAAGCTGAGACAAAAATGAAGGTATAATTCTAATTCTGAACCTGTCACCAAAAAATTCCCAATTTTGTTTATTAATCAGAGAAGAAAACGGCATCAAGTGGGTTACACTATCTGGTATTACTATAAACTCTGTCACTTTACTAGCTCCAAGACTCTCAAATGCTCCCATTATCTTCTTGGCTATCACATCATAAAGTACTGTGAACGGTGACTCTTGTTCATAGGCACACCTCTGGAATATGTGTACTTCATTTTGGTTGAGAAACTGGAGAAGGTTATATCTGATGTAAAGTTCAAATGAACTGTTATCAAAATCTTCATCCTTGAGTTGAATTGTGCTGCATCTCATCCTCACTTCATCACCAATTGGTAGGAGAACCCACATCAAGAGTTTAGAAAGACAATGTGTTAGAAACACCACTGGCATTTTCTGCTTCTCCACTGCTCTGTAAATGTCTTGCAAGACAAGTGGTGTAGTTATAGCAAAGAGGTCATGGTTTGAAGCTTTCTTCTTTTGTAGTATTAACTCACCAAGTGTTCTAGCCCGAGCTTGCTCTGCATACACCAAAGCTTGTTTAAATTCTTGTGGCTCTGCACTGACTAAGTCCATGACACCAAGCTCTGACAACCGTTGATATACCCTGCCAAGTTCAACTAGTGTTTCTTGTAATTTATAAAATGATCTTGAGTTTCCCTCAAACAGTAATAAAGACAAATTTAGTGATTCATGAGATCCTTTCACATTCTGTACACTTTGTTCATGAGCATCAACAGCTTCAATTAAATCAGCTTTAGCAGTCTCATAAAATGGTAATGCCTCAGTTAACCTGGTGACTTCTTCCCTTGTCATGATATCAAGGGATTCATGATTCAAAGTCACTGGCTGTGGAGTGGATGTAAGTGGCTCTGCAGATTCACTGACTCCTTGACCACTGGGTTCTATATCATATTGTGTCTCTTGCACTGGATGAGTAGTGATCATTTCATCTGTGAGTTTAATAGTTAGTGTTCTGTATACAGAATCTTGTGTATTGGATGGCACAAGCTCCTTTGGTTTCTTTTCCTGAATTATGTATTCTGCTACTTCAAATCTTGCACAGCCTCGATTATGGTATGCCGTAATTTTTGTAGATCTGTCTATACTCAGACGTAAAGTTTCTGTGTAATAGTGAACTGCCTTGACTGGTTCCTTCATTGTCATGTAAATATTTCCAATATTGCCACATGCTCGGCCTTGTCCTTGCTGGTCACTACCATATATAGCATGACCAAGAGCAATTTTGTAATGTTCTTTTGCCTTCTCCAGACTACCCATTGCTTGGTAAGCATTTCCCAAGTTTGATACTGCTCTACCTACTGCTAAGGGGTGACATTCATACTTGGCACTCATGTTATAGGCAATGGTCAAGTGGTCTAATGCTTTGTCTTTCTGGTCTAGTCCCAACAGGGAATTTCCAAGGTTACCATGAGCCCATGCCTCAGATACACGGTCCCCTAACACCTTAGATAACTTCAGAGAGTCACAATAACACTTATGTGATTGCTCATAATCTCCTATTGACTGTAGAATGTTTCCCAAAGCAGAGACAGCATCCAACTCATCTTCTTTAGCTGCCTTCAGTGTTTCTCCAGTCCTGTTGCACTGCTGTAACTCTGCCTGTTCTTTTGCTGTCTTAAAAGCACTGATAGCCTCCTTGATCTGTGACAATGCTCTATGACATGATCCTTTTCTCACCAGCACTGTTGATTTTGACAATACTGTCATCTGAAATAATTCTGCCACACTATCTGTGTGATACTTATCGGCTGCTACAGTGAAGTGTTTCACAGCTTCCTCATTGTTGCCCCAGTAAAGTTCCACTTCTCCAAGGTAAATTGAAGCCAATGAATGGTTGCCGGCACTCTGATATTTCACTGATAGCTCAAGCAAACTTTCAAAAAATGTTTTAGCAATCCTGTATTGATATTTACTGTAATGGGAAAGACCCTGACCAAACTCACGTGCCATTTCAATTTCCTCACTTAACACTAAATGTCTATCAAGCACTTCAAGTATCTTGACCATTGTCCCATAATCTCCAGCATGATAAAACTGTGCAGCCCTTTCAACAATATTTTGTGGATCAGACAATTCTAAAGGTATATTATTTTCATAGCTGGAAGTTTGCTGCTTTGACAGGGTGATTGCTGTGTTGTGGTTAGCAGCTGCAGAGGGCCAGTTTCTAGTGGCTACAGTTTGCTGCTGATGTCTGTCAACTTTTACATTTTTAATTTTCTTTTTACCTCCAAGTACAGGTAAGTCTAAAGGGATTGGTGGTGGTAAGGCAATACCAGGCATTTCTGTACGCAGTCCAACTATTGGGTACAATTTAGGAACTTCCTGAGTTAAAACGGCAGCCATCACTAACTCATTTTTTCCATTAGGAACATCCAAAAGTATTGGCCCTTTTTCATTCGAGCCACTGCCAAGTAGAAAGTCAGTAGAATCATAAAGTGTTGAATTTGGTGGCCTTGTTGGTAAGGTGGGAGTGATATTATTGGAAGCTGCAACATGTACATTCCTTGCTCTTTCGCTTCTCTCACCAACAAAGGCAGAGGCAGTGGGCAAAGAAGTGAGTTTTGCTGATTGGCGTGATTCATAGTGTCTTGGAGAAATTTGTAAAGACTGATGAAGATCAACGTGGGTGTGATGGGGCACCAAACTGTTAACTCCTCCACCACTACTATCACTGGAACTGTTTTCAAAAGACATATAAAGTGACTTTGATCAAACAGTGATTAACCACTACTACCTACATGGGGACATATCACATTAGTATAACACCTTCATAATACATATAGGACAGTATACACACATCCTGTACACAGTTCATCATATCAATAAATACATAATCATACATACCATAAAGTATAAATGGCACAACTGATTATATGTGGTAAGGTCTATTATTGGATACTTCTACCAGTGTGGTTTGCAAATCATTTGCTTGCAGTTTGATAGGAGGACTGCCGGGTATGTAAATAGATAATTTGTTAGTGGTTTTGGTATCTACAAGGAATACACAGTATACGTACAGGGACATATTTTTGTGGATTTGGCTGTTTAAAAACTTTGTACGCATACAGTACAAACAATTAGACTTGTAGTCCAGACATGACTAAATATGGGATGGGCACATTTGTGTACAGCAGCCATTAATGTAATTAGATAAGGATTTCACAGAATGTGAAGTGATAGCATATATGGTAAGCATAGCTACAAATTGTGGTATATAACTTATATACGTATCACAGTTTGCCATTGCTTATCAGTTATATACCACAGTGTGGCACTTTTGGTCTCCACCACAGGTGAATAGTACGTTATAGGAATTGTAAACTATAGTAGGGACAAATGTAGTACCACGATAAAATAAATTGGATTGTAGTAGTATGCAATGTTCAATTGCTGTAAAACAATAAGAACTCTATTTATTGTGCATTACAATCTCTATACATATTTGCTTTTTATTGCATTACAGGAATTGGACATTACATACTACTCTACAGTGTGGTACTACATTGTCCCTATACAATTCCTACTTTTTCTTATATTTGATTGTGAACTTTTTCTGCAAGTTGATGACAACTAAATACACTGTATAATAATGCAATTAACCTATAACTGGATTTTTGAAAATAGGGCTTTAACACTCATCCATATAAAGGCTGTAAGCCCTAATCTTTTTTTCATCCATCTGGCAATGTTGGTACTAACTATTGACCAGATTCAAGTCATTACTTTCCTTCACTTTGTATGACTGTTAAAGTTGGCAAATTGGATGTGTCCATGGAAAGACCCTTTTCACAAAACCAGTTACAATATTACACAATTGTAATTAATACAGCTATAATTAATCAGGTATATGCAAGCAGTCAGCATATCTTTGCTGATCAGCACATATTATTGCTAAACTACATGTATACAACTACACAAAAATTTCAACTAGAGTAGGGACCATTGCACATTAATAAAAAGTACTATACAAGTTGGAGTAGTCCATGATATTAAATCACAGTAAAACAATAAGAAGTGTTAAACCCCAGTGCGTGGGAGTATCAAAGCGCCGCACTGGATTATAACTACCATACAGCTAGACAGAGCGGCGCTGCTACTGTACGATATATTAGTTATCACCCAGTGATAACTAACTTATCACCCTGTTGCGGAGCCACTCAGTCTCTTTTGTGACATCATAATAACCGCGAATGGCATTGTTTACCAATGGAATAAAGAGCCAAATAAGGAGATATTGATACAAGACACACCAATACAGCACTTAAACTACCTAAATCTTACAAGAAAACTGTTAATCCTTTACACAATAACACTACAAGTTACCAATACCGTGATAGCTAGTTTAACAAATGTCAAGAATAGTCCGTGACGATTTTCGCTCCAGCAATCACTCCCAACAGTCAGTATGGTGAAGAACTAACTTCCTCTAGCTTCATCGTTCTATCTTGGACTATGGTAGCCACTTGTTGGTCTTTATTTTTCTCTTGCACACCACGCGACACCACCATACCAATTTCTGACGAAGGCGAATCGTAGCTGGAACCGCTGCTTCATAACACCGCCCTTCGCTACAGTTTGTAGGCAGTATGTAAGGTCTCTCTTGTAGCTACGAAGTAGAATCTCCACACAATTCGGACGAAATCTTGAGCACAGTGACAGGAACTCAAACCGGAACTTAATTTACTATCCGTAAACTTCTGCGCACTCCCGCGCACTGGGATATAAAACAGTTATATCCCGTATACTCGGATGATATCATTGTTATTACACTCGTCCTCAGCTCCGCCTCGGACTCATGTAATAACAATGATATCACCCTCGTACCGGGATATAACTATAACTTATATCCCTACTGTGCTCAAGATACCATAACGGAAATGCACAGTAGGGATATAACACTTCTTATTGTTTTACTGTGATTTAATATCATACACTACTTCAGCTTGTTTCAGTACTTTTTATTGATGTGCTATGGTTGTTGAAAATTCCAATTTTTTGTGCACTTATTTGTTACCTTTTTTGCAAATAATTATTATCTAAACCAAAACAGCCAAACTGTAAAAGAGTGCATCCCCCAAAAAGGCCAGGGTGAAAAAAGATGTAAAATTCAAGGTGGTGGCCAAGAAATGGCTGTGATGGAAGGTTAATGGCAAAAATTGTAATTATGACAATTCAGGTGAATTTGCATTGCCTAATCCAAGTTTCACTGGGATTTGGTACCAAATTCACCTGAGTTGTCGTAATTAAAATTTTTGCCATTAACCTACCATCATAGCCATTTCTTGGCTGCCACCTTGGATTTCACATCTTTTTCACCCTGGCTTTTTTGGGGGCCCGCACTCTTTCTTTTTACAGCTTGGCTGTTTTGGTTTAAATATCACTTCTTTTTGTATTAAAAGTCACAAAGTCAGCCATAAACTGGCTTTGGTGCTTCCTTTTAACTTGCTTTTTTTTCTGCAGGAATTGTGGAACAAAAGAAGCGATTTTGTATACAGCTTTTTGTCTGATTAAAAATATTTGTATGTTTAATAATGAATGATAATCACATACTGTAGGTAATAAGGCGACTTCTTATACATAGACTGAACTGTAGCTGAAACTCTCATTGTTCATAGCTCAACTCTCTTTTGAACTCTCTACTGGGCAACTTATTCCTAACTGATCTCTCTACATGGTGATTTGTTTCCGCACATAAACTGGGTGAAGCTGATCACTATAGGGTAATTTGTACTTAGCTGATATCTCTACAGGGTGACTTGTTCTAGCTGATCTCTCTACAGGGTGATTTATTTGTAGCTGAACTCTATACGGGTTACTTGTTTCTAGCTGATCTCTCTTCAGGGTGACTGCTCTATTAGGATGACTGCTTTATTAGAGTATCTCGATCTTGTACTTGCTACACCCTGTTAGATTTTGTGTTGCACTCCGTGGCTTTAAGTCTAATTCTTCTACACCATTGAAGAGCCATTTTAAGACGATTACTCCATCTGTACAGTGATTTTCAAAGCATTACTCCAAGCAGTTTTTCTGGTAGGTGTGGTAAGTAGTCGTTTTTTAAAATTTTTTTATTGACCAATCTCAATTGCATAATTGTTACAGGCTGCTGGATTTTTGCTTGATTTCTTTCAACCTACAAAAGGTTTGAGGTTCAATAGTTAACCTATTCACCCACCAATTTTCAGCTTCTTCCCATAAGCGGTTTACCCTGTAGGCGTGACAACATATCAGTGTTATTTTTCATGAATAATCACTAATAACTCCTTCACTATTTATTGTATTACAGCCAAACTTGGTACCAAGATGCGCCTTTATACTCCCCTTCTGTGTGCCAAATTTCAAGGTAATCGAGTATGGCACTCATGTTTTATGGCAGTTTTTGTAAGTGTGCGAAAAGAGGAAGAAAAATAAGAAAACAAAATGAAGAAACTAAGCTACTTTTTGAAGTCTCATATCTCAGGAACACTTGAAGCGATTTTGCTCAAATTTGGTATGTGGAGTACTGAACTTGGTGGGCATGTCCACAGAAAAAATCGTTTTGTTTCATAAAGGCAGCACAGAGTACGGAGGTGCAAAAATCGCATTTTCTTTCTTCCTGTCTACTCACAGGTGTTGCATGTTGGCTTCTTGGCCGCATGACATGCTACCATGTGTCTTGATGACTGGTGAACCCACACATACCACATCAAAAGAAAGAAATGACACTGCACGCCCCAGCTATATCAATACGTGAAGTATCCATTATGCTTCGTTTTCAGCTATGTTTAACCTGTTACACAACATTAACTGTTCAAAAAGCACCTTTGCAATCCACGCATACATACCAAAAGAGAGAAATGGTACCAAGCGTCCCAATTATATCATTTATCGCCTGAAAAGTGAAGTATCCATTACACTTCATTGTCAGCTATGTTTAACCTGTTACACAATATTACAAATCAAGAACTTTTCAAACAGTACCTCTGCAATCAAAGTAGTCACTATGAAAAATACGGACGATTTCCGTTACAAAGGGAAGCCAACAAGTGCCACCACCAAATCGGCACTTTCTGCTGTCAGCAAATATGAATGGGACACAAAGGAGGACACTGGTAAGTCCATGAAGAATGCATTGCAGTATGCCAAAAGGCACCTCTTGTGCCAAAGCAATGTTGAACAGTGAAAAAATCAAGCCCGTACCCTTAATCGTTATCAAGTTATGCTTGTCTGAAGGCATCAACCAGCCAGTCAGTAGAAAATCAAGACACACGGTAGTGTGTCGTGCGGCCCAAGAAGCCGGCGCGTAGCACCCGTGAGTATATTGACAGGAAGAAAGAAAACGCAATTTTCGCACATCCGTACCTCTGTGCTGCCTAGATGAAACAAGACGATTTTTACTGTGGACACTCCCTCCACCTTCAGCACTCCACATTCCAAATTTGAGCGAAATCGCTTCAAGCGTTCCCGAGATATGCGACTTCAAAATTTGGCTTAGTTTCTTCATTTTTTTTTCTTCTTATTTTTCTTCCTCTTTTCGCACACTTACAAAAACTGCTATAAAACGCGAACGCCATATCCGATCGCCTTGAAATTGGCACACAGAAGGGGGGTATAAAGGCGCATCTCTGTACCAACTTTGGCTGGAATACGATAAACAGGAAAAGAGTTATGAGCGATTATTCACGAAAAATAACACCGATATGTTGTCACGCCTACAGGGTAAACCGCGTATGGGAAGAAGCTGAAAATCGGTGGGTGAATAGGTTAACTATTGAACCTCAAACCGTTTGTGGTTTGAAAGAAATCGAGCTAAAAACCAGGAAGATACAACGAAAAAACCAACAGTGTGTAACAATTATGCAATCGAGATTAGCTAATAAAAAAACGACTGCTTGCCACGCCTACCAGGTAAACCGCTTAGGGTAATGCTTTGAAAATCGCTGTACAGATGGAGTTATCATCTTAGAAAGGCTCTTCAATGGTGTAGAAGAATCAGACTTAAAGCCACGGAGTTATAACACGAAATCCAACTTGGTGCAGCAAGTGCGAGATCGAGATACTCTAATAGAGCAGTCATCCTAATAGAGCAGTCATCCTAATAGAGCAGTCACCCTGAAGAGAATTCAAGAGATCAGCTAGAAACAAGTAACCTGTATAGAGATCAGCTACAAACAATTCACCCTGTAGAGAGATCAGCTAGAAGAAGTTACCTTGTAGGGAATTCATGCAACTATAGAAAGAGATAATTCAGCTAGAAGAAATCACCTTGTAGAGTTCAGCTACAAAGAAACCACAATTTAGAGAGTTCAGCTACAAACAAATCACCCTGCAGAGAGATCAGCTAGAAGAAGTTAACTTGTAGAGAGTTCAGCTACAAAGAAACCATCATGTAGAGAGTTCAGCTGCAAACGAATCACCTGTAGAGAGTTCAGCTACAAAGAAATCTCCCTGTAGAGAGATCAGCTAGGAGAAGTTTCCTTGTAGAGAGTTCAGTTACAAAGAAACCACCATGTAGAGAATTCGTTTACAAACTAGTGACTCTGTAGAGACATCAGCTAGAAGAAGTTACCTTGTAAAGAGTTCAGCTACAAAGAAACCATTCTGTAAAGAGCTCAGCTGCAAACAAATCACCTGTTCAGAATTCAGCTACAAATAAATCACCCTGTAGAGAGATCAGCTAGAAGAAGTTACCTTGTTGATAGTTCAGCTACAAACAAATCACCCTGTAGAGAGATCAGCTAGAAGAAGTTACCTTGTAGAGAGTTCAGCTACAGAGAAACCATCATGTGGAGAGTTCAGCTGCAAACAAATCACCTGTACAGAATTCAGCTACAAACAAATCTCCCTGTAGAGAGATCAGCTAGAAGAAGTCATCTTGTAGAGAGTTCAGTTACAAAGAAACCACCATGTAGAGAATTCGTTTACAAACTAGTGACCCTGTAGAGACATCAGCTAGAAGAAGTTACCTTGTAAAGAGTTCAGCTACAAAGAAACCATTCTGTAAAGAGCTCAGCTGCAAAAAAATCACCTTTACAGAATTCCACTACAAACAAATCACCCTATAGAAAGATCAGCTAGAAGAAGTTACCTCGTAGAGAGTTCAGTTACACAGAAACCACCATGTAGAGAATTCATTTACAAACTAGTGACCCTGTAGAGACATCAGCTAGAAGAAATTACCTTGTAAAGAGTTCAGCTACATAGAAACCATTCTGTAAAGAGCTCAGCTGCAAACAAATCACCTGTACAGAATTCAGCTACAAACAAATCACCCTGTAGAGAGATCGGCTAGAAGAAGTTACCTTGTAGAGAGTTCAGCTACAGAGAAACCATCATGTGGAGAGTTCAGCTGCAAACAAATCACCTGTAGAGAGTTCAGCTACAAACCAATCTCCCTGTAGAGAGATCAGCTAGAAGAAGTTTTCTTGTAGAGAGTTCAGCCACAAACAAATCACCCTGTAGAAAGATCAGCTAGAAGAAGTTACCTTGTAGAGAGTTCAGTTACAAAGAAACCATCATGCAGAGAATTCGTTAACAAACTAGTGACCCTGTAGAGACATCAGCTAGAAGAAGTTATCTTGTAAAGAGTTCAGCTACAAAGAAACCATTCTGTAAAGAGCTCAGCTGCAAAAAAATCACCTTTACAGAATTCCACTACAAACAAATCACCCTATAGAAAGATCAGCTAGAAGAAGTTACCTCGTAGAGAGTTCAGTTACAAAGAAACCACCATTAGAGAATTCATTTACAAACTAGTGACCCTGTAGAGACATCAGCTAGAAGAAATTACCTTGTAAAGAGTTCAGCTACATAGAAACCATTCTGTAAAGAGCTCAGCTGCAAACAAATCACCTGTTCAGAATTCAGCTACAAACAAATCACCCTGTAGAGAGATCAGCTAGAAGAAGTTACCTTGTAGAGAGTTCAGCTACAAAGAAACCATCATGTGGAGAGTTCAGCTGCAAACAAATCACCTGTAGAGAGTTCAGCTACAAACCAATCTCCCTGTAGAGAGATCAGCTAGAAGAAGTTTTCTTGTAGAGAGTTCAGCCACAAACAAATCACCCTGTAGAAAGATCAGCTAGAAGAAGTTACCTTGTAGAGAGTTCAGTTACAAAGAAACCACCATGTAGAAAGTTCAGCTACAAACTAGTGACCTTGTGGAGACATCAGCTAGAAGAAACTACCTTGTAGAGAGCTCAGCTACAAAGAAACCATTCTGTAAAGAGCTCAGCTGCAAACAAATCACCTGTACAGAATTCAGCTACAAACAAATCACCCTGTAGAAAGATCAGCTAGAAGAAGTCACCTTGTAGAGAGTTCAGCTACAACGAAACCACCATGTAGGGAGTTCAGCTAGAAGAAGTTACCTAGTAGAGAGTTCAGCTACAAAGAAACCATCATGAAGAGAGTTCAGCTACAAACAAATCTCCCTGTAGAGAGTTTAGTTAGAAGAAGTTACCTTGTAGAGAGTTCAGCTACAAAGAAACCATTCTGTAAAGAGCTCAGCTGCAAACAAATCACCTGTACAGAATTCAGCTACAAACAAATCACCCTGTAGAAAGATCAGCTAGAAGAAGTCACCTTGTAGAGAGTTCAGCTACAACGAAACCACCATGTAGGGAGTTCAGCTAGAAGAAGTTACCTAGTAGAGAGTTCAGCTACAAAGAAACCATCATGAAGAGAGTTCAGCTACAAACAAATCTCCCTGAAAGAGTTTAGTTAGAAGAAGTTACCTTGTAGAGAGTTCAGCTACAAAGAAACCATTCTGTAAAGAGCTCAGCTGCAAACAAATCACCTGTACAGAATTCAGCTACAAACAAATCACCCTGTAGAAAGATCAGCTAGAAGAAGTCACCTTGTAGAGAGTTCAGCTACAAAGAAACCACCATGTAGGGAGTTCAGCTAGAAGAAGTTACCTTGTAGAGAGTTCAGCTACAAAGAAACCGTAAAGAGCTCAGCTGCAAACAAATCACCTGTACAGAATTCAGCTACAAACAAATCACCCTGTAGAGAGATCAGCTAGAAGAAGTTACCTTGTAGATAGTTCAGCTACAAACAAATCTCCCTGTAGAGAGATCAGCTAGAAGAAATTATCTTGTAGAGAGTTCAGCTACAAAGAAACCATCATGTACAGAGTTCAGCTGCAAAGAAATCACCACTGCCCAAATTTCAAGGCAATAGCTCTTTCCAATCTGAAGTTATCAATTGTCAAAGTTGGAAAATTGGATGTGTGGAAGGCCCCTTTCCGCAAATCTGGTCACATATGTATTATATGTGACCGGATTTACGAAAAAGGGTCTTCCACACACATCCAATTCTATGAACTTGAATGACCATACCTTTGTGCTCAAAGAAGATACTAACCTGAAATTTTGTTCGTGTATTAACCTATGTTGTTACTCATCACTGTCCAAATTTCAAGGCGCAATACTATTTTCCTATCTGACATTATGAACTGCCAAAGTTCGTAAATTGGATGTGTGTGGAAGACCCCTTTTCGCAAATCCGGTCACATATATATAATTTGTACATTTACTGATAAAATATTTAAAGTACATCTACTTCATCTTTTCTTCTTCCTGTAGTAAAGAAAAAAAACAGATTAAAAAAGTCCTAAAGCTGGCCATAGGCCGGCTTTGGGGTATACAAATACAAAAAGAAATGAAATCTAATCCAAAACAGCCAAGCTGTAAAAAAAGTGTGCGGCCCTCAGAAAGGCTATGGTGAAAAAAGATGTGAAATCCAAGGTGGTGGCCAAGAAATGGCTGTGATGGTAGGTTAATGGTAAAAATTTTAATAACGACAATTCAGGTGAATTTTGTGCCAATTGACCAAGCGGCACAATAATTCACCAGAATTGTTGTTATTAAAATTTTTACCATTAACCTACCATCACAGCCATTTCTTGGCCGCCACCTTGGATTTCACATCTTTTTTCACCATAGCCTTTCTGAGGGCCGCACACTTTTTTACAGCTTGGCTGTTTTGGATTAGATATATATATATCAAGACACACGGTAGTGTGTCGTGCGGCCCAAGAAGCCGGCGCGCAACACCCGTGAGTATATTGACAGGAAGAAAACGCAATTTTCGCACCTCCGTAGCTCTGTGCTGCCTTGATGAAACAAGACGATTTTTGCTGTGGACACTCCCTCCACCTTCAGCACTCCACATTCCAAATTTGAGCGAAATCGCTTCAAGCGTTCCCGAGATATGCGACTTCAAAAATTGGCTTAGTTTCTTCGTTTTTTTTTTCTTCTTATTTTTCTTCCTCTTTTCGCACACTTACAAAAACTGCTATAAAACACGAATGCCATATCCGATTGCCTTGAAATTTGGCACACTGAAGCGGGGTATAAAGGCGCATCTCTGTACCAACTTTGGCTAGGATACGATAAACAGAAAAAGAGTTATGATCGATTATTCACGTAAAATAACACCAATATGTTGTCATGCCTACAGAGTAAACCGCGTATGGGAAGAAGCTGAAAATCGGTGGGTGAATAGGTTAACTATTGAACCTAAAACCCTTTGTGGTTTGAAAGAAATCGAGCTAAAAAACAGGAAGATACAACGAAAAAACCAACAGTGTGTAACAATTATGCAATCGAGATTAGCTAATAAAAAACTATTACTTGCCACGCCTACCAGATAAACCGCTTGGGGTAATGCTTTGAAAATCGCTGTATGGATGGAGTAATCATCTTAGAAAGGCTCTTCAATGGTGTAGAATAATCAGACTTAAAGCCACGGAGTTATAACACGAAATCCAACTTGGTGCAGCAAGTGCGAGATCGAGATACTCTAATAGAGCAGTCATCCTAATAGATGTAGAGAGATCAATAGAAGAAGTTACTGTGTAGATAGTTCAGCTACAAAGAAACCATCATGTAGAGAAATCAGCTACAAAAAAATCACCTGTAGAGAGTTCAACTACAAACAAATCTCCCTGTAGAGAGATCAGCTAGAAGAAATTATCTTGTAGTGAGTTCATCTACAAACAAATCACCCGCAGTCACCCTGAAGAGAATTCAAGAGATCAGCTAGAAACAGGTAACCTGTATAGAGATCGGCTACAAACAATTCACCCTGTAGAGTAATCAGCTACAAACAATTCACCCTGTAGAGAGATCAGCTAGAAGAAGTTACCTTGCAGGGAGTTCATGCAACTATGGAAAGAGATAGTTCAGCTAGAAGAAATCACCTTGTAGAGTTCAACTGCAAAGAAACTACCATGTAGAGAGTTCAACTACAAACAAATCGCCCTGTAGAAAGATCAGCTAAAAGGAGTCACCTTGTAGAGAGTTCAGTTACAAAGAAACCTTCATGTAGAGAGTTCAGCTGCAAACAAATCTCCCTGTAGAGAGATCAGCTAGAAGAAGTTACCTTGTAGAGAGTTCAGCTACAAACAAATCATCCTGTAGAAAGATCAGCTAGAAGAAGTTACCTTGTAGAGGGTTCAGCTACAAAGAAACCATCATGTAGAGAGTTCAGCTGCAAACAAATCACCTGTAGAAAGATCAGCTAGAAGAAGTCACCTTGTAGAGAGTTCAGTTACAAAGAAACCACCACGTAGAGAGTTCAGCTACAAACTAGTGACCTTGTAGAGACATCAGTTACCTTGTAGAGAGTCCAGCTACAAAGAAACCATCATGTAGAGAGTTCAGCTGCAAACAAATCACCTGTAGAGAGTTCAGCTACAAACAAATCACCCTGGAGAAAGATCAGCTAGAAGAAGTCACGTTGTAGAGAGTTCAGCTACAAAGAACCATCATGTAGAGAGTTCAGCTGCAAAGAAATCACCTGTAGAGAGTTCAGCTACAAACAAATCTCCCTGTAGAGAGATCAGCTAGAAGAAGTTTCCTTGTAGATAGTTCAGCTACAAACAAATCACCCTGTAGAAAGATCAGCTAGAAGAAGTTACCTTGTGGAGAGTTCAGCTACAAAGAAACCATCATGTAGAGAGTTCAGCTGCAAACAAATCACCTGTAGAGAGTTCAGCTACAAACAAATCTCCCTGTAGAGAGATCAGCTAGAAGAAATTACCTTGTAGAGAGTTCAGTTACAAAGAAACCATCATGTAGAGAGTTCAGCTGCAAATAAATCACCTGTAGAGAGTTCAGCTACAAACAAATCACCCTGTAGAAAGATCAGCTAGAAGAAGTCACCTTGTAGAGAGTTCAGCTACATAGAACCATCATGTAGAGAGATCAGCTGCAAACAAATCACCTGTAGAGAGTTCAGCTACAAACAAATCTCCCTGTAGAGAGATCAGCTAGAAGAAGTTTCCTTGTAGATAGTTCAGCTACAAACAAATCACCCTGTAGAAAGATCAGCTAGAAGGAAGTTACCTTGTGGAGAGTTCAGCTACAAAGAAACCATCATGTAGAGAGTTCAGCTGCAAACAAATCACCTGTAGAGAGTTCAGCTACAAACAAATCACCCTGTAGAAAGATCAGCTAGAAGAAGTCACCTTGTAGAGAGTTCAGCTACAAAGAACCATCATGTAGAGAGATCAGCTGCAAACAAATCACCTGTAGAGAGTTTAGCTACAAACAAATCTCCCTGTAGAGAGATCAGCTAGAAGAAGTTTCCTTGTAGATAGTTCAGCTACAAACAAATCACCCTGTAGAAAGATCAGCTAGAAGAAGTTACCTTGTAGAGAGTTCAGCTACAAAGAAACCATCATGTAGAGAGTTCAGCTGCAAACAAATCACCTGTAGAGAGTTCAGCTACAAACAAATCTCCCTGTAGAGAGATCAGCCAGAATAAGTTTCCTTGTAGAGAGTTCAGCTACAAACAAATCACCCTGTAGAAAGATCAGCTAGAAGAAGTTACCTTGTGGAGAGTTCAGCTATAAAAAAACCATCATGTAGAGAGTTCAGCTGCAAACAAATCACCTGTAGAGAGTTCAGCTACAAACAAATCTCCCTGTAGAGAGATCAGCTAGAAGAAAATACCTTGTAGAGAGTTCAGTTACAAAGAAACCACCATGTAGAGAGTTCAGCTGCAAAGAAATTACCTGCACAGAATTCAGCTACAAACAAATCACCCTGTAGAGAGATCAGCTAAAAGAAGTTACCTTGTAGATAGTTCAGCTACAAACAAATCACCCTGTAGATAGACCAGCTAGAAGAAGTTACCTTGTAGATTGTTCAGTTACAAACATTCACCCAGAGAGAGCAGCAAGAAGAAGTCACCTTGTAGAGTGTTCAGTTACAAAGAAACCACCATGGAGAGTTCTATGATAAATATATGTATTATATATATAATTTGTACATTTACTGATAAAATCAGAAATATTTAAAGTACATCTGCTTCACATTTTCTTCTTCCTGTAGTAAAGAAAAAAAGACAGGTTAAAAAAGTCCCAAAGCTGGCCATAGGCCGGCTTTGGGGTATACAAATACAAAAAGAAATGAAATCTAATCCAAAACAGCCAAGCTGTAAAAAAACAGTGCGGCCCTCAAAAAGGCTATGGTGAAAAAAGATGTGAAATCCAAGGTGGCGACCAAGAAATGGCTGTGATGGTAGGTTAATGGTAAAAATTTTAATATCGGCAATTTAGGTGAATTTTTTTGCCAAGACCAAGTGGCACAAAAATTCACTTGAATTGTCGTTATTAAATTTTTTACCATTAACCTACCATCACAGCCATTTCTTGGCCGCCACCTTGGATTTCACATCTTTTTTCACCATAGCCTTTTTGAGGGCCGCACTGTTTTTTTACAGCTTGGCTGTTTTGGATTAGATATATATATATTTAAAATTCCGTAGCAACTTTTTAAAAGCATTTCGGGTTGATCTGAAGGCTTGTTTGAGTACCTCTGCAATCAAAGTAGTCACTATGAAAAATACGGACGATTTCCGTTACGAAGGGAAGCCAACAAGTGCCACTACCAAATCAGTACTTTCTGCTGTCAGCAAATATGAATGGGACACAAAGGAGGACACTGGTAAGTCCATGAAGAATGCATTGCAGTATGCCAAAAGGCACCTCTTGTGCCAAAGCAATGTTGAACAGTAAAAAAATCAAGCCCGTACCCTTAATCGTTATCAAGTTATGCTTGTCTGAAGGCATCAGCCAGCCTGTCAGTAGAAAATTCCACTAAATATATATATACATATTTAAAATTCCGTAGCAACTTTTTAAAATCTTTGTAGTATAGAAGTAGTAATGGTGTGTGTTGTGTTAACGGTTGTAAATCTATCTAAGTTGTCACAAAAATAGCCAACCAGCAGTGGTGGCACAAACCATATGTGTTAATTGGCATGGGTAGTAATGTAAAGTTTGCATCAAGTGTAAGTGTAGTAGTATGATGTGGGAGCAAAACCTGCCGTGACTACAAAGCTGAAGAGACAGACTTTATACATACCACTGATATATCCCTTCTCACTATTAGATATCAATTTATATGTTTAAACTCCATTAACATGTTTAGCATGTTGGATTACTAAAGCCAAGTAGCCACTGTAAGCTATATTCCCATTACCTGACTCTTTCTTCTTGAAATTCCGGAGCGACTTTCTAACCAGTGACCCAAATGTCTCTTCACAGGAGCACTTCACTATTTTCTGTTTTAACGATGACTACACCTCGTTTCAAAGATTCGTGAAGCTGTGGTGTCAGTTTCATCTGCCATGTGAGTTCACATGAGCCGATCATGTGGTTTTTATTTTTTTTAGAAAAGGGAAATTGTTGACCCACTGCATCCAAGAAACATAAAATTAATTTGTGATGGCCTAATAGCTTTACAAGATAAAGATGACAATTATTTTTAGAGGCACCTATCGCAGAAAGATGGCAGTTTCAAGTAATAATTAAAGTATTATTGCTGTAAACAAAGATAAAAGTAAGTGTTTTGTCATAAAATCCTCTAATAAATATTTCTTTGACAAATAAACCAATTTTATTAACTTGTCAGCAGTTCTCAGTCCATTGAGTCCCCCGCCCTGCACTAGCTGCTTCTCTTGTTCACTTCATCATTATCCTAGCATGCTTTCCTTGTGTTTCTTTACATGATGTGTCACATATAAGTGCTACTAATACCATGTAAACAAAGTGAGTAATCTTGTGTTAAGCTAGATAACTTGATGAACTTCTAAATGAATCATACAGCACAATAGTACTGTATAGTAGGGACCACAAAGGAGTAGGTGTGGCCCACGAAATAACATCACTCAAAAATCAGCCTCAATTTTCCCTGATGACGATGAGGCAGTATTGGTTAAGCAAAACTAAGCCCAAACAAGCCTTCAGATCAACCCGAAATGCTTGAGCAGAGTGGGGGCTAGCCAAACATAAAATAAATAATAAAAAAATCCAGAGCATCCAGCCCCAGGACACCCTTGGAAAAACCTGGTGCCTTTTTTTTTTTAACCACTCAGGAAAAAACCAAAAACTGCTCACTCTGCTGTGTATGCATAAAATTCAATTGTCATACAACTGCCACCAATTACAGATGCCATCTATCTGAGACCACAGCTAAGGAAAATACAATGGGTGGGGGGGAAGGGATCCAACCTGTTCACACACGTGGCCTAGAGTGAATTAATACACACCACACAGCATTATATATACCATGCATCGCATGACACTACTACCATATTCACGTGGGAGCTTATTTTCTTGCTAATTCACTGCTAGAAAATACATCTGATCCAGGTATAGTGTGGCAGCTACTTGCTCCATATGTACATATTCTGGTTGACCCTACAGCCCAAACATGGCATATATACATGCAAAAGATAAGATGCACACTGACCATATAATTTATTGCAGCTATATAATTATGTTCTGCTGGGAGTCAATATACAGTATTATTATAAATCTACGTATGTATTTTAACATGCATGTGCCATTCTTTTTTTTTTTCGACCTGCCGGGTCACCCTTGAGGGTAAAATAATCCGAGAAACATAAGATTTATTTGGTATGGCCTTACTGTTAAAAACTTCAGTTGCATTTCAAAATGTCTACATAGTAAGATTTAACAGTGAAACATTGCCGGTGAGTCTACCATTAAGATGAAACTTCCCCTTTAGAAGTCTTAGATCCGTGCTAGTCTCGCGTGGCCAGACCGCTTTTTTCCGTATATTGGGTGGGGAAAAAAGGGTCTGGTGCAACTCCAATAGCTGTTTACTTCTGAGCCGTCCCCACATTCCGGGGACGCTAATTGAATAACATTGGTCACAAAGGAGGTGCCATGACGTCAGTAAGTTAACTAGAGATCTTTTATCCTTTAAACGAATCTTAATTTGCTCCGATATCTCTTTATTAGCGTCTTGAAAGTTAATCCTCATCGTGTAACAAGACTCACAACCGGAGCAGGAGTGTAGGAATACTTCATAGTTTTACTGACGTCATGGCACCTCCTTTGTGACCAATGTTATTCAATTAGCATCCCCGGAATGTGGGGACGGCTCAGAAGTAAACAGCTATTGGAGTTGCACCAGACCCTTTTTTCCCCACCCAATATACGGAAAAAAGCGGTCTGGCCTCGCGAGACTAGATCCGTGCTTGTAGTGAACAGTGTTGATCACAGCAAATGTTTGGAAACGCTAATACAGTGGAACCTGTGTTACGGTCACCTGGATTAAGCGGTAACCTCTGCATAACGGCCATGGTCACGAGGTCCCAAATATTTTCCCATACAAATGTATGCATTGTGGTCTGCATTAAGCAGTCACCTGTCTAACGTCACCTGTCTAATGGCCAACCAACAATTTGCCTATGAATCACTGTATACATAACTTTCACCTTCGCATAGCGGTCGCTACCTTTTATGGCGGCTTGTTAAGCCAATTTCCTGGTACCATGGCACTGTTTCAATTAATGCGCAATTATCACACTTCCTGCCTTTCAATGAATACTATATAATCAATCAGGCTTTATTGCTTAAGCGTATTCAATAGCTATAACCAACATTCATAGACTCACCTTACCCTTTCTGTACTAAATATTTAGACTGTATTGCGGTTGGCGCGAGCCTCTTAATAATAATTACTCATTCATAGCCACTAAAATGCTGCTGACCACCTTATGCAGGTTTTCTCTATAACAGCCACCTGTATATAAAGGCCAGATATATCTGGTCCCAAGGTGACCGTTATAGACAGGTTCCACTGTAGTTACGTTAACTTGATGATCTCCAGCAACGGAATTTCATTGATTCAGTAATAACTGTAATGTACCAGTAATTGCATACTGTGGTTTTAAATGATAATAATAAGTACTGAAATATATCGTCGCGCTATTAAGTCACCGGTCAAAGATCGAAAAAGGCTCTTAGTCACAGATCAAAGCGAAGTTTCAGCCGGTCAAGACTTTGACCGCGGTCGCAGATCTACCTACAGCGCGTACCTACGTGACGGTGACACACCCCCTTGATTAGCTACGAAAGGGCAAACAAGACAATGCTAATAATTAATACTCACCTTCCTTGTGAGTTCTCTTAAACAATGATAAACCCCTAAAACAATATCGACCAGGCTGGATTGATCCGATCTCCTCGTCCGATCTGTCTTCAGCGACTTCAGGTAGCTAACACATGTAACACCTGCTACGCAAAATTGACTTGAGCTGCACAACTGACCGCCGAGTCAGGAACATACCTCAGGCCTTAATATGGTAAACTTGAAATACGAGAATTTTCACCTGTACAACGTGTTTAACCAGAATGTTCTTAAAAAAATTTTTTTAAAAAGAATGTTCTAGCAGGTTCTGCTCGAGTACAAAGTTTAAAAAAAAATTAAGATGATGACGTCAGTTACATGTACAATGTAAATACAAGGGCTAGTCTCAGGGATATCAAGTTATTAAATAACTGGAGGCGCAAGACAAAAAAGTAAAATAAAATACTGTAGCTACTAAATACCTAAATCAACAGTTCAACAGATTTCCATGATCATATGCTACCTCGTATGCTACGCACCCAGGTGCGTAGATATAATATCTATGCCATGATGCATGCTGAAGCCCGAACATTACACCTGTATGAACAGAAGATGGCAACACAAGCTGCCTGCTGAAGTATACAACATATATATTGTACTCTTCAATAGATGGCACACATTGCTAAGTCTTGTAACAGTCACTGGCATTTCCTTGAAATGGTCTAGACAGCCAGCTTCAATTGTCACCAGATTGACCGAAAATCCAGCATGTTGAAGAGAGAGAATGAACCATAGCGAGCAGTAATAAACCATAGTGACCTTCTCTACAGTTCCTTGCAGCCAAAAGATGATGTTCAGTATTAATGACCATGGAGAGTTCTAATAGCACGGTGGAATTTGTGGAAACCAGCACGAGATCAGGTCTGCTGAGAGTAGATGTGATATGAGGTGGAATAGTACTTGGGGGACAAACAGTAGCCTGGTAGCCAGGAAGATCAGCATAAAGCTCATAACAAGATAGTAAATCCTTTTTAAAGTTCTGAACAAAAACTTGCAAAACAGAGTCATGAAACCTAAGTGCAATCAAACAACCAATTAAAACATGATTGGTTGTAGGATGAGTAGAGTGACAAAGGCTACAAACTAAACTAATGATTATATTCCAGCGAGCTAGATTCAATGGTGTGAATAAGGTGTCACGACCGACTCACAATAAGAAAGAAAGTCGCTTTTCAAGTAAAAGATATATCAGTTTTTTTTTTCACAGGGGATATTCTTGTTCTAGAGTAACTATATCCAGAAATTTATTCTGTACAGTCAATTTAACGATCCGAGAGTAGTATTCCAACAATCGACATGAGAGGAATGTAAACTGAGCCTTGGTCTTAAAAGTAGATGAACAGATGTTAGAAACTGATGCCTTAGCAGCAGAAAGTGCATCCTGAAAGTCAGTAGATAAAAGAGACTGTCCTCCTTTGTGTCCCATTCATCTTTGCAGACAGGGAAAGGTGTTGATTTAGCATGAGCACGTGATGGCTTCCCTAGCGATAGATGCTAAACAATAATGATTGTTTGAATCCATATAGATTTACATTATATAACTGAGTCAAATATATACCCAAACATGTTACCTGTAACAAAAATAGGTTCATAATAATCGAATTCAGTTTGGGCTTTATCATAAGAACTAGGTGTTCCAGCCAAAAACATCCCCCTAAACCAGCCTCAATTTCCCTTCATGACAACTTGGCAGTATTGGTTAGGCACAGCCAAGCCCAAAAATGTCTTCAGACCAATCCCAAATCCTTCCAAAAGTTTCTATGGAATTTGAAAAAATTCTATTTACAGAATTTATTCTGACTAACTGATGCCTTCAGGCAAGCATAAGGCTTGATTTCTCCACTGTTTGACATAGCTTCGTCCAGAGATGTGCCTTTTCACCAACTGCAGTATGTACAATATACACATCATGGACTTTCCTTGTTCCCAGTTCTTTTCGTGACAAGCAAGATGTTTAGTTAATCGTGATAACACATAAGTGGCTTCCTGCTAATAATTTATGCTGCTCGACTTTCTGTGCTGGTTGGTACATTTGTTTCTCATGTTTTTGAGTTCAACTGATTGCTCCAGATGATGGGTGTAGGATAAGAACTGGTTTTTAGCAAGAACAGGCATGTGCTGATTAGTTGGCACAGTTTAATTGCTGGCATTTCTTAATGCACTGTGTAGAAAAGGAAAGATCTAGCAAAACTTATGTTGTGAAGTAAAACCAGGTGAAAAGATGTAGAAGCCATTGAAAAACACAAACAGTAAAACAATTGGTAGACAAGAGGTCACATAAAGAAGAGCTATAAAAGAAGCGGATTTAACCAGAAGAGCCTCTTGAGCTTATTGAGGTTGGTTGCTGTTCATAGCTTTGTTAATATGGTGTCGCCCTGTTATAGAATTGCAGAAGAAGAAGATAGATCTTGAAGAAGAGCAGCTGGCTGAACTGACCTTTAGTTGAACAGACTTATTTATTTATTTTGTTATTGTCAATTGTCTATTTGTCAAAGATTTCATCTAAGGTCTTCTAAGTAAGCAACAAGATTCTGGTATGTAGCAGAGGATGGTTGAGGAAGAGAATCTACTGACCTTGGAAGCTCTTCAGAGAGATGTCCAGCAAGAGGCTGAGGAGTAGTTGATAGAGTTAAAGAGAGAAAAGGCAAGAGCAAAAATTGACTTTACTAGTGTAGGCATTGTTTGTTAGTATTAATACAGAGTGAAGAAGTTCCTGTATAGCAGAAATTAAATTTAAATAGGCTTGTGAGACATTAGATGAAGCTTTGGATAATGCTATGAATGTAATGGTAAGGTTGTCAGAAATTTACATGGTAAACAGAGACTGACTGAATATGGAGAAGGTGGACCAAGAGATAGAGAAGATCAAAACAGAATATAGTGAAGCGCAAAATCATGTGCAGGCAGCTTCAGATAAGCAGTAATCAAGCAGTGTAAGATTTGGGAAGATGGCAATAATAAAAGCCAGGAATCTAATACTGGAAAGTCTCTGAATGACACAGCTACACTTCAGTCTGGTAGTAGAACAGAGGGTACAGCATCAAACATACAGCAGCAGCTAGGTAAAGAGATTGCAAAGTCAAATTCCTATGTATCCACTTACTGAGGTTGGATGATGTAGAACTAGTCTCACTAGGCCGAGACATGTAGAAACAACTAAAGTGTGTTACCATTCCTGTATTTTTAGGTGACAAGAAAACTTACCATATAATTATTGGAAGGTTGCTTTTACAGCCTGTGTGGATCAGGCACCTTCCACAGCAGAATACAAGCTACTACAATTACGCCAATGTCTAACTGGAGAAGCTTTGAGAGCTATTTGGAATTAGGACATTTAGCCATAGCATATGAAGCTGCAAAGAAGGATTGTAAAGGAAATTTGGGGTCAAAGGAGGCAGATAGCTTTGTACTTAGAAGAGATTGACAACTTTAAACCAATTTATCCTGGAAACTCAAAGGATAGAAAGGTATATGCTGATCTTTTAGATGTTACTATTGTGAATTTAACCAGTCAGAGGAATTGAAACATGGTATGATGTATATGAAACTGCAAAAGAAGCTACCAGCTTCTCTGTTGGCTTCATATCACCACTAGGTATATGAAAATCACAAGATTGAATGTGTAAAAGTCTTAAAGAGTTGATAATACAAGAGATCGAATTTCAGGTTAAAGCTCTTGAAACTGTTCAAGAGGTATCGTATAGCAAATCAAAAAAAGCTGAATTCAATGCTGCAAGACAATTTCAAGAATATCCAAGAACTTTCTATGGAAGATCAAATACCAATTCTGAAACTTTTGGTGGCTTTTGTATACCAACAGATCATGTTGAGTTTCTCGTGGGGTGAAACTTCAAGCAATTAGATGTAGTAAAAAGGTGGGAATGTGCAAAACAATGTAAACTGTGTTTTCGTTGTCTAGGTGATAGTCATCTAGGGTAGCACTGCAATCATACAATAGTGTGTGGAATCAATGGCTGCAAAAAAGTCCACCATTGACTGCTGCATATAGGATGGACGTGTATTGGTGTGGTAGGGAATGGTATACATACTACTAATGTCAGCACACATTTTGCTCACTCATACCTTTCTACAGGTGTTGAAAACATAGAAAAGGTTAATGCATTGCTTCAAAGGTTCTGGGAAACAACGTTGAACCTACTGCTGACCCGGATGACCCACTGACCCGGATTAATTAAAGCGCGTGCGATAAGAACTATGTTTCGGCTAGTCTCGAGCGAGCGAGACTACCTTTTTGAGCGTTCGATTCGTGTTGAGTAAACAGGGGTGGATCCAGACGCAACTTAAGACCAAAAAAAAAAAAAAAAAAAAGGTCATCACCTACTAACAATGGCTACCCCTCACCATAGTCTAGGCATAGATACCCTCAGTTTCGTGCTACATACTGCACTTACTAATACATGGGCGTGGCTGAGCATATGTTTGTAACGCTATAAGTGGGCGTGGCTCACGAAAGAGCTACGCGATTGCGTTTATAAGTTTCCACGGCGTCAAACGAACAATTTCGTTTCTCACGTGGGTCAGACCCGGATGACCTGCCCCGAGCGAATTTTTTTTTGGACGAGGTTATGACTTAGAGAATTTCTAGCACCAGTAATTTTCCGTAAATTCTTTTCAGGCACGTGTACTCGAGTGTACTCCGGAACCAAACTGTGAACTTGGCCCCTTTCAGTCTACATGCACAGGATGGACTGTCGAATCGTGGATGATGGAATAGCAGCGATGATGTGCTCTGGAGAACTTTGCGATAACGTAAGTTCAATGTTTACTAGGCAGCGGGAAATTTGACAACTTATCAAAGCGGCTACAGTAAATTCCGCCACAGTACTAATAGTAATAATAGGTTATTAAACGGCACAGACTTTAACGTCAGCTCCATTTTGTACTATTGGGACAACCCTTCAGTTATAATAAGAAATCAGCTGCCACTTTAGTAAATTTCCCAGGGAAAGCCCCTTCAGCTAATGTAAAAGCTAATTAGCCAATTTCTGTATTATTAGCTACAAGACAGTGCTATAGGTACATGTAACAATTATTGTGTATCTACCTTAGGTAATATCATGGTACCTGAAGTTACTGTAAGCAGAAGCTACCAAAACATTAAAGTGTGCATCCTGTGCAGAAGGGTAAACACTGTGAGGTACTGTCACCGAAGCTTCAAACTGGGACGAGAAAGAGCAAAGTCATTAGAATGCAGACTTCAAAGGTGTTTTTATGCTTTACTGTACACACATATTAAAACTAAATGTCACATCTGTAAAAGCTATTGTCATTGTCACAGATGGAAGTACACTTTGAGATGTTTTTTATGTTTTGTGGTCACTATAGTGTGTAAGTATTATTGAGTAACCTGTGTTATATTAAATTATGCCCGCAATTAAAATCTGCACATGCCCGATAATTCAACAAATTGTTTACCATTGGTGTACAGTATCAACTATGAAAAAGTCATGTATACAATGATCTCTAAAGTTAGTAGTTTCACCATTTTCCAGCATTCTGCTACTTAAATTGATATTCTTGGATAGAGAATGTGACCTTTTTTGTACTGTTTGATTTTTACGCGAACTGTTAATGTGTAACGCTTTGCTTGCTTGCGAGCTTCTGCTACTTTTTTGGTGCGTGGACGTCCTTGTTGGGCTGGACCCCTGCCTTTTGTACCAAACTTCCGTCTACCTGTAGCTGTGGTTTGTACTTTAATAATTTTTCCTTTTCGAATCAAACCAGATTTCATAGACTTGGAAAATCCATCCTTTTCAGATCCAAAACTATGTAAAGCAGATGCTAGTCGAGCTTTGGATGGAAAAGAAGATAAAGTAGTAAAACGGCTTAGAAACTTTTCGATTCCACTGTTCAGTTGAGGATCATCAGCACAAAGACCATGCTTTAAAGCTTCGGCAATGTGGTCAATTGAACTGAATAACTGTGACCTTTTCTCTTCATCCTTGGTAGCATCATCGTACACTGTTTCTATTGGCTCGTCTTGTGCTCCTGCTCTAATAAGGTCCCAGCAGCTCTTTGAAAAATCTGGCTCATCTGGTTTGGGATTCGTTACTTCTTGATCTGGTGCACCATACATTTGTTGATGTAGAGATGAGTAAAAGAGATGTCTTTTTCAGCATCATCACCCAATGCAAGTATTGCAAAGTTTCTGCGGACTGAAGGATTAACAGTAGGAACAAAATTCAAAGAAACTGAGTGATGTTGTTTAACTATTGCTGCTTGATGTACACAAGGAGATCCATCCATACCTTGTGGGCATGAACAGGTACATAGATCCATATCAACATTGTATTGTATATCAGGATCAGATTTGCTGGTCACTACAAACAGTACATCTGAATTGTCTTGCTTGACGATCTTGTTTGCCGGAATCATGGTGGCTTTCAACCCTTTGTATTTAGATGCTATGTAATTATCAAAACGGTTATGCGCCACACTCAACAATCTCCTCTTGTAGTACACTTCCATAGCATCTGTGACAAACTGAAACATCTGAACAAGATTATAGGCCTTAACCCTGCCAAATACAATCTCTTTCACAATGCGTATTCCAGCCTCTGCAATATTGTTGGTATGGTTACCTCTAACCAACAGTGATTTTCGGTAGCACAGTGCCCACTCCATTCGTTTCTGCCACCACTTTTCTATATAGCTCTGAAACTTTGGATACTGACGTACTAGTTCATTCTGGTTGAACTTCTTGTATAATTCATCTAGCTGTGACGCTGACTTGGCATATACCATTTCTTTAACTTGAGCGATTAACTCCTTTCGGTGGTGGTGGCTTATTTTGTTTTTCCCATCGTACAACCTTGTCCAACAGCTCTGTAAAAAATGAAAAATGCAAATTAGTAATGTAGCTCCTGGCCAGACATTTTTAAGGGCATTACGCTCTGCTACACTATCATCAGTCATGATAACAGATGGACCATCTTGATTCCCATATAATGCATTCACTGGCACAACTTCCTTGATCATTTGCATGGCTCTTTGAATTGTGTCCCGTTTTTCATCTGAGGTGATTGCTACAGCCAGTGGCAGTCCTCCAGCTGGACTACTGGTTGACAAAATGAAGAGAGAACAATTGTATTTTTCCAAACATGAAGTAGAATCACAAAATATCATCTCACCAGATTGTTGAATTATCTCATGCACACGTGACATGAGGGGTGTACAAGCTACCAATACTAAAGGTTTACCATTAGCCATTTTCTTCTTTTGCTTTTAGGGGGAGAAACACGATTTTCAATGTCACTGTCCTCATCTGATACTTCAGAGCTATCCCCAAACCTTTCAAATTTCTGAAGGAGTGCTTTCCCACCTTGACAGCTGTATTTATCATTGTAATCATTGACTTCTGCTTCTAAAGTAATGAAAAGTTGTGGTCCATTGTCCATTGGTCCGTACACTGTAGAACGCCACTGTTGGTAAAGACAACTAACGTCGTGAACTTTAGGATTAGTTGAACGATCAGCCAGCTTTGTTTGAAGATTGTCATCAACTTCATCCATTAAAATGTTTTCATAGTAATGGTGGGCACTTGCTGCACTGTGACCTGCCAAAAACAGTTTAACATACCTTTCTTTTGTTTCAGCAGAAATAGGTCTAAAGCCTAGTGTGTGAGCTGAGTGTAGAAAATGATTGTGAGTAAAGTTAAACTGAAGGTGCCCTTTATGAGAGGAACAGAAGTTGGCTTGTTGACTATGGAGTTCCTTTTTTGTAGGATTTTTAATTTTAAGAACAAGAGATGATGGACACCCGGTTTTCTTTTGTTGTATATCTTCCATCAATGGATTCGGGTTTTTTTTACATACCGCTTTAGCAGCTGATTGTTTTATGGAGAGAGGCTTTCTCTGATGTTGGCAGTGCATATCAGTACGCCATAGTATTCGCTTTAAGGATGGCTTGTATGTTCTGGTAACTCAATATGTGCATTTGCTATGATCGCACATTTTCCCAATCCACTCCTTGCCTCTTCATCATTGTTAAGGTTAATTCTTATGGCAGCTGTAAATCTCAAATCTGAATATTCTTCTTTTGGAAGCTCATTGAACTCCTCAACAACGTATAGGTGTACATTTCATCTGTAGGCATAACAGACTGAAGTGCATCTGGAAGATTATCCCAGCAAATTGGTTTGCTGTTGTACCTGTAACTTCATGTGACAACATCAAATTTACTTTGTTTATCAGTTATAGTCAAAGAGTTCTCCATTGATGCATCTAACTCTTCATATGGTTGGTTAGAAAGATCCATGCTTGGCTTTTCACATTTAACGTGGTGCGGATCCGAAACAAAGCAACCAATCTCTTCACTTGCCAGTGCTTCACCCTTTAATCATAAATACCAGTGTAACATTTTTTCACTATTTGTTATATTGCTATGGAGTAGGGATAAATTCTTTTGAAACTATAGCTATAGACAGTAGTTGAACTTTTCTGTGGGCTTACCACATGCATAGACACACCAGAAACATCTTAGGCAGTTTTACCTCGATATATAGTTAGTCGGGTAATATAATCTAAGTCAAATACTGTAAGTGCACACTGTCTAAGTGGTTTACCTACGTATACATACATGTACACAGTTACAAAAATTAAAATTACCTGTGTAAATAAAAGCAAATCTGAGTTCACAGGTGACAAATTGGAAGGGGTAGAGATGTTTAAGTCTTCATCAGGTGGAACATCAGCAACATCACATTCGCTTGTTATGGCATCATTGCCATCAAAAAAGACAGATCCTTTTTGGTTGAGCAATGAATTTTGTTGTAATTCTACAGCCATGGTATAGCGGATTTCTTTCATGTCATTCTACAAATAGCATAGAACAGGAATTACAAAACTATATTAGAAAGAAATCGGTACTTATGAAACTAATGCAGCACAGAAGTAGTTTAACATTTCATAAATAAATATTTTGGTCACAAAAAATGAGATCAGTAAGCAAAATATGTTGAGTTTAACATTATTAGTTTTTGTTATGATGGAGAGAAATATTGGTGACAATAATTAATAAGGATTTCTTAAATTTCTTGCTTTTGATTCAATTTATTATGAATTTTTCACTTTTCAATATTTCTTGTTTTTCAAACAATTGAATTGTATGATTTGTATTCGAAACGTATAGCTGCTGCTGCAGACCTGCAGTAAACAGTAATTATAAGAGCCTTTTATAGGACACATACCCCGCAATCATCATTCGAAGTTTGTGATGGAATGTCCTGTGATTGCGCATATGAATGTATATAGCAAATATGAATAATTTGCATCACCTGAGCAACGAAGAAATTCCAACTGTTCCACTCTATTGCAACATCATCAACTGTGGCTTGAGATGCCTCTAAAATATTCCTGTAGTTTAAGATATGAGTAAATGATAGTTAAAGCAAGCTAATTTCTATAGAATTCTGAATTTGCAATGAAGCACTGGTAAATGATACTTTTAGATTATTAGCATGGAAAATGGTCCACTATTACTGCTAGCAATTAAGCTTACTTACAATCACATGTATGTATGGTAATGTACCTACCGGCATTTATTGAATAGTTCATCAGTCGATCTCCAGATTGAATCATAATATGTCATTACTTTCATAGACGGTACAACAACCTGTAAAGGTAACCGATTATAGCTACTGCTAGGCCACATAAAGTTAATTGTTAGTTAACGCATCCAAAATTTAAAGTTTGTGGGTGGGTATTTCAAATATTTAATCAATTTTTTTAAATTTGAATGAACTGTGTTTACTAGAAAAAGTTAAAAAGTAATAAAACCAGTTACAAGTTGTGACGTTACACATGTTGTAAACAGTAAATAGTATTAGCTCTTTTCTATCCTTGCCAGCCAGGCATTTCACTGTTGGATTGGTATACTATTCCGATAGAGGTTGACTACCGTCGTGTTGTCCAGAAGAATAATCTGTACATAAGTCAGCTAGAGTAGATGACTCAGGATATGAACGAATATCACAGCACGAGAGCAAAAAAATTAATGTTGATGCGGCTATGAAAAATATGATGCAGGCAATGATGAGAGACTAAAAAATTACATTTATGTGGCCTTATAGTATACATTATTTATTTGTACATACAATTAAAGCCCAATGACATGCTTTCACATTTAGTGGAATCAGTACCAAGTCACATTCTAGAAGATTTCTCATCTGTAATACATTATATATGAATGTGAATAAAGCATAAATATACCTTTTTAAACCAGCATTCTAAAGACTTTGCTCCTTCTCGTTCTAATTTTCCTAAGGTGAAGGTTGACAGTACCTCACAGTGTTTGCCCTTCTGCAAAGGATGCACACTTAATGCTTGAACCAGACAAAACAGAAATTTTAATGGGACAAAATTTTGGCATTTTCACTTGTGAAGGAATTTGGTAGATAATAAAGTGGTGAATGCTTGGGTCATGTTGCATTATCTTAGCTAATATTGGCGAGAATATTTTGGGAAATTGAAAGCTTTTGCCAAACTCGCCAAATTTTTATCCCACCAAAATTTTGGATCGCATGGCATACACATTAGATACTAACTTTGCTAGCTTCTTCCTTCAGTAACTTCAGGTACTGTGATATAACCTAGAGTGTAATTATTAATACTGTGTAAAACCTCACAAGGAGTGTAACAACACAGATAATTATACAAATATGTGTTAGCTCCATAAAAATGGGATAAATGCTCTATGTATTCATTAACTTGTCCATCATTACTAATGGCTCTGCATGACAGATTGTTCCAAGGTGGAGGGTACAAAAGTTTACACAAGTAAAATGCTGGTTGAAAGGATGGAGTTACGGTAGTGGTAGGTGCCCCTGAGTAATGGCAATTTGTGGTACTAGACTTGTTGAAGTTGCTACCAAGCTTCTTTTAATAACGTACTTTAAGGCTGTCTAGACTCTAAGATACTACACATATAGTAGACACGCAACATCAAACTACACATTGTTGCATGTAGACTGCAGCTCAGCTACAGTATAGCACATTCATGTAGCTAGCTACTACGTATAATAGGAATTGGCTTCGCACGTTGCATGCTTTTACAGCAGTAGCTAATTAGCGGGTTGTCCCAATAGTACAAAATGGAGCTGACGTTAAAGTCTGTGGGCGTGCGCCTGGTTTACTGTAATTGTTTCTGTAAAAGTGTGTGTGTGTACCTATCTACCTATGTTTGTCCGTACGCACCCACGTGAGCAAAATCGTTTAATAACGGTAAAAGCAGCTTTTACGTAAGAAGTAAAAGTGAAATGAAGTCTGTATTAAACTTCTGCACAGGTGAACTTTGCTCTGAGGTGGTTTCTTTTCGGCGGACTGAAATACGGCTGTGGTGACTTTCCTCAGACTACCTTCCCCTTGAGGTTTTCAGGCATTTAGCAACTGAAAAACAACGGTGCAGGCCTCGTACACTGCCAGGAATAGCCTATCGCTTCGAGTTGAAAGGGGGCGTATCCCTTACGTACGCGAACGAAAATGAAGAGCAGCTTTGAGGCTTTGTCGAGAGAATTTGTGGGAAAAAACACGTTAGTCACACTATAAAACAGTTTAGAAGATAGTTTTGTGCGTAATATGTTGGTTAAAGCGGTTTATTTAACAAACGCTTCCTTAGCAGTGCATAGCAACGTAATTGAACGAATTACGAATATTTCATGAATTACGAAATACGAGAAATAGCTAATTATATTATCAAACCGAGGGGTCCGACACTTCGTGAAATCTTGTACGCTACTGCGGTAGAAATCAGAAATCAAGCCTCTAACCTCCGTGTTTCTCTGTACATTGGAGAAGTTTTTCCGTAAACTACAGCTTACGTGGGCGGATATCAGCAGAAATCAACCTGGAAATCAGAAATCACGGTAGAAATCTGGAAATCTCGTACGCTCTTTCCGAAGTGTCGGACCCCTCGTATCAAACTACCCTATTGTAAAGTAGTAATACATAGTTGGTTAATTCATAATAGTATATACTGTCTATAGTTATTCCAGATGAGTTAGCTAGCTGCTTGGCGCCTGGTTTTTAGAAGTAGCACAACATCAACTTGTTACTATTAGTACTGTGGCGGCGTTTACTGTAGCCGCTTTGATAAGCTGTCAAATTTCCCGCTGCCTAGTAAACATTGAACTTACGTTATCGCAAAGTTCTCCAGAGCACATCATCGCTGCTATTCCATCATCCACGATTCGACAGTCCATCCTGTGCATGTAGACTGAAAGGGGCCAAGTTCACAGTTTGGTTCCGGAGTACACTCGAGTACACGTGCCTGAACAGAATTTACGGAAAATTACTGGTGCTAGAAATTTTCTAAGTCATAACCTCGTCCAAAAAAAAAAATTCGCCCGACGCGGTTTCATGCAACGCTGCTGGGAAATAGACACTAGTGGCACAGAGGCAGTGTCAGTGTTGAGACCTGAGGATAAGAGTGCACTAAGTATAGCTGAAAGATCCATAACATACAAACAAACACGAGAACAAACATACAAACGAGACCATTATTGAAGTGGCTATACCCTGGAAGGATGATGTTGTGAGCTTACCTGACAATTATGAGATGGTTAAGAAGTGGCTGTGTAATCTAGAGAAGAGGCTAGCTATATGTGTCCAAAAACAGCAGAAGAATATAATTGGATTATTTTGATTCACCTGGAAAAAGGATATATCACCCGAGGGGTCACCAACTGCTTCGAAATCTCGTACACCTTCAATAAAATCCTGCCTGAAATACGAAATCTTATGTTGTTATCGTATTCTGATTCTATACTCGTTCTGGTACCGTAACTTACACTCAACTGCTCCTGCACAAAAGTAAGAACGAAATACGATGTTCCACTCTTCGGATTTGTATAATCAAGTTGTGGAAGCCGCACAAAACCAGGAGCTGTGGGAAAGAAGCCGTACAAAACCTGGAGAGAATCAAATTAAGAATAAAACCCGGTGTTCGGCTCCGTTTTGGATTTGTATTAAGCGAGTTATGGAAGCCAAACAAAACCAGGAGTTGTGGGAAGAAGCCACACTGACAAACCAGGAGAGAATCCATGCAAAGTAAGAATAAAATTTGGTGTTCCGTTCCGTTTCGGATTTGTATTATACGAGTTGTGGAAGCCAAACAAAACCAGGAGCTGTGGGAAAGAAGCCAAACAAAACCAGGAGAATCCATGCAAACTGCTCCTGCACAAACGTAAGAATGAAATTCGATGTTCCGCTCCGCTTCGGATTTGTATTAAGCGAGTTGTGGAAGCCAAACAAAACCAGGAGCTGAGGGGAAGAAGCCACACAAAACCAGGGGAATCCATGCTAACTGCTCCTGCACAAAGTAAGAATGAAATCCGATGTTCCACTCTGCTTCGGATTTACTTAGCAAACTACAAACTTAGCAAAACTTCATAAACTTAGCAACACGCCAACTACAAAAGCAACTTAAGCATACAGATGCTCCTGGTTTTGTGGGCAGTGGCGATTCTAGACCTGACCTACAGGGGGGGCCCAGTAGGGAACAACATAACTATTGTTGTTTGGCTATAGTATAAAGTAGAATTTTCAGGGGGGTCTGGGGGTGCAACCCCCAGAAGCTGCAGGATTTTTGCAATTTAAAGGCTTGAAAACAGCCTAAAATTTGTTCTAAAAACATGAAAAATGCTAAAAATAACAATGCCAATCTATACAGCAACTTTTCCCCAAGATTTTTTAAAAGTTACTTTTTAACAGGGGGGGCCTTGGCCCCCCCTGGCCCCCCCTTAGAATCGCCTATGTTTGTGGGGTTTCGCACAGGATTTCCCCTGAATGATTGGCCTTGTTTCCTGGTTTATAGGGCTTCAGCTGCGAGTTGCTCCTGGTTTTATAGGGTTTCATTTAATAGTTATGCCTTGGCTTTACTCCTGGCTTTATATGGCTTTGCAATTCCTCTCAATTTCGTGAGGCTTTGCTCCTACATGCCTGCTGAACTTCTGTTTCTTTCTCCCACTATTTTTTGGTGATTTCAGAACTTATCACTCTGCACCAATCAGTAATTTAAAATCAGATTTTGCAGCTCTCGTTCGATTTTGTGAAATCTTTTTAAATCCGTGAAATCTTGAGAAATTTGTTCAAGATTTTGAAATCTGTACCCCTTTTTTAGTGAGTTGGTGACCCCTCGATATCACCAGAGTATGGCCCTCAAGTGATTGTGATATAATGAAGAAGTGGTGGTATTTGCCTCATTTTCCAGTTATAAGACAGGATCGGTCATCTACCAAGGTATGAATTGTGTTTAACACCTGCCAAATGTGATGGTGTCAGAGATGCCAACCTCTGAACAATTTTAGGAGTGAGACCTCAAACACTACCAGCAGTGTGGACCAGATTCAAGTGCAGCTCCAGGATTTTTGGTAGTGAAGACCAAAAAAAAAAAAAAAAAAAAAAGTCGTCGCATGTTCTAAGTACAAAAATAAGCACAGGTCTGCCCAATTTTAAGCACAGGGCTAATTACGAAGCAGATCAGGCGTGAGAAATGCGTGAGAACTAAGCTGAAAGAGTGAGAAACAGAGGGTTAGGCGTGAGAACGTGAGATTACTAGCCAAAGAGTGAGACTCACGCCTAATGCGTGAGAGTTGGCATGTCTGTGGTGTTGCCTTGAATGACATGATTTATCAAGGGCCCAAATTGCAAAACGATTTGTTTAATGTTTTAGACAGTATCCAGTAGTGTTAGCATGTGATATTGCAAAAATTAAAGAACAGGTCTTGTCATAGGTTTCTGTGGAGACATACTGTATGAATTGTGAGAAAGAACCTTCTGAGTATGAATTTAATCGGTTGGTGTTTGGTATCAATTCATCCCCATTTTTGGCAAAGTTTGTGTCTAATATCATGTCAAGCTTTATGAACAGAGTTACCCTAGGGCAGCTAAAGTGATTTTAAAGTCCACTTACATGGGTGATAGTATGGCTTTGGTGTTAACTGATGATGAGGCAGATGGACTTTTTAAAGAACTTTTTGACCTGTGGGGAAAAGCAGGAATGAAAACTCATAAATGGCTTTCAAATTCAAAAAGGATATTAGAAAACATTCCATTACAGAACAGAGCTTCTCAGGAAATGGAGAGTTGGAGTCATCAACTATAAAAACCCTAGGGGTACGTACATGGGATGCTACTACTGATGTATTTACCTTTAGTCACAGCATAGTATTGTTGAGGAGTTTATTCCAACAAAGAGAATGTTTTAGAAAGGAATTGCAATTTTTAACCCTTTAGGATTATTGTCCCTATTTCAGCCATTTGTTGTCAGGGCTAAAATACTGATGCAAGAAGCTTGGGTTTGTGATCTTGATTGGGGTCAAAACTCATGGTAGTGAGTCGCGAGGCCAAGAAGCACAAAGCGCGCGCCCACAAAACAATAAACACGCGACCACTACTGTGAGTCATTTACATGAGGGATTGATTATGCAATCTTTTAAAATCTGCATGGCGAAATCTCAGCCTTACTAAAAGATTCCGCCTTGAAACCAAGGGCATGTAACCTTTGTATAATGAGTAACTACTACACAAAAAGTCAGGCGAATTGTTGGAGTAGTTTGTTCCATCGCCCACCCATTTACAATGCATTAATTAAATTATTTATTCAAATGTGCATCGTTCTTTTTTTCATTTTCTTTGTCATCGCATCCCATTGGGGCGATTTTCTTTCAACCATGAAGTCGTATTGTAAAAAGGCTACGGCTATCAGGGGCTTTTTACACAATGTATCTGTACATTTAATTTCGCTAAGAGTTGTTCGTTGGTTTATGAGATCGCCTTTGTGCTCTTTGAAGATTCAAACTTGCCGCCATGACATCGAGATGTGAGGCGCCCGCCTCAATTCCCAAACCCAAACAGTGTGGAAGTGGTTAGCCATAGCGAGCTGGCTGATTTCATTGTGCTGTCAACTCTTGGTTTAATTGTGAGTCCAGTCACTGATTTGTTTTAACTATGATTCGCCATGGTATGCCTCCACTGACTCGTTATAGCGTGACTCGGCCCATGTAGGGCCGTACATAGCTATAGCCAGCTGTTTCATACCCGCTGTAGTGATATAGTTGGAAGTAACTTACTGCTACATTACCCGTGCACGTCTTTAATCCCGCCCCAGCCCTTCAGTGCCTGTGAAACTTCAGTGTTCACTTAAAAAGCCAGCATCAGCGCATCACCTTTCAGTAACCCACAATTATAGACCGAAACTCTTTAATGATAGCATGAATATACTGTAATAGTAAACAATTACATTATGATGATCCCATAAAATTAAAAAAATGACTACAATAGCACAAGAAGCCAGATACACTAGTGTTCGGCTATGAAGTACCACCAAGAGTTCATAATATAGTAGTGGGGTCTTGGTAGCTACCACATATTAATTTTTCTTCACCATTTGCATGATTTGTCCATTGACCATAAACTCACCCGCCAACAGTCACAACATCAGTATCCACCCTGCATATACAGAAAGGGATACAGTATGGTAAGGCACAGCAACTAAAACCATGTAATCATATAGTCAGACTAACATGTCAACAAACACTTAATTCCACTATTATGATTATTGTGAAAGTGAGCATCCCACATAGCCATTTCAAGATGTATTCAGCACACTGCAGCAGTTGATGACCAATTTTGGAATATATTACTTGACTTGTTTTGTGGTTCTCACCTACATTGTTGACATAACAATTTTTGTTGCTAGGAGACATATAAACTAGGAGGGACTAATGGTTATAGCATAATGGTAAACAAGTTACACAACAGTAAAGGAAATTTTAATTAAATTAGCAGTGATTGGATAGTTGATAGATAAAAGTAGAAGACAATTTGTAGTTTTTCCAGTCCTGACTGTTTGAGATAAGCACATTAGCTGCTATAAGCATGAAAAAAGCAAGACAGACTAAATTTTAACATGTAAACTCATTATGCACCTACCAATGTGTTCCCCCGTTGGATGTAATGCCTGTAAGTGGGGCTTTACAAGGCAAATTGACATGAAACTGCTGCTTCACTATGGGGCATTTGTCAATCATTCATTAAACACCCAAGTATTTTTTTCTACGCTATGTCAAATCCCCCATGTTGCAACTGGAGCCAATGGTGGGGATTTGACACAATAGGTTTGTCCTACCATGGGGCATTTAACATTCGGTTGTGCCCACTATAGCCCTATATATGCCCGAGGGGGAGGGGGGTTAGTAGGGCAATACATTGATATGTGCATTATATATAATATGGTGCATCTACTGGGGTAAGTAGATTAAGCCTGTACCTTGCGGGCCTAAGCATGTTCCTCTCCTGCTTTAAAAAATAATCTTTTATTACCTGCCCCTAACTGGAGTTTGCTTGACACCTTCAACATCACAAAAAGCTGTCTATATATGGTTAATTTAGCTTTGACTATTGGCAAACTACAACACTAAACAATTATATCAGAGTATACATAACTCTATATATCTGCCCAGTTACTATATAGTAGGGTCCATGGTTGTCTCAGATCTGCTTATATTATTATCACATCAATCAATTGATGCATAGTAATTACGGCCTACTGGTATGTACGCATTGAGCTGAGTCCTCAAAAATATTAACTCACTTGTAGTATTGACTTACCCGCTAATCATTCAAATGCCTGACACATTATTTATAGCCAAAGTTTTCACCATACATTATAGGATATAGCCTATTAACCTTTCCTGAACTGTTGGTGGAAGCACTTGTTTGCTCTTGACATCTTTGTTGTCATCACCAACCATCTTGGTTGGTTGAAATGTTGAGAAAATATCCTCTTTCATTTTTAGCTGTTTTCTCAGGGTTCAGCTCAACTTGTTTGCGGTCTGACCCATGCAGCTAGAACAAGCCAGCTACGAGGCTCTGGTAAGGGGGTGTCACGTCGGCTCACGCTGTAGGTAGATCTGCGACCGCAGTCAAAGTCTTGACCAATTTTCAACTTGACTTTTGACTTGCAGCATTTATCATCGTGACTTGAGCGTTTCTTGTTGAACTTTTGACCTCCACTATTTCTCTATTTTCCTATACGCACCTGCACTTGTAACCTAGTATGATACTTTCTTAGTATGTGCTACCAGCAGCTAGGAGAGAAAAATCATTATAATTACAGCGAAATGCCTGTTGGACCAATAAAACATCTTCTTGGAGATCCTTACTTCTTGTGAGTTATGTATAATTCCGTAAACTTGATAGTAGCTATGTATAGTTTCGATTGTGGGTTTCAAACCTTCCGTATCGTCTTGACCCTTGACGCACTGTAAGAGCTATTTTGTGGCCTTGACCGTTGACTTAGAGTTTGACCGCGGTCGCAGATTGACCCACAGCAAGAGCCTGAGTGACACCCCCTTGCTCTGGCCTACATGCACAAGCATGGTATATAATCCCAGGAAGCTACTATGGCATGGGAGATTCCTGTCTAAAAATACGACGGTAGTTATATAGCCGTTTATAATGACTTAACTATACACGAACTTACCCGGGAAATTTGCTGGGAGAATAGTGTGATGCATTCAGTGCCGTCAGGTTTCATGTCCATTCCTAGGCATACATTCAGCAACAACTTGCAGCTGATTCGGCTCCACTTGCCACGCACAGATTTCAACTACACTAGTTATATCACCAACCCACTGCTTCAGCAAGAACAGTTAAGACTGTAGCCTCGACGTTGCCGGTTCTTATCTTACGTGAAACATCACGCGAGATATCACATGAGTCCTTGTGGGAATCTGACCATTATTTTCAGTTTGAATGAATTTTCTCTGAGCAAGTCACTTTTAGTAGTGTTTCTAAACACTGAACTTGGAAGCTTTTGCTACTAATTTAGCTAGCTAATCTGTTGCTGAAGCTGTTTTATGCATGCATGCATGCAGTGTCTCCTATAGCACTAAGCGACCGCAGGAGTCATACCAACAGTGTGACCTTCACACTTCTGGATTTACAGTGTATGTAATATAATACCTAGCTGTATGTTCTCTAGTCAACAAAAAGTAGTGATATCCTGTGCCAAAAACAGCCCAGCTGTAAAAAAAAGCGAGGCCAAGAATGCACAACTACATGTTCATGGAGTAACCAAAAGACGTGATATCAAACAAGAAAGCATTTACAGTATAGGCACTTTTGTGCATTCATTTTCTATATGCTTCACATTATTACATCCAGCTAGGCCAGTTGAAGTGATGAATGAGATTGGTTATGACCTTAAAAGACAGTGGTGAAGAATTCAGGAGTTGGTCCGACATTTCTGGCATTGGTAGTTAAAAGAATGGATCCCAAGTTTAAGTCTCAGACAAAAGTGGCTAAAGATAAAGAAAGATTTAAAGCCTGGAGATTGTGCTTTAATGTTTACGCCTAACAATGGCCATTAGGGAGAGTGCTAGAAGTCTATAAAGGAAAGGATGGCCATGTAAGATCTATGAAACTTCAAGTTGGCAATGCGCAATATTTGGGACCTCTTGTCAAAGTGTGTCCACTGGAATTAGAGTAAATCACAAAACTGTAAATACACATATGTAGCTACATACATATATAGCTAATTTAATAGTCTAAATGGTGAACACTGATCTTAATTGTTATAGCTACTTGTTATGTGGACCATGACAAGGAAGTGGGGATTGTAGAAAAGAAAAGGTCTAGCTAAATGTTATGTTGTGAAGTAAAATCAGATGACCAGATGTGGAAGCCATTGAAAAGCAACAAACAGTAAAACAATTGGTAAACAAGAGGTCACATAAAGGAGAACTATAAAAGAAGTGAATTTAACCAGAAGAGCCTCTTGAGCTTATTGAGGTTGGTTGCTGTTCATAGCTTTGTTAATATGGTGTCGCCCTGTTATAGAATAGCAGAAGAAGAAGATATGTCTTGAAGAAGAGCAGCTGGCTGAACCAACCTTTAGTTGAATAGACTTATTTTGTTATTGTCAATTGTCTATTTGTTAAAGATTTGATCTAAGGTCTTCTGAGCAACACACTGCTTTGCGATGTAAGTTCTTTGCACTAAGGTATTTCATTCTATGAACACTGATGTGCTGGCCTGTATGCCCAGCTTGTTACAATTGAGATTGGTTGCTTACGCCTGCAACGCTGACCAACGTATCTCGTGCATGCAAGTTACCATCCAAAACTATGCATTGTTTGATCAAGCTGCCAGAATATGCTCATACAGAATAATAATTGCTCGCTCTTCAGAATGGTGGGGTCTGTCAGATCTGACAAACTAATTAATTAACTCATAATTGCAGTATGTGTATGTTTTGTTTCTTGTGTGCTTGCCTCTCCAGGGCTCCAGCTGCTTAAAAGCTTCTTGGTACCCCTGTGTCTAGGTCCCTTATTTATTTCCTGTACACTTGTCTTAAAAACTATAAGACGTATAAATCAATTAATTAAATCAATTGTTGTAGAATATCAGTACACCAATCTACGTGTAAAATTGCAGTTTATGTTCAACGAAAAAATTGATCGCATCTTCTTTGATTGACTTTCCATAGCTACATCAATTCATCTTAATGAAATAAACTAGTTACCTATAGAATGATCACCAGTTCTATAAAAAAGAACAGAAACAAATATAGGAATTTTAAACTAGAGTAGGGATTAAGTTAGAATATATATAGTATACCAATAAAAAGTACTGAAACAAGCTTGAGTTAGTTAGTACATATATTATGACAGCAAATTACTGTAACACAGATGTGAATATCCTACTGTGCATTTCAATTTTGGAAACTCTACAGCACAGTATGGATATTCACTTCTTTTTGTGTTACAGTAATTTGCTATCATTATACTAACTCAAGCTTGTTTCAGTACTTTTTATTGGTGTACTATATTCTAGTTGATCCCTACTCTAGTTTAAAATTTGAAATCTATTGGCGATACGGTATTAGAAAAATGTTTAAGTGACTACAAGCTTTAGAAAGTATATCTCATGGAAGATAGTTACAATCGAAATAAAGAGCCTAGTGTGCAAGCATGTGGGTACTTAATATAGCACAACTCATTCAAGTAACGTGTGTTGCATGTGTATGTTTTATATATCTGTTTGTAGGTATTGAGTATTCTTTTGATTATTTTTTCAGCTAGTTCATGGTGTTGTCATTACAAATTTGAAAGCCTACTCTTCACTGTATTGCATAGCTACAGTGAAGTAGGGACTAACCAAGTGTCCTGATGATCAAGATGTCTGGAATTTTTCAGGTCAGTTTGTATGTTAAGGAACACTTGAGACCATTACCAAATATCCTGATTAACAGGTTCCACTGTACATAAAACAAAAGGTCTTGGGAGCGCAGCTCTACACCCCTATATTATAACTAATGTCAAGAAAGTGACTTACAAAGGGCCATGTGAATTTAGCAACAAGCAGGTGCATGCTTCGTGGGTTACTATTGCAGATTCATATTCAGTGGAGGATACTTAATAGTGTTACATAAGGTGAATGCTCTATTAGAGTATTTGATTGACTGCTCCAAGAAGAGCATTTGCATTCAATTATTTTGTGTGTGTGTGTGTGTGTGTGTGTGTGTGGGGGGGGGGGGGGGGGGGGGGAATGGGGGTGGGGCACATGCCTCCTGCCCTCCTTCAGATCCACCACTGTAACTAGCTGTTCTAAAAATTCGCTCTTCCCAATGGAGGCTGACATTGGATTTTAGTAGTTGACTGATTGCATGTGGACATATTTATTTAGAATAGGTTGACCTCTTGAGCAACAGTGGCTTCAGAAATTTTGGTGACAGGTTTTCAAATTTCTTTTGCTTACTCTAATAGAGCAGTCACGTATACTCTAATAGAACAATATCCATATGTTAAGGAACTTCATTAGTGGAATTTTCAGACATTCCAACTCTAAATGCAAAACCGAGCATAACCTTATACTGCTATAGCTTTGGTGTACAGTGTTTAAAGATATAGAGCTCCAGTAATTTATCACTTGGGCATGCAAACTGAATCCATACTTTGTAGATTTGTAGTTAGTGGATTCGGTGCTCTATACCAGCAGGAAATCTATTACTTACAGCAAGAGTTCATAATATATATACATACAACATAATGAACTCTTGCTTACAGATGTCTATGTGTCTTGATGTGATATATATACTGTCTGTTTCCACTAAGTAGCTTTATCTAATACAAGCTTCATCCCAGGGGCACTTGCATATACATTATAATAAGTACTGTTTTTCAATTTTGGAGTTTTGATTCATTAAAATATTGAAAGTCTCTCAGTGACTGGGGGCACAGCCCCCAGATCCCTGCTTCTATAACCCAGTACTGTTGGAACCCCCCTTCAAAGAATCCTGTATATCCTCTAGAGTTGGTAGCTGAGAGTGCTTCCATTGCTGGATAAGTATATAATGGCCTTCTTGGACTAATGTTCTCAATACCACTAGTGAATTCACCCTGTCAGTGGGTTCATCAACCTTTCTATCACTCCCATGTTACATCTCATTCAAAGTTTGCTTGAGTCATTCTTGTGCCACTGCATATATAGCTGGTTGGTTTAATGGTGGACACACAACTCTATCTCAACATGATAGGAATCATAAGACATTGTTAAAATTTAGGTGCTACCATAACACCTATATTTTCTAAAAATCAAGGTAGTGTTCTGAAAATAATAAACACCTTAGAGGTTTTGTAGTTTCACCCATTGGATGTTAAAGATGTCAAAGAGGTGTTTCTTGCATTTCTGAGAATTATATTCCACAACTAAAAGGATTTCTTTGGTAAATTCATATTACAACTTACATAAAGTGTGGAAAGACAGGTAAGTATGTATTTGTAATCCTGTTGAATTACTGTACCGTAATTTGCTTTTTTTTCCTTCTTTGTAAATTAATTTTTGTATGCAAAAAAACTTGTACGAAACTTTCTCACATGAAAATTTTTACATAAGATCGAACTACTCTAATAAAGCAGTCATTCAAGTGAATCATACGAAAATGTTTTTAAGCGAAAATTTTTATCACAAAATTTTTTTGCATGAAAACTAAAGGTAACATGGCTTCTGAATAAACCATTAATGTAAATGAAGGAATGAAAAGGGCTCCACCCCCTTTGGGGAATTTACTATGGATGTCTGGTGTATCACCATAACACCCCACCTATTATTACACTCTGGATTTACACCATACCCTTCACTTTCTGGCATTGACGCTTGACACGTAACACCGTGCGAGTGTCATCACAGTACCATTTTAACACTTTAAAGGATTTATTGTGATGGTGAAGAAATTACCGGTGAAATATTTATTATTTAAAAATGAGCACCTTGGAACAGCCATGATCAGTTGCAGTACTATAATTTATTTTTAAAGTTCCCTATTTGTGAAATAGCTATAGTATAATGCTGTTTCTTTACTTCCATTCTCATGCACCAACTGTAGGCGAGAGGTCTAGCTTGACCTAAAAATTAACCGCATCTGAAATAATATAATTTTAGATGTCAAGAAATGTATAAAGCTAAATTTTCTCCATCTATGTTATATACATATATATATATATGTGTGTGTGTGTGTGTGTGTGTGTGTGTGTATGTCATCAGGGCTGCCCAGAGAAATTAAGGGGCCCCAGGGCAAAGAGATAAAGTGGGGCCCCAGGGGCAAGGAGGATTCCACTCTGCATCACAACTTCAGCAAGACCCCCAAAAAAGAAAAGGTTATTACATGCTGACAATGACAATAGCTACCCCTCGCTACACTGATCCTTTCAATAATACTGTGACTGTTCTATTAGAGTATCTAGATCTTGACTGCTCTATTAGAGTATATTGATCTTTTATTCAAGCAGGGTCCAGGGCAAAATGCCTCAGTTGCCTCCCCCCCTGTGGGCGGCCCTGTATGTTATTGCTCACTGTACCAAGTTTCAATGGGATTTCCCAATTTGACGCTATTTAGGGTTTCCACTCAAAATAGGAATGTGCTTCATTTTGTTGTTTCTGGAGATTTTCACACAGATTCACATTTAAGATAAAGCAAACAAGTGCTATAATTTGTTATTGGATTGTTTGCAGCATTCAATATTAGCATTATTGTAACATGTGAAAATTTACAAAAAGTGGTACGTGACCAAAAATCCCTTCATAAAAGATTTTCACTGTAAAATAAGCTGATGCCTCAGCTCTGTTCATTGTTTCTGACAGGCTGACCTTAAGACAAAACAAACAAGTGTTATTATATATTTTAAAAAAAACTGTCTATTACTTTCAATACCAGAGTAGTATTAACTGTAAATATCTCAAAAGTGATCACATGGCCAGCAATCCCATTACAGCTCTATGGGATGTGCAATAACACTACAAGATGTAGAAATCTTTATTAAGGTAAGGAATACACTAATTGTGACTTAGAGCACCCTAAAACACAATGATTTTCAAATAAGCTGTCCAATTAAAATTTTTGGTCATGTGCCCACGTTTTGTATGCTTTGTGCGTTAAACTTGTGCTGATATCTGCTACTACCAGTAATCCATGGCCAATAGTAAATTAACACTTGTTTGCTTAATTATTTTAAAGGTCAATCTGTGTGAAAATCTCCAGAAACAACAAAAGGAAGCACCTTTCTATTTTGAGTTGGAAGCCCTATGTTATTTTAGTAAAATGGATGTGTGTGCGTGTGGTAAATCCCTTTTCACAAATCTGGTCACAAATGCTGGAAGCCTGGAACATCATATTTTAATTATTATGCTTCATTTTAATTTATCTATTTAATAATTTTTAGCACTACAGAAAACAGACAGACAATTGTGCAGTGCTGCAGTTGTACTGTGAAACATAATGACCTTAATAATCAGGCATTTCTGCTAGTCATATTTGTTCGTAGTTGTTTCAGTATTTACCGAATCCTATATAGTATATGCTGCTGTTTACCTGTTAGCTATTATTACTACATGGCTTTGCAATTAATTCTATTAATAATATTATTTATTAAGGCTTTACAACACAAGTGCTGAAGGCCTGTAGGACACCTGGTTCTACAACCTGTTTAACTTTGTTACAGAAAGTGTGTTTGAAAAGGTGGAGAAAGGGGAAAATTTCATGACTGGACCTGGATAGCCTCGACCTGCAGCCATCCGATTAACGCTTGAACATTTACAGGAGTCTGCCAAGAGGTCAGGATGCTTTCCCCTTGTCAATATCATGTCTATGTATCCATAGGAACTCTAGAGAGTGACTCATTATCTCAAAGTACCCCTAGCTGTGGAACCAAATGGATACTAGTTTATTAAGGCTTTTCAGCATAAGTGCTGAAGGTCTATAGGACACCTGGTCCTACAGCCTGTATGCATTGTTACAGCCCAGAGGAGTGACCATGACTGCACACTCCGTACAATCATAGTGACTTCCTTCTTGCTGTCCACTAATTAGCTGCATAATACTACAGTGCGGGAAGTCATAAACGTCCGCGGCAATGTGTCAAATTACATCTCGTGTAACTTGGTAATGGTACAAGATAATTGTTTAAAATTTGGTACAGTACATATATGTACATTAGACAGTTTGCATACCAATTTACATTTTATTATGTGGTATGGGTACTCAGATATTCAGGCAACTACAAAACAAGTGTGATTTCACTAAATTAGAAATTTAAACATTAGGGATTATTGTATTGTCTTTAATACCTACCAGCAAGTAACCCTGTTTGAGTTTTAAAAAATTGTCAGAGAAATTCTTAGATATGTACATAGTTCATCAGATATTCAACTTTTTTCAAATTTGACCCTGTTTCTTAAAATAGAAATTTTAGATCAAGGAGCAATCTGTTCAGCTTAAAATTTACTGTGTATGTAGGGTACATAATATACAAAACTTTTGTCAGACAGTTTTTAATTGTCAATTAAAATGAGGAAGTTATGTGTCGTTAAGTTCGTTTTCATTTTCAGACACACGACGGTGACTTTGTACACCTTTAGAGTTTTTAACATTTCTTTTCCAACTGTCACTTCTTCCCTATATGTTCTGTGGTACTCCCTTACTTTCCTGTAAAATTTTCTCATCACTTCCACAGTAACAGAGTCAAGGGCTATATCAATGATCTTTTCAAGTCCTGCGAAAGAATAATCACAATGAGCCCGAGTGTATCGTTTGGCATGATACCATACACATTCTATAGGGTTAATTTTGCAATGAAATTTAGGAATAAACATGACTCTGTGACCCCTCTTCAAATTAACTCCTCTACTCTTGTCTTCTGAAACTTAAAATCTCTCATTTCCTGGAGTATCTTTATCATATCATCCTTATGCTGCTTATTCGTCACATTCACTCCTCGCTCTTCCAATACAGTTTTTAGGCCTTTTTGCATACCACTGGCTGTCACCATTTTTTGGGGCTTGCCATCCCACACAGTATCCCTTTGAAATGGTTGCTTTCCACCATCTGACACATTCATCCTGTGTGCAAGAAGTGCATTGTCGGCAAAAGCACAGTGCCCAGAACTTTGATCAAATAGAAAAACCAGAGTATTATCTGATGGTGGATATTTAAACTCAGCAATTTTGATAGCAGTCTCAACCTGGGCTATAAAATGCTCATTGTTCCAATATCCATCACCTTGAGCACCAAATTTGAACAAAATCCTAGCATTTCGTGAAAGGTTAGGCTGGGATAACTTCGCCAGTTCATGCTCTTCAAAGGTTAGGCATAAAAATCCACTATGTTCATCAATAGTCACCCACCATCAATCCTCAACCCTGACTTTTAGGGTGAAGTGCTAATTTATCTTCTTCAGCCCACTGCCATGACTGGCTTTCATTTGCATGAAAACTTGATTCGTCATGGTATATCAAAACAAGTCGCTTTTGTGCATCAGCATTTCCCAAAACTTCCTGCGTTTCCCCATTAGCACAACTGGGTGGTGGTAAGTGAGATAATTGAAGTATCTCGAGTTTACGGAGGTAAATTTTACGATATTCCACTACATCCTCCCTTTCATGGCCATCAAAGTACATACCTTTTTGTAGGATTGAGAGTGGAAGCCTAAATTGTGAAGCCATTTTCTTGCTGTACGTGGGGTAATCCACCGTGGAAAACCTGGAGGAAGATGGGAGTTAGGAAGCAGATCTTCATTTACCCAAGCTGCAAATGTGGCTACAGTCAAGTTAGGTTGGTTCTTCTTGTATGCATTATCACGCAACCAGACCAGTGCTTTTTTCCGGCAGTCTTCATCATCCAATACATACGGACGGTTATGTTTCCCTTGAACTAAGTCAGAGAATCCACCTTTGCATTCATAAAAGTTATTACGCCACATACGAATAGTTTTCTCATTGAACCCAACCACCAGACCAGCTTCCTTAGCAGCAGCAACATCTGTGAGTCCAAAGCGTATTCTAAAGGTGTCCATTAAAACAACAGCCATTATTTTAATAGTGTATTTAGGCTGACATTCAATCCATTCCTTGTAGAATTCTTGAGCAGTGTTCTCAGAAAATTCTTCATCTTCACTGTCCACCTGTTCATCAATCTCAGGTTCAACCCTTGGTAAAACCAAAGATTCATAAAGTGGCACATCACCAGATGATGAGGCTGACATTGCATCAGAATCAAGTTGCAATTTTCGTTGTTTAGCTGCTCTTGCTGCAGAAACACTTGCTGAATACCTCTGTTTTCTTTTCCAAGTCTTTGCTTCACTCATTGTGGACAAATAAGCACAAAAAATCTAGGTGGTGAGTATTAATTAGATATCAACCAAAACAGTGTTCAGCCTCAGAAAAAAGATGCTGTACAAATTTATAAACAACTTACAAACCTATCCATACAATCAGAAAGTTTTTAAAAACTATTAAAGTGACTTACTGGATAATCTCAGTTAGTTCACACGACGGTTACCATGGCAACGATGACGAAATAATCGTATCGCAAAAAATTGGTACCACACTAAGCGGATTTACGCGGACCTGAGTTGAATGGCGCTAAAATTTTTGTGGTACAATGTAATATGCGGAAGTTATGGTGTGGACATTTATGACTTCCTGCACTATATAACCAACACTTTTTACAACATCAGCATGCCTTTTCAGACCACACTGTCTGTACTTCATCCCCATTCTCTGTATAAGGGAACAAGTGTCATTTTCCTTCCTGGCTATGCTCTTGCTATTAGCTATAATGCAATAATTTAGTTATTCTAAATAATTATTATTATTAACACTTTATATTATACTACAAAACTGTGTTGCATGTTGTAAAATATCACTTTTGTAGACCTTGCCTACAACTACAACATAACTACACAACAAATGTAATGGATTTACTATACTATACCATTGCAAAAAAATACAAGAAAATTAATAAAGAACTTCGAATGTCTAACCTTCGTCTATCACCAACACCTATACGTGTATGTGTACATAATCAGTACATGTACAGGTACAACAAATATTATTGTGATCAACAAACTATATGTATACTAGCTACAAATCTTATTATGGGAGCATACTAGTTGGAGTTTCAGTTTAACACTTTCTGTCACAAAAGCATCTCCAAGTATAGGGTGCTCTGTGACACACACATCAAACAACTTGTTACACAACACAAGGAGGTAATGGAGGTGGACCATATTAATCTGTACTGTACTCTGGTCTGTCAATATATTCTCTAAAGCATGTAGAAGACACATGATGCATACTGCCTTGTCGGCAGCATCCATCTCACTCTCAATACAGGAGCAAATTAGTTTAGGAACAAACAAAAGTTGAAGACTTTTATCCACAGTCTCTGGATCAAACTCTTTGTGATAGGTAATAGGATAGGGAAACATTCTGATAAACCCTCCTTGTACTAACTGTTCCACTAGTGACTTAGAAACAAATCCATGTAACCTTTGCATCCTCTTATCCTCCTTAGTTATTACAGCTGTTGTTATCACACTATCAAGTTCATTAATAAAGAATTGTGGTAGAGGGATTGACCCTACTATAGTGAGGCAATACAACAAGTGCTGAGCCGGTAATGAGAAATGGTCACTCCTTATTAGGTCATTAATAAACATGTGAATAGTACTGTGTTGAGATCTGCTAACACTGCTTTTAGAATTTTGTGAAGCTTCAAGATACTTTTTATGTCCAATGTGAAGTTTCAGTTGTTGTTTAACCAGGTTAAAACCAGTTCTGCTATCATCACTGTTCTTCATCAGTGACGTTAACGGATGTATGATTGTGGCTGATCCTCATGAGTACTCACTTAAAAGAGTAAACACAACATGATCAGAATCTCTCACACTGAATGTATCCTTCTCTAACAAAGCATACACCATTCTCTGTTTAATATTAATAGTATGTAGATTGGTTACGTCGATCAAATTACACCCTCTAGAAAGATGTTTCTCTACTTCTGTAACAATGTTGTTTTTAAAAAGAAAATCATAACTAACAATAATAATGTCAGTTGATGTTTCTTGTAGCTGATTCATGACATAGCCACATGTATCCAAACTGACAAAGTCATGCAATACAATCAGTTTCTTTTCTTCACGACTGGCAGGCTCGTTATTCTTCAGTGTTTGCAAAGTTGGAGTACTAATATCTGGTAATTTATCAAAACTCTCCTTCTGCTCTTTGTAAATTCCTCCTCCAAGTGGAGTCTGAAAACAAAATGACACATTTCAAACAGTGAACAACTGATGAGCTCAGTTCACACACAAAATTAAATAGAATTTTTGTACCAATGATGTATGCCAGTCAACCATTTCCTAATAACATCATGCATTCATGAGCTATCCAAGCATAAATGGGTGCAGGAGATTAAAAATATTTAAATGTTGATTTCACATGTGAATGTGAATCTAAAATGCAAACTGTATGGATATACCAGATTTAAAATTTTCATTTCTAGAGCTAAAGAATAGTGTTCAGTAAGGCCCAATCATTCATTACAAAGTTACTCTAATAAAACAAACATTTACTCTAACAGAGCACACACTACCAACAAAATAATCTAATTAAATGGCAACTTTTGACGTTTGGATAATCAAGGATTTCGAATTCACATAATTGAGGTTTATATAATCAACGATGTGCTATATATAACTCTGTGTCACAGGTACAACACACACACACACACACACACACACACACACACACACACACACACACACACACACACACACACACACACACACACACCTCCATGGCCACTTTAACACAAGTCTCCAGTGTCAACTCATCAGACACATTATACCAGTATACTCCACAGGGATAATATTGGTAGTAAGTTTTGACAAAATCTCTAGCACATTCTTCAGGTTCATTACCTGGAGTTCCCACAAGTAACTGTATATAAGATATAAGAATAATAAATGACATGTAACTATTAATCATGCTGACATACCTGAACATTACTCAGACTTTTTGTTTTACCACTTAATAAACCTTCACCAATTTCTTTTACAGATTGCCTGGGGAAGATGGATGCTTCACCTATCATTTTCAAAATAGGAAATTGAGAATTACTGCTTTTATGAAGTGTGATTTCTTTTCCAATAATTTGAAATCCAGACCAATGCACAAAATGTGAATACTTGTGAAAACATCTCAAACTCTGCATTGATCTCTGTAGAGCATGAAAGCTGGGTAAACCATTGACTAAAAACTGGTAAAAATACTGCATAAAAACATGAGCACTTTCATCTGGCACTCTCCATAGTGACACCAATACAGATTGTGCTCCAGCTGATAAAAAAGCTCTTGCCATTCCAATGACACCTTCAGCCTTCACCTGACCTCGTCCTGAATCACATGAGCTCAAAACTACTAAAGCTGGTGATATGTTTAATGTTTCGATCTCTTTAGGAAAGATCAAAATGTGTTCCGAATTGACAATCCCTGATTTAGGTACAGGAAAGGATGAAGCAAAAGCAAGGAAACCAGCATTAGCTGACCCATGTGTTGCTAAATGTATAATTTTACCTGATCGCAAGCGATACAGAACACTTTGCTTTGTTGCTTGTTCCCTCAACACTGCAGTGGTCCCAACAATATTTGCCACTGAAACTGCTTCTTTTTCTGCATAAGGTAGTCTACCTAAGTTCCACTGTACTGAGTCAAGTTCAAATGGTGGAATGTTTGGGTTGCCAACAACAACAAAGTCACTTTTGTCCCCTGGCACTTCCACTATTGGATTTCCAGTTACACTCATTATGAGTTGAGTTAAAAATGAAGGTACAATTCTAATTCTGAATCTATCACCAAGAAACTCCCAATTTTGTTTATTAATCAGAGGAGAAAATGGCATCAAGTGGGTTACACTATCTGGTATAACTATGAACTCTGTTACTTTACTAGCTCCAAGACTCTCAAATGCTTCCATTATCCTCCTGGCTATCACATCATAAAGTACTGTGAACGGTGACTCTTGTTCATAGGCACACCTCTGGAATATGTGTACTTCATTTTGGTTGAGAAACTGGAGAAGGTTATATCTGATGTAGAGTTCAAATGAACTGTTATCAAAATCTTCATTCCTAAGTTGAATTGTATTGCATCTCATCTTCACTTCACCATTGATTGGTATGAGAACCCACATCAAGAGTTTAGAAAGACAATATGACAGAAACACAGCTGGCATTTTCTGTTTCTCTACTGTCTTAAAAATGTCACATAAGCCAAGTGGCGTAGATACAGCAAGGAGGTCAGAACAAGAAGCTCTTTTCTTTTGTAGCATCAACTCACCAAGTTTTCTCGCCCAAGCTTGTTCTGCAAACACCAAAGCTTGTTTGAATTCTTGTGATTCTGAGTCCATAATACCAAGCTCTGACAACCGCAAATGCACTCTTCCAATTTCAACACTAGTTTCTTGTAATTTGTAAAATGATTTGGAATTGTTCTCAAACAGTAATGTAGACAAATTTAAAGATTCATGAGAGCCTTTCACATTTTGTATACCTCTTTCATGAGCTTCAACTGCTTCGATTAAATCAGCTTTAGCAGTCTCATAAAATGGTAATGCCTCAGTTAACCTGGTGACTTCTTCACTTGTCACAATATCAAGAGATTTACCACTCACTGGTGATGGGGTTGCAACAACTTGTTCTATCATCTCTTCAGATTCACTGACACTGTGAGCACTATAATCAAGACTGGTCTCTTGTACTGGATGAGTAGTAATCACTTCATCTGTTAGTTTTATAGTCAATGTTCTGTATACAGAATCTCGTGTAGAAGAACGTACAAGTTCCTTTGGTTTCTTTCCCTGCATTATGCATTCTGCTACTTCAAACCTTGCACAACCTCGATTATGGTATCCTGTGGTCTTTGTAGACCTGTCTGAACTCAGACGTAAGGTTTCTGTGTAATAGTGAACTGCCTTGACTGGTTCCTTCATTGTCATGTAAATATTTCCAATGTTGCCACATGCTCGGCTTTGTCCTTGCTGGTCACTACCATATATAGCATGACCAAGAGCAATCTCGTAATATTCTTTAGCTTTCCGCAGACTTCCCATTGATTGGTAAGCATTTCCCAAGTTTGACACTGCTCTACCTACTGCTAAGGGATGACATTCATACTTGGCACTCATGTTATAGGCAATGGTCAAGTGGTCCAATGCTTTGTCATTTCGGTCTAGTCCCAACAGGGAATTTCCAAGGTTACCATGAGCCCATCCTTCAGATACACGATCCCCCAACTCCTTGGCTAACTTTAGTGAATCACTGTAACACTCATATGATTGCTCATAATCTCCTACTGACTGTAGAATGTTGCCCAATGCAGCAACAGCACCCATTTCATCTTGTTTAGCTTCCTTCAGCATTTCCCCTGTGCTGTTATACTGGTGCAACTCAGCATCTTGTTTTGCCATCTTGAAAGCACTAATGGCCTCTCTGATCTGTGACAAAGCTCTATGACATGATCCTTTCTTCAGCAACACTGCAGATTTTGACATTACTGTAATTTCAAATAATTTTGCCACATTATCTATTTGGTACTCACTGACTGCTACAGTAAAATGTTTCACAGCTACTTCATGATTGTCATAGTACAATTCTACCTCTCCAAGGTAAATGGAGGCTAATGCATGGTCACCAGCACTCTGGTGCTTCACCGATATCTCCAACAAACTGTTAAAAAACTTTTTAGCAATATTGCATTGATACTTTTTGAAATGGGCAAGACCTTGGCCAAACTCACGAGCCATTTCAATTTCCTCACTTAACACTAAATGTCTATCAAGCACTTCCAATGACTTGATCATCATCCCATGATCTCCAGCATGATAAAACTGAGAAGATATGTGTATAATACTTTGTGGATCAGATAATTCCAAAGGAAGATCACTGCGATCATGACTAATAAATTGCTGCTGTAATGGAATACTTTGGTTAGTAGTTGTAGCATGTTGTCTTCTAAATGTTGAACTTTGCTGCTGAAACTTCTCCACTTGTAGCCCTTTCTGTTTTTTGTTCCCTCCTAGTGTAGGCAGGTCCAGAGGGACTGGAGGTGGTATAGCAATGCCTGCAGGTATTCCTTTAGGTACTCCAATTATTGGAAACAAATTGGGCACCTCCCGATTCATATTAGAAGCATTAACTAACTCATTTCTTCCACTAAGAGTGTCTATTAGGATTGGTCCATTTTCATTACCAGGAATATACTCTGTAGGTTTTACTGGTACACTAGGAGTAATACCAGCTGTTGTTGTTGCTTGTGTATTCCTTGTCCTGTCACTTTTCATACCAGCAGGACCAGTAGATAGTTTGTGTGGTTCATGGTATGTTGGAGCTGGTTGTAAAGAATGCTGAGGTGATATAATACTGCCAATAGCTTCACCATCACCATCAAAGCCATCACCACTATCACTTAGATTTTCCATAGCAAACCTGTGAGTAGTGTAATCAATCAACTCTAATAATATATGCAAATATCACACAGTATGATAGTACTGTATAGTAGGGACCACAGGGTTTGGGCGTGGCCCATGAAAAAACATCACCCAAAAATAAGCCTCATGTCTCCCTGATGATGAAGCAGGTAAAACTAAGTTCCTGAAATGTGACTGAATTTGACAAAACCCGGCTTCGACGCACAAAACTTCGTTAGGAGATATGGCGATTTTAAGTAATCATTGTGTAATAACTTCCCAGTGCCTACAGCTGTGCAAGCAAAATTTGCACCAAGTATGCATCTATTTACTAGCTATCACTGAGTGAGTGTATACATTTCTGATACCCAAAATTAGCTCTGTTTTGGGCAGCTTTTCTCGAGTGGGTAATAATATCACAGGTGATAGTAATAGGGTGGGAGGGTGGGGGTGGATGGTGGTCTTAATATACGGGTATAAAATGGAGTAAGAAGACGATTGGAATCCAGAGGCCAAGTTTGGGCTCCCCATGGCCCTCAAATCACTCCAAATTGACCGAGAACACTATTGGTGAGCTCTCTGTGAAGTCCCAGCTCACTACACACCATTATCACAAAGCCATGGCCATTCAATGGCGCCAATCTCCCACTCGTGGCTTTGACAGGGTCGGAAGAAAGCTGCCACAGAAACCAGACTTGCCAGTCCTGAAGGAAGTACAGTGTGGAATGTGATAGTGTATTAGGCCAGCAATCCATTTCTGGTAAAAACGTAAGTTTGATTTTGTGTGTGTGGAAGCCTTGTTATGTGAAATCCGGTCACAAATATGCTTTCAGCAAGTTGCTATGGAATTTTTTTTAATTACCAAATGGAATTTTCTAGTGATTGACTGACTGACTGGGTAACTGACTGACTTGAGTAACTGACTGATGCCTTCAGACTACCATAATTCAATAACAGCTAAGGCTTGATTTTTTCGCTGTTTGACATCGCTTCAGCCAGACACGTGCCTTTTGGCATACCACAGTACGTACAATGCCTTCTTTCATAGGAGGGTGGAAGCACCTTAAGTGCCGTTAAAATGAATTATATAAACCCTTGTTTTTCAGCATCAGCTAAATGTGCGGATGATGTAACAAAGCGTGACATCATTGTTTTACTTACAATAAACACACCTGGTTAGTGCTAAACTCGCTACGCGTGAAATAATGTTTCATCAATTTTGCCTAGAAAACTAAGCACTTTTATGAAACTAATTACATCACCTTACTCCTTACACGAAGCATGATCTAAAAATCTAGTTAACCCCACCATTTGCTGTTTTGTATTAAGACTATTGAGGTTCATGTGAGATTTTGAACAGAACTATGCAATTAAGGTAATATTTTTTAAATAGCGTCTAAAGCGCTTCCACCCTCCTCTGGCCTTCTTCATGGACTTACCAGTGTCCTCCTTTTTATTTTTTGGTGTCCCACTCATCTTTGTTGACAGCAAATGATTTGGCAGTAGCGCAATGTATATGGCTTCCCATTGTAATGGAAATCCTCTGTATTTTTCATGGTGGCTACTTTGATTGCAGAGATACTTTTTGAACAGTTCTTGATTCGTATTGCTGTGTAACGGGTTGACAATGAAGCGCAATGGATACTTCACTTTAATAATAATTTTATTTTACAAAAAAAAAAGAAGAAGTTAACAAACAAGTATACAAAATCAAATTTTAAACTAGAGTAGGGACCATAGCACATTGATAAAAAGTACTGAAACAAGCTGGAGTAGTGCACGATGTTAAATCAAAGTAAAACATTAAGAAGTGTTATATCTCTATTGTGCATTTCCATTATGGTATCTTGAGCACAGTAGGGATATAACACTTTGTGATTTAATATTGTACAATATTGTACACTAGTTTCAGTACTTTTTATTGATGTGCTATGGTCCCTACTCTAGTTGAAAATTCCAAACTTTTTGTGTACTTGTATCTAATCTCAGCATATGGTTAACAGTATGAAATTAAGTTTATATACGTATGTACTAACAGCATTACTAGTGTGCCTTTTATCTTGCAATAACCAGTACATACAATGAATTTTGACTAGTGCAACAGTAATGCAGTACAGTATCTGAACAATACGAATTAGTCACTGACTTTTCATTTTATATTTGGTTGGATGCCATCCTTCCCTTTTTGATAACAAAATAGATTAAGAAAAATGCCCTTATCTGAGAGGGGAATATTGGAACTGGAAGCATAAGTATGAATCCAATTAAATCAATTATTAAAATACGCTACCATTAAAAGTTACCACTTAGATCTCATTACAGTAAAATAATTTGTATAAATAAAATTGCTCTAGTGTATGACTTCACCTTGGATATATATAATGTGTAGGATACATTATTACAGCTGAAATAGAACTAGCAGGATGTTTCAGCATTGCAGTTTATAATAACATATACTTAATAGCCATTAAGTGTTAAGAGATCCAGGGGGTTGCTTTTGGGATGAGTCTTACTTAGTCAGTCATTATCTTTCAATTTGCAATTCATGTAGCCAACATCAATCTATCATTGAAGACAGTATGCTTAATGTTTCATAGTTGAAGAACTAATTTTATCTCTTCATTATTCATTCTATATAACACATAATAGCTTCTGCAATTATATTTTAAAAGACTACAAATCCTTCTACTAAAGCCTAATTGTAAGATTTAACAGTAAAGCAGAAGTGTTTAAAAAGGCATCTTAATTTTTTTCAATGGACCTTTGACATGAGAGCTGAGAAATTTTAAGCTACAGCACTACCAAGTGGTAACAACAGAAAAAGAATTATCCATGTCATGTATTCAGAGCTCAAAATAACAGCCTGTCATTTTCTGACCCAAAAGCCACAATAACCAATCAAATTAAAAATGGTCTAACATTATAACTTACGTATCAAAAATAAGCTTTTAAAAAACATTGTGTATATAAACTGGTTACTATTATGCACTAATGGCCGACCATGATGCACAATCAAGTAAGAGACATCATGTTGAGCAGAAGTGGGATTCTACTTTGAGGCAACATAGTTTGTATCATGTATTCAATTCAGTTTATATTCAATGCATTCAATTATGTTGTTATACTGAGATATTAAGCCTAATAAGCCACAAAGTCTACTGTGACCACAATCAAGCATGTTGTGATGTAAGACCAAGAATCAGAAGTATTGTTATACTACACTTTACAATGGGAAGGTGCACACTATCAAACTTCACTGTTGGTTTGGAATGTTTACAAAAGTGGGTTAGCAAGCAGTACCAGGATATAAATAATGGGCCTTTCTACTGGCCAAGTGAGAGTGGTGCTATCAGTGACAATCACTTCTCTACCTCAACCAGCTGTGTTGGGAATAATATGTCCTTAAACATATTCAAAAAACCAAGGAACAAACTCTGGCTTGTCTTTAAAAACTGTACTGCTGATTTACAGCCATTCTTCATTATCGCAACAGCATACATTCACCTTAGGCTTTAGCAAGATCTTGTACTGTATTTCAAGTTGCTATAGCAAAACACAAAACCAAAACTGGCTGTACATGAATCGACACACACACTTTTGTGCATTACATGTGTAGTAAGGGCTCTTGGTGTGATGCATTATGATACAATGTATTTGATGATTATTGATTAACCACGATCAACCACAATGTACTAAAATCGCATATCCTTCTAGTTGCATGGCAAAAAATGATAATAGCTCAAGTGTATGTTACCATTTCAGTAGACCTTTAAAGCTTCATCTAGTTCCTTATGAAACCAGTTAGGCTTTCAAGATCTGATCACTTTTATGGAGGCATATAATTAGTTTAAAACTTTACCAGTATGGCTCTTTTATAACCTAATAAACTTAGCAAGTTTTTAACTGTGCACCTATCTTTAGAAGCACACATTTTGTAACACTTTTGACTGTTCTATCAGGGTATTACAATATTAGAAGCTTCTATTTGAATATGTACCATGTCCTGTATGTACAAATTTTTGAGGGACGCAATTTTTACAAATTTTTGACTTACCGCGAAATTTTCATCCTCAAAAGTAACAATTATCAGGTTTAGCTCTATGCTTTCTTATAGGTAACCTCAGTGAAAAATGAGTGATCTTTGAAAATAAAACTGTGGAAATCCTGAAACCGTTGATCCGCAAACCACAAAGATAAAATACCTAAGTTTCAATTAAGCCATTACTCATGAAACAAGCCTCAACCTATACCATCATATTCACTTGCTCATGGAGAGTTTGAATATCTTTGTTTCATCTTTGTATGCCCAATGGTATGTGTGTCACATGTGTTTGTTCATTATGCCATGACATAAACAGGATCGCCTTCATTTAAAACATTGGTGAGCATTTTAATTCTCAACTCTATAGACCAATGTAAACGGATGCCATGGCTACAAATTTTATTTTCAGTATAGCCACTGTACAATGCTCTTCCTACTGTCAAGTGTTATGATTTCAAAAGTATACTCATCACAATAGCCTGAAAATCTACATAATGCTGGGACAATAAAAAGAAATTTGGAAATTGTGCAAACTAGATGGTCAATAATATTCAGCAAAGCTCACACCAAGATTAATGACAGTTACAAAAATTTCTATGTAAATCATGAACCACTGTAGTGGTTCATAACCAAAATTGCCTATGTTTTAGCCAAAATCCTAATAGAACACTAACCTAAATATCACCTTAGAAAGATTCCTAAACCACAAAGAAGCCTTAGAAGTTAATTTGTAAGAAGTATAAGTCCACTCAAAAATATGAAGTCAAAAGAAATCAATAAAAGTACTTTTTAAAAACCTGAAATATGCCATTTTGTTCAATTTTTTCACTACAGTGTACATTACACTAGTCACCACACCAGGTGTTGGAAGAGTTTTGAAGATGATGATTGGTCACCATATTGTAATCTAAGGGTTGAGGTAATGGAAAATTGACCATATACATTAACATATTAATATTTTTAGAAATCCCAACCAATGTAACATTGATAATGAACTTCCAACCAGCTCCTCTCAGTAACAACTACACTTGCTCATGTACTGCTAGTGGTAATCCTGTACCACTAGTACATGTTACACTGGGATACTGAACGATACACTAGAACAGCATCATTATCCAGTCACTACAGAGTGTAGAGGTGCTGTGGTAAAGTGTCGAGCAAACGATACTGAGAAAATGATGATACTAAATGTTACTGGAAAAACAATCACATCAAGCACTATACAGAAGTTAAATACATTGCTATGTCAAGTACATAGGCCTTAATTTATTTATTTATATATGGAAAGACAGCACAGCTGATAGTAAAAAGGAAAATCGAATAATTGCAATCATCTTTCACAGGCTGGACTACTCCTGATCTTGATGATATTGATTATTCGCACTGCTGCTCTTGAAAGCAGTGCCTGATGATGTTGAAGGTGATTCTGGCATTGACAAGGACAAAAACAATCCTGATCCTTATAATGAAGTTAATCTTGATAAGGGCAATGATGATCCTGATCTCAATCAAAGTCCTGGTTATGTTTACGAGGAACAAGAAACCAATTTGGTATTGATGAAAAGGATGAAGATCATAGTCAGAATGCTGATGGTGGTAATAATTCTGGTATTGATGACAACAATCAAGATCGTGATCATAATGTTACTAACAACACAAGTGACATAAAATACATCGGGAATGGAGCAAGCAGTGGCAGTATTGAAAACTCTTCTCCTTCATTGTAACTGTGTTATGGCTCACAGTATACCCTTCACAAAATCCATTCACTTTTTAGGGATAAAAACTACATAACTTTCCTCCCTACCATAGATTCCCTAAAAATTCAGCAGAAAATAAATTAATTCCGTTCATGTCGGCCGAACAATTAGGAAAAAATGTACCAACCTGGTGCTATTGTCGAATTTTTAGGGATATCTCTAATACAGTCTGCATACTTCATGGCTATGTTATTTGCTATCCGTTTACTGCTTACTTTCTGGATTTCTTTCTAGCTACAGGGATCAACAGGAATGCTTTGCGGCCAGAGTTGGGGTCGTTACACTAAAAATGTAACTAGTTACATATTACTCATTACTTTTACGCAATGTAGCACACTACAGTTACATATTACTTGCTGAAAAAGTAACAAGTTACATATTACTCGCTACTCTGAGGGCTGTAACTAGTAATGATATTACATATTACATTTGTTCATTACAAACTATAAAGTAAGTCCAACTTTCTAAATACAAGCTACCAGCCTACAACTACAAGTGACACAAGCAAGACACATTCAGCCACAAATACATACTTTGTTGTTGTATCTTGGCCTCAAGGGCACTCCCCATACACTATCATTCTTTGTCCATGCCTATAACACTATCTCCAGTCTTGTCTGGACCCAAAATGCAATCAATAAAGTGCCTGGATACAATGCGCCTTAAAAGGAAGTACATTCGTTACAATTTCCGGATGTAACATCCACTACATATTACTCGCTACTTTGTCATGTAACGCGTTATATTACTCATTATTGTAAAAGTAATATTATTATGTAACGGCGCGTTACCCCAACCCTGCTTGTGGCGAAACTGATGATACTGGCCGCTACACTCACTTGGCTGCAGCACTAACTTATATACCGTGATTGCCTACATTATCCAGGAGAGATTTCATTACAGCATTGCTTTTGAATACAGTCACTCAGATGCAATATTAAGGATTTCAACAATTAATAAAAATAGAAACCACAATTAATAAAAATAGAAACCACAATCAATAATATTATTAAACTATCTCGTGATAATTAATTAAATCTCACTACCAGATGCTGCATGAAGCGTTCCATGACTTAATAGAACGTTATATCTGAGGGTGTATCATATTTGTGGGTTCCGGGAGAGATGTTCTTCTGTGTAGCAGAATTTATATTGGGCTAGGAGGGAGGCCAGACATGATGGTATTGACATGTAACTAAGTTAATTGTTTTTGGTCTGTGATGACCACAAAGGCATGCCCAAGATGTACTCTGAGGTTAACAGTTTGATATGCTGTGCCAGCCTACCTGTATCAGTCAACTAGGGCTGCACCGATTCCACTTTCTACCTACTGCTAAGGGATGACATTCATACTTGGCACTCATGTTATAGGCAATGGTCAAGTGGTCCAATGCTTTGTCTTTCTGGTCTAGTCCCAACAGGGCATTTCCAAGGTTACCATGAGCCCATCCTTCAGATACATCGTCCCCCAACTCCTTAGATAACTTTAGTGACTCACAATAACACTTATGTGATTGCTCATAATCTCCTATTGACTGTAGAATGTTGCTCAAAGCAGAGACAGCATCCAGCTCATCTTCTTTAGCTGCCTTCAGTGATTCTCCAGTCCTGTTGCACTGCTGTAACTCTGCCTGTTCTTTCTGTCTTAAAAGCACTGATAGCCTCCTTGATCTGTGACAATGCTCTATGACATGATCCTTTTCTTACCAGCACTGTTGATTTTGACAATACTGTCATCTGAAATACTTCTGCCACACTATCTGCATGATATTTATCAGCTGCTACAGTGAAGTGTTTCACAGCTTCTTCATTATTGCCCCAGTATAGTTCCACTTCTCCAAGGTAAATTGAAGCCAATGAATGGTTTCCAGCACTCTGATGCTTCACTGATAGCTCAAGCAAACTTTCAAAAAATGTTTTAGCAATCCTGTATTGATATTTACTGTAATGGGCAAGACCCTGACCAAACTCACGAGCCATTTCAATATCCTCACTTAACACTAAATGTCTATCAAGCACTTCAAGTATCTTGATCATTGTCCCATGATCTCCAGCATGATAAAACTGAGCAGCCCTTTGAACAATGTTTTGTGGATCAGACAATTCTAAAGGTAGATTATTTTCATAGCTGGAAGTTTGCTGCTTTGACAGAGTGATTGATGTGTTGTGGTTAGCAGCTGTAGAAGGTCGGTTTCTAGTGGCTAAAGATTGCTGCTGATGTCTGTCAACTTGTGCATATTTAGTTTTCTTTTTACCACCAAGTACAGGTAAGTCTAACAGGATTGGTGGTGGTAAGGCAATACCAGGCATTTCTGTACGCAGTCCAACTATTGGGTGCACTTTAGGAACTTCCTGAGTCCACATGGCTGCTATCACTAACTCATTCTTTCCATCAAGAACATCCAAAAGTATTGGCCCCTTTTCATTTGAGCCACTGCCAAGTAGAAAGTCAGTAGAATCATAAAGTGTTGAATTTGGTGGCTTGTTGGTAAGGTGGGAGTGATATTATTGTCAGCTGCAACATGTACATTCCTTGCTCTTTCGCTTCTCTTACCAACAAAGGCAGTGGGAGAAGTGAGCCTTGCTGTTTGGCATGGAGAAATTTGTAAAGACTTATGAAGATCACCATGGGTGTGATGGGACACCAAACTTTTAACTCCCTCACTTTCATTATCATCCCCACCACTGCATGCTATCATTGGAACTGTCTACAAAAGACATATACTTCAAAGTGACTATATAGTCAAACAGCGATCAACCACTATTACCTACATGGGGACATATCACATTACAAGTTTGCACAATTAGCTATGTATAACACTTTCAAAATACATATAGGACCATGCAGACATCCTGCACACAGTTCATCATATCAATAAATGCATAACCATAAAGGCTTGATTGATTATATTATTATTGGATACTTCTAAATCATGTTTGCTGTTTTGGAGGACTACAATAAAACTATCAGGTACCTAAATTTATTAGTGGTTTGTGGTGACTACCAGGCAGGGCTGTAGTCTGCACTTTGAACTACTGTACTATATAAGGTCAAAGCTTATCACAACAGTAGTCATACACTCCAGATTTTTGGTTACTACCTCTCCATTAGGACTAGTAACCAGTTTTCTGGATTATATGGGTTTAAGGGTCAGAAAAGGATTTCATGGAATGTGTGAAATTACACTGTATGTGGTAAGCATATCTACAAAGCATGGTATATCACTTATATACCATAGAGGTATATCATAATTAGATACGCAGCTCTCAAACCACAGGTGAGTACCTGTCTGGGAACAGGTGAGTATATATGTGACTGGATTTTGGGAAAATGTCACATTAGAAGCTTCAAGATTAACGGTTTTAAAGAATTCAAGTCAGCATAACTTGCCAAGGATAGCAAGCACGCATATGAAATTTTCACAAGAGATGCATCGGTCTATTACCTTGCGGACCACTTCCAGCTGCTTGTAGAGTTTCCCGTCAAATAAAACAGAAAATCTGAGCAGTTCCACTAGCAAAGTAGTATCACAATGATGTGCAACAAAATCAGCAGAAAAATCATTTGACTACAAGGGCGTAGGAACCCGGGGGGGGGGAGGGGGGGTGGTGGGCCGCCACACTATTTTCAAAAGCATGTTTTTCCTCCCCCCCCCCCCCCCACTTTTTGGGCCAAGTAGCCAAAGCTATATATACACACACAGAAATACATGATACCTCCATACGAGAAGCCATACAACCATCATGCAAAACCACTCGCTGGGGTGTGGCATCACCAGTCCACCACAACTGTCAAGCCATTCATTGTAGGGGGCATATATAATCTATGATTGTACTGTATTAAACACAAAAAGCGCCCGTAAGTTTATTTCTGTTATGCTTGCACGTGATATCTGTTTCCTGGATTCCGTGCAGTGAGAAGTTTAAACAGTAGAAAAAGTGCCACATCCATGGCATTATACGTATGATGTGGAAAAGATTTAACTCGAATTGAGGTTGGTAACAGATCTAAGGGCAGTCTAACTGTAGTGCGCGAGTGTATGGAAGCTGCTGACTACCGACAATTTATAACCAGAAATTTATATGAAGACTTTGGTGAAGTAGATTTATTAAGTAGTCTAAAGAGAAACATACAAGGATGCTGAAAATGAAAGTGGCCAACTGTGAACGCAGTATGGTATTCACGTGATCTACACTCAGTTTGGGAACTCCTGCTAGAGCAGACATCCCAGTTTGTAGTTCCTTAAAGGTAACGATGTTTCACTTTTTGGAAAACAACTATTAATGTTGTGATCCTTGTAGTGTGAAGTAGCATAAAGAGAAGACCTTCACGTGACCATGATTTCTCACGTGATACATACATGCATCGAGCACATGCAGTAGGTGTAGAGGAGCATAGCAGCCATTAGCAGGATAGGGAGTGAAGAGATAGCTATGCAGTATAGGTGACACACCCCACAACACCTTTATATAAACGCATGTATGAACTGGGTAGAGAGGAGCTGTAATAATGGACCTTTGTGTGTGTCTGCATGGGTGTTGATTAATTTATGGTTAACTAGTATGGCTATATTTGGCTCCCCCACTCTTTGACCAACATTATCAGGGCCATTCACCTGTAAAAACCACTGAATTGCCAAGCCCTTTTATTTGATTTTGCCTGATGTGTGATTTGGATCAGTTTTGTAAAATCTTGTCATCTCACCTGTGGTTCAAGGTACGTGACAATAATGCGTGTCATGTCTTAGCAAGCTGATAGTCTGCGGCAGGTACCAGTAGAGTCAACTGCAAAAGCTATAGCCCTTGCCATGCTGGGCAATCAATCACCCCAGCCAGTAAGAGTTCAACCACTGCTAGGGACCCGCCGATTATGCTCATAATTTTACCTATTATGCTATGCTGCACTGCTCAAAAATTTACCTATTATGCTTAAATTTATGCTCAATACTTACCTATTATGCCCAATTATTTATGCCTCAGTTCTCATGCTCTGCTAATAATTTCCAGTTTATGGATAGCTGAAGCACAAACTTACTGGTCAAAATGCAAATCACAGAAAAAATCGATATACTCTAATAGAACAGTCAGCTGTGTGAATGTTCTATTAGAATTACTGACTGTTCTATTAGAGTATATCGATCTTTCTGTGATAGCTATTGCAGGAATTCATACTATTACACAAATATTCTACCTATTATGCTAGCATTATGCTCAATGCTTTCAGGCACCTATTATGCTCATAATTATGCCAGCATAATCGGCGAGTCCCTAACCACTGCAAGGATTCATCTTACTGACATACCTCTAAATTTTGATGATGGGTGGCACACTGTTTAAAATGAGGTAATCAGCACACTTAACTAGCAGTGCACCCTTTGGGTACAGGAACACTTTCAGGATATGGAATGTAAAGCACATAAGACAAGCAATGTGACTGCATATTGGTGTGCATGATTCCAATAATAAATGAAAAAACCCTTTTCACTATAGTAGATGATTCTAGATGTAGAATATTATAAATTTAAAATAAAGTAGGAATCCAAGCAATAAAAAGTAGTGAAACAAGAGATAGATAATGGTAGCTATTACAGTATAGCTCAGTGGGAAATCCCTACTTTGGCACTGAACACAAAATAATTGTTATACTATGCCAAAGTAGGGATTTCTCACTGAACTAGACTGTAATAGCTACCATTGTTCACCTTTGTTTCATTACTTTTATCGCTTGGATTCCTACTTCATTTTATAATTTTTAATTACTAGTTTGTTTAGTTTTTTGATAAAGCATACAGCTAGCTATAAACATGTGACTGGGTGACTGCTGTATTAGAATATCTCAAGTCAGCCTGCAAAGAAATGTGCTTACCCTAAAATTGTGGTTTTGATCGATTCATAGTATTAGACTAGAGAATCTCAAATCCAAGCTCGAATCAGCCTACCAACTTGAAGGTGTGTGGTCACAAATATAGCTAGCGTAAAAGGGGCACGGTCATTGTGGTCTCGATCGATAGATCGATAATATGCAGAACAAGGATGGGTATGATGTTGTGATCTACATATCATGGAGTACCGGTACCTCTGTACAGTAGTGTAGTCCAAGCACCTTAAAAAAATTTGTGATGTCTTATGCTGCTTAAAGAAAGTGATGATATGGAAAATTAACTCGATATGGTATGTTTCATTGGATGAAGAAGACAAACAGCCTGACTGAAGATAAAAGATAAGACAAGGCGCACAGGGCATACACTCGTCGGAATCCCAAAAGGCAAATCCCTCCGGTGAGTGAGTTTGTTGTTGTGGCGTAAAATGGTGACCGTGCACTGCTTCGTTTGGGCTCTAGGCTTGCAACTGTGGTCAGTGAGTGAGTGAGGCAGTGAGTGAGATGAAATTTTGAGTTTAGACAATTAAAAAAAAATCTATATCCAGCCGCCAGTCAGTAAGTATTTTCTTGTTTTTAAAGCTACATTTGATGCTAGATGGACTAATATTATTCCGTAAAAGTGATTTTCGTCACATAAGAAGTTTCTAAGCTGGTTTTTAAAAGGTGATATTTTTGGTGGCACGCGTCATTTCGGGGATTCCTACTTAAACAGTACTACCGTACTGTTTGATAAAAATAAGGTATTCTGTGGCATCCTTTATCATTTAGGGGTAGTAGAATATATAGCAAAGCATCAATTTTATTTAATCTGTGTTATAAATATAACAATAAACTCATTTTGTGCTAAGCCATTACACACAGAGGTCATATTGATGCACAAAGCTGGTATGTTTGTATCAACAAAATAAAATTTCCATTATCCCATAGCTGTATAGATTAAACACAATCAGAATGCAGACAACATTAGAGAGATAAAAGCATTGTGTACTGATGATCAGTGTGGATTTTATAGGGAAGGACATGTATGAGTGAAATTAAAACCCGCAATCAAACTCCACGCTTGGTGATATAGACATATAAGTACAGAATTGAAAGCAGTTAAGTTACAGGTAAGTAGAATTTGAGGAAAACAGGAATGGGACGAGAACAGAAAGCAGAACGGGAAAATGCCTAATAAACATTCTGTAGCACAATATTTCTTTGCTGGATCCTTTCACTAAAACAATTGAAACACTCTAATAGAGCAATCACCTGCATTAAAATATTAAATCATAAATATTGAAAGCTAGCAGTCGTCCTTTGATTTGTGGTAGCACAATGCATGGCTTCTGTACATTTTTAAATGGGAATCATCCATATTTTCTGTGATGAATGAATTGATTGCAGAGCACTTCTAATACTGTTCTTTGTTTGTAACAGACTGAAAGCAAAGTGTAATGATTACTTCACTTTTTGCAATTAGTTGGGGCACACGAATTACCATATTTTTGTAACGACTAGGTTGATTGCAGAGGTTCTTTTTCTACTGTTCTTCATTTCTAGCGCTGCATAACGGGGTGAACATAGCTGTAAGCAAAGTTTAATTGTCATTATTACTTCCACACCAGTAAATGACAGTTATGGCATGCATTCACATTAACTCTGGTGCCATCTGCTCTTTTGATGCGGTATGCGTGGGTTCACCAGTCATAATAATTAATGTTAAAAAGTCACCAAACAAGTATAAGGAATTATGACCAGGATTTTAATTTCAATTATATAGGGATCATATAAAAAAATATAGGGAAACAAGGGAGGTCACCTACACCTGTAGATATACTAGTAAACATTTAATCGCTAATTCAGTTATGGGTATAGGATAAAGTAGGGAATAAAACTAGAATATCTACAGGTGTAGCATCCTTTTCATATAGTCACTTTAAACCAGGCTGAACCCACATTCAACCTGCATTCATATTAGTGTTGCACCGATATCCAAATTAGCCAATTATTCCGATAACCGATATTAAGCAACAGAATTAGCCGATACCGATAACCGATCCGATATACACTAATAACACTAACACTCATCCTCATCATTATTAAATGGCTCATATTAGTGACATAACCATTGATATACAGCTCATTCTAGGCTAAAATGTAAAGTTAGATGTATACCACAAGTAAAAGTTACTCATAGTAAACAGGTTTTACTACTGCTATACAGTTGAGACAAGTGGCTGGTACTACATAGAAACCTAAAAACCTCAGTTTATTGTTGGGCATGGCCTAAACCCTGACAGTTTATTATGGGCATGGCTTGTAGTCACCGCTAAACCATTAACACATAACTTGATTAAAATGCCAAATAACTTATGTCTAGCCTCCCCCACATCATTATACTACACAGCGCAGTGGAGATTAACATCGGCCTTGATTTAATCAAAACCGATTAATCGGCTAGTAGCCAATATCGGCCGATACCGATTATTGAACCGATTATCGGTGCAACACTAATTCATATGATCACCTTAACCAGGGTTGAACCTCAAAGTCATAACCAAGTTCAATCCTACAAAGCAGTAGGGTTGAACTCAGTTTATGGCTTCAAAAGTAAGTAGCGGTTTTTGGTGAATACATAAAATGCTTAGAAGACTATTATCACTCAATGAATATCATATTGCTCGTGAACAGAAACTGGGTTGAACCTGGGTTGAATGTGGGTTATTCAACTAGGGTTGAACCCACTTTTGGGTGTCCATGTGAAAATGGTGTAGGCAACCTCCCTTGTTATCCTACATTTTTCCCTACGGTCCCTAATCGAATCAAAATTCTTAATTTTTCCTTTACTTTGTATAGCACACATGCATACATTATAAACCATAGCTACAAGGTGTATTGCACCTATATAAACTCGCCAGAGGAAATTTTGTCAAGTGATTTTATCAACAATAAATGTGATGACTAAGGAGGAGGGCTGGTTAATAAGACAATATTATAATAACATGCCTTGTAATTACATGAAACACTATATAACATGCCATATGTACACAAAGTTAACTTAACAGCATATTTCACAATAGTTTGGCATAGTAGAGTTCTTTGTAGCCTTCTTCTAGCAATTGACGATGGATAATTGATTGTGGGCTACTAAACATTGAAATATTCTAATAGAACAGTCAACTACCATATACATATAAATTTTTGAAGTATGTAATTTTTACGGATTTTGTGGCTTAGCTTTCTGCAAAATTTTCACACTTGGAAATTAATAATTATCAGGTTAGCTCTATGCTGTTTAATTGGTAACCTCATTGAAGAACAAGTGATCCTCGAAAAATAACTACAAAAATCCTGAAATCACTTGATCCACAAAAATTACATGCCTCAAAAATTTGTACATATAGAACATCCATCATCATAGAGAAAAAAATACCAACTCATAGACCCCTTGAACTCTTCAACTTTGAAAGTTATCACTTCTAGAAAATAATGATTTCACTTAGTTAATGTGGCTCACAGTGCTTATTCAATAAGGTTCAATCAGTATTAGTATTATTGCCAAATTTGATCTCAGAAAGTTAAATTACCAAAAAAAATAATAATAATTCTGTGAGGGCATGCCCCCAGATTCCCTCAGATGCCCTATACTCTTCATGCTGAGAATGCTTCTTACATTGTATCAACCAGTTTCCAATTTTTAACCCCCACCATACTGGTAGATGACCCTAGATTAGCCCCCCCCCTACTTGAGAAATCTCTTTAACCCCTCCAGCTAAACAATCGCAGTTCAAGGGGGTGGAACTCCATATATCCTGTACCCTGATCGTCATCTTCAATCAAAGCGATAGTCAAAAGTCAAGCTAGAAATTTGCAGTCAGTCAAAGGACAAGTACAGCTTGAAAGGTGTACAGTAGGCAGAGAAGTTACGCATGGACTTTTAACCATCGCAAAACTTTTATACCAGTTGGATTGCTAGACTGTTTAAACTTTTCCCACATGTAATTCTCCCTATGTACAGTATACCACTATTGATACTAGTCTCGTGCCCAGCCAGGCCCGCACTAATGCGCAAACACCGTCTGGTGATAATGCTCAGGTTTTTTGGGCCCAGAAGTGCAATCCAGCCAAAATATTTGCTCGTTTAAAAAACCATTTGAAAATGGCTAGGAATAAAGTAAACTCTGAATAGGGTGTTTACTACATACAATCTCTTCATTTATCATATTAGTAAAGGATGGTGTAATTTCATTTCTGGTGAAACACCAAGTCACGATTCTTCGGTATTATAACTATAAGGTCAGATCAGAAAACACAACTTGATAACAAATGTCTTAAACAACCTAGGTGAATAGGTTCTAATATAATAACTGGCTATAAATCATCTGCCTTTTTGTCTACTTCCAATACCTTCATCTGATTGTGCAACTCGTTGATTTTGATTGTCAGCCAATATTTTGGCTGAATTGCAATTCCAGACCCAAGAAACTTGAGCATTGTCACCAGACGTGTACAGTGTTTGCAAGGGGGTGGCACTCCAATATACCCTGTACTCCAATTTTGTTCTCGGTAAAAATGGTCAAACTCAAAGAATAAGCTTTGACTCTTGACTTACGCTAAAATCCATGCTTGACTCTTGACCAATTTTTTTGTGAATTTTTGTAAAATTGTGGTTATAATTATAAAAGTATCGATTGTGGTATGTACTTTACAAAAAACGAACTTGTCTTTTGAACTACTGCAAATTTCTTGCTTGACTTTCATTTTGACTGAGGATGAAGATCAGAGAACAGGATATATTGGAGTGCCACCCCTTGTGTTCGTGCATTAGCATGAGGTGGCTCAGTGCATGGGAGTGAGACTATATTGATACTTCCAGATTAGCAATATAATTGTATAAAATATGGTCAAGAGTAAAGTGTGATTTTTAGTAAAAATCTAAGGCAGGTTATATACGTAGAGCCTGTACCGGTTGCACTGTTTTATTGACTATTTTGCCGGCAGTGGAGGCAATATACTGAGAATGTTACATGCATTAAAAAAAAAAGAAGTTGTACAAAAACCCAAGAAAGCGAAAAAAAAGTTGCCTCAGCTGGAGCTTGAATCCTAGCATCCTTACTCATGGTCCTACTCGTACTCGTAACCCCTCTATCTACACACCAATTTCCTTAACATGCATTGTTTGTAAGATACTCGAACATATAATTTCCACCACTATGTATCAATATTTAGAAGAATATCATATTATATGCAGACAGTGACATGGCTTTTGTGAGTGACCCTCCTGCGAAACCCAACTGATATCAATTGTACACGACTTTGTGACTACTTTGAATGATGGTGGAGAGATACATGCAATTCTGCTGGACTTGTCAAACACTTTCGACACCATTCCTCGCAATATGTTATCTCATAAACTGTCCTCATATGGTATACATGGCCAATTGTAAATTGGATCAATGCCTTTTTAAGTGATAGAAAGCAGCTAGTTGTGCTTAATGGAGAAACCAGCCAACCACAATCAGTAATATCAGGAGTCCCACAGGGTTCTGTCCTGGGACCGCTACTCTTTTTGTGTTAAATTAATAATGTCCCAACAGTAGTTAAATCTAAGATTAAGTTATATGCTGATGATGCTTTATTATATTAATTCAGAAGAAGACATTACTATTTTACTACAAGATCTAAATTCATTATCTCAGTGGGCCAAGAAATGGCAAATGAACTTTAATCCAAGTAAATACGATGTTTAAGAATATCAAACAAGTCTAACTTACTTAACCTTACATATCACATAGACTATACTATTATCCAACAAGTTGAACATGCTAAATACCTCAGAGTCACCATAGACCAAAAACTGAACTAGCATGAACACATCAACAACGTTGTCAAGAAGGGAAGTTCTGTGTTTGGTTTATTGCAACAAAATTTAACAAACTATCCAATTGCAGTAAAATCATCATGCTATCATACTTATTTATGACCAGTTTTAGATTATGCATCAGTGGTATGGTCACCACACTACCAGACAGACATTGACAGACTAGAGATGATACAAAGATGATCAACAAGATTTGCTTTAAATAAGGAAGACAGATACGCTAGCATGACCAAATTGATGGAATCTTTGGGATGGCCTAGTTTGCAAAGCAGAAGAACAAATGCAAAATTGATAATGTTTTACAAAATAATTAATGATATTGTTGATGTAGACATTGATGACTATAATATCTAGTACCAGTAACATGTCACCACTATACGCATGGTCACCTCATGCAGCCGTACACAAGAGTGGATGCATACAAATATTCGTATATTTCATCATTGATTAAACTTTGAAATACCTTGCCAGGAGATGTTAAAACTCAGTGGAAAATTTTCAAGCCAACTTGCACACACACACACATGCACACACTTGTAATTAACTGACAAACAGCTAATGTTAATAACATACATTCACACATAATCATAATTGTGATTCAGATATGTACGATTATACTCCACTTATGGAGATATGTACATCAAATCCATAGCTATTATTATTAACCACTGTACCAGCTACTGGCTTGCCTTAGTTTCTACCTTATAAATGTCCAACTGAAGTGACCAAAGCTGAACCTGACCCTAACACTAATACTTGTTGCGTGCCCTAAAATACAATACTTGAGGTAAACTACTGGCCGTGTGCCCTATTAAGTCGAATACTTAATTGGGGCATACTACTATGCTGGCACAATAGCCGTTCCTGCTTGTTAACTAGTACTGGCACAATATCCACTATGAAAATGAAAAGCCAAAGCTTATTTTTCGAGCTAGACCACTTTGACCGAGGATGAAAATTGGAGTACAGTACTCAGTGTACTATACATGTTGGAATGCCACCCCCTTGCAGTTATACGTAGTGTACCTATGGGTCAATGTAAATTCCAGCATAGCTATAGTACGAGGACCGAGGAGTCGCAAGGGGGTGTCATGTAGGTACGTACTGTAGGTAGATCTGCGACTACAGTCAAAGTCTTGACCAGCCAAAATTTCGCTTTGACCGGTGATTTAGCGATGATCTTTCAGCACTTTTCGATTGTGGGTTGGAAGCTTTTACCCTTGACTGTTGAATTGGCATGATTTTGGTGGCCTTGACCTTTGACTTAGACTTTGACCAGTCGCAGATCTACCTACAGTGAGTGCCTGTGTATCACCCCCTTGAGTTGTAAAGGATGAGAGTGGAAGCAGTGTAGCATCATTGTGTAGAAGGAAATTAACAGCACAGGCCTTTTCAACACCATGGAACTGTATAGCCACATACAGCCATCCCCAGGCTGGGCCCAAGAAAAAAATATAGCAGGGCCAGTATAGCGAGACATTACAGACTCCATGCTAGTACGATGAATAGACTAGGGTGAACAAGACACTAACAGTACTCACCTTCCTTGTGGCTTCTCTCAAAAAATGATATACCCCTAAAACAATATCGATCTGGCTGACTCGATTGATCCGACATAATAATGTGGCTCAATATGAGGTATATTTGTCTTACTTTTAGCTATTCCTCCCTGTAACCAGTTACAAAGGTTACTGAGGGGCAGGTTCAGAGTACAAAGTGGGTGCACCTACAAAGTGGGTGCACCTACAAAGTGCATTCTTTTTTTAGTTTTGAAACATATGATTCCCGGGACTAGCTATGGGGGTGGCACGCCAATATACCCTGTACTCCGACCTTAGTCCTCGGTCAAAGTGGTCAAACTCGAACTTAAGCCTTGAACTTTGACTTAAGCTAATTTATAAAAAAAATAAAAAAAATTTTCTCAATAATAAATAATTAGCATCACAAAAAAAACAAAAAAATTGCTATATTAATGTCCAAACTAAGGCTGGAGATGCCCCTCGTACAAAGCCAGGTCAATCATCGAGGAAGATGTCCAGGTACGAAGAACGGCAACCACGCAAGTACAAAACAGCTGAGCGCATCAAAGAAAAGAAAATGTGGCATCGAAGCGAGCAAAGCGTGTGACTGTAGGGCTTTCCCTGGCGCATGCATGAAGCCAACCTCTTAAGGACAAGATCACTCAGTTAGTCCACAGCCGGCGCCAGCAGCTGAAAAGACAAGTGGTGAGAAACATCCCATCTCCACATCACTGGCGCACCCGATGGTCATAAGCCCTTCTCTTCTGCTGCTCATTACGCCGGGCGATAACAAGTCGACAATGGGACTGATTGATAAGATGGGGCATAGGGATTGAATACACGTACATCAAAGCCGGTAGGCACGCTGGTGTGAAATACCCCAAAAACCAATATCCAAGCGAACACCACTGATCATCTACAACAGCACTATACGATAAGAAAGGTTCTCACCAGTCAAAGGCTGAAGCCCGGCTCACATGATAAATCTCCTTTAGCAAATTAGCAATAGAATCACGGATTTCGTTATGACGGACAAATAAGAATCCTCCCCGAGCCGGCAGCTTAAGCGGCATGCTCAACAGTAAAGGAGACACCACACACACACACAGGAAGCTGGTAGTAGAACAGGCATCCAGCCGTATCGCAAGCAGAGGGAATCGCGAAAATCACCCTTATGTAGATGAAATTGACTCCCTCGCAGGTGTCAACAGGCTCACGGGCAATGTCAATTGAGCAGCTTATATTAAGGCTGAAGGTGCAGATTCTTGAAATTTATATAGATGGTCAAGCCGCTGCTGATGGTTAAGTGAGCACTTAGCCTTTGTAGAGTGTTGTGAGTCCATAACCTCACGGGTGTAACAACTGTTACGGGAAATATAGGGAAACAAGAGGATCAGTAACAGCAAGAAATATTAGAGCCTTCAAAAATTTTCAATGCAGAAGCATAAAGGTGAGGCTTAACTAACAGCCAAGTTTTAACTGCCCGTGGAAAGTAGCCAAAACCTGGGCCAATATTCTGTAAACAGTCCCACCAGTTACGCAAAGTGTGAAGTTTCCCAACAGCTGTAGCTAGCATCATCAGTGTTAAAATTCATGCTTGACTACTGACTAAATTTTCATAAATTACGGTTATGTTCTAATTCATATTCACAATCATATTCACAATAATATCATATTACATAGCTACCAGAATCCTCCAATATTAAGCACCACATACCGTACACAAGGAAATTTTGACGTCAAAAAAATTTGACGAATTCAGACTTCAGCAGATTTGACAAATAAAATGTTGACAAAAATCAAGAAATTGTAGCAAAACCTGTACTTTTAAGGGCGCTTATAAACATTTGACGAATTTAAATTTGACGAATTAAACCGATTCGTCAAATTCGTCAAATTTTTTTGACGTCAAAATTTCCTTACATACGGTAGACCAATGGCAGATCAAGGATGGGGAATTTGGCGCAAATGCCTTCTCCCTTGTGGAGGAGAGACATACTGCTTTTGATTGAAATGCTAAATCTTAATAAAATAGAATAAATTATACACATTACTACCATTAATTGCAACCTTATCTAAAACAAAAGTCTAAGCAGCTGTCAAACTGTCACCCAGCACCTTTGTGCATATTAAGCGCCTCTAAAAACAATTATTGTATTGCTGGAGTGTAGCCTTTTAAACAGCTTTTAAAAAGACTTCACAAAGCCCAAAATAGCAAAAAAATAAGCAGTGATACAACTATGAGGTGATTATTTGCTGCTTCAAATATACAAGAGAACCTGCTGTCCCCAACTACCTACAACTTCGTCCGTTTGTGCCCCTCCCCTTGCCAGCCCCTGGATCTGCTCCTGTAAACTGTGTTATGTTATAGTTAAACCCACCACAGTAGTTATCAATCCAAGGCCAAGGTGTTGATAACTAGATATTCTACAAATGCAGGTTGGTTTAGGCTTCTATCCCACACTTTGAAGCACTCAAGTTCACGAACAAAGTGTCAGATAGACATGTCAGTTGTGTATGGCTCCAATTTTTACTGAACTTGTAGTTTTACAATGTGTGAGGCTTCAGTTTGCTTTATTTGATATCACTTCTTGCATCACTTCTTTCAACTAAATGTGTATAGCTAAATATATTATGTTGTCTTCCATATATGTACTGGGGTTTAACTACCATTCCCTGAGCATATACTCCCAGTTTTTTACTTTGATGTAGGAATTCAGTGGGATAGAATGTATACACATACATATAAGGATACACGCAGCTCACACATATCAGTGGCGGATCTAGGAATTTATAAAGGGGGTTTCCAGTTTAGAAGGTGGACATATACACTGACATGATGCATGCAAAAGTCTGCACTACATTGTCTGGTTTGGTAAGGTGAGACAAAAAAAAAGGTCACAGCCTATTGATAAAGTACATAAAATCCTTAAATAACTTGCTACACATTGCTCTAATAGCTACTGTGACTGCTCTATTAGAGTATCTCGATCGAGGCACATGTAAAAATGCACGCCGCAATTAAAACATTTAATTGTTATGTAATCATTTTTCAAAGGGGGTTTCTGAAACCCCCCTAAATCTACCACTGCATAGTCTATACTGACCTAACTTTTAACACATAGTTGTGCTTTTCTAACAAACCCAGATACTACCGATGTGCTGGCTGCAATACAAAACAACAAACCACTTTCATGTGTATGAAAAAGGAGGAATTTAAACTCCGTGAATATTTATTTTTGTGCATGGCTGTAACTACACATAACATAATTTATGTTAAGTGGAAAGATACCGTAATTTGCTTTTTTTTCATTGTAAATTGATTTTTGTATGCCGAACTTTGTACGAAAATTTCTTACACGAAAATTTTTGCACAAGATCGAACTACTTTAATAGAGCAGTCATTCAAGTAGTTAAAGCATCAGTACAAAAATATTTTTGCACGAAATCTTTTATCAGGAATTTTTTTGTACAAAAATAAAGCGAATTATGGTAGTGCAAAAATCTGGCACAGATTTGCTTGAATATATTAATGTTATGCTTACGCTTGGTATTGAGTTGTATAATATTATAGGCATCAATGTTGGTGATGCTTCTAAGAACTGCTTTCTGGCCAGATTGTTTGCATACACGCTTAGTTTAATTGTTTACATAATAATTATTATTTCTGTAGGATTTCACAAGGGGCGCACTAACAGGAATGTTACAGCAAAATTTATGGTATAATAGAGAGCTAAGAGTTGTGGTAAATGGCTGATACATTATACAGTGTGCAAATAGCAAGCTCTATCTAGGTGTCCCCACAAGAAAATTTCTAAAAGTGTATCCATCTGAGATGGAATTTGGGGGCAATTTTGACTAAAATTTAGTGAATCATAATAGCTATATTTGATTAGAGACACTCATCTGAAAGAAACTATCATTATAGTCTCTCTAGCTATGTACAAAATAATACAGCAGTGCTTAACATGCACATGCTATTATATGGTAATAGCAAGCAGTTCATGCAAGGGTCACAACATAAAATGGTGCAATATAATGTATGGTGTTACTATGAGCATGAGCCCTTCAGCCGAGCTGTGATTAAGCTATATAAAGGATACTAAAGTGCCACCATTACAGGGGAGTATATTCAGTCAAGTAAAATAATTGGTTTTGCATTGTTTTGCAAAGTTCAGATCACAAATACTCTAACGGAGCAGTAAACTACCATAATTATTAAGTTAGCCAACACAGTAAAAATAATACTCTAAAATCATATCTTAGAGTGTTTAAGACTTGAAAAGTTTCCTGCCCTAAATGACATCTATGTCTGTTTTATGCTTCAAACTTCACATACAGTAGCTCCATCCCTTAACCCCGTCACCAAAATTCCTGGAGCCGCCCTTGCATTGCAACATGCATTTGTACCAATCTGTGTTTCCATTCTCAAAGATAAGCAGACATTAAACCATGTACTTAGCTATAACTCTAGATCTTATTATAATATGCATACAAGTACAAGACTGCACAATTAGAGTAGCTTACTGCTCTATTCAGTCTTCGTAATCAAAGCTTTATGAAATGTCCTTTCCATGCACCGTACCTATAATTATAGTACTGGGTGTACGTGTATATTGCAGAAGTATAATTATAAATGTACATGTGTATGTGGTGGTCACATTTTATATAACAGTCAGGAATATATTGAAATGATTATTATTACCACTTTACTAGTCATACATACATTATGATGGAATAATTTCGGGAATAATAGGTGACAAAAGAATCAGAAATAATTCCTGAATAATAGGATGATCTTCAGAAATAATTAATTAGAATTCACTTTTTTTTTTTCTTGTAGTATTGCAGAGAATTTCGTAAAGACACATCCTCAAACATCGCTAGATTAAACTTGTGGAAAAACGATCGAGAGCATGCAGTCACTTAGCCTAATAAGACAGTCACCCAGGTTATATGTGACTGCTCTATTAGGATATCTTGCATGCAAGTGATTTTATTTTCAGCTGCAGAAGAAAATCCATGTGAATTTCTATTATTCTAGGAAGTACTTCAAGAAATATTTGAGAATAATTTTGGGCATAATACAAAAAAGAATTTCCATAAAAAATATTAGGTAATTTAAAAAGTATAATGTACTCAAGTCTACAGTAGTAGAGTGGCTATATTTATAAACCTCAAATTTTGATAAAATCGTTCACTTTGTGATAATAGCACCAAATTTTCTGTGGAAGTTGAGTAAGGTATACTAAATCATTTGAGATATGGTGCCATGTCAAAATCATTGCCTTAGGGCATGTTTTGAACTTTTAAACTAGCCCATTTCTAGCTAGTCATGAAACCATGAAAGTGCAGTTAAAATCTTTTTTTGATTATATAAATATCATGAATGTATGTCAAAGTTACAGATGTAATCAGAAAATCTTTCAAGATGTGATAAAATTATCTGACACTTCTAATGGCGCCAATATTTCAGTGTTAAAAGTACAGGTACAATCCAATAGAAATAATATATCACACATCTATGGCTTCATACACCGTGATCCTCCATGCTTCTTAACATGGCTGGCAAATGTTCTGCATGGACACCTCCCTTGATCAGCTTTTGGATATGACCACCCCTTGTTTGTGTATTCAGATGCCAAGTTTCAGTACATTTACTATTGATCCAGCTCAGAGCACTTTTATGGCTCCCCAATACATTTTCTATAATTATATTGATTTTACTTTTCAGGTTCTTTGAGCATGTCATGGTTGGTAATTTTAATGACACCATCTAATATCAAACAGAATGAATTAAGCAGATGTTGTACCAAGTTTGATGCTTTTATCAAAAAGTGAACGATTTTTTTGCTTAGCCGCTCTACTACAGCAACTTGTGCTGCAGTCTTTGAGTTACCTAACATAATACACAGGACTTGAATGCTTTGACATTACATGCTAATGATCTGATGTGAGAAAAGTGGGCCAAAGAAAAGAAAAAAAATCCCTCCAAAAAAATAAATTTCCAACCCCAGCCAAGATTCAAACAATATGCACGTGGTGTATATCTCTTATAATGTGTGTGTATAACATGTATATACTTATATCTATCAATATAAATTGTGACTGGATCTGTGAAAAGGGTCTTATAGCCTTTCCATAGTTTCCAATTGCATAAACATGGCAATCTATAACTTGACTTGTACCAGTTCACTTTACACTCCTATAGCTAGCACAGCACTATTCCTGGGTGTAATTTTAAGACAATAGGTTATGCACATGAGTTATATATGACACACCAAACTTGCATGGAAAGGCTATAAGACCCCTTTCACAGATCTTTAGTCACAATTATACTCCAATCAAAAGTTACAACTGTCTGGCAACTGTGGCAAGCATATTAAAATCAGCACTGGCACTGATCTGTATCACATGTACCATGTTGTGAAACATTATCAATTATGTCAGGGCTTTCCCCCTATCCTCCAGTAACAAGCTAGCATCCTTTCTGGATAGCATTTCAGCCACATTACTTAAACTTGATGCTGTTAACTACCATTAAAGACTGCATCTGGGCAGACCCCTGCACTTCTTCATGTGCGTATAGTGAACATATGGGTTAACAATAACAATAATAATAGCTAATGTCATTGTAGAATAATAGCAAATCGTACAAATCATTGTACATCGAATGAAAATAATAGCTACAATATAATGTAGAACTACAATGCCTAGTCAAATATTAATGTCACTAATTCTATATACTAGTCTGAGTTGTAGTTTAACACATTCTATCACAAAACTATCTCCAAGTGTAGGGTGATGTGCGACACAGACATCAAATAACTTATTGCACAACACAAGTAGGTAGTGGAGGTGGACCATATTAATGCGTACTGTACTCTGGTCTGTCAATATATTCTCTAACGCATGTAGTAGACACATGATGCATACTGCCTTGTCTGCAGCATCCATCTCACTCTCAATAGAGGAGCAAATTAGTTTAGGAATAAACAAAAGTTGAAGACTTTTATGCATAGTCTCAGGATCAAACTCTTTGTGATAGGTAATAGGATAAGGAAACATTCTGATACACCCTCCTCGTACTAACTGTTCCACCAGTGACTTAGAAACAAATCCATGTAATCTTTGCATCCTCTTATCCTCCTTAGTGGTTACAGCTGTTGTTATCACACTGTCAAGTTCATTAATAAAGAATTGAGGTAGAGGGAGTGACCCTACTATAGCGAGGCAATACAACAAGTGTTGAGCTGGTAATGAGAAATGGTCACTCCTTATTAGGTCATTAATAAACATGTGAATAGTACTGTGTTGAGATCTGCTAACACTGCTTTTAGAATTTTGTGAAGCTTCAAGATACTTTTTATGTCCAATGTGAAGTTTCAGTTGTTGTTTAACCAGGTTAAAACCAGTTCTGCTATCGTCACTGTTCTTCATCAGTGACGTTAACAGATGTATGATTGTGGCTGATCCTCGTGAATACTCACTTAAAAGAGTAAATACAACATGGTCAGAATCTCTCACACTGAATGTATCCTTCTCTAATAAAGCATACACCATTCTCTGTTTAATATTAATAGTATGTAGATTGGTTACGTCGATCAAATTACACCCTCTAGAAAGATGTTTCTCTACTTCTGTAACAATGTTGTTTTTAAAAAGAAAATCATAACTAACAATAATAATGTCAGTTGATGTTTCTTGTAGCTGATTCATGACATAGCCACATGTATCCAAACTGACAAAGTCATGCAATACAATCAGTTTCTTTTCTTCGCGACTGGCAGGCTCGTTATTCTTCAGTGTTTGCAAAGTTGGAGTACTAATATCTGGTAATTTATCAAAACTCTCCTTCTGCTCTCTGTAAATTCCCCCTCCAAGTGGAGTCTGAAAACAAAATGACACATTTCAAACAGTGAACAACTGATGAGCTCAGTTCACACACAAAAGTAAATAGAATTTTTGTACCAATGATGTATGCCAGTCAAACATTTCCTAATAACATCATGCATTCATGAGCTATCCAAGCATAAATGGTGCAGGAGATTAAAAATATTTAAATGTTGATTTCACATGTGAATGTGAATCTAAAATGCAAACTGTATGGATATACCAGATTTAAAATTTTCATCTCTAGAGCTAAAGAATAGTGTTCAGTAAGGCCCAATCATTTATTACAAAGTTATACTCTAATAAAACAAACATTTACTCTAACAGAGCACACACTATAGTATGTTCACGTTGAGCTGAACCCTGAAAAACAGCTAAAAATTAAAAGTGGATTTTTTCTCAACAGAGTTAACATTTCTGCCAACCAGATGATTATTGGTAACAGCAAAGGTGTCAACAACAGACATGTATGGTTTGGCTCCATTACAAGTTTGGGAAAGGGCTCTAATGGACACTGTACTTATATGGCTTTTCCATAGGAAATGTATTGTGAAAATTTTGATTGGCCGTAAATATTATGTCAAACATTTGAACAATAAGATTTTGAAATATTTTTAGCGGATCAAGCAGTACTACAAATGAGCCAAATTTCAAGATCGTGTGTAATTGCATCCATGAGTTATTAAGTGTTTTTGAGGATTCAGCTCAACGTGAACATACTATAGCAAAAGAATAATCTAATTAAATGGCAACTTTTGACGTTTGGATAATCAAGGATTTCGAATTCAGAGGTTTATATAATCAACGATGTGCTGTATATAACTCTGTGTTACAGGTACAACACACACACACACACACACCTCCATGGCCACTTTAACACAAGTCTCCAGTGTCAACTCATCAGACACATTATACCAGTATACTCCACAGGGATAATATTGGTAGTAAGTTTTGACAAAATCTCTAGCACATTCTTCAGGTTCATTACCTGGAGTTCCCACAAGTAACTGTATATAAGATATAAGAATAATAAATGACATGTAACTATTGATCATGCTGACATACCTGAACATTACTCAGACTTTTTGTTTTACCACTTAATAAACCTTCACCAATTTCTTTTACAGATTGCCTGGGGAAGATGGATGCTTCACCTATCATTTTCAAAATAGGAAATTGAGAATTACTGCTTTTATGAAGTGTGATTTCTTTTCCAATAATTTGAAATCCAGACCAATGCACAAAATGTGAATACTTGTGAAAACATCTTAAACTCTGCATTGATCTCTGTAGAGCATGAAAGCTGGGTAAACCATTTACTAAAAACTGGTAAAAATACTGCATAAAAATATGAGCACTTTCATCTGGCACTCTCCATAGGGACACCAATACAGATTGTGCTCCAGCTGATAAAAAAGCTCTTGCCATTCCAATGACACCTTCAGCCTTCACCTGACCTCGTCCCGAATCACATGAGCTCAAAACTACTAAAGCTGGTGATATGTTTAATGTTTCGATCTCTTTAGGAAAGATCAAAATGTGCTCCGAATTGACAATCCCTGATTTAGGTACAGGAAAGGATGAAGCAAAAGCAAGGAAACCAGCAATAGCTGACCCATGTGTTGCTAAATGTATAATTTTACCTGATCGCAAGCGATACAGAACACTTTGCTTTGTTGCTTGTTCCCTCAACACTGCAGTGGTCCCAACAATATTTGCCACTGAAACTGCTTCTTTTTCTGCATAAGGTAGTCTACCTAAGTTCCACTGTACTGAGTCAAGTTCAAATGGTGGAATGTTTGGGTTGCCAACAACAACAAAGTCACTTTTGTCCCCTGGCACTTCCACTATTGGATTTCCAGTTACACTCATTATGAGTTGAGTTAAAAATGAAGGTACAATTCTAATTCTGAATCTATCACCAAGAAACTCCCAATTTTGTTTATTAATCAGAGGAGAAAATGGCATCAAGTGGGTTACACTATCTGGTATAACTATGAACTCTGTTACTTTACTAGCTCCAAGACTCTCAAATGCTTCCATTATCTTCTTGGCTATCACATCATAAAGTACTGTGAACGGTGACTCTTGTTCATAGGCACACCTCTGGAATATGTGTACTTCATTTTGGTTGAGAAACTGGAGAAGGTTATATCTGATGTAAAGTTCAAATGAACTGTTATCAAATTCTTCATTCCTAAGTTGAATTGTATTGCATCTCATCTTCACTTCACCATTGATTGGTATGAGAACCCACATCAAGAGTTTAGAAAGACAATATGACAGAAACACAGCTGGCATTTTCTGTTTCTCTACTGTCTTAAAAATGTCACATAAGCCAAGTGGCGTAGATACAGCAAGGAGGTCAGAACAAGAAGCTCTTTTCTTTTGTAGCATCAACTCACCAAGTGTTCTCGCCCGAGCTTGTTCTGCAAACACCAAAGCTTGTTTGAATTCTTGTGATTCTGAGTCCATAATACCAAGCTCTGACAACCGCAAATGCACTCTTCCAGTTTCAACACTAGTTTCTTGTAATTTGTAAAATGATTTGGAATTGTTCTCAAACAGTAATGTAGACAAATTTAAAGATTCATGAGAGCCTTTCACATTTTGTGTACCTCTTTCATGAGCTTCAACTGCTTCGATTAAATCAGCTTTAGCAGTCTCATAAAATGGTAATGCCTCAGTTAACCTGGTGACTTCTTCACTTGTCCCAATATCAAGAGATTTACCACTCACTGGTGATGGGGTTGCAACAACTTGTTCTATCATCTCTTCAGATTCACTGACACTGTGAGCACTATAATCAAGACTGGTCTCTTGTACTGGATGAGTAGTAATCACTTCATCTGTTAGTTTAATAGTCAATGTTCTGTATACAGAATCTCGTGTAGAAGAACGTACAAGTTCCTTTGGTTTCTTCCCCTGCATTATGCATTCTGCCACTTCAAACCTTGCACAACCTCGGTTATGGTATCCTGTGGTCTTTGTAGACCTGTCTGAACTCAGACGTAAGGCTTCTGTGTAATAGTGAACTGCCTTGACTGGTTCCTTCATTGCCATGTAAATATTTCCAATGTTGCCACATGCTCGGCTTTGTCCTTGCTGGTCACTACCATATATAGCATGACCAAGAGCAATCTCATAATATTCTTTAGCTTTCCGCAGACTTCCCATTGATTGGTAAGCATTTCCCAAGTTTGACACTGCTCTACCTACTGCTAAGGGATGACATTCATACTTGGCACTCATGTTATAGGCAATGGTCAAGTGGTCCAATGCTTTGTCATTTCGGTCTAGTCCCAACAGGGCATTTCCAAGGTTACCATGAGCCCATCCTTCAGATACACGATCCCCCAACTCCTTGGCTAACTTTAGTGAATCACTGTAACACTCATATGATTGCTCATAATCTCCTACTGACTGTAGAATGTTGCCCAATGCAGCAACAGCACCCATTTCATCTTGTTTAGCTTCCTTCAGCATTTCCCCTGTGCTGTTATACTGGTGCAACTCAGCATCTTGTTTTGCCATCTTGAAAGCACTAATGGCCTCTCTGATCTGTGACAAAGCTCTGTGACATGATCCTTTCTTCACCAACACTGCAGATTTTGACATTACTGTAATTTCAAATAATTTTGCCACATTATCTATTTGGTACTCACTGACTGCTACAGTGAAGTGTTTCACAGCTATTTCATGATTGTCATAGTACAATTCTATCTCTCCAAGGTAAATGGAGGCTAATGCATGGTCACCAGCACTCTGGTGCTTCACCGATATCTCCAACAAATTGTTAAAAAACTTTTTAGCAATATTGCATTGATACTTTTTGAAATGGGCAAGACCCTGACCAAACTCACGAGCCATTTCAATTTCCTCACTTAACACTAAATGTCTATCAAGCACTTCCAATGACTTGATCATCATCCCATAATCTCCAGCATGATAAAACTGAGAAGATATGTGTATAATACTTTGTGGATCAGATAATTCCAAAGGAAGATCACTACGGTCATGACTAATAAATTGTTGCTGTAATGGAACACTTTGGTTAGTACTTGTAGCAGGTTGTCTTCTAAATGTCATACTTTGCTGCTGAAACTTCTCCACTTGTAGCCTTTTTTGATTCTTGTTCCCTCCCAGTGTAGGCAGGTCTAGAGGTACTGCAGGTGGTATAGCAATACCAGCAGGTATTCCTTTCGGTACTCCAATTATTGGGAACAAATTGGGCACCTCCCGATTTATATTTGAAACATTAACTAACTCATTTCTTCCACTAAGAGTGTCTATTAGGATTGGTCCATTTTCATTTCCAGGAATATACTCTGTAGGTTTTACTGGTACACTAGGAGTAATACCAGCTGTAGTTGTTACTTGTGTATTCCTTGTGCTGTCACTTTTGATACCAGCAGGACCAGTAGATAGTTTGTGTGGTTCATGTCGTGTTGGAGCATGTTGTAAAGAATGCTGAGGTGATATAACACTGCCAATAGCTTCACCATCACCATCAAAGCCATCACCACTATCACTTTGATTTTCTTGAAAAGACATTGTAAATTTGAGTAGTGCAGAAGTCCTCAATCAATGCTAAAATATACATACATGCATTGAGTAATGATCAGGCCATGCTAAGGTACAAAATGCAAAATGTATTGGTTCTTTCTAACTACCGTTAAGTGACCAATCAGATCATTAATGTAATACTCTAATAATAGAGCTATCAATACTCCAATCATATACAGTACAGTATAATACCCACGGATAATATATATGTTGCACATGGATTGGAAATGACTCTATAAATTGCACAAAATGGTGAAACAATCCTTGTAATGAAGTTTACGGTGCACACTTAATTCATGGTGAACTAGTCATTTATGTAGAGGAAGACAATGTTTTATACAAAAACTGATTTGAGTACTTATTCTTCTAGTGAATAGCAATGAAATGAAGAACCCCACTTGAGTTTCTGTGAGTGCGCATATAGTTGTCTGAACATTTCACTGTGGTGTAGCTTCACACAGTGCCAACTCACCACATTGCATTGCCAAAGAAACAGAACAGATTCTGCTCTTTCATGTGCGCCAAGCATGTGTAAGTACACATATCCACTGCCACGATTTGCCTACACAATTATATTCGTGCTTCATCTACTCAATAAATCAGCATTAACTTATCCTATATCAGGTTTTAATAGCTAAAGAAATAAAACACAGTTTTGTTTATAAATTAAGTGACCATCCTTTCTATTGCCATCACCTAGCCAGTGATTACCCTAAACAAACGTACCAGAGCAACATATTAACCACAAACAGCGTAGTTAACTGTGAAACTATGCAACACCCAACAACAAAATAACTTTAATGATGATACCAAGACACTACTATTTGATGAAAAGGCCTTATAAGTTTCAAAAACATTCTGCAACTGTGAGAGAATTGCATTATTCTATACTAGTCTCCACTACCAAATCTGCTTGTGACATTGTACTACAAAGACTGAATACCATTCATAATACTTTCATATGCACGTTTCCAATCCATGTGCAACATATATTATCCACCCCTCAGCCCTCCAAACAAAATGGGGCTTCCAAAAATAATGCCATGCATGGACATCACTACAGAAATATTTTAAATACCTTCATGGAGGAGCTTTAGTGTATCTAATGTCAACTCTACATGTACATTATATTACAAATTAAGTTGATGTTGTGTTACTTCTAAAAAAAAGATGCCTATGCAGGTAGTTACTCTTCTAGCTAAATAGACATTAACCAACCATGCTATTACTTATTTAGTTAACCAATTTTTTCTGTGATTTAATGGATTTTGTAATATGAAAATTCTTTTTGGTCCATGCTTCTAAGTGACTGGTAAGTACTGTATTAACTCGTAGCAAATGAAATAGTTTGTGAAGGAAATTAATTACTTTGTTATATTCTGTTTTTTTTTGTGGACAATTTTAGCATGTTACAGCATACGTATTTTATTTTCTAAAGGTATTAGCTTATTACATTGTTTAGAAACATATACTGGTAATGACCCCAACTCAAAATATTTAAAATTTGGGTAACCCCATTTTAATGTACATGAGACCAGCCAGTCAAGAGATATTTAAAGCTTTACAAAAGCAAACTGGTTTCCGATAGAGTTCACCGATAGCGTGATACACTTCCCCAGGTATTACTGTGTTGCATTATATGAAGTGTAGTGTAGTAGCCTACAATTTGTCAATCATGTTCATACAGTTTCTATAGACCATTTTCCAGTGTAACAGACACATCTCGTAAATTCTGGTAACATTGGTACAGTCTAGTATAGTAAAGCTTCTTTCAGTGATTTTTAACAACTAACGTGTTGCACTCACATACAGGAAAAGAAGTGTAGAGATTCAGAGAGAAACGTACAGGCATCCAACAACTAGCAGTTGTAGTGTGAAAACCATCAATATGTAGTTAGTCATGACCATACTTACACTTTCCAGAACGAAGAAGTTTCAGGAGATCTACAAGAAGGACATGAGCTATAGCTACAGTGAATGAAGAAGGACTCAAGACAGCTATATACGATCAATGAAGAAAGACTCAAACTACATAGCTACAAAGAGTAAAGGAGTTGAACTAGCTACAATGAATGAAGGACTTGAACTATCTACCAATATGATGAATAAAGGGGGACTCAAGGTAGCTACTATGGATGATGGTCACGAACGGTCAAATGAAACAAGAATATCTTCAGAGGCCTGTGAAGTTACTGAGGATACTAAGGATCTGTATGTTTTATAGCAATATATATATTTTTAAATTTAAATAAGGTGCCAGACGAATGTGGAATGGTCTACCATTAAGTTCAAGATCACTGTGAGTTTAGTATGGGGACAATCCACACAAAAACAGCCAAGCTGTGAAAAAATGGTGCAGCCTTAAAAAGCCTGGGTGAAAAAGTTGTGAAATCAATGGTGGCAGCCAAGAAATGGCTGCAATGATGTTAATGCTAATAAATTTTAACAATGCACATTATTAAGATTTTATAGCATTAACATCATTGCAGCCATTTCTTGGCCGCCACTTTTGATTTTCACAATTTTTTCACCCAGGATTTTTAAGACCACACCATTTTTTCACAGCTTCGCCGTTTTTGTGTGGATTTCACTTCTTTTTGTACTTTATAAGGCCCCAAAAAAACCAGCGTTGTTTTTACTCACATTTCTTTTCTATGTAGATACAATGATGATTATTGAAGACAGACTAGTAAATTGTATGATTTAATTCAATATTTGATAATATTATTGTAATACTCTAATAGAGTGCACATTTTTTGAGGACTTCTAATAGAACATACATAGAATGTTCTAAAACAATCTATATAGTACTTAATTCTATTGGTAGATCTATGAAATTACAAATGTTTGATTATAGCTAAGCAGATTTCAACTAGAAATTTCAACTAGAAATTTCATTTAAAAAGCAGAAATAAAGTGAGATGATCAGCGAAGGTAACAGTGGTTTAGTGGTTAAGGATGCAGGTGTTAGGTATGGAGGTCCCTGGTTTGAACTCTGGTAAGTTTTTTGCACATCTTTTTTACCCTGCGGTGAATACTCTATTAGAGTATCTCAATCCCATGATGTTACACTTGCTTGGTTTTTGCTTTATAACTTTGTTGCTGTAACTCTACTACTATTGAAACTATCAAAAGACACTGCTACGATGGTCAGCCTATCTACACACCAATTTTTAAGTTATTTGTATACTCGGTTTACCCTGTAGCCATGACGGAAGTTTGATCTTTTTATGTGAATAAGTGCTCACAACTCCTTGAATATTCACAACAACGCTGGTATGTGGATCCACTGTTACACACTTTTCATTTGTGCCAAAGACAGAGGCAATTGAGTTGCACGTTTGCATTTTATAGCAATTTTTGCAAAGTGCGCAAAAAGAAATCAAAGGCCCAGGTACGAATAAGAAAAAAATGAAATTAAAACGAAACTTTAAACGTCCATATCTCGCAAATGGCTATTGTGAATTTAATCAAATTTGCTGTGTGGTGTACCCCATCTGGGGGACAGGTGTAATGCAAAAGTGGTGCGCTTTGGAGAAGGGGCCATGGAGCTATGCACGCATGAAAAGGCCGTTTTATTTCTTACTGTCAATATACTCACGGTGTGGTCGCTGGCTTTCTTGGCCGCACAACACTACCGTGTGTCTTGATTTTACTAAACTGACTTGCTATTATACTGGATTGCCAATTTGTAGCTTTAGCAGAATACCTGTAGCCAAAGGTACTGAATCATGGTTGTTAAACTTGAATAAGAACTGAAACTGAAATGGAACTCACTACAAGACAGTCCAGGTTGATCATGATCTACAAAACCATTAATAATTTAATGGAAGATAACTTCAAGTCTCATTTGTACCCTTCTGAAACACCGACTAGAGGCCATCAATTAAAGTTTAAACAACTGCAAACAAGAATTAATTCATTTCAACACTCATTTTTGCCAGCCACGATCCATGATTGGAATTCTCTGCCAGCTGTGTACCTAGTTATTTCTTCTAGTTTACTGACAAACCGAACAATTTGTGCACACACACACACACTCATATAATATGAGGTTCTATGCATAATCAATCAATCAATAATAATAAAGGCACTGCATCTGCAATCATGGAGAGGAGGTAGTGAGACGTGTAGCAACAGTGCAAACGAAGGAGAGGTACAACAACGGGGAAGTAACTCTTGTTGCTTTACAATCTTGTCAATAAATAATCAGTTATTTGCTGTGCTAATCAATTTACATCAAGGACTGGAGTCATTGAATGTACATGTACGGTTCAAAATTAATGAGACCACTTACAGTCACATGTTTATAGCATGGATTTTGTTTTTGTCGAGAGTCCTGTTGCCATTGCCATCCAGACAACAAATGGTGCAATGGATTTCAATTAGGTTAAAAACACTTCTTATAAGAATTGACTGTTTTGAGATTGAGTGGCAATGACCTTCTGGTTTGATGAACTCTTCGATTACTTACTCCCAATACAAGAGCAGAAACACTTGCAAAGTGCTAGTGGAATTTGTTTGTGTTTAGACACCAGGCGAGGTATATTTAACAGTACTCCTTTTTCTGCAACAGTCTCTTGAATGTCAAATCCTTTATCTGCCATAATATCATCACCTGGTTTAAACAGGTCTGGAAAATCAGATTTCTCAGTAATTTCTGATACACGTCACCCCCAACTTCTGATACAAAACTAACAAGCTTTGCTGGTGTATACCCTAGCAGCAGATGTAGAGAAGATGAGAAGAGTTTCTGAACTAAGGATTTATGTTTAGAGAGGGATATTGGACGTAGAAATTGTTTCAAAACATTAAACCACATACTATGCATGATCTAGTCAGTAATATTACTTGTGTGTAATTGTATTTAACTAATTATGATAATCCATTGGTACAATAACAAACAATGACTATAAACCATTTAAAATAAATTGAATGGGTATGCAATAGACGGAGTAGTCATGGTCACTAATAATTACTTAGCTGTTTCCAAATTCTTCAATAAGTATCTGGTACGACATGCTGAATATAGAATCATTTCAACTTGAGTAATAGATCTACCCACTACTCATAATCAGTTAAAATTTGGTCAACAACAATAGCATCATTACTAAATATAGCAAAATCACACCACTCTACATCTAACACAGCCATTTCACCTTGAACCTATGCGTAGTAAAGCATGTTCCTTTGAAAAAAAGCTGTAACAAACCATCAACTCCCTTTTTCATAAAAAAATCTATGTAACAATCTCTGTGGGAGACATACGAAGTGGTGACATGGTGAATGACACTGTATAGGGACATTGGATCTTTAAACAGCCTCTGCTGCATGTATCAACATTCCTACAAAGCACTTTCCTATTAGTGGAGGCTTCAAATGAAACTCTTCTCTGGAAGGAAGTGCAAGCCACTAGCCTCAACTATCATATCCTCCCAACATTGCTTCCTGTGTCTATTGTAGTTATGATGAGCCCTTTCTAAATTTTTCCTTCCCCACCAAATCTGAAGTGGCATTTTCTTCAGGGGTCCATTATGTCCTGTACCATCATTGAGAATCTGTTGTTGGTCAATGTTTCAGTACCTCGCAGAATCTGGAGCTGGTTAATCTTCATTCCACATAAAATGCCAAAGTTCACCACCAGACTGCTCACAAGTAGCAGCTTCTATTTCTGCTACCTTATCACATGGCAGCTTCATATCCATAACAAACTGGTGACAATCAATGGGGGTGGGATCAGCAATCTGCTAGATGTTACCATTAACAGATCCACGTAAAAATAGCACATGAGTCCAGAGAAAGACATCATCACAGTTGGCATGTGTCACACCAAAAGTGCTGTAATCCTGTACATATGGCATGGTCTCTTTAACTCAAGCAATAAGAATGTCAATTCTTTCCTTGTCAATAGTTCCCGGCTCGAGGGTCAAAAGAGTTTCTGCTAATACGCTATACTAGCAAATCAGTACTGTCAATGTGACAAGGCTTGATAATTGCATATCACTAAAACATTCAGAAGCTACACAGTTTTTTTGGAGGGGGGGTTTGATTCCAAGTCATAGGAAATTTCTATGGGGAGGTTCTCATCAATAGCATGATGTGCAATAAAAATAACAAAATGGTTGCAAGCTTGACACAACCTACTACATAAAAACAATGTCCACATAATATCAAGACACACGGTAGTGTGTCGTGCGGCCCAAGAAGCCGGCACGCCACACCGTGAATATATTAACAGGAAGTAAACACAGTTTTCACACCTTTGTAGTTCCGTGATTCCTTATCCGATTGAAACCAAAGTTGCTACAGAAGTGCCGGCTAGGTAGGGGAGTCCACATTCCAAATTTGAAGAACACTGCTCCAGCCATTTCCGAGATACGAGTATCCACAGTTTGGGGTTTTTTTCTTCGTTTTTTTCTTCTACTTCTTTTTGCACACTTTGTAAAATCCGCTATAAAACACGAATGCGTTGACCAATCGGGCTGAAATTTGGCACACTTAAAGGGCTTGTTAAGGCAAATCTCAGTACCAAGTTTGATAGGAATCCGATGAACATTCATGGAGTTACGACCGATTGTTTGCGTAAAATAAGGTCGAAGGTCTGTCACGCCCACAGGGTAAACCGCTTGAAGGAATGAGCTGAAAATTGCTATGAAGATGGAGTAACTATCGTAGGAGTGCCTTTTTGTATTTGAAAGGAATCCAGTTAAAGGCCATCGAGATATGACACAAAACCCAACCTGTGTCACAATTATGCTATCATTTTTATGAATAAAAAGACCATTAGTTTTCACGCCTACCAGACAAACCGCTTAGAGCAGTGAGCTGAAAATTAGTGTGTAGCTGGAATCATTATCATAGTAAGTCCTTGCAGTAGTACAGAAGAATCGGATTACAAACCACTCAGTTATGATTCCAAAGCCAACTACGTGTAGCATATATGAGATCAAGATACTCTAATAGAACAGTCACCCTAATAGAGCATTCAGTTAATTTATTTACTCCATTATAGAATTATATTACATTGCAAGTTATTCTGTAGGGAGTTCAGCTACAACAAGTCACTCTGTAGAGAATTCAGCTACAAACAATTCACTGCGTAGAGGGTTCAGCTATAAAAAAGCTACCCAGTAGACAGTTCATCTAGATCAGCTACACACAAGTTATTGTGTGCAATGTTCAGCTACAAGCAAGTCACTGTAGAGAGTTCAGCTACAAACTAGTCACTCTGTAGTACAAATAACCGTGTAGCTGGAGAGTTCAGCAACCAATCAAAAAAACCACTCTGTCAAGTGTTCAGCTATACAAACATGTTATAACTCTATAGAGAAAGTTATAACTCTATAGAGAGATCACCTATAGAAACAATTAGTCATCTAGTAGAGAGATCGGCTACATCACCTTATAGAGAGTTCAGTTACAAAGAAACTACCATGTAGAGAGTACAGCTAGAAACAAGTCACTGTGTAGAGAGATCAGCTAGAAACAAGTCATCCAGAGATCAGCTAGACACAAGTCACCCTGTAGAGAGATCAGCTAGAAACAAGTCACCCTGTAGAGAGATGCCTATAGAGAGATCAGCTACAAAGAAACCATCCTGTAGAGAGTTCAATTACAAACCGATAACCCTATAGAGAGCTCAGCTAGAAACAAGTCACTGTGTATAGAGAAATCAGCTAGAAACAAGTCATCCAGAGATCAGCTAGAAACAAGTCACCCTGTAGAGAGATCAGCTAGAAACAAGTCACCCTGTAGAGAGATCAGCTACAAAGAAACCATCCTGTAGAGAGTTCAGTTTCAATCAAGTTACACTATAGAGAGATCAGCTAGAAACATTTCAGTTGCAAACAAATCACCCTGTAGAGAATTCAGCCATCCTGTAGAGAGTTCAGCTACAAAGAAATCAACATGTAGAGAGTTCAGCTAGAGACAAATCATCCTGTAGAGAGTTCAGCTAGAAACAAATCACACTGAAAAGAGTTCAGCTACAAACAATGAGAGTTTCAGCTACAGTTCAGTTATGTAAGAAGTCACCTTATTAACTACAGTATGTGATAATCATCACTATACAAATATTTCATCAGACAAAAGCTGTACATACAATTTCTTCCTTTGTTCCACAATTCCTGTAGTAAAGAAAATAAAACAAGTTAAAAGGAAGCACCAAAGCCATTTTATGGCCAGCTTTGTGGCTTTCAATACAAAAAGACGTGATATCTAAACCAAAACAGCTAAGCTGTAAAAAAGAGTGCGGCCCCCAAAAAGGCCAAGGTGAAAAAAGATGTGAAATCCAAGGTGGTGGCCAAGAAATGGCTGTGATGGTAGGTTAATGGTAAAAATTTTAATAACAACAATTCGGGTGAATTTGTGTTGCCGAATCCTAGTCCTTTTGGGGGGCAGCACTCTTTTTTTACAGCTTGGCTGTTTTGGTTTAGATAGGTAGTACAAGTATTTACAATAGCAACATTTGTGCCTCAAATACTTTTATGACTACTCTCCCACACAAGAACATTTGTCAGAATACACATCATCGTTGTCAGTATTGATGGGGTAACATACACTTCTATGGTGCATCACAGGTCAAGGAATGGTGCACATAGACATGGAAGTAAAGCGCTCTGAGGTTCAGATTATTTATAGATGAGCACTCATAAATCCACATATTTCTGACAACTCCATCAAAATATATTTATATGCTTTCAGTGACCTAAAAGCTTTCATTGATTACATGTCAAATGTTTTGTACCTAAACATATTAGCAGGTTCATAAAAGTAAAGTCTGCCAGCACACCAGATAGCTTATTGCCTCAGGTAGTAACCATTGTGAATGGTGGCAGTTCACAAATAACTTTCTTTGTATCATCAGTAAGATATGATAAGGAACAATAATCATCGTTGGAGTCATCACCTTTGTCTTCCCTTGAATCCCTAATGACACCAATTCGTGCCATGTACATTATACAGTCAACATTCCTCAACTGAGATCCAACTTATACCATCAGGTTCTCCATTAACAGGTAACTAATTTTTGTCTTTCAGGCCCTTCATACAACAAGGACAAAAAGGCAAAAACATGAGAAAAAATGATAGTGAACCACTTATCCAATGCGAGGCACACTAAGACTTGTATCTATCGTCTCCTTGGGTATACCGACACAAAACAAAGATTTGCGAACTCCTCTCGCTTTGGGGATCATGATGTTACCAAGGTTTTTGCTGTTATCACTTTCCTTCATTGTGAAACAAGCGCTCAAAAAATTTACAGATTTTTTCTTTCGATTTTGTAAACATTTCACCCACTGCGTTCATTGCATTCTACTGTAAAATTAGTCTAACATAAAATTATGGGATTCTTGCAGATCCGGCCACATTTCATTTGAGTGGCCCAGCCACTGCTGACCATTGTGAACACATTTCCGAGTGCCTGCTCTTGATTACTCTATTACAGTATTTTTAATGCAGGTGACTGCTCTATTAGAGAGTTTTAATTTCTTTGTTGGAACGATCCAACACAATTAGCGATGTGTGATAATGATTTTGCTATTATATCAAATTTGCCTCACGATAGTTTATCGCAATAGTAGATCCAATAATAAGTTGCAAACATTGCATAATTTAGTAGTAATATTGATCCTACATGCCATACCAGGAGCTTATCAGCCGCCGAAGGAGCATGAAACTCGGTTCCATCACAATCCAAATTACGTCACGTTTTTTGAATAAATTGCTACGAGTGTCGCGCACAATTAGTATACGACATCAACTAATGAGGTTTTACTTTCCTTATATGGAACTAATCACTAATGAATTTAGATTTCGATGGCACCCAACAGGCAGCGTAAGTTTAATCCTCCTTTGCCGGCTCATAAGCTCCTGGCCATACCGAATGTTAATGCAGTTTAATGTTAAGAGAGAGCAAAATTCAGAAAATTGGAGTTAACCCTTAAACCCGCAGAAAACTTTTCGGAAATGCGTGTTTACACAATATGGGCATGCATGGCAACACTAGGTGGGGTAACTTAATTCTTACAGCCTACAAATACACATAGATTCAAAGTGTGTTTACTGGGCTACTTGGAGAAGGTTAAATGAACACTGTAACTACAGTGGCTTACTTGTTATGAAGCGGTGAACAGCGACGAGTCACGTTTCCGTGTTTCTAAATTCTTGCCACGTGTTTAATTTTGATTGTGGGTTTACTTACGTGAGTCATATATGGCCTGATGCAGAATTTCACGAAGAGTTGAATGAAAGTTGTTGCAAAGCGATAGGATCAACTACTATTGAGTTATCGACCATTTTATAAAGGTATGAAAAGGGGTTTGCATGTTTCCTTACCGAAAAGTTATTTTCACGGCTAGTTTAGGCTTCAACATTTAGCATTAAGGTAAAACCCTAGGTATCATTTTGATCCTTGCTACATCACGAATAGAATGACATAAATTGCATAGCCGTAGTATGGACGCTTCGAAAATTACAGTGCTTTGTGCAAAGCATGCGTATTTATTCCAGTTTTCTGGATTATGCGGGTTTAAGGATTAAATAAATAATTGACGAATGCTTCAATTGTAATAGGATTTGGAGATAAAAATATCTAATATGCACTCACGATAAACAAGCTATTATCACATCATGATAATGGATTACTGTGATATGATTCACACTATTGATACTGTTGCACATCACTAAACACAATGCTGCAGAGGGCATTGTGCCATACCTGTATATTAACATGATGGCCCTTTTCAAGTATTTTTCATTGGTTGTTCCTGCTCTTGCTTTCCATTCCCATCCTGTTCCCAATTTTCTAGAATGCTAAAGTAGAAATGACTGTTCTATTAGAGTATTCTGTCTAAGATATCTGTTCTAATAGAGTAGTTTGGTATATAAATGGGCTTTGATTATCTGAACCTAAACATGTCTTGGTCCCAAGGGGGTATAATCAAGGGAACACTGTACTTACCTGTGGAATGGATTGCACTATAGGTAAATTATTAAAAATAGATCTTTAGAGTGTAAGGCATCTTTGTAAAGAGTTATAGCGCTCCCCCCTCTATTTTCCGAACTCATTGGGCCTTGAGGGTGCTCATCGAAAGGTCTAGATAATAGAATGCCATTCATTTATACACAGAGCCCTTAGTAGAGTGGCATAGCACCAAAAAATGGGCATTTTGTGCACTTTGTGATACAATTATGAAATTTTCCACACAAATTGTGCTCCTCATGACATACGTTTTTGATATTGAGCCATCACAGATTTGACCTTTGGTGACCGTTAGAGCCATTTTTTCACTGAAAATTAATCATTTTTATCTTTATCTCCCTGAGGCATTATTTTACACCGTTAAAACATAGTATCAAATTAAAGGTGTTGATCCAAGAACTATATTGACTTTTGTTTGAAGTTTGTACCTCATTCCACTACAAAGTTATGATCATTTTTGTAAGTCATGAAATTCTTTGCCCTTGGGGTATAAATTACTAATGGGCAAGTAATTCATAGAATTTCATGGTTAATATAAATGATTATAACTTTGGAATGCAATCACCTATTGACTTCTAACAAAATCCGAGTAGTTGGTTTTAGCAGCACCTTTAATTTGAAACCGTGCAAAATGATGCCTTAGGGAGATAAAAACAAAAACGATGAATTTTCAGTACAAAAATGGCTGTAGAGGTCACCAAAGGTCAAATATACGATGGCTCTATATCCAAAAAATTACGTCACAAGGAATATGGAAAGTTTCATAAGTGTATCAAAAATTGCACAACCATTGCTGTACAAATACTCTAATAGAACACACATTTTAGGCAAAATACTCTAATAGAACAGTCACCTCCATAATTTGAATCAAAAATCTGGATAATCAATTGCAGGATAATTGAGGGACCACTGTATATAGTTGGTATTGCTTACTTAGGCTGGTTTTTACCAAAGTTCAGACTTTGCTGTTTAACACCTCATTCCAGTTTATCGTTATGTAACCATAAATAAAACAGTCGAGCTTCTTTATTTATAGGAATCATTTAATTACCATATATGTGTCAGAATTTACGCATTGGATAGGTTTTTTTTTGTAGTACATGCAAAAAATATTGTTGTACATCATGTGCGAAGAATGTTCGAGAAGAAGTGTTAACACGTGTGATAATTGTACTAGAACTTGTCAGGGAGTAGATACGAACCAGGCTTGTTCAATACTTGCTGGATACTTTTCTGACAAGTGGCGTCCAACATGGGGCTCAAGGATAGGAGATTTCAATGTACCATAACTTTGAGAAGACTTTGATCGACCGGGCTAGCCAATTTCTAACCTTAAACTCAGAATCCTTAGTGCCGGGCATATAAACGGCACCAGTAGAGGTTAGCCCATGCAATAATCTGTATAGACTGTTCTCTTGAACTCATTTTAGTGGACTCAAACAAGCAGTTTCTGGAAACGATGAGCACTGAAGGATATGAGCATCTGAGGCTTGTTCAGAGGACATCCTGGAGTAGTCACTAAACTCACGAAAGAAGTTGATACTTTGCTGACAGATTTGCCCACAAGTGAGCAAATAGTGCATTTGAATATTGTGTATGAACAATTTGAAAATAAAATGCGGCTGTTACAAACGTATGACAGCGAGATAGCAAAGCTTTGTAAGACAGACAAAGTGGCACAAGAGATCGATGAATCAGTGATGATTTTCACAAAAATATTAGAGTACAAGAGATGCATTATGTCTGCCTACTCCGATGACGTCTGCTCCAGTAACAGTTACACGTGATGGTAATGTTATTGCTATGGCTAAGTCCATTGTGTAATCACTTGTACCTACTGGAAATGCGCAATTACCCAAGTTTGTTCTACTGAAGTTTCACAGCATTGTGACCCAGTAAGTACCTTTTGAGATGGCAGTACACGAGAATTCCAGTATTTCTAAGATTGATAAATTTAATTATTTAAATTCACTACTTGAAGGGGCTTCCGCAAGAACACGACAAGGTATGTAGTTGACCAATGCCAATTATGGTGCTGCTGTTGAGACACTTCAGGATAGATTTGGGGACTGTCAACAAATAATAGCTGGGCAACCGGCATCACCAATCATTGTGTGACAGACAGGTTGACGATTCAGTGAGCACTGCAGATTCACCTAGCACTGATGTTGATTCTAACACAACTAATAGTGTAAAAGACAACAAAGTAATACTTTTACAGACAGCTAAAGTAGTGGCATGTGATTTGGATGAAAAAAGTAAGGCTGGAGTGTGAATTCTCTTTGATAATGGAAGCCAAAGAAGTTATATAACTGAATTATTAAAACAGCATCTAAGTCTGTCTGTCAGTAGAAAAGAGAAACTGCACTTGAATACGTTTGAAGATGATCGTTTCAAGTCTCGACAGTGTGATGCAGTGAAATTTAAGTTGATCAAACTTGGGATGGGTAAACACGTTTTTATCAAAGCTCTTAGTTTTCCTACGATTTGTATCCCATTGCCTCCCATGATGAAATTGGATAATTATCTGTGTTTAAAGAGCTTGAATTGGCTGATGACCTAACCAATCAGTCAACTGCAATTGATATACTGATTGGGTCTGATTCTTATTGGGCATTAGTTACAGGAGAAGTGTTTCAAACTAATGGGGGGACCTACAGCAGTTGGTAGCAAATTGGGATGGCTGTTGTCAGGGCCGATTCAAGGGTCCCACACTTTGGTGACTATCACTAACCTAATAACCTTGCAATAAGTCAAGGCATCCTCTCATTACATCTGCAGATGATCCTCTTTGCATCTTGAAGTGTTTTTGGCAGTTGGAATCTTTGGGGATAACCGAGGCACCTGTGGACATTGAGAATATTGAAACCTTTTTGAGAAATTTATGATTTACTGGGTCACGTTACACAATAAGTCTATCCTGGAAACTTGATCCCCAAGAATTACCTAGTCATCAACAGATGTGTACCAATCAATTAAGGGCGTTACTACGTCATTTACAGAAAGATGAAGGCATGTTGCAAGGGTCATACAAGATCAGATGAAGCAAAGAATTGTTGAAAAGGTTCCTAATATTGAAAGGTGCAGCTCTGTACACTATTTGCCACACCTACCAGTAACCAGGACTGATCAAACCACTACTAAGATAAAGATTCTTTATGATGGATCAGCAAAGTCCAATGAATCAGTTCTGTCCTTGAATGATCCAACCTTATGCCAAAGCTGTTTGAGGTATTGATCCATTTCCATAATCATTGTATTGCTTTGACTGCTGATGTGGAAAAGGTTTTCCTAATGATAGGGATTGATGAGGCTGATCGAGACATACTAAGGTTTTTTTTGGCCAACAAACCCCCTTAATGTCAATAGCACATTAGATCATTTGCATTTACACGGCTTGTCTTTGGACTGAAGCCCTCATCTGCCATACTGGGTGCGGTGATCTTAAAGCACTGTGAACAATTTAAAGATAGTCACACCAGTGTGTTCAAGGTGACTGGCAATGACTTTTATGTAGATGACTTGATAACAGGGGAGAACAGTGTGCAAGAAGCATTTCAGCTGTACAAGTCAGCCAAGAGTGTGATGGGCTTCGTGGCACACTAACTCATCAGAGTTACGTAGTCTTATTGAACAATCACAGAATGAACCTGAGTCACATCAGCAAGCAATATGACATCACCACTAAGGCTGAGAAAAGACCTAAGACCAACAAGATATTGGGAGTTTTATGGGATGGAGAGTCTGATGTATTCACCTTTAAGGTTGTTATGGTGTTCACACCTCTCTGCAGGGGAAACCAGATGGGTGGACTTTATCATTTATAAGGATTCTTAGCCTAGTACTGCATAACAAATGGTTTTTAATGACAGCAATGTACAGGCATGGTATCACGATAGTTAATAACAAAATATCGCGATATCAATACTTTCAAAATATCACGATATATCGCTAAAACGGTAGTATCGCTCAGCCCTAAACATAGGTCAAAGTGACACTTTTCATTCATGTTCTATTGTACTTTTCCTCTTTAGAAAAAACACAAAATAAAAGCATAATGCATTTCTGAAAAGCATAAAAATAAGCATAATAGGCAGAAAATTGGGGAAATGCCAAAAAGCATAATAGGCAAATTTTGGAGCATAATAGACTCAAGCCTACTTAGTTTATGCATGTACTAAAAGTAATTTATTAGTGTGCCTTTTATCTAGGGTAGGTATAAACATTGGACCCAGGGACTGGGTATCCAGGGATCTGGGGGACCCAGAATACCCATTTTTTGTGGAATTTACATACTTCGAAATGTTTACACACATTCTGTAATTTTACTACACACCTCTGCTAGTCACAATGGCTAGTCTCACATGGCCAGTCAACTTTCTGTCTGTTGCAATTGTTCATACTGTGTTTAACTCCATTAGAAATAACAAGCGCCTTTAAAAATCACCTGCAGTAAGCCACCTGTGCTGCACAGAGAGCATGCTAGCCTGTTATGTCACCAGTTAATAAAGTTCAGTGCAAATGAAAATGGCTTTGGTGAAGTAATTACTACAAGGTACACCAGTAGCTTGATAAACAGACCATGTAGGCTGTAGCATATGAAGGCAATGACTTGTTAGAAACAAGCGCTTGATTTATATTATAGTTGCTGAAGAATGGGTAGTCTACAAGGCACTTTACAACAAATTTCTAGGCATTGTGCAAGGAACCGACATGATGACAGTCGACAGGACAGAGAGAAAGAGTGATATAGGCTACTTGAGACTAGCCACGGTGACTTGCAAATCTAGTACTGTAACAAGGATTGAATGTATGAACATTGTGAAGCATGAAAAATTCATAAAATTCCACACAACATAGGGCCCCGTACAGGTCCTTGGATCCCCAGTCTCTGGGTCCACTGTTTGTATCTACCCTTTTATCTTGCAATAATTGATACATATAATGGATTACTAGTGTAATTGTCCAACAGTAATGCTTCTTAAAATACAAATTAGCTAGTCACTGACTTATTTTTCATTTCAAATACTTTTAATACTATTTGGTTGGGTGCAATCCCTCCCCTTTTGATAGTAAGAAAAATGCCCTTCAAGAGGGGAATATTGAAACTAAAAATGTAAATATGAATCTGATTAAATCAATTATTAAAATACACTACCACTAAAAATCACCACATAATTAAAGAATGATGTCTCATAAAAATCTCATTACAGTATAATGTTTCTATAAATAAAAACTGCTCTAGTGTATAGCTTTCACACTTGGAAATATATGTACAGTATAAGATGCATTATTACAGCTGGAATAGAACTAGTAGGATTTTTCAGCCTTGCAGTTGGTACTAGCAATAGTAAATAATGGAAGAGAGAGTATCCAACTGCCATATACTGCATCAAAAATGAGCATGTCAAGTAGAGAAGCTATCCTGTAGTGCTTTCAAAGGCAGTGTTGAATGAAGTAATAAAACCTTCTAGCTCAGTCTGTTTGACTTCAAATCATGCCTGGACACTTCAAACAGTCTGAGCTAGAAGGTGTTTATTACTTCATTCAACACTGCCTTTGAAAGCACTACAGGATGGCTTCTCTACTTGACATGCTCATTTTCGATGCAGTATATGGCAGTTGGATACTCTCTCTTCCATTATTTACTCTTGGTACTAGCCATTAATGTTTTGTGGTTAAAGAATCCATTTTACCTCTTCATTCATTCTATATCAGCTTCTGTAATTTAAGACTACAAATTCTTCTACTAGAGCCTAACTGTAATATAAGATTTAACAGTAAAATATTACTGCTGCAAAAGTCATCATTCATTGCTACTAGTAGGTAGCTAACCTATTTATTCAATAAAAGGCACCTGAAAATTTTTCAATGGACTTTGACCCTGAGAAGCTGAGTTACAGCACTACAAATTGGTAACAACAGAAAAAGAAAAAAGTATGTTATACATGTCATGCTCTGGCATTCTACTTTGAGGTATAGTTTGTATCATGTAATGCACAATTCAAGTATATGTAGCCACAAAGTCTACTACATAACATCACGATGTATTGTTCAACCAAGCACGTTGTGATGTAAGACCAAGAATCAGAAGTAGTTATATGTACATACTGTACAATGGGGAAGGCTAATAAAATATAGTGCAAATGGTTTCAACATAATAGCGTACCAAGATTAACTGCTGAACATAGTCTGTTCGCATTCACCTGAGCCCTCATTTCTTGTTAATAATTCTTGTTACAAGGGCTAGCTGCTCAAAACATTTAGTAGCGCTGTGAAGCCCTTCAAATGCTGGAACTGTTTATCAAAAAAGCCCTTTGACACAGGCAAGAACAAATGAGTTATGAGGTTTTTAAAATATCTCATACATTTAGTATGGATGATTTCAGGTGCGAAAACATGTTTATAACATGGAAACATGCTTGTTCCTGTACAAAACCATTGTAAGTGAACACATGTTCATCCCTTTGGTATTACTATATTTGGCAGGCTCAAGTACTATGCTGACTACAGTAAAGGATAATGGAGTTGTTTGTAGTGCTCTGTACAATTACACTTCTCTGTTGGTTCAGATTGTTTGTGGGTTAGCAGTACAAGGATACAAATAGTTGGGTATGCATGCATTTGTATGTTAAAGGATTGTAGGGTTCCACAATGTCTCAAAGATCACCAGAATTGAATTATTGTGAAGCAGTTCACCTATGCATAATAAACAGAGTTTATTAGGTTATAAAAAGTAGGTTTAAACTAACACACTTTTGCTGAATCTTCGTATACTCAATAATTATGTAACATTTATAAACAATACAAATGTATAGTGTAGATACACAACATATAGATCAGATCGCGGGTAAGAGGTTTTGATCTCAACTAAAAGATCTCAATTAAATGTGTGCTCCTAAAAGTTTTCACTGTGTGACTACACTTTTAGGAACACACATGTTGCTGCTCTATCAGCTAGGGTATTACAATAACATCAGTATCATTATACATGGTTTTCAGCCCCACTACCAGAAACACCAGAATAGTCAGCCAAAGGATCTTTGTCCTCTTTGCCTGTTATCCTATTATTATACAGCCCTACATGGTGCAGCTAAACAATTGTACAGTTGTATGAACCAAAACTTGAACATATCATGAAAAGTGAATAAACATGACCGTCGCAGCAAAAAAAAACTCACCCAGTTCACATAAGCATACTTTCTAAGAAAAAAAGAAATTGGTAAAAGTAAACATGCTGCATAGATACAATGTCCAAGATGAGCCATTGCTGAGGAGAATGCCTCAACCTATACCTTATTCCTGCTCATGAAGAGTTTGTTTCGTTTCTATACACCCAATGGTATGTGTGCTACATGTGTTGTTTATGATGCAGTGACATATAAACAGGATTGCCATCATTTCTTCATTTAAAATGTTGTTGAGCATTTTAACTCTCAACTCTGTAGACCAATGTAAACGGATGTTGTAGCTACAAATTTAATGCATTTTATTTTTAATCTAGTCGCTGTATAAATCAATTTTTTGCTCTTCCTACTGTCTAATGCTATGATTCCAAAAGTACTCACCATACACAAAATTTGGTAAACCTTTCCTTGGATACTGTAGAGACAATAAAAAGAAATTTGGAAATTGTGTAAACTATAGGTGCAGTGGTCAAAAATATTCAGCAAAGCTCAGACTAATGATAGCTTACAAAAAAATCTGTATGTACATATTTGTACTTTATTGTGTAACATAAAAGCCAAGTCCATTCATTTGTATAATTTGTCTACATCCATACAGGGATAGTGTAAAACACTGACTGTGGACTGGACTGTGGACTGAAAACTAACTAGTTAGAAGTATTGGCAAGTGAAGAAAAATGATCCATCCACGTATGGAACTATTGATAATAGTCCTTGAAGCAACCAATGAGTTCATGGCTTCTGTGGAGTGCCTTCTTTTAACTGCAAAACCATGTTTCCTAATGGCTACAACGTTTTGCTTTCTTTCCAGCATGTAATTTACAATCCCAATACGTAGAATAGCTTTAAGAACAATCATGTGTGGCTAAGATCTAACACAGAATTCTGGTAATGAATGACAAATAAACTGAACAACTTCTTGTACTACTACAGTGTACCATGTAGCTGAAGTTAGTGGCCCTGTCACATCAATGATATACTACTGAAAAAAGTGAAAATTCTTTGCTTTGTAAGAAGTACACAGAAACACAGCCTTTGAACTGATTAAGTTAAAGCCTACATGACTCCTAATCTTTGTGAGTCTTAGTCAATGCTTGCACTATTGTCTGCTGATATAGTTATCAGTGTCACAGCTAAGCAAGTAAAATGAAAGGAATTTTTGAGACACAAGACAAAGGATAGCCAAATACATGGGTGTGTTCCTATGGTTAAATTAATTAGTGGCCAGTATTAGGTTAATGGTACTTGTTGTTTGTGCTGATAACTAGTACATCATCAGGAAGTGACTACCACTACTTTCACCCAATGTGCTGCGTTTGCACTTTCAACAACAAAAACTACCATGACTCATGACTTATATACTGTATCATGAGGTTATGTGGAAGTTCCAAACAACACAAGGACATGTAGAAACAACAAGGGATGCCAAATAATCCAGTCCACAGTCCATTCCATAGTCAATGTTGTACACCATCCCATACACACACAGGTGGTGACTGTTTGGGTTACTTTCTGTGATAACAATTAAATTAACTAATAGCCCACAGAATGCAATTATTATGGTATACTGGGTTACCATAACGACAAGCTTTTAATTTACTACTTTTGTAGCAGTGACTTCTTATGTTGCTGTGGCATGTGTACACATGAAACTGTGATCATTTATGACAGGGTTGAAACTTGGCAAGCCTCAGATAACAGCATTCTGGATGTGACCCAGATATAAAAATCAAAGCCAAGTTGTCCAAAAGTCTGTGGTCTTCTAAGATGTACTATTGAAGGTGGCAGTCATGTAATCAAGAACATATAATGCAATTAACATCACTGCACCTGATACCATATTTGAGTATCTACTACTTTTGATATCATGTCATTTTCATACTCAAATGCTACACCTTTCTCCACAGGTTGGTAGTATTTCATAATTGTTCTGTTGTACATGCACCAAGTCTTAACATTAGGTATAGAGTGCTAATCAGTATGTATACATACATGAGTTATATCATTACTGAATGCCAATAAAGCCTGTCCAGGCTTATACGTAGCTCTGTTTTTTTCAATTAGTTTTTGTACAAGTTCTAATGTCAGCCTATGGATGGCTATGACACTTGACCTAGCACTTGCTATAGATTGTCCCTCTTTTCTTCTCTACAAGTATCAACAAAGCTAGTCAAGATTTCATGCGTCACATTTACCAATGTAATCCACTGATATGGCATAAAGCAAATAATGCGTAGCACTTCAATCTAGGCACAAGCAAATACACAACTATACCTACTCTACTACTCCCACTACTACATACAGGGGAATACTCTAGAGTACAGAGAATTACAAACTTGCATCTTTATAACATATTTTTCTTGGCATGATTCACAGTAAACATTACACTGTTGTGTCGCACATCTATGCTTTTTGTAGTACTGTGTAGCACATATCCTACCATCTGGATTATCTATTGTACTTGCAAAGGCTCTTCTATTGATGATATACATCTAAAGAAGGCTTTTCCAAACTGATTTTGCTATGCATATTTCATACCCCTCCCTTAGCGTCATACCATGAACATAATGTATTGACAACAGTTCCTTGTAGTCTACCAACAATGTTGTTATTAGTCACTTCACTTTCTTACTTACTTTACTATTACTATTGCTCTGCTTTAAATAAATACTAATAACATTAGGTGTAGGAAAATCAGCTTGGAGATGCCCCAAAGTTATAATATGACTACTCTATTAGAACATCTTTAATATGTGTGACTGTCTCAGCAAAAACCCGACTTATTCACACAAATTTGGAAATTTATTTATTTTCTCAGCATTATCTGTAATGTCCAAGGAATGGATCCCCAAAGTTTCAGCCTTTTGTGGTGAGTAGGTTTGGAATTGTAGCACTAGACGGTAGGAAGAGCAAGATAATCAATTTGTACAGCAACTATACTGAAAATAAACTACAGGCGCTTACATTCGCAGCTAGTCTAATACATTTTGGGAGTGTTTGGAAATCTGCAAAAAAAAAATAAAAAATAAAAAATTAGCAACATTGCTCAACCTTGAAAACTTTGCCTCTCAAAATATTTAGGCTATATGCTAAGTATAGATAAAATAGAACCTCAATATCACTTAATCCCTGCCATCAGTATAGTGTACAGGACCTATTGAGTTCACGAGAAATGTTTTCTGACTGCGAATTTTTATACTAGTAAATGTGACGCGTGTCATATCCCCACTTGGTAGTAGTATTATAAGTACTCTATTATGTTATGACGAATATGTATGTGACTGTCTCAGCAAAACTCGACTTGTGCGCACAAGCATGCATGAAATTTAAAAATAATTAGCATGCTACAAAGAAAAATAAGCAAGTTTTTATCGGGCCAATATTCGTAGTCTATAATGTTGGAATTTGCCTTAAAATGTTCACCATGGATTAGCACATCAGCCAAGGTATAGTTTTAGCCCTGTAGTCACTTGTGCATATGGATATGAAGGTGGTTTAGTAGAAGATATGACAATCTTGTTTACATTTACCGCATCGTAAACAAACATACGTGACACACATACCGTTGGGGTTACAGAAACAAAACAGCAATTTTCAACTCTCCATGAGCAGGCGAATGAGATGGTGTATAGTTTTAATCAATTTGAGTTTTCCTTCTTGTGCTACTACACAGTTTCACAATCTGTCTTCATTTTATTTCCATAACATGCAAAAACTGTGGTAAATTGTGAATGCTATATATGTGGGTGGTAGTAGTGCATTTACATTCTAATTTTCATATAGATGGGATAGGACAGTGATAAGCTGCATGTTTTTTTTTTAACTTGCAATTGTTACCATGATTACTATAGACCTGCTCAACTGCAGACTATCAAGACACAAAAATGTTTAAAATCCAAGTTGTAGATTAAAAAGAGTTAATGCAAAAGCCATCGGCATACAGGTATTGGGCATTTCAGGGTATTGTGACACTCCCTTTTCCCCTTACTTATAGTAGGAGCTTATAAGCACTGAAGGCAGTGCTTATGAACTCCTGTTGTAGTATTCCCTTGTTTGTTGTGTGTATGTCTAACTCTCCAGTATGGTTCATCAAAAATGAGAGCCACAGGTCCACAGCTTCCCTTGAATTTACAGGAAGGGTGTTAATATGCTTTGGCTTGCATACACTAACTTTCAAGGGGCTGCTCAAAGTCACCACCTTCTAAAGTGTTAACTTACCCAATCAGCACTTATATCATAGGTATGAATTTACTATAATATCCAGAAAGACTTTTTTGATGTCCCATACTGGAGTTAGACACTCTCTTATTATTTACTCTTGGTAGTCAGGGTACAACACGCATGCATATATGCTAATCAGATTACGTAAAGTACCAGAGTGCTAGCAAAAAGTATTTTCAGGCATGAATGATTGTATATGGTCATTAAAAGATTGTTGTAACCCTTCATGGGAAGTCCGGACTGCCATTCATCATCATTATTTATCATTGTACCACATAGCCTAAATATTTCAAGGAAGAAAAGTTTGGCTGATTTCACCGTTTTGGGGGTTATTAGCGAAAATTTTATTCTTGAAATATTTAGACCTCCATACATAACTTCTGTTTGCATTAACTGAGTTACAAATGTATAAAATTCACACCACCATCTTGTTTACATAATAACATTTGTCTGGTGCATGCTACACTGGTTTTCCTTGGCTACAATACAGGGTACCACATGTGTTGTTCTTTTATGTAAGAATCTGACAAGCAAGATTATCTAGTATATGCAACACTCCTTGCATCAGTGGACAACTAGTAAAATACAATACATAACTTACTGCATAGGGCATCCTAGCCCTTAATGTGTGAGCTGCAAAAGGAATCCTGGTTGTTATCCAAGAATATGGAAATATCTGCTCACGCTGCACGAGAAGTGGTTTCAACCTTGTTCTGTAAATCTGCAACCACACCTGTTATAATAGAACACACACATTTACTATGTTTCCACAATAAATTTCTGAGAATTACAGAATATTTGAAATTTATATTCTAAATAATATCATCCTTCATCTATAGTGCTTATACACTCTTCGCTTTGTAGCAGCTAACCATTACAATTGCTGAGCAGCAATAAAGGCAATCTTATAAGATGTGCACAGACTATGTTAAACTACTTTCTAACACACAATTGCTACAATACTACAAGTTCTTTCTGCTACACTTGCATATAAAGTACTGAATTTAATAGTGACCCCCTTAGAAATCTACCCTGACATTGGTCTTGTTAGGCCAGCCTATATTTTTTCTTTCGTTATTTGTGTGACCAAGTGACAAAGACAGCTAGTATATGCAAGTAACTTACAATTTTGCAGTGATTGTGTAATGAGAAAGTAGTTCAAGCTTAGTTACATTGTTCTAGAACAGATAGTTTGTGTGTATCTAATCTAAAATCACCTTTATTGTTATTTGGCCATTACATTCGGATGTCTGGATTCAGTGGAATGGAATGGTGGAATGGAATGGTGGAATGGAATGGAACTTAGGTAATTTCAATTAGTGGTTACCTCTTTTAAAAGACCACCTTCTAACAAAGACCACTTTACTTTAATATCTGAATTGTTGTTTTAGAGCCCTATAAGACAGTCTTATTGATGAATTGTGTGCCATATATTATGACCCCTAGAAAAGCCAGTGATATCTGATTTATGATACAATACAGTAATAGCTATATACCCCATACAAAAAACAGCTTGGCTATACAAAAAAATATATGTCCACGAAACTAAAAGCAACTGGCAACTAAAGGAGCTAATATCTAGAAATGAATGTCGATATACACTGGCAACTAAGTATAATTTACAATAATCTTGGTCCTTTATCATTGACTTGTGCAGTCTGACTGTATTAACTCCCTAATTGGCTAGTAAATTGGTACCTTTCTCAATAGTCCGGTGTTGTAGAGGAGAAAAAAGGCAGCTAGTTCTAAGTCCTTGAATTAGGTTAGATAATCCTAGTTTGATGGGACGTCACTTTATACAGCCAAACTGTTTTTGCATGGGTATATTGCCGTATTACAAATCAGATATCACTCTGATTTTTCTAGGCATGTGGTGCACAACTAATCAATAAGACCATTCTATGGGGTACATTCTAAAACAACAAGATAGCAGCATTTTAAACATTAAAGTAAAACGGTCTTTATAAAGAGGTGACCACCAATTGAAATTACCAAAGTACCGTTCCATTCCACCGTTCCATTCCACTGAATCCAGACGCCCATTACATTCTCAGCAAGTTGCTGCAAGGTGAGGAATATAGAGGATATAAATAGTTTACACTATAAAATTCACTTATTCTGTGGAATACAGCTAAAGACCCTTGCAGAGACTAAGTCAGAAGCAATGGCAAAGTGAACCTACAAGAAGCAAATTTGCTTGAGAATGTGTTATCATTGTAATATGCATTTAAAAATAGGTCATGAATGTGAAGAAAAGACATAGGAAGGAAAATATGTATTTTTTATCCCCAAAAAAGTACTCACATTTTGCTCTAGCCCTGTGGGGAAAAAAATAAGAAGATGAACAAAATGGTTCAAAATGGCAGATTTCAGTTCTTTAAAAAAGTACTTTTATCAAGTCCTTTTGACTTCATGTTTGCTAGTGGACCTAACTTTCTTCCAAATCAACTTCTAAGGCTTCTTTTGAGGTTGGAAAAGGTTTCTAAGGTAGTGTTTAGTTGAGTGTTCTATTAGGATTTTGGAAAAAACAGGCAATCTCTATTATGAACCACTACTGTGGTTCATGATTAGTGGTCAAGAAGCCAGATAAGTTCACCAGCATGGTTAACTATTGCATCATACTGCACCCCCTATGGCTAACCTCAAAAGTAGCCTGCATATATGTAAAATGAAGGCTTTGTAAACATTGTATTCTTTCAAGAAGCCTAAATGGGATAAAGAACACCTTACACACATTTCCTAATGGGTTATATGGGCATCCAAAAAAACAGCATAATAGGTTTTGTAGGATACCAGAAGTAACAAAATTCTTTTGAAGAGAAAGGGGCATGTCCCATACTTATGCAATTGAAAATGAAGGGCAGCCTTGAGGCTTTCTCTAAACAATTTACATGAGAAAACATAATAGACACACTATAAAACAGTTGAGAAGATACTTCTGTGCAGTTTAAAGTGGTTTGCTAAGTTACCCTTCCTTAGCAATGCATAGCAACGTAATTACCAAATTATAATACAATTCATGAATTACAAAATACACTAAATTACAGTATTTACAAATCTAATTATCTAGCTGATATACTGATAGCAATAGCATGAATAAAAAATAAATAAAAAACATGGTTGATTAATTACCCATTTAGTTAGAATGGGATAGTCTGCATGGACGCCTGGTTTTTAGAAGTAGCATTAACATCAACTTGTTTTTAACCCATTAATCACATAGTGATTTAATTTGCCATACATTAGTCTCAATAGTAGGAGTGCAATTAATCCCAAATCTCATGGCCTTGTTTCTGTAATTGCACTGTAAAGTAGCCAATAAAATAGCAGAATAACAGAAGCCTTTTAAGTGCAGCAAGAAAGTGATATAATGAATAGCCAATCAAATGAGCTGACAATAGACGCCTTTTAAGTGCAACATATGTAGACATTTTGAGTAGCCAATCAGAATTGCTGACACATGAATCCTTTTAAGTGCAACAACAAATGATGTAATAGAAAGAAGGATTATGCAATCACCTGGTAGAAGTTAATGGCCACCATAGATAATATACGTGCCAAGAACTGGATAGATGTGTACTACAAACCACGAAGGGTGGTCACTATGTGATTAGTAGGCAATCACATGCATTTTCGTGCAATTATGGAATAATTGTACTCGTAACAGCCAAAATTGCACTCGGCTTCGCCTCGTGCAATTTTGACTGTTACTCGTACAATTATTCCCTAATTGCACTCAAATGTGTGTGATTACCTATACTAACCGCCACTGCCACCATATGGCAGCATAACTCAATCTTGGAATAAACTTTTGTCTCACTATAACTTGTAAAACACATTTCATAGCAAGATGCGCTAGTACTGAAATGGAGACGCCCATAGAGGTCCCATTTCTGGTATAACTGGATCCTTCCCGGACTAGTGCATGTTTGGTATGTAATAGCGTAAAGTGTAATCTTTCATAATAGGCTAATTAAATTGTTCTACGAGTTGAAAACAAGTAGTTAATAACAAAAAAATGTTATACATCGATGGAGACAGGTAAAGTCAACAGCTGGCTGCTTTATCCCAGACGTGGCATGGAGTTCACAAGTGCAGATACGCATGTGCAACAACAAAAATGGAGCTGTGGAATGTAAATACTCTATAGAATAGTTCTTTGGAGTGTAATACACATTTGTGAATAGCTAATTGGAATTCCGTTGTTTGTTCGGGCTGACGTTTAGACTTTGTTGTTTAATATAATAACTTCGTTGCGATTACTGTTATGTAAACAAAAACAACACAGTCGACCTCCTAAGTTTATAGCGAGTAATTAGATATATGGTTACTAAGTAGTTCTGCGTATTGGATGGTTAGTATGATGCAATTCAGCCAGTGGTCTCAGAGAATTTGACGGCCGTTCAATGGGATAATTATTAAGTTGTACCAAGAGTTCATAATATACATACTGAGGAGAGTATCCTACTCTCATATACCCCTGTAGAAGGGTGTATCATGAAGTTATGACGTAATGACAAGATGTTGTGGTTTGTGACGTACGAGCAGCCGTAAAAGCGCAAGAATTGTTAGAACCATTTCACACTCACGACGCTCAGGATAGCTGTATTCGCAAATGGCCTAGCAAGAAATGCCTACGAAGCGGTCTTAACCCATGATGGAACGATTGTAGTTCGGTGAGAAACACTTAGAGCTGGAGTTAATTTGGTTGCTAGTGACATTGTTAGGCACGCGTTCAATTGATATTATGTTCAATTAATGACATCATTAGTTATACCAAGAAAAATGGGCGAACTCAGAAATGCTACATCATAACTTCACGATACGCCCTTCTACAAGAGTAGGATACTATCCTCAGTATATATATATTATGAACTCTTGGTTGTACAGTATAGGAAAACAATAATCAATGAAGCACAAGGTGAACTACGTAGTACAGCACATGGCAGTGGAATTTATTAGAATATGCTTTAGTAATAGCATCCTGGTGGCATGCATTTAATAAATACATGCCACCACCACCACATACTTCATCCCAAAGTGTATAAATACTATTTATATACTTTGGGATGAAGTACATGCAGCATATAATTGAGCCCATGCATATGCGATTGTCTAAGCAAAAAAACCACCTAAGTTCGTACTTTTTATTTTTTTTATTTTCTCAGTATTATCTCAAGTCTCCAAGGAATGGATCACCAAAGCTAATTGTAACACAAAGTGGTACTACTGTCTCATTTACGAAATAATACAGTACCTTCACCATGCTTTTCTCAAATATGTGGAATTCTAAACACTAGCAGGGATCACAACAATACAACAACACACACACACACAAAACAAGGATAACAGTGTACCTACCGTACATTTAACCCTCTAAACTGTCACCACTGCCATAAGACAGACCAGACAGATGTTAAACCATATTGGGGCATAGATATTATATACTACGTACCCGGGATTGTGTACCAACTTCGTTAACACTTATCAACATACCACTCCGTGTTGTACTTCAATATACGGTCTTCCATTAGTATTCATAAACTTTTCCTGTAAAACAGGCCACCTCCTAGTGATTTTAGTAATACGAAATATTTAATCTCTTCACCGTTTAGGAGACAGTAAAAGGATACACTAGAACACTTCTCAATAGACTGAATTCCCAGGAAAACGCTTGAAATATGTACAGCATAAGCATCGTGAAAGTGATTTTACAAGCCTCAAACTTGCCACCATATTTCATCAAATAACAGCTCAGAAAACCAGGATACAATTATCATGCCTATCTTAAACCGTCCATCTGTGTCCACTCAACCAACGGAGTCATAGTAAGTGACATATTTAGCCATTTAACAAGAGCTGAGATCCCCAAACTCTTTCCGAGCAACACAAAGCGGATACCACTCAGCTCATTCCAATTTACTGACTTCAACACTTATCCGATCGGGATCTTTATCACATAAAACTTTACGGTCTGGAGCACACATTGCCATCTATGGTTTTCTTCATATTATTAATCAGTTAATCTTTACTGCCTTATTCATCATTCCTCACACACATTGCTACTACGGTGCTATTTCTAGATTCAAAAACTTTTTGGCTATCGGTATGACACTAGGAAGTAAAAATCGATCCCGATCCCTAACAGCCATGTGGATGAAAGTGGATTGAGCTTCAGTGATCCATGATTTTTACATGAAATTTAAACCATGAAAATCCTGTGCTAGGAGACATCCATGAAAGCAAACACATGAAAACATTGACAAAGTGAAATACACGTGCTACAACAATTGAGCGAACTTCCAACTTCCGGGCCCTGTAACTTCGTGCTGGATCACAACAATTATAATTCCATGCGCTAAAAGTTTGCAAATTTATCACTGATGGTCCACCAAAAGTTTGGTAGAGATCCGACTATTGTGTATTCCAGAATATCGCCTTTTACAATGCAGTGTAGAACATGCACACGCAGACCAGTTACTACAACAAATTCAATAAACCACAAATGCCAACTTTATCAAATAACAAGTTATAAATGAAGTTCTGAACTAAAGAAAAGCTCTTGTTCCTTTTTTCTTTACACACTGGGACACCTTCCTGTTGGTTGTGGAATCGCCAAGCCTGCTCTTCAATAGGTAGCCTCATAACGCAGTCAATTGTTGTATAAATCCAGCTGGAACATCCTCTCCACTTAAGAACAGGTGTTCAATTACAAATATAACTTACCAGCGTATACTATCACTTGAGAAAACACAGGAAGAATGTGTGTTGGCTACAAATCAGCCAACACAAATCAGCTTGTGTCATGTTCACATGTGTGCATTGTAAAAGGCGATATTCTGGAATACGCGATAATCGGATCTCTACCAAACTTTTGGTGGACCATTGGTGACAAATTTGCAAACTTAGCGCATGGAATTATAATTATTGTGATCCAGCACGAAGTTACAAGGCCCGGAAGTCGAAGTTCGCTCGCGGACACTCGCTCTTTGTTTTATAACTCAAAAAAGAAGTGCAAAGACAAATCCATGCGCTAAGTTTCCACAAGTTTATTGAAGAATCTTCACAGCGAATTTGATGCTTGTGCAAAAGTTAGGTCAATCTTTGAAGCAGTAGCTTAGATTCCTGTAGCTTCCTTTTTGCCTGTATCAAAGGTAAAAACAACAGCATTTGTGTGGCTTCAAAAGGCGCTAGCACCCTTAACAAAATTACCCATGTCTCACTCAAAGCGCTGTAACTTTCGAAGCGTATATCTATTGGTTATGCAATTTACATCACTCTATTTGTGATGTAGCAAGGATTTAAATGATAACTCTAACACTAAACAGTGAGACCAAAACTAGTTACATACCTTCACAAAATGATCCATAACTTCATGGTGGTTGTTCTTATCAACTTGCAACAAGTTCTATTTGCTTCGTCTTAAGTTTTCTATCAGGCCACACATGACTCACATGATTACTCAAAATTAGCCATTGGCAAGAGTTTTGAAACATGTGTTGCTACTGTTCATCACTTCGTAACAAGCTGCTGTGGTTACATGTTGATTTATACTAGCCCAGTGTGTAGTTTAACTTAATAGCTTAATGAAAAAGCACTTTGATAAAGTGACTTTAAAAATATCCCATACAGTTAATACTGGTGATTCCAGTGTGCAAACATGTTTACAACATGAAAATATGTTTACAATGTGAAAACACGCTACAAAACCATATTCAGAATGAACATAATAATTATGTTCATCTCTTGGATGTTACTATTTCTGGCTGTGCTTAGGAGAAGGACTAAGGTTTTCACTTAATGGGTCACACATACAAGAACAACATTCAGATAATTATCTTGTTCATACTGCACCCTCAAAGTTCCTCAGCACACCGGAAAGCTATAGACCATCTGTTGCTTAACATTTATGGCATTGTATAGAATCAAGAGTATATAACTATGAGTGCACAAGGCACTTAAAAGTGCTCACTCAAAACCCAACACTTGTTTATGTTGTGTCCCTTTTCTGGTGATTAAATGGAATCAAACATTTATACAGAATCAAATGTAATTTAATTAATGTAGCTATTATTTTTAACCCAAGCAACTGCAAACAAAGGCATAGATAACTCTGAGCATGCACATAGGGCATGGCTTCAATCAACAAAACAAAGAACAGAAAATGTGTAGATAAACACCTACCAATGTGTTAAATTTATTAAATGGCTTCTCTGTCTATTCAGACAATTGCTGAAAGTACAACTGTAATACAACAAAGCCATTCTGCATATTAACAGTTTCATATTGCACAAAAGAGTGATGATCATGTATTTCACTACTTCAACACTTGACCATGGTGAGACAGACTCTGTTTACATGTACATTTTAACCCAGATACAGCATGAAATAGTTTGGAAAAATGGCGGCATGTATCAACTGAGCGGTACCACAGCAAGGCAAGATAAAATTGTCAAAGTCAAGAAGGTTTTGGCAAAACATAACTTACTCGAAAATATGCCTTCCAGCAAATTACACAGAAACTTGGACAGCCTGCTATAAAGTAGTATATAGTATGTGATTGCACAACCAAACAAGGCACCTAGAATAGCATAACATAGCTATACAAAAGCCAGAGTCTGTTGGGTGACTGAAAGGACTCTAGGAGGCACAATACTTGGTATTGATACTGAGGTGTTGAGAATGAATTTGACCTGCAAACTGAAAGTATTTCACATAAGACCCTGTACAAAAAGTACAGGAAGGAACTCAATGGGCATATTTTAGTTTGTTGTTTGGAATGATGTGATTCCCGACTGGAAAAATACTGCCATTATGGAGTAATTACAATGGTGACAATGTGTGGCAGTCATGATTTTCACATCCATAAGTGATCGTAATACAATCGTTGAACGATCTATTACATTCAACAGGTAGTATCACTACGCTTAATAAAAATATTTTTGTTAGGGTTACGTAGCGCAACACACAAAACATGGCTTCGCCTCTTAGTTCAGTGTATCCTTATTCCCTCCACACTTCTTTCATCCACACACCATTTCAACAATATTTCTGCGGACTAGCTAAGTTTACTCTGTGGATTAGCTACACCGGGAATCCGGCATGTACAGAAGGCAAAAACGAGGGCAAAAGTTTGTGAGGGAAGCGTATTACCTTATGGCATATGCTTATGGCAATTCACAAGCAATCGAAGGCCCTCAATTTTCGTCAAAGGATAGCCTAACAAATTATTTGAACAGTGTAACTAAATAAACTAACTTACTGCCTTAGCCGGTCTTTAAACAGGACACGTCAGCACATGGTTGTCGATCCGGCACAGCACAGCACAGCTGACTGTACCTCCTACATGAACCTATCAAAATTTGTGGTAACGTTTTCAAAGTTGGTGGATCACGTGATGCTTAGCGGTTTGTTGGATTGTTAAGAAAAGAAAAAAATTAGATCACGCGACACCTCGAATTGATCGTGTGTAGAGCTTTATCCGAAATAACGTCACAAACATAAAAAATGGCCGCTGTAGTGTGGGGACATTCGTAAAATTTGTAGGTATATACCCTATGGGAAGAAAATTTTTGAACGGAAATATCTCAGCCAAGAAGGAAGATATCGAACTCTAACTAGCAGGTACGGCTATAAGACATTACAATAAGTGCGTAAAAGCAATTTTCGGCAGATTTTCAAAGCAATACTAGATTCCTATTCTTTAAGCTAATTTATAACCATACCTGCTGGTTAGAGCTCGATATCTTCCGTCTTAGCTGAGATATCGCCGTTCAAAACTTTTCTTCCCATACTTAGTCACCCATACAAATTTTACGAACGTCCCCACACTACAGCGGCCATTTTACGTAATTTCAGATAAGCTGTAGTTCCCTTAAAATCATGTAGCTCTATGGTCGGGCGCGCGAGACTAATACTTCTTGGCTAGTGTCGTCCATGACTCATTGGGCTATATGAATGTACTGAGTTAATGCACTTGTCAATGTCATGCCCCACCCCCGCGGAGGGTGGGGGAATACAGGGGATTTGACAAATCGTGGTGTCAAATTCCCCACTACTGGGGCAAAATCGGCTGTCAAATCCCCACTATATGTCCCCACCCCCATAGTAGGGGATTTGACAAATCGTGGTGTCAAATTCCCCACTACTGGGGCAAAATCGGCTGTCAAATCCCCACTATGTCCCCACCCCCATAGTAGGGGATTTGACAACACCCCAAGGATGACTAAGCGAATATTTCATGTATGCGACTAGTAATAAACCTGCCCTGTAGCTAGTAAAATTATAGCAAGTGTGATTTTATTACTTAGCTAAGCAATAAAATCGCACTTGCTATAATTTTACTAAGCAATAAAATCGCACTTGCTATAATTTTACTAAGCAATAAAATCGCACTTGCTATAATTTTACTAGCTACAGGGCAGGTTTATTACTAGTCGCATACATGAAATATTCGCTTAGTCATCAACTACCGAAAATCGGTCAGTGAATTTGACAACTGTCAATTGCCCCAGGGGTGGGGACAAGAAGCAATGTCAAATCCCCATAACTACTAGCTACATTTCAAGCCAGTTAAAAAAGAGGCTAGTTAAGGCCAAAAAGCTAGTTGTAAATGAATTTTGGCTAATTGTAAAAGTCAGACTAAATAGCAAGCTGCACCACAGAAAAGAATAAAGTCAAAAATTACATAGCTACATGTGCTGTGCATGTTTAGGGATTTGACTAAAAATTTCCACTTGTGCATGGTCCACTAAAATTGCTATGGTCATTTTCAGTCCACTATTGATATAAAAAAATCTTATAAACAATGGCTTGTACCGTTGTACGTCACTGTAAGTTTGTTTGCTATTTCCTAGTTCCAGATCTCAGTCACTTATCTCAAATTGCTTCAAAATTCAATCTTGCCACAATTATGTTTCAACTATAGTCTGGTAGATATAACTGAAAAAAGGGGTGAACCCAGAAAAAATTCGAAGAAAGCTGATTTTGGTATCATTAGAAAGCAAATTTTTCATAGAATAACATATCCAAAATCCTCTAAAATCCACCTTGGGGAAAAATTGTTATGGCCAATTTAGTATTGAGGCATTATGTTACTGGATTCGGGAAAGTGGATCTTCCACACATATCCAATTTACCACCTTTGACAACTCATAACTTCAGATTGGAAACTGGTATTGACTTGAAATTTGATCAGTAGTGAGCACCAGCATCACTTATTAGGTGGAGAAAATGTCAGATTGATATTCAACTTGAACACTGAGTTGTGGTTTCTCAATCGGATGCATTTGCAAACCCATTTTTGCAAATCTGGTCATTTGTGACCAACAAAAATGTGTTTTCCTTAAATCATTTTTTCGAAGCAATTTCCTTAGCACTTCTGCAACTCTCTGCAACACACTAATAATTCATGTTTGCAACAAAAGCATAATATTGCTACCATATGGATTTGCAATGGAAAGCTGGCATTTATATTGTACAAAATTAATATATATGATCTCTGGAACTGGTCCCATGTCTATCATTATCGGTTGCAGCCTTAATCCTTCTAGTTTCCAGCCCCATATTAAGTTCCCTCCAATGAATAACTTCTTGCATCAGCTAAAACCATTGATCCTCAAAACTCCATCCAACTGCAAGGGTTAGCACACTTTCACAGCTCGCATGTGTAATAACTTTCTGATGCCACCATTTCCATGCACTTTGTTTTGTATACCTGAGACTCCTCAATGAATCAGACTGACTCCCATCAAACTCCAACTTTTTCAACATGTGCAATTGTTGCATTATAAAATCCATCATTAACTTTTCAATTGTTTGCACATCATTTGATTGCTGATTAGGCCGACTTTAAATGTTGCGGACGTTGTATCACAGCCACCCCAGGCATGTGAAAAGAGGACCTACGTATGTGCCCAATTACGTCATCATTTTTCCAAATCTTCAAATGTTTTACAACCTCTGAATAAAAAGAGATACGTGCTTGTCATGTTCTGCTTCCAGCATGAACCAGTAGCACAAGAACTTCATTGTTGTCATCAGCTACAACATTCACTCTACTTCCTTCAATTGCAAAATTGAAGTGCGCATTGGACCATTAGTATGTCAGAATCTCCATGTGTGCAATCAGTGTGTAGGGCTGTCAGCATCCCCAGGTATGTTATGGTATGTGCAGGTGCAGATATTCAGTCAAGTGGATCTATGGAAGCATACAAAAGTCAGGAAGTTTTCTTGCAAATGAAAAGAGCAAACATCAATTGATTGTCCAATATCTGAGAGATGATGGCCAGGTTGTGCATCAGAGTAATTTGGATGCTGACACACTGATTGTTCAATGTGCACTTCAATTTGCAATTGAAGGAAGTAAAGTGTGTTGTAACTGATGACACTGATGTTCTTGTCCTCCTGCATGGTGCACCAGAACATAGCAAGTATATTATTTTTCTTTCAGAGGTTGGGAAACATTTGAGCATTGGAAAATTGATGACATTATTGGGCACATAGGTCTTATTGTAACGTCATAATTACATCTTCTCTTTTCACATGCTCGCATGGAGTGGCTGTGATACAACATCTGCAACATTTGAACAGGGTAAAGTTGGCCTAATCAAGAAGAAAATGATGCGCAAATGATTGCAAGAGCAACACACTTTCACAACTTGTATGTGCGTCTACAAGTTATTCATTAGAAAGAACTTAATGAATAACTCGATCCATTATCATAATGGAACTGGAAACTAGAAGGATCGAGGCTGTATGCAACTGATGATGACAGACATGGGACTAGCACCAGAAATCTTACTTAAATTTGTACAATATAAATGCAAGCTTTCTACTGCAAATCCATGTGGTAGCAACATTATGCTCTCATTGTAATCATGGATTAAAGTATGTTGTAGCAGTTGCAGGGGAGATAGTTGCAGAAGTGCTGAGGAAACTGTTTATAATAATTGTGACAAGTATATTTGTTCAGAACTTACATGATATAGGCACCTTTTTATTTCTATAACCAGTCTTATTCTTATTTCATACAGCTAATATTGATTGCAATGAATTTCTTATGAGAAAATATTTTAAGGATAATATGCATGTTTGTTAGTCACAAATGACCAGATTTGCAGCATAATAGGACGATTTTCAAGAATTTAAATTAAAATGCGCCATGCGCGCGCCAAAAATACTACACAACATGAACACACTGTACATTATTACTGCATTTCATATCAAAAACCTTGTAGTGTTATTATTTTTACCATTTCTTGACTGATGATTCACACTTAAGATCGAGATACTCTAATAGAGCAGTCACTTACTCTAATACAACAGTCAGGAAATGCACATATATTCTAATAAAACAGTCAGCGCTCGAGCATAATCTTGATTTTGAGAGCATAATTTTGAGCATAATAGGCTGGACTTTTGAGCACTGCTCAAAAGCATAATAGGCAATTTTCAAAGCATAATTGGCTCAAGCCTATCCATGTAGCCTGATGCAAAAATCTTTTGAATACACCACTGAAACAGTCAGTGCAAGCATAAAAACATCAAGATACACAAATAGAGCAGTCATTCACTCTAATAGAGCAGTCAACTTTGAGCCCATAATTCTAATATAAACAGTCATGTAAATAATTTCGTAATTAATATGCTTATATCTGGCACAAATTTCAGGACTAATTTTGGGAAAATAATAAGTAGATGGGGAATAATTCTGAGAATAATAGGTGAATAAAAAAGAATTTCTAGAAAGAATAATTAGAAGATTTTGGAGCATAATAGACTTGAGCCTACACAGGTGTTGCTTACCTGAATACTGTAGGTGATGAGCAAGCACATAATGACAATGTGCCAAAAAGCTGGAATGTGCAAGTCACAATGAAAAACAAAAGGTGTTGTTTAAAGTAGACACAGGTGCAGAAGTTACAGCATGGAATTCAGTGAGTCATCCAAGCAAACTGAGAAAAACAAAACAAAGGCTTTGTGGACCAGATTGTAAACCATTAGATGTCCCGGGAACAGTCAATCTGACAATGAGAAATCCTGTACTCAACAAATTTACATTATTCGCAACTTGAAAAGTAATCTCCTAGGCTTACCTGCATGCTATTAGACAACTACAGATGTTACCTCAAATTGATGTCATAGAGAAGACTATTCCAGATCAGTTCCCTGACCTATTCACAGGCTCATATCTGAAAGAATTCAGAGAAAGGGAGAGGAAGTATAGAGATGACCAAAAGAGGAACTATGACAAGCATCATATATAGAACAAGATCTTTACCTGACCTTCCAGAGAACACTCCAGTTTGGGTTGACATGCAGAATGGCCAAGTTCAAGGAACTATCCAATCATCAGCACTAGAACCAAGATCTTACATAGGGATAGTGCCATCTGGAGAAGTTCATCATAATCACTATCACCTGAGAACCAGGACCTCAGGAAACTCCGAAGTTGTAACAAGTGATAACAGTACCAGTGTGCAGAGACAAATACAAACTCGTTCTAAAACTGGAACTGAGATTCGACCTCCACTATGTTACAAAGACTAGTGTTATAGCTTGGAGGGAGATGTAGTGTAACAGTAACTATTAGTAAGCTGTAATCTTGCGTGATGTAATGTTATGATGTAATAGTGATTATAAGTAAGTGTTAGAATGCATGTACATACCCTATAATTGTATGACTATAAAAGTATGTACTGTTGTACAATGTGTCAGTCTTTTATCAGTCTTCTATGATTGCAACAACTGGAGGTAATAGCAACAACCATACATTGATAGACCATACCCTATTTTGGGGCACTTATAGGGGCCTAAAAAGGGTGTTAGTTTCATGGATTTTCAAAAAAAGATTGAGGGTGGGAGGCCATTTTGATTTTGAAGTGTGCTATACTTCAGGAGTCATTACTGAGCTGCATATCAGCTAGATTTACCCTCAACTTCAGCCCACATAACTACTCTCTCTCTATATATATATACCGTATTAATTGATTATGTCGCAAGGATTCTATTTTTTTGACTAAAAATAAGGATGAAACCCTTTGAATAGTGCCGCACTGCAGTATTATTCCAGGGTGCACTACTTACGTTTTAAACCTGCCACTACTAGCTATTGCTAGTTTTATAGCAATCACAACAACACTTAGTTCTTCTATACATAACCTTTCTTTACTCAACCTTCAAGTACTTGTACGTCACGCCTCATGTTACATGGTCAGTTTACTAACCGGAATTTCAATTATGCAACAGCCGTTTAACCTTCTTTTTTTTTGTGAATACTGTATTTTTGTGGAACACTATATCATTTGATACACTCAATATCAAATCTGTAAATTCTTTTCATCGTGCCATTCATCATCTTTCTGTACATAGTTTTTAAGTCTGTGTGTGTGTTTTGTTTATTGTAACTATTGTTTCTTTTCTTTGTATATAGTGTACTTTTGTGTTGTTATTCTTTGCCCTTGTAGTGTTATTTCTTTTTGTAATGTGTGTTTAGGTAAGCACCCTTATACAGGCTATGCTTTTTGGTGCCACCCTGTCATTTTGACAAATTAGATAAATAAATAAACTAGGACTATGCATTCCATAAATTGAGATGGAGATGAATACTAAAGGTATGTGAGCACTAGTAATGAGTATTTACAAAGGCATAGTGTGGTACTATTCGAGGGTGTGGTACAATTAAAATTATTTTCAAAAACAAGGATGAAACCCTTTGAATAGTACCGCACCGCTGTACTATTTGAGGGACAGAGTAAACATGGATACAAGCTGCATGCTAGCCCTTTTATTGTGGAAATTAGCTGCTATAATTCAGAAAGATATCACAATAAAATATGAAGCAACTTTGTAATACTATGTGGGCGGTGATGATAAACTTTAAATGAACTCCCATCTGAGATTAGAAAAAATATTAATTAGATTGTGGTTTATCTTTGTCCTTGATCATTGACTTGTAAAAATTTAGACCACTGACGTTGAGTTTACCCAGTCACAAACCGACCTACAAGTAAGTGTAATGTATCAATCTCCTTGTGATAATAATTTAAGCCTATGCTCAAGTAAAGCTGGTTGGTATCGATAAAATGATACCTCAGTATTATGTTCATTCTTGCAATAAAAGAAAAAAACATTGGTATAACTTGATATTCAAACCACTTCTTTTGGTAAACTTTAATTTAAATTGGTACAACTATAATATTATTCAGCTTTTTTTAATATTACCGTCTAAATATCAATAGCAAAGCTAAAATAATGTGCAAGTGATTTCTAGATAGCTATTCATTCATTTATAAACATTATTATCAGCCTAATTATTGCAACTTCATTGAGGAAGATTAAAACTTAAAGCAGGGTAGGGATATAGAGACAGTGAAAGCAGAACTGGGAGACACATGCAAGGACTATGATATTAGGACCTCCATGCAGCTGTATTAGCTTCTAGTCCACCTCTATCAAAATCTGGGATAAAGAGGGAGATCATGTGACTATTATCACAGCATGTGAAAAGAGAGACGAGTAGAGATTGATTGATTGATTTTTATTTTAGTTCAAACATTCAGCATAGCCATTCTTCTTTACAAGAGCATACAAAAAATCAAATACAAAAACAGTGCACAACAATAATAACCACACAAGTACAAAAGCAAAAAAGTACAACACAAACACAGTTACAAGAGCTATTTAAACACAACACAAATATGATGCACACAAAACTACGCATTATTACACAATATATAATGGGATCATGGCAGGGGTGGGAAAGGGACATTGCCCTGAAATACTTGCAACTTATTCATATTGATTAGTGGTCACTCAAAAAGTTTAATGCTAATTATAAGGTGGAGGTTGTTAATGATTTGGATGTTCTAAAATCAGCGATGGTTAAATTTGCAATAGGTATATAGATAGCGGATAGTTCTTGGAAGGAGTGAGTACTCACTGCAGCTGATGACTGCCATGCAGTAACCGGATATGGTAAGTTGTGGTCATGATGGGGTTGCATACATCCTACACTCTTTGAGAAACAGCCAATTTAATTGACTTAACATTTTTGTAATGGCTTATGCTGTCATCAGGTTCGATGCTGCGAATCATTTGTTTGGAGGTTTATTTCGATGATAGTATTCAATAGTTGGGTGCATATTCTTATGACATGTGCAAGTGTTTAAAGTGTGTATATAAGGCTGGTGGTTAAACCTATAGATGTCATCTGTAAACAGTCTTTGGCCTAGCCTAGAACTGCTGTTTAGAAGCATCAAATCATAAAAAAATAGTGCAGTAGAGAACTAACTAATTAAGTTCATGATTCATTTTTGGGCAAGTTACTTTGTTAATGTAATATATTTAATTCTAACCATTGTAACATTCACAGTTAGCTATGTATTTACTCTAAATGTAACACGTTGTAATTGTTATCCTCTGTGGTCACATGTAGTTACACTGCGACTAGTATGCAACTAGCTAACTAGTTGCAGTAAGCTAGTTGCAGTAATGTTGGTTGCAGTAAATAATTGGTTGCAGTAAATAATTAAAGGTTTGCGCTAACTTCTTTTGTATAGGTGGGATTGGTGCTACTCACACCTGGGGTGCATTCAATTATGTCTAAATTGTTAATACCATATAAGAGGAAACTTGGGCAACATAACTTGAGAAACTTTTGCGAAATCCAATTGGCAAAAAAAAAACTGTCACTACACATCGAATGTAGATAATGACAACAGGAAATATACTTTGGTGGCCAAAAAAAGTTTGGAAAATTAAAGGATAATTCACCAAATTGGCCATTGTTTTATGTAGACGAGAGTGTCCAACTAAATGAGCCCGTTAATTAAAAAGAAGCCTTTTTATGAAGGGTGTCTAAGGGTATAAAAGGCTTCTATCAAAACTCTCTATATAGGCTTCTATTATGGGCTCTATTATGGAATCTGATACACAACATGATCACTACCCTCTAATGGCCCATTTTCACACAAGGGCTAAGGAATGTGGTGGCTAATGTGCAACATCCGGTGTGGAATGAGGTAAGAAATCTTCACGGGAGTCTAAACTGTACCGTTTATTCTCATTATGAGAACGAAATTGTAATCTTCAGGTTGTTAGCCGGCATCGCGGCCAGATGGTGTATAGTTTGTGAAGATTTGCTGTGTTGAAGCGGAAAGAAGCGACTTTAGCATGGCAGAAGACTCTAGTGACTTTGTTTTCAGCATCTAGAAAGTCTACTTAGTGAGATAAAGTTTGTTACTACGTTTCTACAAGGCTGGGAACAACGCTATGCAAATTTTATCGCTGAAATAGGCAATCTTTCATCGCTGTGATTCTATCAACTGAATACTAGGCGATTATTTCACCCATTACAGTAGGTTTAGTGGCCATGCTTTGTTGCCTAACAATCCTCTATACTTATAAAAGTAAAAATACCTTAGGTAGTGATGTCAAAAACCTTTTTTTCTCGTAAATTGCATGGTGGGGTCTAATCGACGGAACGGAAACGAGGCGGAATGGAATCGGGCTAAAACATGGAACGGAACACTCTAAAATCAAGCTTGTAGCTTACTATTGCTGAATATGCCCTTGCAATTTATTAGTGGCATCTATGGTGATCAAAGCAGTGGATCGAAATAGCAAAAGATCAATTGTGGGTTTAGCTAGCTGTCATTGTTAGTAATTGTAGGATTGTTTTCTTAGTAATGGTTTACCTCCTGATGTCAAGAAAGAAGCTTCCAATCAATTAATACACGACAAGGCAAGTCTTGTTACATTATGTATTAGTCGTTTCTGCTGAATGAGCTGCTAATCACTATTATGGTTTCATTTTTATTATAGCTGATGTTGCAATTAGAAAGAGGAAAAGCAGCTGGCCTATTAGCTAAGTTAAAAGCCGGGAGGTTATGAAACTAAGGAAATTTGTAAAGTATGTGAAAAACAGATATGCAGCCATATCAACGATAGAATATGACGATCAGTGAAATGCAGAATTGAAACACTGAGCACAGTAGACTATATAAGTATTATCATTATAAGTATTCTCAGTAGTACAAACACTTTTACTGGTGATAGTGAATTGCTAATAGGTATTGAGTAGTGTTGAACATGGAAACCCTTGCATACTATAGAACAAAGTGTTGATACTCTACCTCACCCAGTGGAATGTATTCCTGCACTGTTAAAAATGAAGTGCTATGGTAGCACCTCTAGGTGCTATTTTTTGACTAGAGTCAAAATTTAGCACTTTTAGGTGCTACCATAGCATTTTAGGTGCTATCATGGCACTTCATTTTTAACAGTGTGTTGGACACACTCTTACTACTTTATAAATCATTGTTTTCTGAGTGAACAACACAAGATGCACTAAAAAGCAAGTATTATTATTTTTGATAGAGCAACATATCTATCAGGCATAAGATCCATTTAATACCGGTAGCTACCAATGGACTATATATATCAAGTTAGCTACACAGGTTTAATACTATTGATCTAAAGAAACAGTGGACTAATAATGATCATGTGGACAATATAATACATCAAGGCACTTAGATGAGCATTGTATCGTGTAAGATGATAAATAAATAGTGCAAAACTGCCTTGTACAAAGTCAGCTGAATACCATGTTGAGTATAGGCAGTGGCAATTCTAGCGCTGGCATACAAGGGCACAGCATGGATGTTGTAGTATAAAGTAGAATTTCAGTGGGGCCTGGGGGTTGTGCTGTAGGATTTTTGCAATTTAAAGACTTAAAAGTAGCCTAAAATTGCTGCTAAAAACATGGAAAATGCTAAAACTAACAATGCCAATCTCTACTTGCAACTGTTTCCCAACATTTTTTTAAAACTTATTTTTTTAGCAGGGTGGGAGAGGGGTTCCCCTTAGAATCACCTATGAGTATAGGTTTCTCTTTTTTTAATTTAATATCGTACTATGGACAAGAAGGGCTTTAACTTGATGTAGAAAGCACTTTGATTGACTTGATCCAGTCAGCAAGGCAAGCGCATATATAAGGGCATACATATCAGGCATAGCCCGAATGCCCTGTGTTACAGCTAATATGTAACACTTATTAAGCTGATAGCCTGTACAGAGCGATCAATCACCGAAGCCAATACGAGTGCAGCCACTGAATGTATTATATATGCATACCTAAAATTTTCGATTGTGGGTCAGCAGCTAGTACATTCTGGTTACGTCCAGCTATGATGAACGGACATATCCTAGAGATATTAACCACAAAGCCTGGGATCCAGGATTTCCTCTGCATTCAACCACCACTTTTCAGTATAATTTCTCATGCTTCAGTAAGGGACATAACCTTATGGGCATCAATGGCTTGGCAAAAAGGATCATCCTGATAATTATTCTGCTGATGAATGGAAGGCCCAGTTGATTATAAGCATCTGGACTTTAAAATAGTCCCTCCTGTAGATGTAAAATGAGAGAAACTAAAGCAACATTATCAATGGAATAGACTCTGACAAACACTGATCATATGCATGTAGAAGTTGCATCAAAGGTGTAATGGGAGACATTGTGAATATTTAGTCGGTGGAATTTCCATCCTGCATGGTGAGAGTAGGAATAAATCACATAGCTATTACACAGCATTCTCTGAATTAATCATTGTTGGCAGACGTTGCATGAGGAGACTGGGAGAAGTGACTGACATTAATCTCAGGATTATGAAAATTGTTGGTCTTGATAAGAGTAGCTACTGGACTTAATGCAGTCCAAGACTTCCAAAACAAATCTTTGGTTTGAAATACTATAGTGTCAGTAACAGAATTCAAATTCCACTGCAATAAAAATTTGATATCATGACTATCACAGAATAGGTATGTTGTATAGCCTCTTCTGTCTTTCACTCATCTCTAAATATTTTTAAACACGGTTTCTACACACAGTACTATAAATCTCCAAGTGAATTGGCCTTCTGTCACCAGTTTCTTTCTGCTTTCTTTATGGATACATCATTTATAATACAAATTGAGACTGATTGGTAGTAAATATCACGTCAAATTGATCAGTAGAAACAACAAAAGCTCTTACAGATACATTCCAGGAACTGAGACAATTAATCCCACAATTGATATCGTTACTAATGGCAACTAAACCCACAATCAATCCGTAAATTATTTCGATCTGGTTGTGTGATAAGTTTGATCACCTGGAGGTACCGCTAATAAAGTCGTAGGGCAATAGTAAGCTGCACACCTTGATTTAAGATTGTGTTCCGTTCCGTGGTTTAGCCCCTGATTGCGTTCCGTCGATTAGACCCCACCAATTGCATCGTAAGAGAGGCACTGAGTGGCACAATGGTTGCAAGTTCTGTAGACGGGTTAGGCGGTAGGTTCATTGGTTTCATAGTGTTGACTTAGTAAAGATGGTGCTCTTCTGGTGAGTTTCTTCGTGATCAGAGCAGAAAGGCTTTTGGTTAAGCAGTGGATACAATGGCGGATCCAGGATGGGGCATTTGGGGCAAATGCCTCCCCCCCCACTCACCTTGTGTTATTGTTATTGTGGAGGAGCCATATTTCTGATTAAAACACTAAACTTTGTGCCAGGCAAGATCAGCTTATTAAACTCACGAAATATACACATTTTACTAGCATTTATTACGAATTCTCCTGCTACTAAAGCGAACCAAAATTCAAACTAACTATGAAATGAGTCACTCAGCACCTTTGTGCGTACTAAGCGCCTCTAAAAATAATTATCGTGTTGCTGAAAGACTTCACAGCCTTGGCTGCAAAGGCCAAAATGGTAAAAAATCAACAGTGAGATACTACTAAGAGGTGTATTATTTGCTGCTCCAAAAATGCAGCAATTAACAAGATGATCTGACCTATAAACGTGACTACCTACAAGTAACTTGCCCGTTTGTGCCCCTCCCCTTGCCAGGTCCTGAATCCGCCCCTGGGATATCTGACGTGAATAAAAAAAAAACTTGGACAAGAGTCCCAAACCAAAATATTATCTATGCCCAAACGAAAAACCAAACCAAAACCATGACCAGTCCGAGAATCGAACCCGGGACCTCCAATGCGGACCAGAGTTCTGTGGTATTCATTTGAATTTTTGACTCAGGTGAATTCTTTTCCTGAATTCCCCCCCTGATATTAAGTGGCCCGGTGTTGCTGGTCTCAGTAGAAACTTCATCTTCTGTGCAAGATTATCCATTCTGTTCCTTTTTCTGTGTTGCAACCATTTTGGCTTTGTCAATTTGACCTTAGCGTCCCCAATTGTCTTAGTAATATTGTGCAGTGTAGTATTATTATTATTATTATTATTAGTGCTTTACAGTGACCAGCACTGAAGGTCTGACAGCAACATGTGCTGTAGCCTTAGGATTACCTAACTTACAAGGGCTTAGACCTAGTGACTTCACTTAGTGACTTCACTTACTGACTGAATAAGGTGTAACAGAAAAGGGGCCAAAGTAAGGAAAAAAATCCCTCCAACCCCAGGATTTGAACTGGGGTTGGAGGGATTTTTTTCCGTTGGGGTTGAACTTAGTAGTTTTCCTGATCTTGGTGTCAAGCAACTTTGCCTCTCCACTTTGGTGGTTTAAGTTTATGAGAATCTATATACCCATTCTACTGCAACTGCTTTTTTTTGGAGTCATCCCATCAGTATGATTTAGCCTCCTGGCTTCTGTTTATTGCTCTTAATCAGTTTTACTTCCTTGATGACTGCTGTTGGAATTTTCTCTGACACTTCCATCCCCTTAGCTTCACAGAATGATCTGCAAGCCATTTTAGATCAGCACCAGTTTGATTATCATGTAGTATTAGTGACTGTACTTGTTTGACTGCCTTTGCTCATTCTTCTGGTACCATTAGTGGCTGGCTATTCTTTAAATGTCTTTTGGTTTAACTATTCTCTGAGTTCATTGTTGTTTGCATCTGTAGCTTGGAGTTTCTCTGCAGGGGTGGATCCAGGGGGGGGCTTTGGGGGCTAAAGCCCCCCCTTCACTTTTAGGCTTTACTTGCAATATGCTGAGTGTATAATGAAATTTTGTCTTAGCATAATTATATGATCACTAATAATACAAATACTCCTAAATCCACCTTATAAACATTTTCCAAGGTATTATCAGTGGATTTATGTTAAAGATTATGCAACAAGGACCCGGATCAGCATGGAAGTGTACAAGATCAAGAGACTTTAATAGAGCAGTCGCCTAACTACTCTAATAGAACATTCAGTGGAAGCATAAATTTTTCCAAATCTATACCTGCACCTATACATACAATGAAGTGCTTTGGTCTGTTTAAGGCTTGATTCATCTACTTGTGTAGTTATTATGGATGGCAATACTTAATCAATTTCCATTGAAAATGCTCTCAGATTCAATCTCGTATCATTCAAACTTCAAAATTTTCCAGTTTCAACATTATTATTCTAATGTATACCTATTGTTGTGCCATTGTAAGAGGGTCAGGTGCATCATGTGCTTGATTGTCTGAACCTAGCTACACAAACCTTTCCATTAACAATGCTGCAGAGAGCTATACCTATAATCTAAAGGCAGTATACAGCCAGCAAACTGTACAACATGGAATGGATACAAAAAGGTGGACACAGATACGAAACGAAACACTTAGACACAAATGGAACAATTCTTAATAAGGCAAATTACACAGATTACATGAAGATAAAAAAGAACAATGGTCATTAATAGCAGCAGGATAATATTCATTGTTAGGTAAACCATTCCACCATTGTGAGGTTTTGTATCAGAAATGTCTTTGTGAAATGTTGCAAAACGAATTTCTGTTACACTCATTGCAGTTAACTAAGCCTTCTGTGAATGTTTCTTTAATGATGTAGCTGGCTACATACTACCACAATGTCTTCTGTATTAATATAACTTTGTGTGTGCAACATGACATTAGTTTTGGAATATACTGCATGTTAACTGTAGTACAAGTGTATAAAGCTGAAAGTTTCTAATCATCCTAGAACATATTTTCTCATGCATACTACTACATACAGTTTAACTGTGGGATGCATGTTTTCCTACTGTACAATTCAGCTGTACCTGACTGTTTTAATAGAGCATAGACATGACTGTTCTATAATAGTATATCAATCTTAGAAGGAATATGGGGTGCCATTTGTCTCAAAATTAGTCAAAATCACAGTATTTAAACTGCAAACACAGATTTATAAATACTGCTATAGTTAAATAAATACTGCTACAGATTTAATAAACACTGCATGCACCAGATATATAATCCTGCTACAACCTACAGATACGTAAATACTGCACCAGATATATAAATCCTGCACAGGATATATATATAAATACTGCACTAGATATATAACAGCAATATTGACCAATCACTGAATCACTTCTTGGTAAACTTCAATGTACGAAGGTTCAAAGGCATCACAGAGGTGATATAGAACTCCAATGTACAGCGATTGTGCAACAACAGTTATTGAAACAGGCATCACATGCATAAGTCATGGTCAATGATTTGACCAATCAAATTGCTTCTTTTCAAATTTCAAAGTATGACTACACGTATGCAATTTTCTTTTTGGTGTTTTCACACAACAACTATTTGAACCACTGTAGCTTGAAGTTTACCAAGAAGGGATTGGTCAAAATTAGTATCCACCTCAAAAACACCTTCACTGTAAAAAAAGGCGTGTCCAAGAAACTACAAGTACTTGTAATCCAATGTAATTAAAAATAGCTCAGTTGTAGGGAAAGACTTCATAAAAGTAAAAATAACTGGTAACTTGAAGAGCTGATATCTGGAGAGGTCAAGAATCAATCTTACTCATACTAAAATTTTTTAATCTATGCAAGAACATCTTGCATTGGCTGTAAAAAAAAGTGCACCCATGAAAGTAACTGGCAATTGAAATAGCTGATATCTGAAGCGGCCAAGAATGAATGCTGATATACAACTAATTGGAATTAACAAAAAGTTTAACATCGAACCTTTATCTTTCAGCTGTGTTCTACATTCACTCTTGCTGCATCATAAATTGATTTCTTTTAACTCTAATTGGCTGGTAATTTGGCCGCCTTTTTTTTGCTCTATACACTGAAAAGGCGGCCAAATTACCAGCCAATTAGAGTTAAAAGAAATCAATTTATGATGCAGCAAGAGTGAATGTAGAACACAGCTGAAAGATAAAGTTAAACTTTTTGTTAATTCCAATTAGTTGTATATCAGCATTCATTCTTGGCCGCTTCAGATATCAGCTATTTAAATTGCCAGTTACTTTCATGGGTGCACTTTTTTTTACAGCCAATGCAAGGTGTTCTTGCATGGATTAAAAAATCTTAGTATGAGTAAGATTGATTCTTGGCCTCTCCAGATATCAGCTCTTTAAGTTACCAGTTATTTTTACTTTTATGAAGTCTTTCCCTACAACTGAGCTATTTTAAATTACATTGGATTACAGGTACTTGTAGTTTCTTGGACGTGCCTTTTTTTACAGTGAAGGTGTTTTTGAGGTGGATATCACTCATTTTTGTTATAGTGATAGTCCCACTGGGGGAGCAACAAAATTGTTAAAAATTTAATGGTAACATTTAGATGACTGATATTTGGAAATTAGCAATAATATTATTATCTTGGAGAGTCAAACATATGCACCTGTCATCTTGTTTGACAAAGGCATGCACATTACAGACTGTTCACACTGTAAATTTGGAAGTATGAATTTACAGTGTAGAATAGACAGACTGTTCTATAGATTTATGTTTACAGTGGCATTCATTTACTATTTACAACATCTCATATCTGTGGTTAATGCTTTAGATTATGCTCATAATTAGCAAGTGCCTAATTAGTTCACAATTACTACACAGCTAGCTATTGACTGTTCTATTAGAGTATATTTATCTTTTTAAATAATATTATTTACAAAATATATCTGTGGAATACTTCAGGCATCTTATGCTCAAACTTAGCTAAGTGTTAACTGGATGCGTAATAAATTACTACACAGCTAGCTATGCATAATTTTGACTGAATTCATAATACGGACAATTTATTGCACAAGCACTGATTGATGGTAATACGACGCAATGCTTACCAGCAGCTATAGTTATCTTACTTAGTTCACTGCAGCTATATACATGTAAGTATCAGATTACATTTCAAGTGTTTTTGTGTTGTGGCACTGTAGGGAAACGCTATGCATCTCCTCGTCTCGATAACTGCATCATCATCATCATAATTTATTTAGATCAACTGTTGCAACTGGATTGACAAGGTGTACAGATTTTCTAGTCATATAAAATCAATAAAGAGGGATCAGTAAAGAGGATTGAGGGAAACCAACAAGATACCAGTTAATTGAACAAGAATTATAGGAGGAACAGTCAAAATGCACTTAAATAAACATCTCAATTAATATTCAAAACTCTTTGCTGATACAATAACCATGAACTCTGCTCTGACAATTATCTTATCATTGTGTTGAACATTATATAATTTGATTCTTAGTGTGGAGCTAGAGCCTTACATTTCCCAGGCCTCATAGTGCATGGAATAGCAATATATACTGGCAGATGAAAGAATACTTGTATACACAACCTGAAAGCTAAACCCTATAGTGGGATAGCATTTAATAATAATAAATAAATACATATAGTCATTATTATCAGGAGTCCATGAAAGCATATAACAAGTGTTCATTTTAATATGGGACTATATTAACTATCTTTTGGACAATGTATATACAGGGCCGGAGCTCAGAGATTTTGAGTGGTCAGGCCATTCATGGACTACAATGGAGGTCATAGTCATGCACACTACATTTTATTGATTTGAAATTTAAATCACATTATCTACTGTAATGTATTTTGTGTGTGCTAGCTACAGCATGTATTAACATGCTAAGCTAAGGAAGTCTGGGGATATGCTCCCTGGGAAAATTTTTGAAAATACATGTTCTGAAATGGCATCTGGAAGCTATTTTACATACACGGTCTCTTTCTGTTTTTTACACCAAGAATATATCCAGGTAATTTTGTGCTACTGTATACCAATTAATTCAATTTAATATATAGCTAGTAGCTAATTTTACTTTCATGATACAAAGTGAGTTTAGTTCTTTTGAGATACAGAAGCAATTTTGATTGTAATTGTTAATACATAACATGCATTATCAATTAGCCTATTGTGCAATTCTATGCAGATGGTTCATTAGAAAGTAATTTGAAAACAATTAAAATAGATATAATGGCTTAGATCAACCAGTGTAATAAGAGTATTGATATTGTATACCGAATGCTCTAACTATCACCATGACTGTTCTATTAGAGTATCTTCTGATGCCCTATATAATAATTATATAGGGCATCAGAAGATACAACCAGTCATAGGCGGCGGAAAGGGGGGGGCTAGGGGGCTGAAGCCCCCCTCAGAATGATATCACACCGAAAATTATCTTTCTTGAAGTGGGACTGAAAACCGTGATAAAGATCGAGATACTCTAATAGAGCAGTCACTCTAATAAAGTAGTCAGTGTGTAGCGAGCTATGTAAGGATTTTTATGTAGTTTATTAGCTGGAAATGGTAGCTGGTGAGGTGGAAAGCTCTTGTCAGTTGGTTGTGACCTTTTTTTTTTTTTTTGGTCTCACCTTACCAAACTATAGAAATAAGTCTGGGTCAGCCCAGTCCCCCGTCATATCAACTACTTCCTCCGCCGCTGCAACCAGTGCATTGAGATCTAAACCTTTTTGACTGGAATTAAACAAACTTTCAAACTTGATGAAGCGAATTTGGTCACTGAAGGATTAGCTAAAAGTTGCAGTATACTTAGCTAAAATTTTCTGAGGGAGTATGTCCCAGAGGCCCACACTATATAGACCAGTTGACTTAGCCTTAGCTACCACTTTCACCTTACTCTGGTGCCCCTGATGTATCAGCAACATAATAGTAGCTATAGAAAAAGCTAGTTAATGCCATAGGCATAGCTAGCTAGGGGCAGGCACCATCATGCGTTCTTCTATGCGACCATATGCATCATCAAAAAATCCTAGGCTATAGTACACACGTACCGCAATGCTGAGCCATGACTAAGGACAAGTACCACACAAGACTGACAATTATCACGTGATCTATTTAGGGGAAGTCCCTTGGAATGTCCCTGCAACGCCCCAAGTGGACACAGGTGATACGCGGTTTTGAACAAAATTAATGTTGTTTAAAATGGCAGTCCAAGAAGGAGAGTGAGAGTAACGAGACTGAGTAATCATTAAGTCTTGTTGTAACTGGATTTCATTTCATGGTGAGGTGTACTTTAATGCAGAGGCCGTACACCGTTGTTGAAGTATGAAAGAACCCGTGAAAGACTATTATAGGGTCCGCAACGCGAAAAATCGATATCCTCCAATCAACTACCTAACTATTGTCATGTGTTAGGCTAAGTGTAACTTGAATAACACCAGCGTGGCAGCCAAGTTTGCCACTTTCTTCTGGTAGAAAACGATACAAATGTCTTAAAATCACGCGATTTTTCGTTGCAGCAGTTCGTAGGGTTCTTCGTATGCCACGATATTCACTCTCAACATTGTTCAAGTAGTCTACCATCAACTCAAAGTATTGGTGGTTTGATTATATTGGTCAGTTTCCGGTGGCAGCACGATATGTGCAGCTTTTTGGCGACAGACGAAATGTTTCTTGCTCTGGAGCACAGGACAAGCAGAGCAGCAACTGCGCCGTGGGTCAGCAATGACCAGTACTAGGTAAAGTACTTGCATGCAGAGTATGGTTATAACTGAAGCTTGTTAGCCATCTGGCTGAGCCATCTATATGCTAAAATTCGGCCAAAACGACGCGATTTTTGCAAACAAATACCAGAATGGTTGATACAACAGTGAGACGGTCTTCAACAGCAAGGATACGAAGCTTATAAACACCTAACAATACGGCCATCTCGCCCAGTAGACACATAAAGCAATCTAATGCATGAAATAGGCACTCACGTGATCGAAATTCACATCGCCGAAATACCCATGAAATCGCTTTCATAGGAACCATGCAGTGTACTCATTTCGTAAATATTTGTGTTAATTGTTCACTCGGGCGTGGTCTGGGCCAGTGCAGGTATATTTTATGCTGTGATGGCATAATAGGGAGAGTCTCAGACTGCTGCGCTAATCGAGATGCTGAACCTAATGCACACAAACTGATTGCCATTTGATTCCAAGTGATTTTAAGGTCATTGGAATAGATTATGGTTGTATTTTCCGCGATTTGAATTTCGATCACGTGAGTGCTTATTTCATGCAATGGATTACTCTATGCGTTTACTGGACGAGATAGCCGTATTGTTAGGTGTTTATAAGCTTCACATCCTTGCTGTTAAAGACTATCTCACTGATGTATCAACCATTCTGGTATTTGTTTGCAAAAATCGCGTCGTTTTGGCCGAATTTCAGCATATAGATTTTATTTTATTTTTTATTTTTTTTACCCGGGCTTGATGGACTGCCCTTGCCTACCACCCCCAGCACATAAATGGCCTGTGCTGGACAAACCGGGACTTTCTTAGTCCACGGCAAACTGAGACTCTGCCCGAATCAGCTCCACAATTGGGGGAGTCTTAACATAGTGACCGATGGATGAGCGGGCTCCGCGGATGCATTGTATGGAGGACCGCAAGAGAGAAAAAGATAGACAGCACCTTAACCACCCCATGACAACAGAGTAATCATCGCCCCACTTGTTTGAAAGTTGATGAGCCAAGCGTTGATAAAAAACAGAAGCCTCATGAGCCAGACCACCAGAGGCAGACATTACCAGGGGGGTAAAAGAGGCATGCTCCTCCTCACGAATTCTCTGAGCATACGCACGTTTCTTAATGTTCTCGTGCCTCCGATAACAGGAGGCCAGTGATGAGGACGCATTAGAAGCAGCCAGAGGGTTGAACACCCGCACATCCACAAAACATCTTTCACTTCTTCCACCCCAAAAACCATTCATGGCGATGTCAAGACGGGCACCATCTTGGATATTGGCAGAAGCAGGGTAGTCCTGCTGTGAAACCGGCTGGAGCTCTGGTTCAACAGCTACCTGAGAGCATACTTCAGTCAACAGGGTAGCAGTTAGATCTCTGATCTCATTGTGTCGGATAGAAGGTAAGCCACCCTTGGGACAGGATAAAGCATGCTCCACTGAAAAGGAAGTCCCACATGCACAGTGAGCAGGAGTCCGCTGAGGAGACCACCCATAACGTAGTGCCACGGCATCGTGAAACGCGGACTATTATTATTATTATTATTATTATTATTATTATTATTAATGGACAAAAATTGCTTGGCAGTACAAGACTGTCAAGCTAGGCCGCAGGCCTTTGAGAGTGCCCATATCTTGTTGTTCTCCATAAATCATCAAGATTCTTAAACAATGCCACAGTTGGTGCAGAAATAACATCTGCTGGAAGAGAATTCCACAAATTAACTACTCTGTTGGTGAAAAAATTATGCCTCACTAGCAGCCGAGATCGACTTATGCAGTGCAAAGCCATGTTCCTGTAGGGGCCGGGTGGTAAGCCAGTTGGAGGCCCCTTTGGCTGAGGCTAGATCTAAAGCGCGTTGAGAGGAGGGATCTAAGTGGGTACGCAAACTGGAAGATCTATCCGAATAGTTGGAAGATTTGGAATTGCGGATTGCGGACTTGCGAGATAGCTGTTCTGTTTTAACAATAGCCGAATTGATACCCCGGTCCAGAATGAATTGTGAAAGAGGCTCAGCAATGTGACACGAGGCTGAATACTCCTCAGCTGCAATAAGAGTTGGGTTTATGATACCCAAACCACCATATCGAGGTGGAAGGGCAAATAATTTACGGATTGTGTCATTTGGTGGAGAGCAACCCATCAAAGTAGGGATAAGTACCAGCCGGATGTAGATGGCTCAGCCAGATGGCTAACAAGCTTCAATTATAACCATACTCCGCATGCAGGTACTTTACCTAGTACTGGTCATTGCTGACCCACGGCGCAGTTGCTGCTCTGCTTGTTATGTGCTCCAGAGCAAGAAACATTTTGTCTGTCGCCAAAAAGCTGCACATATCATGCTGCCACCGGAAACTGACCAATATAATCAAACCACCAATACTTTGAGTTGATGATAGACTACTTGAACAATGTTGAGAGTGAATATCGTGGCATACGAAGAACCCTACGAACTGCTGCAACGAAAAATCACGTGATTTTAAGACATTTGTATTGTTTTCTACCAGAAGAAAGTGACAAACTTGGCTGCCATGCTGGTGTTATTCAAGTTACACTTAGCCTAACACATGACAATAGTTAGGTAGTTGATTGGAGGATATCGATTTTTCGCGTTGCGGACCCTAACTATTAATGCACTTGTCAATTTCATGCCCCACCCCCCCACCCCCGGGCGTCCCCACACTCCAGGTGGGGATTTGACATTGCTTCTTGTCCCCACCACTGGGGCAATTGACAGTTGTCCCGGGGCGGACCGATTTTCGGTAGTTGCATTTCTAAACAATAAAATCGCGCTTGCTATAGCTAATTTTACTAGCTACAGGGCAGGCTTATTACTAGTCGCATGCATAAAATATGCGCTTAGTCATCCTTGAGGTGTCGTCAAATCCCCTACTATAGGGGTGGGGACATAGTGGGGATTTGACAGCCGATTTTGCCCCAGTAGTGGGGAATTTGACACCACGATTTGTCAAATCCCCTGTATTCCCCACCCTCCCCGGGGGTGGGGGGGTGGGGCATGAAATTGACAAGTGCATAAGAGTCTGGAGTGGAGGTTAACGAAACTGATTAGATCGAGGATTAGATCAACATCGACACACACCGATTAACCGCATTTGCAGTATTTTAGAGTCCTGCCAGGCGAAAACTCCTAGTACTGTAGCTCCACTGCACTAGCTCGTATTATCTCATGGCGAGATTTTGTAGTGACAAGGTGTATGGACCAATTACCAAAAAACCGTGGCTATCTTATCATTTGCCACTTACATCATAGATAATATATGTCCGGAGGTATATATTATCTATGCTTACATCATCATCAGAAGTCTTGGGAACTTAAGTCAGATATTGATGTTTGTATGAAAAGGTATACCCATTCACATGTTCTGGTCTAAATTACTGAATTTATGTACAGTGAAACATGAAGAAGTTTTGCTGCATGGGATGGACATTATTTTGTTTAATCACGGAACACTGTCATTTTCACAAACTAACCTGTAGAACTAATTCACAGTGCTTTTGTTCAATTGTAACAATAATGTAGTGAAGGTTAATAATGGCTGTCAAGACATCAAAATAGATCAGAGTGTTCCTTTCCAAATATCTGGCATTCAATTCACCATAGAAAAAATAAGTGATTTTCAACCTTAAAATGACGAGCTTAAATTTCCTCTGATTTCCTTCTGCTATAGCTCATCTTAATCACTATTCACTGCTATTTCCAAATCTGGTTCGAAATCTGAGGTATCTATCACGTGTCGTGGGTTATTACACCTTTTATTGCATGACCCCAAAATGTTCAATACAAAATGTATGGGGGAATTTGCTACACCTGGTCAGTTTAGGCCATTTTGACAAGCCAAAATTTCCATGAATTGGAGGCATCATTGTACTCGCAGAGAGTTGCTCTACGTGTATCAAATTCAGAAAGTTACTGAACAGACTTGAGGTAGGTGGTACACGATAATTAATTTTTATTGATTTTTCAATTGAAATGTATTGGACACTGGCATTTTTGCCATGAACAAAAGTATAGCAAATGTCTGCAAACTTCTTGATATGCCTGTCTATTCAGGTCTCTGTGTAACAATGTCAACTGTTTAAATGAATAAAATGTTTATTTTTGTAGTGTGAACAGACTATTAGCCTTGCACATGCACACGCACATAATTGTATTAGGCACGATACAGAATCACGTGATTGTTGATGTTGTAATGACACGTTTATATGTGATTGATCCCGAATTGTACATGGTGTCAGAAGTGGGATCAACAGCACCCTACCAGTAAAAGACTGATGGCTACTGTGAATATCGACCCTCCCAAACCGTTCAACTTTAAAGATCCGGACGATTGGCCAAGATGGAAGAAACGCTTCCAGTTTCGCGAAGCGTCTGGCCTTTCAACTGGCAGTGAGTCACGCCAAGTCAGTATGTTACTTTACTGCTTAGGCGAAGAAGCAGATGATGTTCTGACTTCTACAAACATAACGGAAGAGGAGTATGAAAGGTTTGACGATGTATTGGCGAAATTTGACCAGTTTTTAAAGGTTCGACAAAATGTTATTTTCGAACGAGCAAAGTTCAACAAGAGAGCACAGCTGGAAGGTGAAAGTGCTGAACAATATATCACCACATTATATCACCTTGCTGAAACGTGCAACTACCGGAATATGAAGTCAGAGATGATTCGTGATAGATTAGTGGTTGGTATCCGGGATCAACGTCTTTCTCAGCAATTACAAATGGACCCCAACTTAACCTTAGAGCAGGCAAAAACTAGAATACGTCAAAAGGCAGCTGTTAGCCAACAGCAAGAGATTTTAAGGGAGAAACCAGAAGTGCTACCTACAAATGACCTAGGGGACATTAGGTACAAGCGTAGGAATTCTACTAAGGAACCAGAGAGCACGTCGTCACGTACTGAATCATTTAAAAACTGTACACGTTGAGATGTAGCTTGTTATAAATGCCACAGACGAGGACATTACGGTAGTATGTGCATGTCTAAGAGAGCAGCTGACACAGTGGAACTATACGATGACCCAACTCGGCCGTTAAGAGATGTTGAGGAAGAGGAAGATGACAATTTCCTTGGTGCTGTAACTACTCGACAACAGACACAGTGGCTAACAGAGCTCAGGGTAAATGATTTGCCAGTTACTTTTAAAATTGACACAGGGGCGGAAGTTGGCTAACAGAGCTCAGGGTAAATGATTTGCCAGTTACTTTTAAAATTGACACAGGGGCGGAAGTCTCAGCAATTAGTGAAGCCACCTTTACTCAGTTACAAAATGTCAAAATAGAGAAGACCACTAGGAGATTGTATGGTCCAGTTATGTCACCTCTGACAGTATTGGGACAATTTACAGCAAGTCTCACTTCCAAGCATGTTTCCTGTAAGCAGAATGTATTTGTGGTAAAAGATCTAAAGCGCAATTTATTGGGGCTGCCTGCTATCACATCGTTGAACCTGGTATCAAGATTAGATTCATTGCAACTCACAGCTAAGGAAATCCAGAGACAATATCCTCAGCTTTTCCATGGTCTTGGCACATTTGGGGAGGAGTATGAAGTGTCACTTGCAAAAGATGCCAGACCATTTGCGCTCCACACAGCCAGGAATGTGCCACTACCTTTACGCAATAAAGTGCAAGCTGAACTTAATCGAATGGAATCACTGGGTGTCATCTCCCCTGTTTGTGACCCCTCTCCTTGGTGTGCTGGCATGGTGGTGGTCCCAAAATCTTCAGGACAAGTGCAAATATGTGTGGACCTCAAACACCTAAATGAGAGTGTCCAGAGAGAATTTCACCCTTTGCCTAGGGTAGAAGAAACCCTTGCCCAACTCACTGGTGCTCAAGTGTTTTCGAAATTGGATGCCAACAGTGGGTTCTGGCAAATACCACTTGCCACAAAGTCACGTCTGTTGACTACATTCATAACTCCCTTTGGGCGTTATTGTTTCAATGTGTTACCCTTTGGCATTACCAGTGCCCCGGAATTGTTTCAACGTCGTATGAGCTCATTACTACAGAGATTGCCAGGAGTGGTTTGTATGATGGACGATGTCCTGATATTTGGCAAGGATCAAGGTGAGCATGATGCACGCTTAGAAACTGTGTTGAAGTGTTTGGTTTCGGCAGGAGTAACTTTAAACCCAAGCAAATGTGAGTTTTCCAAACCAGAAGTAAAATTCTTGGGACACATTATAAACCACAAGGGTGTCATAGCTGATCCTGCTAAGACAAATGCAATTCTTCAGATGAGCCCACACAAGAATGTGTCAGAGATGCGGCGTTTTGTTGGTATGACCAACCAATTATCCAAGTTCATTCCCTGCAGTGCTGACCTTATGAAGCCTCTAACTGAGCTACTCAGCTCTAAACGCACATACTTGTGGGGACCAAGTCAGAAAGAAGCTTTTGCCAAGGTTAAAGAGGTATTGACAAACACCCCACTTCTTGCACTGTACGACCCTAGTGCAGATACTAAGGTGTCTGCAGATGCATCTTCTTTCGGTTTAGGGGTAGTTATCCTACAAAGATCAGAAAGTAATTCAGAGTGGCGGGCCGTCTCCTTTGCTTCATGCACCATGACTGAGACAGAAATGCGCTATGCGCAAATTGAAAAGGAAGCACTGGCACTCACATGGGCCTGTGAGAGATTTTCTATGTACCTGTTGGGTAGGTCATTCGTCCTTGAGACAGACCATAAGCCATTGATTTCACTATTTGGACAAAAAAATCTAGATGCCTTACCACCACGGGTTTTACGATTTCGTTTACGCTTAATGCGATATGATTACCAGATAATTCATGTTGCAGGGAAAGCTTTACTCACTGCCGACACCCTTTCTAGAGCTCCCCTAAGAATAGAATTCTCAGAGTCCACTGATTTGCAAAAGGCAGTAGAACTGTTTGTTTCTACAGTGATGGAATCTCTTCCAGCAAGTTCTGATCGACTAGAAGGTATACGTCTATCTCAGAGTGAGGACCCTGTTTTGTCCCAGGTAATGCACTTTTGTCAAGAAGGGTGGCCAGCCAAGCACAGTCAAAAGTATGCTCAAACATTATTGGTGTATATGTAGTGAACTGTCTCTTCATAATCAATTACTTTTACGAGGTAATAGACTTGTGATCCCCATAGGGCTTCAGGATGACATTCTGCGTCGCATTCACCATGGTCACCAAGGAATTGTAAAATGCCGACTGCGTGCCTCAGAATCAGTTTGGTGGCCAGGGATATCACAACAAATCAGTACTATGATACAGAATTGTAAGGAGTGCTGCCAGAATTTCCAGCGTCACAGTGAGCCCATGATCCCGTCCACATTACCAAATCGTCCATGGGAAAAGATCGGAACAGATTTGTTTGAGTTTAAAGGTACTACATACCTGCTACTAATCGATTACTTCTCCAGGTATATTGAAATAGCAAATCTATCTGCTACTACTACAAAGAGTGTTGTTTCCGCCATGAAACCCATCTTTGCAAGGCATGGCATACCTGATGTGATTGTCTCAGATAATGGCCCACAGTATGCTTCCCAGGAGTTCAAGGATTTTGCTACAGCGTACGACTTCCGACACATCACAAGCAGTCCCTACCACCCCCAGGGAAATGGGGAAGCAGAAAGAGCCATCAAAACAATAAAGCACTTACTTAAATGTAATTGTGATCCTAATAAAGTCCTGTTGTCGTACCGATCAACTCCACTCTCCTGGTGTCGATTGTCTCCGGCCTAATTGCTAATGGGAAGACGAATTCGCTCCACTCTTCCTGTACCTAATGAGACATTAGTTCCCCAATGGCCTGACCTGCAAGAGTTCCAGAAAATTGATGAAAGTTTTAAACAGAAGCAGAAGAGAAATTTTGACCGACGGCATAGAGCCAGAGAACTGCCAAGTTTTGATGTTGATCAACCTGTATTTATTGCTACCAGGGAAGGCACTGACACTATACCAGGAAGAGTAGTTCAAGAGACTAGAAACAGGTCTTACGAAGTTCAGACACCCACAGGAGTTGTCAGACGAAATAGAAGTAACCTTCATGCTAGACCTGAAGAATGTCCAACTGAACCCTCTACAGAATCCCCTACTACAGAAGACAGGCCTGAAACAATGCTACAAGCTAGACCAGAGTTTGTCAAAAGTCCGGTTGTCACCAGATCACGAACTGGAACAAATATATGCCCTCCTGACCAACTGAACTTATAACTTGAGAAAGGGGGATGTAGTGTGAACAGACTATTAGCCTTGCACATGCACACGCACATAATTGTATTAGGCACGATACAGAATCACGTGATTGTTGATGTTGTAATGACACGTTTATATGTGATTGATCCCGAATTGTACAATTTTGTGATAAATTTAAGTGTATTGCATTTAATGCTCACCTATCTGTTTTTACAGGCAATCTAGTCATAGTGATTCACCCACTAACAGTGGATGTGGTTGTAATACTTAACTCTGGACCAGGTAGGACCTTTATTAGTATTGTGAATTTCATATGTTTGGTCTCTTGTGTTGTCAGATTACCAAGCAAGTTGTGTTTTGTGGTGACCATAAACCTAGCTCTAGTGATAATTGGCCAGTTGTCTGATTAGCAGCTTTGACTTCAGGTGTGTGTACAAGCTCACAGCAATTGCTTTATAAGTTGTACTTTTATGCACTAGTGTAACTTAATGTTATTTAAGATCAGGTATTGGTTGTAAAATGGGTTAAACAATATTGTCAGGTATTCACTTAGCTTAAAAGTGGGAATTGGTACAATTGCAATCCTGAATTTCCTGTTGTATAGCTAAGAAATATATTTACCATGTTGTACATTCTGTTTGGTGGCCACTTGTTGTTTGACAGGTCTCATGTTTACGTACTTAGGCACCAAAACACATTTATGTTACCTCTGGTACACAGTGGCGGATCTAGAAATTTCAGAGGGGGTTTCAGATTCCATTCAACTTCAGCCTAGCAAAAAGTCAAAGATCAAAAAAAAGAGGTCACAACCTGCTGTAGAACGTCGTAATTGTGATTTCAAAGGCTAAAGTATGAAATTTTTCATTTTACACCCATATGACGACTCGTCAATAAATTTTGGGCATGCTATTTCCAGAGAGGGTTTCAGCTGAAACCATTGCAACCCCCCTGTATCTGCCACTGGTACACCAGATTCACTTATAGTCTTAAATATAATTTTTTAAATGTTTAATTTAGTGCCTGCTTGTTCTTTTACAGGGCTCACTTAATGTTGTGTCATCATGCAGATATCCAAGAAATAATCACTTGGTGTTAAACTGATGTTTATTAAATTTTTGTTATGTGTTGTAATAGCATTGTTATATGTTTACTCTACCACAAGAAATTTTCATGAATTTTGCAGCCATCTTATCCACAATTAGAATTGCCTCATTTGTTCTGTCACGGCAGTTCACACTTCCACAAAGCACCATCAGTTTAAGGTGGAGTGTAGTGGCTTTCATTATGTACGTAAACTAATGTAGGGCAACAAAGTATTGTCTGGATTGTGGTTTGTGACTGTACATGAGTTTTCAGTGGTCATTCCACACAACTTACAAAATATTTCTTGAATCATAAGTGGTGCATGGCACTAAATGGAGTATTGACTAATGATTTATGGTGTCTGTACCTTCTTCACGCTTTCACACTTTGTTTTATAAGACATCTGCCGATTATAAACGCTCGCATGGGGCGTGGCACTAAATGGACTCTAAAAGATTTCTGCTCAAAACGCCTTCCCTAGGGAACTTACGGGTCTGCACGCTTTCACAACCTGTTTGTCAGACATTAGGGCTTGTGTCCACATCGTGTCTTTAAAAGTTATTGTAGGGATTACAGGTTTGAATGGAGAAAATGCGCGTAGGGCCAACCAGAATTAGATAATGTCAGGCCTAGATGGCCGGTACAAACACAGGTAAGATGACTGGTATAACGTGACGATACGTGTAACACAAGGTAGAGAAATAAAGTAAAATATGTCTAAATATGGCTATATTCTTTATTTTAGTTAGCACATATTTATCGAATCACGTATTGTGGTTGTTGGTGGTATTAAGTATTCATCGAATTACATTTAGTAGATGCTGGTAGTATCACTATTACTGCGGTTCTAAGAGACCTTGCGCGACAACAAAACAAGCGAAAATCACGTGCACAAGATTTCGTCCAATCAAATCAATTCATTTTTGAAGTTCAAATTATAATTATCGCACGTGACGTAATTGTTGTCGCGCAAGGTCTCTTAGAACCGCAGTAACTATATTTTTGGCAGGTGGTCAAGTTGTTTAATCACGTGATCAGGTGCACGTGATCCCCTCTCAACGCAGGTCGGTGACAAGCACGTAGCTGCTATTGCGTTTTCGAGCCTTTGTTGTAATCTGTATGGCTCGATGTAGGATTTTTGGCCCCTGCAGCTAACTCGAGCCTATCTGGACGAGAGTTCCATAGCCCGTGCTGTGGAGAAGGATCTGACCTTTCACCTTATTCCTTGTTTATTAGGAGTAAGGGAGTATGTGATGGAATTCGTAGAACGGGGTTGGGAGTGGTGGGGCACTTTTACGGACGACGACGATCACACGAGCCAACAAATGGCGCCTTCTGCATCACGTGCGTAACTGGCTGGAGGCATGCGTGATTCTTTTTGTGCTAACCACAGTTAAGCTATTAACCTCCATTTAGCACATATTCATCGAATCACGTATTGTGGTTGTTGGTGGTATTAAGTATTCATCGAATTACATTTAGTAGATGCTGGTAGTATCACTATTAACTATATTTTTGGCAGGTGGTCAGGTTGTTTAATCACGTGATCAGGTGCACGTGATCCCCTCTCAACGCAGGTCGGTGACAAGCACGTAGGTCGCCTTTGATAGGCACTGTTAAACGTTAGCGCCATATGGTTAGCACGTGTGTCTGCCTATTCATGGCTACCTGGCCACCTCTGTAAACCGTGCCAGCAGCGCAGTTTAGGAGCTGCAAATTGCTATTGGTTGTTGATACTGGCCGGTATAGAAAGGAATATATTTCAAAACGTTAAGTGAGTGATGTTGTATCAGTGCCATGCCCCGCTGGTCTGGCGAGCAATCCGCTGTCAGCGGACTGCCCCAGCTTCATCGATACTTAGCTGCGTGACACTACAGCCTTTGTTTGATTGAAGTTTTATGGTCATAGTTATGACTTATGCTAAGACTGCTTGCTATAGGTGTGTCACCAGCGTGGTGCAAAGTTGGCAGTATCAGTATCCGTAGCTATAGCTTGTTATTAATCTATAATGTACGTGTGTATGCAAGTGCGTTTTAGTGGCTGCATGGCCTGTTGGATTTTAGCACTGTAGTCATGTGATGACCTAGCTGATGTGCAGTTGCGCTCTGTCCCCAGCTCGCAGTGCAGTCATAGTGAGTAATATTGGTTCACCTATTTGTGCACTCTTGACACAATCATAATTGACATGTTCCCCGTATCCGGAGAATTGAGGCACAGCCCAGTCTGATGTGTCTATGTGTCACTAATCTGATACTGCTTAGGGCAATCTCACATCTCTATTTATAGTGTAAGTATGTGTGTTAACCATGCCTGGTGTGATTTCAATAAACTAGTGCATGATACCGCTGGCATGTGGTAATGATCAAATACCTTAGTACCACTTTGTCTTGTTGCCTGAAGTAGTGCTACTAGATCTAGACTCACTCGGTTGCTTTGTTCGGTGGTCACCATAGCTGTTATAGTGTGCTGCTTATCTGTCACATCCTGACTAGCTGGATATAGAATATTCTAGTCTGTTTTTTGTTTGTTTTTCTTTTTTGATTGCTAGGAGTTCTAGTCAAGGTGTTCCAGCAAGTGAGCTGTACTAGTCGCAGCTGGTCATCTTGATTATTGGTTATTGATTTAGCTGATATGTGTGTACTGTACATGTGCTACTGAACATCGCTGCCACATCTAGCTACAGCAAATAATATAGTCTGGTGCTAACGCTCAAGTTGATGACTGACTACACTGTGCTGGTCACTTAGCAGGTATAGTCATATGCTCTCGGTGTAGCTGAAGCGTGCTTAAACTGTGGCCACAGCTGCTGCAAGTCCTGCCATTTAGTGGTAGTGATTAGCTGATGTGTCACTGTACCATGCTACAAATGTAGCCGTCCTGTCATTCAGTTAAGTGCAGTAACTGATATGCTACTGTATAGGCAACTGAGTAGCCATTTTGTTTACTGCCATCGATGTTGTGATGCATAGCTGATACATATCTGTAGTGAACTGTGCTATACCACTGTATAACTGTCAAATATACTGCAAATGACACTGTCAGGTGCTATCGTTATAGCTGATGCAGGAACTAGGCCTTTATGATCAGTGTGGGTGAAGAGGAGTCGTTAGAGCACATGGTTGGACATGCTAAGTATGTAAGATTTTGCAGAGATCAAAGCCCAACCTCATGCGATTGCTATGGCCACTGTACTGCATTACTGACATAGTTGTCTCACCCACTGTGACTGATACTGAGTGATAGTGATGCAGTCAGGTGAGAAAGCTCATAGCTGCCCTGTGCTGTTACTATCTGTAAGATCTGTCGATGGTGCAGGTATAAATAACGCAACTAATGTGTAGCCGCAATCGTGATGTGGTCAGGATTATCTATCCTGGCATGGCTGTTACGTCTGCAACTAATGCGTCAGGTGTTTTCAGTATGCAGTTGAAATTCCTGACACTTCTGCTGTACATTATTCGTAGCAATCTATCTGATGTGTGGATGTAGGGTCATGACAAAGCCAGATGTCACATCTACTACAATTGATGCAGTCAGATGTAACAATATACCTGATATATGTGACTGCACAGTGCTACTGATGTAGCTGTTGTGTCCACTGAAGCTGCAATTGATGTAGTGAGTGTGTGTGGTTACACTCCTGATATTTCTGCTACCTCCACTGTAATTGATATAGTCTGATGCTAACAGTATAGACTGTACAGTGCTACTGGTGTAGCTGTCCTGATCATGATGCAGTCAGGTGATGATATAGCTGATATGTAGCTGCCCTGCTGAAGTTTCTACCACCTCCGCTGTGACATGTTCCTATGTAACAATATAGCTGATGTGTGGCTGTTGCTACAGTGCATGGTAATAATGTATAGCAGTACTATGGCTGTCCCATTTTTCTTTTTTTTTTACCACTGATGTAGTCAGAAGCTAGCAATATAATGACTGTACAGTGTTGTTGACGTAGCAACTACAGCTGATGCATGCAGTATAGCTGTCGTGTAAATGTGTGATGACAAGAGGTCACGTTCACTGTGATTGATAGTCAGGTAGCTGATGTATACATGATTGTACTGTGATACCAACATAGTTATCACATTAATTTTATTAAAATTGATGTTGCATCATTCATGTTTGAGAGCTACCAATGTAGCCCATGTTTGAGTACTATGGATGTAGCCCACGTTTACTGATGTAGCTCATGGTTGAGTGCTATCGACATAGCTCACGTTTGAGTGTTACTGGCGTAGCTCATGTGTGATTGCTACTGACATCACTCATGTTTGAGAGCTGCCAACTTACCTCATCTGAGTGCTACTGACATAGCTCATGTATGGCTGCAACTAATGTAGTTCATGTCTGGTGCAGCTCGTGTTTGAGTGTTACCAGCTTACCTCATTTGAGTGCTACAGACTTACATAGCTCATGTCTGGGAGCTCCTGTCTGGGTACTATCAATATAGCTCATGTCTGAGTGTTACCAATGTAGTTTCTGTTTGAGCATCAGTGATGTAGCTCATGTAAGCATGTTTGAGTACTACCAACATGGCTCATGATCATGTCCACATAATGCTAATGATATAGCTCATGTTTGAGTGTTACTGACATAGCCCATGTTTGAGTGTTACATGGACGTAGATCATGTTTGAGTGCTACCAACACAGCTCATGTCTGAGTGCTACTGATGTAGCTCATATTACCAGCTTACCTCTTTTGAGTGCTATGTACCAAGTAGCTCATGTACGAGTGCTACTAATATAGCTCATGTTTGAGTGTTACCAAACATAGCTTATGTCTGAAATTGAGTGCTACTGATGTTCGTAGCTCATGTTTGCAAGCTACTGATGTAGCTCATGTTTGAGTACTGCTGATGTAGCTCATGTTTGTGTTTGAGTGCTACCAACATAGCTCATGTCTGAGTTTAGTAGCCCGTGTTACCGACTTGTATAATTACCTCTTTTGAGTGCTACTGACATAGCTCCTGTCTGAGTGCTATTGATATAGCTAATGTTTGAGTACTACTGACTGCTCGTGTTTATGTGCTACCAAGATAGCTCATGTCTGATACTGAGTGCTACTGATGTTTGTAGCTCATGTTTGCTTGCTACTGACATAGCTCGTATTTGAATGCTACCAGCGTACCTCTTTTGAGTGCTACTGATGTAGCTCATAATTGAGTGCTACTCACTCTTGAGTGTTTGCAATGTAGCTCATGTTTTGAGTGCTACTGATGTAGTTCATGCTTGAGTGCTACCAATATGTTTATGGTGGAGTTCTACTGTTGTAACTCATGTTTGAGTGCTACCGACATAGCTCATGTGTGAAAGCTTTTAACTTACCACATAAATAATGGATGCTACCGATGTAGCTTGTGTATGGGTGCTACTGATGTAGCTCATGTCTGGGCACTACCAATGTAGCTCATGCCTGAGTGCTACCGACGTATAGTAGTTCGTGTTTACGTGCTACTGACATAGCTCGTATTGTGAGATGTAGACTCATGTTTGAGTACCAACTTACCTCATTTGGGTGCTAGCAACATAGCTCATTTCTAGGTGTTATAGCTGCTCATGTCTGGCTACTAGTGATGTAGCTCATGTCTGAGTGCAACTGACAGCTCATTTTGGGTGTTACCAACATATTGAGTGCTACCGATGTAACTCAGATTTGGGTACTACCAATGTAGCTCATGATCATGTTTGAGAACTGCTGACATAGCTCGTTTGAGTGCTATACCGTCTTAACTCATGTTTCGGTGCTGCTGACATAGCTTATGTGTGAGTGCTACCAATGTAGCTCATGTTTGAGTGCTACCGGCGTAGCTTATGCTGTGTGAGTGCTACCGACATGGCTCATGTTGTGAGATGTAGCTCCTGTTTGAGTACCAACTTGAGTGCTACCAACATAGCTCATGTCTGGCTACAACTACTGATGTAGCTCATGTCTGGGTGCTACTGACAGCTCATGTCTGGGTGTTACTGACATATTGAGTGCTACTGATGTCACTCAGGTTATTACCGACGTACTTCATGTTTGAGTGCTACCAATGTAGTTCATATGTGACTGCTACCAATGTATTTTTCTACAGTTGTGACTCATGTTTGAGTACTACCGACATAGCTCAAGTGTAAATGCTTTTAACTTACCACATTTGAGTGCTACCGATGTAGCTCATGTATGGGTGCTACCGACGTAGCTCCTGTCTGGGTATTACCAATGTAGCTTATGTCTGAGTGCTACTGATGTATAGTAGTTCAGTTTGAGTGCTACTGACATAGCTCATACTGTGAGATGTAGCTCATGTTTCAGTACCAACTTACCTCATTAGAGTGCTACCAACATAGCTCATCTCTGGGTGCTATACGTATCTGGCTACTAGTGATGTAGTTCATGTCTGGGTGTTACTGACATATTGAGTGCTGCTGATGTACCTCAGGTTTGGGTACTACCAATGTAGCTCATGTTTGACTGCTACTGACATAGCTCATGTTTGCAACATAGCTAGTGTTTTACTGAGTGCTACCAATGTAGCTCATGTTTGAGTGCTACCGTTGTAGCTCATGCGTGAGTGCTACCAACATGGCTCACATTGTAAGATGTAGCTGATGTTTGAGTACCAACTTACCTCATTTGAGCGCTACCGACATAGTTCATGTCTGAGTGCTACTGACAGATCGTGTCTGGGTGTTAATAACAAATTGGATGCTACTGACGGCTCAAGTCTAGGTGTTAATGACATATTGAGTGCTACTGATGTAGCTCAGGTTTGGGTACTACTGATGTAGCTCATGTTCGAGTACTATTGACATAGCTCATGTGAGAGTCCTACCGATGTAGCTCATGTGTGAGTGCTGCCAATGTAGCTGATGTTTGAGTGCTACTACCGTTGTAGCTGATGTTTGAGTGCTACCGACGTAGCTGGTGTTTGAGTGCTGCCAACGTAGCTGATGTTTGAGTGCTACTGAAGTAGCTGATGTTTGAGTGCTACCGACGTAGCTGATGTTTGAGTGCTACCGACGTAGCTGATGTTTGAGTGCTACTGACGTAGCTGATGTTTGAGTGCTACTGACGTAGCTGATGTTTGAGTGCTACCGACGTAGCTGGTGTTTGAGTGCTACCGACATAGCCGATGTTTGAGTGTTACCGATGTAGCTGATGCGAGTGCTACTGAAGTAGCTGATGTTTGAGTGCTACCAACGTAGCTGATGTGAGTGCTACCGACGTAGCTGATGTTTGAGTGCTACCGGCGTAGCTAATGTTTGAGTGCTACTGATGTAGCTGATGTGAGTGCTACTGAAGTAGCTGATGTTTGAGTGCTACCAATGCAGCTGATGTGAGTGCTACCGACGTAGCTGATGTTTGAGTGCTACCGACGTAGCTAATGTTTGAGTACTACTGATGTAGCTGATGTGAGTGCTACTGAAGTAGCTGATGTTTGAGTGCTACCAACGTAGCAGATGTGAGCGCTACCGACGTAGCTGATGTGAGTGCTACCGACGTAGCTGATGTGACTGCTACTGACGTAGCTGATGTTTGAGTGCTACTAATGTAGCTGCCAATCCACCTGTCCCCAACTGAACCAGGCCTAGCTATCATTCCCCTTTTCCCTCCCTCCTAGGGGCTATACTTTAAAATGTGGGATCCAACCAGCTTAATTTGCGGTCAACCAATCCATAAATTCCTTTCAAAAGAAAATTCCAGCAATCTTACCCTAAAAAGGCCAGGTACCCTCTACGCCTACCTCCAGGATGTACTATATTTCACTCCCTTCCTGTGTGAAGGGAGGAGAATGAGTATAAAATTGATGACTGGTTAGTGGGGACTTCCGGTGGTAGGTGATAACTCACTCGGCGAGACGATACTGGAGCATCTACCGATACAATCAGTTGTGATCTGTGTGTGCCACCGCGGCTAGAGCACTATTGATCAAACTAGTGCCGGAAACTTTCTTGAGAATCTTCCTGGTCACATTCTTACGGTTATCACTGTGGTTCGCGGGGTAAAAGTAGAAGTTGATACCCTATTATTCATCACGATATCATTCCGTTTGAGGTAGAGATGAAATATCATTGCTCTCCGTCTCGCACTTTTACTCGCACTTTTACTCGCACTTTTACTCGCACTTTTACGCACGACGAGTTGAAGTTCGATCACACGAGCCAACAAATGGCGCCTTCTGCATCACGTGCGTAACTGGCTGGAGGCATGCGTGATTCTTTTTGTGCTAACCACAGTTAAGCTATTAACCTCCATCAAGGTCGCAAGAAAACGATGACGACTAAAGATGTTTTTATTACGTAACGAAATACAAATCCATGTTGCATAATCCAGGGCTAATATTGCAAAACCGACCCTACACGTAAATAACTCACAGTAGTGGCCGCGTCTTTTAATTGGGCGTGCGCTTCGTAGTTTCTTGGCCGCGCGCCTCACTACCGTGAGTCTTGATAATTATATATCCTGTGCAGTATTTATATATCTGGTGGGGTATTTATATATCTGGTGCAGGATTTATATATCCGGTGCAGTATTTATTAATCAGTAGCAGTATTTACTAATCTGTAGCAGCGTTTATAAATCTGCAGTTGCCATTTAATACTGTGATTTTGACTTAATTTTGAGACAAACAGCGCCCCAGGTGACTTTTAACATGTCTAACCTAATAGAGTGACTCACTGTACAGTTGACTGCTCTAACAGAGTGACTGCACTATTAGAGTATCTCGATCGTACACTTGCTACAGGTAGTGTGCAGGCCTCAAATGGAGTATGTATGCAAAAAGTAAATTACATTACAAAAATAGTTTAAACAGTCCCTTTGTTTAAATCGTACAACATTATCTGGTAAAGAGTTATACTGCTTGGGAAATAAGAATTTGCATTCGTAGTAGTTCTTGCAGATAATTATAAGATCTCTTTGAGTGTCCATGGTTGCAAGAACCAGGTACACTGTTAAAACGAGGTGTTACAGGTACACCCATCGTAAAGGTGTTCATGTACACCCATGGTATTTACAACACCCTAGGGGAGTATTGTAGCACTTGGGGTGTTATTGAACACCACAAATGTCATTTTACTCCCCAATGATAGCTAAGCCACTGTAAGGGTGTTTGCCTACACCTAGGTATATTGAAACCCACAATTGGATGCTTCTATTGAAAATTAGGTTATAAGTACAGTTTGCTAACTTCTATAAGAGTGACTTGGAAACAACTATGTGGTAAGTATAAGGTGTTGCAAAAATATTATTGCGTACTGCTAATGTGCTTTGTTGTTGGTAGTCATTGAGTATAAATTGAAATCAACATGAAGGTTACTGGAATGCTATAGCAAGCCTACATTTCTTTTCAACAAAATGCCACCATGGAGAGCACTAGAACACCCTTAGGGAGTGTTGCAATGCCCTTGTAACACCTTTTAGTTGCTCCTAGAGCACCCCTGGGGAGTACTACAACTCCCTTCAAAGGAGTTTAATTTAAACAGCAGTTAGAACTCCCCCAAAGGTGATTGGATTACACCCTATTTTTAACAGTGTACATTGTCTTTGTTGTGATCTGTCTTATATGCTCATTCCAGATGGGTACTTCTTAATCTTTTCATTCTTGTAATACTTGTAATTGTAATATTTAAACAGGGATTCCACTCAGTGAAAAACACTGATTTTCAGTGGAGCCCTGCGAAACAAGCATACATACATACATACTGTATGTAGTAAGATGGGGTTTGCCTTATAAGTGACTCTAAGAAACTTGCATTTGGGGGCATTAAAGTATGTTCTATTTCTTGGCACATTGTTCCAGGATTTTTAAGTCAGCTTGTAAATGGTGGCAATCATCTGGTGTTGTGATTGCTGTGTACAATAGTACATCATCAGCATAAAGTTTTGTGCTGCTTTTTGTACCCTTTGGTAGGTTATTTATAAAGCATAGGAACAATAAAGGAGCTAGGACAGTACTCCTGAGGTGACATTGGTTGCAGAGCTGTAATATCCAAATAACTAGGCATGAGGCTATTATGCTCCAAAAGTTGAGTATTATACTTTTGAGCAGTGCTCAAAAATCACCTATTATGCCTTTGAGAATCACCCATTATTCCCAAAATTATGTCACCATAATTGGCTAAAAATGCCAGTTTATTGCTGTATCACACCATTTTCATTGATGTTTAAGCTTCAAATAGTCTTGAATGCTTAAGCTGGTTGCTTTATCAGAGTATTTCATTTCAATGTGACTGTTTTATTAGAGTAAATAATATTCAGTGACTGTTCTATTAGAGTATCTCGATTTTATTAATGGAATTGTGCAATCTGCAGATTTTCCTACTGTTAAACTTTATAGTCACCTCAAAAATAATGCTAGCATAATTCCTGATTCCCACACATACCTATTATGCCCGAATTATGCCGGCATAATTGCTGCATTCCTACTAATAACACGCATTAGTATAGCGGCATAGCACAAAAATTGTGCACTTTTCATAAAAGCATTAAACTTTCCACATATGTAGTACTCCCCACGACATAAATTTTTTGATATAGTGCCATCGCAAATTTGACCTTTGGTGACCTTTATGGCCATTTTTGTTTGGAAATTTGATCCTTTTTGTGTTTGTCTCCCTGAGGCATTAATTCTTATTAAAACATGATGCCAAAATGAACATCTTGTTGAATGAAACAACTTAGTTTTTATTTGAAGTTAATAGGTGATTTGATTCCAAAGTTAGGATCATTTATATTAAACATGAATTTTGAGATAATTTACCACCCCAAGGGCAGGTAAATTCAGAGAATTTTGCGGCTAACAAAAGCAATTATAACTTCAAAATGGAATTACCAATTAACTTCAAATAAAACCAAGTTGTTTTGTTCAAAAATATCTTTACTTTGGTATCATGTTTTAACACATCAATCACTGCCTCAGGGAGCTAAAGACAGAAATGATCAAATTTCTGGGAAAAAAATGGCCATAAAGGTCTGGCACTATATCAAAAAATGCATGTCATGAGGAATACTGTTTATGTGGAAAGTTCAATGCTTTTATGAAAAAGTGCACAATTTGGCTAATTAGGGCTGAAACAAATACTACTATTCGGAGAGTACTCGTTAAGGATTTGGTACTCAAGTACTCATTAAGATCACGTGACCCAGCTCACATGATGTATTTGTCATCAGGGAGTGACACAATGGAGGCTGTAGAGATTTGATTAGCATTTTTTTTGTCAGGGACACTAATATCAGTGCTTTAATACAGTGTGTGTATCATTGTTGTTACTTGAAAAGCTGTAAACTGTTTAAGGTTGGTACAAAGCATGTCAAATGGGTATGACTACAAATAGCTAGTAATCGTGAGTACTTGATCATTAACTCTAGAGAGTACTCAAATACTAAAAAACAATGATCGTTTCAGCTCTATAGCTAATTTTGGGGGCTACGCTGCTATACTACATGTTGAGCTCTTTGATATAAAAGTTTTCTAGCCAGGATAAAAGGTCACCTCATATACCATCATAATAATCAAGTTTTTCAATTAGACAGGAATGGTTGAATTTTACAAAAGCCTTGGAAAATTCTAAAAAGATTATACATATTATTGTCCTGGTTTCTTGTCAAGTCATTGATACTTAGAAGTAACTGAGTTTTGCAGGATTGCCCTTGTCTAAAACCATGTTGGTTATCACCTAGTACTTGATGTGTGTTAAAGTGAGAAAAAATGTGTGTATATATATAAATGATATTGATGTGTTTGAGAAGCTCTTACAACAAATGCTGCTTAGTGATATAGGATGGTAATTTCTAGGATTGATGTGATGGCTTTTTTATGAGCAGGGACAATGCGTGTTTACTGTTTTCCACTCTGCTGGTACATGACATTGCTACAAAGAAGCTAAAATCATTGTGAGGACTGGGGAAAGTTCTAGGCTAAGTTGTTTCAACAGGCATGTAGGTATATTATCTGGGCCAGTGGCCTTGTGATATCTAATAAACTCTTTACTCCATGCATGTCAATAGTGATTGGAACAATATCTGAAACAGGAGATTCTTCCAAGGTTGGTGGTGCTGACTTTTTATCACTGAAAACGGATGAAAATAGTTGTTGAGAATTTCTGCCTATCTAGGATGCCTGTATGTACTATCACTGTTATCATTTCTTTGGCTTTTAAATATATATTAGACCATAATTTTTTGTCATTCTCACCAATAACACATAGATTTTCTTTAATTTGTAATAAGCTTGCCAGTGGTTGGGAAATTGTGATAGCTTTGCCAGGTTGTACAATCACTGTTTCTTGTGGGATAGGCACCGAATGTGTTATGTTTCTATTTTACTATTATTTTAAAAGTTATGGATTTGGGCAGAAGGTGATTATTATGTGATTGTTAATAGCTAACAAAAAATGCACACAAGAGAACTAAGGCATACATTTAATATTATCAGTCTGCATGTCAGTAACAGGTGGTAAATTGACAAAACTTTCCTTAATATTGCCAATGATACAGTCTTTTGGATCTCAACAAAAAACAATTAACTTATTTGGCAACTTGTTCAAGATGTCAGCTTGTCCATGCTTGACTATAAGCTCCAATGATAATACTACAGCTGTGCCCTACATTCTGTGTATTTCATCTTGCAATATATATAAATACGATACTTAGTCAAATGGGGTGCAGTGATTCCACCAATTTCACGCATATTCAGTCTTAAAAGCTTTACAAAGATGCCAGTGGACAAGTTTTATTATTATGAAAATTTACATCATATACAAATATGAGGGAAAAATAACTATCTGAATTCATACCATAGTTTCAGATTATTGATGGTATACTCAGTCAAAAATTTTCGTGTAACTTAAGATAACACTCTTTTGTATCTTAGGTATTAGTCCATTGTAACATATGTTCAAAAATTTAAAACATTTCTCCAGGCACAAAGGAACTGATCCAGGGCAAGGGGGAGAATGACTACCCATGCACATCTTCCATATTTTCTGCAATTCAATCTTTAGTATTGGTGATGTTACCCTGTACATAAATCTACTGTCACCTGGAATAGCCACATATACTATCTTGTGTAGATCGTCTACACAAACAATATTTGGGCAATTGTGTGGGATGTATCTGTTTTATTATTTATTATTATTATTTTTGATTAATCACAGAAACATGTTTATAAAGTACGTACTTGAACTGGTAAAACCATTCTAGCTTGGAGTGCTACCCACACTGAGAGCTGAAGAGCTTTACTTAAGTGGTTCCCAATGGAGCAGTCTTCTGTAACAAGTTAATATATATATTTGAGATTCAAAAGTTCCAAAAAACCCTGAAGTCTCTTAGTAACAGAGCCAAGAGCTCCAATCACTATAGGAAACATCAATGTTTTTTCTGCCATAGTCTTTCTAGCAGCTCAGCAAAAAGTTATGGGATGTGTATAACAAAATTAAAGTTATAGTCTCAAGTTCAACTTGAACCTGGAAGACTTACGTAGATGTCTTCTAATGATTGTGGCTGTTTGCAAAACAATAGTCTTCTGCAGCTGGTGGACCTTACGTTCCTTCACTTGTAAGCTATAGTCATTTGGAAAGATGGAGTCAGATATCGTCCCTAGTGCTCCAAAAATAAGAGGTATAGTTTGAATGGTAGTGTTCCAAATCTGTTGAAGTTTAATCATTAAATCCATATACTTTTCCACTTTTCCTTCTACTTCGTCAAACATTCCTGTCCATAACACATGTTACATCATTTACCTCTTTATTGATGAAGATTATGTCAGGGTGCTATGCTGATATTACTCGATCAGTAACAATGTTTAAATTGTATAAAACTTTGTAATTGACATTACTGGTTCAGTATTGTGCTTCCACCAGTCTTGTGATTGTTGAAAGCCACAAGTACCACACAAATTCCAATGAACTACAACTGCAATGGCATTGTGGCGGTTGAGATATATGGTCTGCATCATTGCTGGACATTTTGCTACTATGTGTTCAATGCTTTCTGGAAACTGACCACATTTCCTGCAAAGATCACTGTTGGCAGTTCCTAAAATATGACACGCTAGCCTGTTAATGCAAAGTGCCTAATCCTAAGCTGCTGTAATTAATGCCTCTGTAACAGGCTTGAGTACACAACATGTTTACTGTGAATACCATTAAATAATAAGGGATAGATGAGATTGTTGTTTCTCACCTACTTTATTTAGATGACCTGAAATATTTCTACATTGTATTCAAAATCAGAAGAGGATATGACCACATTAGTAAACACAGTGAGGATTGTCTCTGATGACATCAGAATGAATTTTAGCTGTAGTAAATGTGCAACAATAGCTATAAAACGTGGTAAAGTGACTGACTGTACCAATTTTGAACTTCCTGGAGGCACTATTGAAGCCCTGTCTATCTCATCCACCTACAAGTACTTGGGAGTATTAGAAGCTGATGGCTTTCAGCATAAAATCAAGAGTGATTACATTTATTACAACATATATATAAGCAGTGATTACAGGAAATTTTAAGCCTCAATTGAGTGGACGTAATCAGATTGTAGCAGTGAATAGTTTTGCAGTACCAGTTATCCATTACACAGCAGGTATTATGAACTGGACCATGGATGATCGTACTATGATTTTGAATTGTTTAACATGGAAGTAAATGACTCCTCCATCCTAAAGCTGACATTGACTGCCTGTGTGTACCTTGAATACTTGGTGGAAGGGGCTTAATTTATGACACTGTGTGTATTGAGAAAAGCTCTTTGTTAGCTTATGTTACTAGAGCTGAGGAACCAATTATGAAAAGTCAAACAACACTTAATGTCCCAGAACACCTGAAATTCTTCAGTAACAAAGTCATCTACTGTGGCTCAACATGTTGAACAATGGCACAATAAATCTTTACATGGCCACTGGCCATGTTTGTTACTGGAAAGAAATTCTCATTCATCTATGTTAATCCAAGCTTAAATAATGAACTAAGGATAAGTAGTTACTTACAACACAAATTTAAATGTTAAAGTATCTTAGTATCTGAGTTGTATACTCAAAAGAACGGACTTCTGCATTTTTGCCACTGTGTTTCTAGAAATGTCAATAGTTGATAGATAGTGTACTAAATCAGATGGAGTGGAGCCAAAGGCCCCAATAATAATGAGAACAACCCTGGATGATGTGTGCCACATTTTATAACTTCAATCTGAAGATCCCGGTACTTAGACAGTTTTTCTCCTCAGTTTTCTCTGATATTCTTGAGTCTCCAAGTATAGAGATATCAATAAGGTATGTTCTCTTCTGCTATGGAATAGATAAAACTATACCCGGTCTATTATGATGGAGACTCCTATCTGTAATAATGATGAAATCTCATAATATCTGTAAGTTACAATAGGAGTTAGACAACAGTCTTACTAGTAGATGATTTCACCACTTGTTGACCTCATCAAATCCAACAGATCTACACAACTGCCAGTGTACAAATAAAGCAACCCGATCATGGTGAGTCTTATATTGGGCTTGTGCCAAATATGAGCAGCTAGCTACTAATGAGGTGGTCCACTGTCTCATCACAAGAATGACACAGTCAACATAAAGGCGACACAGTTTAGTTATGGATATTATTTTTATCACACTAGTAGCCAGAGCTTGCGCTTGCACAGCCGTGATAAATTCCTCAGTTTCTTTGCCAAGATTAACCCGGTGAAACCATGATTACTGCAGTGTATTTTTAAAATAATCAATATTGACAACAGCAAAGACAAAAACCAAAACATAGCAGCTAGACAGATGTTAACAACATCATGGGGTGAGCCTGAGTGAGCATTGCAAAAGATTGTAATTGTACATGGTTGAAGTAGCTATGTTGCATTTTTGTTATTTTGTAGGTGATGCAGAAAGCAGATTTGAGCAAGATGAAAATTTGCTAGTATGTACCCACTGCTAGCTATTTTTGGTAGCTACACTTCACATTTTATTAACTACAATGAATCTACGTACATGAAATTCAATGCCACTTGGTTGATTAAAACTGTACAGCGTTGATGCTGGTGTCATGTGTCTACTTCCGGAGCTATTTGCTTCTACTTCACCTGGCATTTCTGCTGCCATTCTCGCCCTGTCTCGTTCTCTCCTTCTGTTGTAAGATTGGTACATTTAGTTATTTGATTTTGTAAGTGATTTAGAAAATTATTTTGTGTGTACTATTTGGTGTGTATCGCATGATTATAAAGAATGTGATCAAGATTTTACTGCTTAAAACACCTTCTTCTAAGGAGGACAGTCTTCTGTCCATGTAGACAACGAGTGCTAAGCCATGTGGCACAAATACGGTCTTTTTTCGTACAGGAATTTTTGTGAACACGACGCATGTAACCAGTGTGGGGCAATCCGTTTTTATACAGGAATTTTTTGTGTATGCTAGCCTCATATGGAAGTATTTGTAAGTCATTCGTGTTTTCTTGTAATTGCTCATGAACAAGACGTACGTACCACTGACTCACTAGTGTGGCACTCACTCAGGCTCACGCCAATAAGAAACAAGTCAATTGTTCAGTTACAATGCTTCAGACATAGATCCATCAACTACTATCAATGACCCGAGAGCCCCAAACACAAAGCATACTATAGTACCATGAAGGATTGCAAATGAGAGTCTTACTTTTACCCGGCACTGTATGACTTTTCCCACTTAGCAGCCAAATGATCAGCTAGGCATCTTAAGAAATATGCTTCACTGCCATCAACACTAAAGCAAAATAGGGTATTATTTTGATAGCAAATTAAGCACCATAATCAGTGGCGGATCTAGAAGGGTTTCGGTAGTTTTAACAGAAACCCCCTTTCAGAATTTTACTTTAAAAGTGATGCTGGCTGAGTAAGCCATTTTTCGTTTTCATAATATATAACTTACAGAATGTCTTCTTTTGCATCTCTGAGGTCAGCTAAATAGCAGCTTGTCTGCTCACTTGATAATTATTAAACCAGGCATGCACCCACAGCCAGCCAAAGGCCGGCTGTGGTTGCACCTGGTTTACTGAAATTGTTTTCGTAAAAGTGTGTGTGTGTGTGTGTATGTGTGTGTGTGTGTGTGTGTGTGTGTGTGTGTGTGTGTGTGTGTGTGTGTGTGTGTGTGTGTGTGTGTGTGTGTGTGTGTGTGTGTGTGTGTGTGTGTGTGCACCTATCTATCTACCTATCTACGTATCCATGTTTGTCCGTACACATCCACGTGAGCAAAATCGTTAAATGGTGAAAGGAGCTTTTACGTAAGAAATAAGAGCAAAATGAAGGCTGTACTAAACTTCCGCACAGGTAAACTTTGCTCTGAGGTGGTTTCTTTTGACGGTCTGAAATACGGGTGTGGTGAGTTTCCTCAGACTTTGTGAATTGCCTTCCCTTCGGGTTTTACAGGCGTTTAACAATTGAGAAACAACAGTGCAGGCCTCGTAGACTACCAGGAATAGTCTATCTCTTCTAGTGGGAAGGGGGCGTATCCACTAACGAAAATGAAGAGCAGCTCTGAGGCTTTGTTGAGAGAATTTGTGGGAAAAACACAATAGTCAAACTATAAAACAGTTTAGAAGATACTTCTGTGCACAATATGTTGTTAAAAGCGGTTTGTTTAAGAAGCGATTCCTTAGCAGTGCATAGCAACGTAATTGAAGAATTACAAAACTTTCATGAATTATGAAATCCGAGAATTACAAAAATTAATTATGTTTTATTAGTATTATTTCACACCAAAAACCTATTGGTTAATTCCAGATAGCTGCATGGCGCCTGGTTTTTAGAAGTAGCACAACATCAACTGTTTTTTCAGACGCTTGTTTTTGCATTAGATCAAAATGAGAAAATGAAAGAGAAGAGACCCTGATAAGAATATAAAGCAAGGAAAAACCATTGTCTTTCTTTGATAAGAGAGCAAGGGCAAGTAAGGATGTCTAAATAGTAACACAATAGTGTAGCTACATAGCCATACTAATAACTATGGCTTTAGCTACCAGAAACCCCCTTTCAAAAATCCTAGATCCGCCACTGCCATACGCGCACTTTACAGAATACATACAGATAAATAAATTGATATATTGTCACTCAAGTTCAACTAGAACTTTAGAGTATGTAAAAATAATTTTAAAAATTAAAACATGGGAATAGAGATCGCTGAAAAGTAAAGAAACAAAAGTCAAACAAGCTAGCAGTTAAACACACAGAGATCTCTGTTTGGACTCAATGGATATGGTAGAAACTAAGGAAAAAACAGTAGTTTCTCCATAAATCAGGGGCAGATAAGTACTGAGAATGCTTCTGTATAAATGTTTATTTGAGTCCAAATAGAGATCTCTGTGCATTTAACATGCTGGCTTGTTTGACTCCTGTTTCTTTACTTTTTCAGTGATCTCTATTCCCATGTTTTAAGTTTTAAAATTATTTTTATTTACTTTTTATAAATCCATTTATGGATAACAAACATGATAATAAGAGGCGCTGGTGGTGCTTGATATTACACAGTACTAAACATGTATATCAAGTCAGACATCATGTACAGTAGCTGTTAAGTAGTCAGCTAATATAATCTAATCAAAAACAGCCAAACTGTAAAAAAAGGTGCGACCCCTAAAAAGGCCATGGTGAAAAAAGATGTGAAATCCAAGGTGGCGGCCAAGAAATGGCTGTGATGGTAGGTTAATGGTTACATTTTAATAACAGCAATTCAGGTGAATTTGGTGCCAAGACCAAGCGGCACAAAATTCACCTGAATTGTCGTTATTAAAATGTAACCATTAACCTACCATCACAGCCATTTCTTGGCCGCCACCTTGGAATTCACATCTTTTTTCACCATGGCCTTTTTAGGGGCCGCACCTTTTTTTACAGCTTGGCTGTTTTTGATTAGATATCACTTCTTTTTGTATTTGTATGCTGCAAAGCCAGCCTATGGCTGGCTTTGGGGCTTTTTTAACCCATGGGTTTTTTTCTTTACTACAGGAAGAAGAAAAGAACTTAAAGAAGAATTTTAGTACTTCAATTATTTTTGATTTTATTAGTAATTATACAAATTATATACATATATTTATTACATGCCCATTATTCCCCACAGGATAATTTTTTGCAGCTGATCTCTCTACTGGGTGACTTGAAATGTAGCTGAACTATATACAGGATGGTTTCTTTGTAGCTGAACTCTCTACAAGGTAACCTCTTCTAGCTGGTCTCTCTACAGGGTATTTTGTTTCTAGCTGAACTCTCTACAGGTGATTTGTTTGCAGCTAAACTCTCTACATGGTGGTGTCTTTGTAGCCGAACTCTCTACATGATGGTTTCTTTGTAGCTGAACTCTCTATAAGGTGACTTCGTCTAGCTGAACTCTCTACAGGGTGATTTTTTGTAGCTGAACTCTCTGCAGGGTGATTTGTTTGCAGCTGAACTCTCTACATGATGGTTTCTTTGTAGCTGAACTCTCTACAAGGTGACTTCGTCCAGCTGATCTCTCTACGGGGTGAATTGTTTCTAGCTGAACTCTCTACAGGTGATTTGTTTGCAGCTAAACTCTCTACATGGTGGTTTCTTTGTAGCTGAACTCCCTACATGATGGTTTCTTTGTAGCTGAACTCTCTACAAGGTAACTTCTTCTCTACAGGGTGATTTGTTGTAGTTGAATTCTCTACAAGGTGGTTTGTATGAGGCTGAACTCTCTACATGGCGGTTTCTTTGTAGCTGAACTCTCTACAGAGTGATTTGTTTGCAGCTGAACTCTCTACATGATGGTTTCTTTGTAACTGAACACTCTACAAGGTGACTTCTTCTAGCTGATCTTTCTACAAGGTGAATTGTTGTAGCTGAACTATCTACAAGGTAACTTCTTCTAGCTGATCTCTATACAGGGTAATTTGTTTGTAGTTGAATTCTGTGCAGGTGGTTTCTTTGTAGCTGAACTCTGTACATGATGGTTTCTTTGTAGCTGAACTCTTTACAAGGTGACTTCTTCTAGCTGAACTCTCTACGGGGTAATTTCTTTGTAGCTGAACTCTCTATATGATGGTTTCTTTGTAACTGAACTCTCTACAAGGTAACTTCTTCTAGCTGATCTTTCTACTGGGTGATTTGTTTGCAGCTGAACTCTCTACATGGTGGTTTCTTTGTTGCTGAACTCTCTACAAGGTGAATTCTTCTACCTGATCTCTCTACAGGGCAATTGTTTGTAACTGAACTCTGTACAAGTGCGTTTTTGTGCGTGATCTCACTGCAGGTTGATTTGTTTGTAGCTGAACTCACTAAAGGGTGATTTTGCTTGTAGCTGAACTCCTTGCATTGTATTTAGTTTCTAGCTGATCTCTCTACAGGGTGATTTGTTTGTAGCTGATCTCTTTACAAGTTGATTTGTGTGTAGCTGATCTATCTGCAGGTTGATTAATTTGCAGCCGATCTCTCTACAAGGTAATTTGTTTGTAGCTGAACTGTCTGTAAAGTGATTTATTTGTAGCTGATCTCTCTGCAGGTTGATTTGTTTTAGCTAAACTCTCTACAGGGTGATTTACTTGTGTAGCTGAACTCCTTACATTGTGTCTAGTTTCTAGCTGATCTCTCTACAGGGTGATTTGTTTGTAGCTGATCTCTCTACAAGTTGATTTATTTGTGTGTAGCTGATCTTTCTACTGGTTGATTTGTTTGTAGCCAATCTCTCTACAGGGTAATTTGTTTGTAGCTGAACTCTGTACAAGGTGCTTTTTTGTAGGTGATCTCACTGCAGGTTGATTTGTTTGTAGCTGAACTCACTAAAGGGTGATTTGCTTGTAGCTGAACTCCTTACATTGTGTCTAGTTTCTAGCTGATCTCTCTACAGGGTGATTTGTTTGTAGCTGAACTCTCTATAAGGTGATTTGTTTGCAGCTGAACTCTCTACATGGTGGTTTCTTTGTTGCTGAACTCTCTACAGGGTGTTTTGCTTGTAGCTACTCTCTACAGGGTGATTTGTTTCTAGCTTATCTCTCTACAGGTTGATTTGTGTGTAACTGATCTCTCTACAAGCTGATTTGTTTGTAGCTGAATTCTCTGCAAAGTGTTTTGTTTGTAGCTGATCTCTCTTGAGGGTGATTTGTTTATAGCTGATCGCTCTACAGGTTGGTTTGTTTGTAGCTGAACTCTCTACACGGTGATTTGCTTGTAGCTGAATTCCTTACATTGTGTCTAGTTTCTAGCTGATCTCTCTACAGGGTGATTTGTTTGTAGCTGATCTCTCTACAAGTTGAATTGTGTGTAGCTGATCTCTCTGCAGGTTGATTTGTTTGTAGCCGATCTCTCTACAAGGTAATTTATTTGTAGCTGAACTGTCTAAAAGGTGATTTGTTTGTAGCTGATCTCTCTGCAGGTTGATTTATTTTAGCTGAACTCTCTACAGGGTGATTTATTTGTAGCTGAACTCCTTACATTGTGTGTAGTTTCTAGCTGATCTCTCTACAGGGTGATTTGTTTGTAGTTGATCTCTCTGCAGGTTGATTTGTTTGTAGCCGATCTCTCTATAGGGTAATTTGTTTGTAGCTGAACTCTCTGTAAGGTGATTTGTTTGTAGTTGATCTCTCTGCAGGTTGATTTGTTTTAGCTGAACTCTCTACAGGCTGATTTGTTTGTAGCCGATCTCTCTACAGGGTAATTTGTTTGTAGCTGAACTCTCTACATGGTGGTTTCTTTGTTGCTGAACTCTCTACAGGGTGTTTTGCTTGTAGCTGATCTCTCTACAGGGCAATTTGTTTGTAGCGGATCTCTCTACAGGATGATTTTTTGTAGCTGACCTCTCTTCAGGGTGATTTGTTTCTAGCTGATCTCTCTACAGCGTGATTTTTTGTAGCTGACCTCTCTTCAGGGTGATTTGTTTCTAGCTGATTGTTGATTTGTTTGTAGATGAACTCTCTACAGGGTAATTTACTTGTAGCTGAACTCCTTACTTTGTGTCTAGTTTGTAGCTGATCTCTCTACAGGGTGATTTGTTTGTAGCTGAACTCCTTACATTGTGTGTAGTTTCTAGCTGATCTCTCTACAGGGTGATTTGTTTGTAGCTGATCTCTCTACAAGTTGATTTGTGTGTAGCTGATCTCTCTGCAGGTTGATTTGTTTGTAGCCGATCTCTCTACAGGTAATCTGTTTGTGGCTGAACTCTCTATAAGGTGATTTGTTTGTAGCTGATCTCTCTACAGGTAATCTGTTTGTAGCTGAACTCTCTATAAGGTGATTTGTTTGTAGCTGATCTCTCTGCAGGTTGATTTGTTTTAGCTGAACTCTCTACAGGGTGATTGCTTGTAGCTGAACTCCTTACATTGTGTCTAGTTTCTAGTTGATGTCTCTACAGGGTGATTTTTTGTAGCTGATCTCTCTACAGGTAGATTTGTGTTGATTTGTTCATTGCTGATCGCTGTAAAGGTTGATTTGTTGCAGCTGAACACCCTGCAAAGTGTTTTGTTTGTAGCTGATCACTCTAAAGGGTAATTTGTTTGTAGCTGAACTCTCTCCACAGTGACTTGTGTGTAGCTGAATTCTGTGTAACTGAATTCTCTAGAGAGTGACTTAATTGTAGCTGAATTCTCTACACAGTGCATGACTTGTTTATAGCTGAACTTTCTTCAGTGTGACTTGTAATGTTCTGAATCTCTATAGTGATATATTTGCTTAACTCTCCACATGGTGACTGTCTTCTTGCTGAACTGTCTATAAGATTAACTGTTTGCAGCTGAACTCCCTACAGAATAACTTGTGATGTAATAAAATTCTATAATGGAGTAAATAAATTAGCCGAATGCTCTATTAGGGTGACTGTTCTATTAGAGTATCTCGATCTCGCATTTGCTACACGGAGTTGGCTTTCGAATCATAACTCAGTGGTTTGTACTCTGATTCTTCTGTAAGGTGTATGGGGGGTATTATGAGTCACTTAATATAAAAGCATTCCTATCACCTAATAATGTGACCCCAATTTTTCATACTACTTGTAAGCAAAAATGTACTCATAAACTACACTATCCTAAATTTCAAAAATTATCCTACCATGTGGTGGGCTGTATAATCTTTTCTCTAAAGCACTGTAAGTGCTCATATTACGAGTCATATGGGGGTATTATGAGTCACAATATTCATAAGTTCATTATTTTATATCCGATTACGGCAAATATTTTGGAAATATTACAGGCACTCTAATGGCATTCAAAATAGCATAGTTGACTTAGTTTTTCCAATTTATATATTCATACTCCCTACTACATGGTGAGAGGTACATGCAGCTAATCTGAAGCAGTATTCCTGCTTAATGAACTATGTTATCTCTTAATTGGTTTAGTGGTTAACTTATGATCACTGTCTATGTTGATCTGAAGTAGTGTCATCCATTTCTTCCTAAATCTGCAGGATTTAACCCTCTGGACACATTTTAAGCTATGCGACCCTTAATACAATCTGACCCAAAAAACCAGCATATACCTTACTACTGCAAGGACTTTCTATGAAGATTATTCCAGCTATACACCGATTTTCAGCTCATTGCTCTAAGCAGTTTGCCTAGTAGGCGTGAAAATTAATACTTTTTTATTCCTAAAAATCGATCGCGTAATTGTGACACAGGTTGGGTTTTGTGTCATATCTCCGTGGTCTTTATCTCGATTCCTTTCAAACCACCAAAAGGCACTCCTACGATGGTTACTCCATCTACATAGCGATTTTCAACTCATTCCATGAAGCGGTTTACCCTGTAGGCGTGACAACAAATCGATCTTGTTTTACGCGAGTAATCGGTCATAACTCCTGAACCATTCATCGGATTTGTACCACATTTGATGCTAGGATTCGCCTTTGGACTCCCTTTCTGTGTGCCAAATTTCACGGCGATCGGAGTACGCGTTTGCTTGTTATAGCAATTTTTGCAAGTGTGCGAAAAGACGAAGAAGAAAAAAAAAACGAAGAAAAAAAAACGAAACTTTGGCAGCTCGTATCTCGGAAATGGCTACAGCGATTTCCTTCAAATTTGGAATGTAGACTCCCTTGTCTGGCGGGCAACTGTGTAGCAAATTTGGTTCCAATCAGATAAGTGATCACCGAGATACAAAGGTGTGAAAATGACGTTTTCGTTCTTCCTGTCAATATACTCACGGTGTGGCGCGCCGGCTTCTTGGGCCGCACGACACACTATCGTGTGTCTTGATCGGAGTTAGCGAACACCAGTGTGTTGTTTCCTTACATTGAATGTACTTTGTACTATACAGCTTTGACATATCCAACTATAGGCAGTGTATAGCATGCTGTGGTCAGCAATAGTATGGCTTCTGAATTATCATAATTTATACACATGCACACTTGTGCAGCTATGTAATCAAGTACGCAGTAGCACACAACAACATTGTTGCTCTGATATGAACTTATAGGTAATCATATAGGGTTTCCAAATGAACATGTTAACACAAATAGATTGGATACTTTTTAGCACATATTAACACATAGGTTACCTTTGCAGAGACTAAGATCAATGGCAAAGTGAATCTACAGTCCTACAAGAAGCAAATTTGTTTGAGAATGTGTATTATCATTGTAATATGCATTTAAAAATAGGTCATGAACGTGAAGAAAGACATAAGAAGGAACTGATCGATCTGTAGTTATTAGTCTTGTGCCTAGAGCCTTTTTATAACAGGGATAGCATGGCCTGCATCCACTCATCAGGAAGAATCCTACTAGACTAAGACTGAAAAATAGTTTACTCAGTGGAACAAAGGTGTATAGCACAGGATTTGAGGATGTAAAAGTGTAATTCATCCGGGCCAAGAGCTTTGTTGTCTTAAGTGAGTTCAGCTTCTACAGCACAACGGATTCAGTGATTTCAACATTACGAATGCATTCCTCATATCTAAATGTGGGAACAGGAATTTTAGTTAGATCTTCCTGGGTAAAGTTGATTAAACAACTTGTTGAAGTTTGTCAGCAGCATCCAAGTCATTGTAAACGTGAAAGTGCCATTTTCCTTCTCTAACGGGCCAATACTTGGATTTACTTTTTTCTTTGAGAATAGAATGCTTTAGGGTTAGAATGGAATTTATATTTAGAGAGATAGTTTGCATGATAATTGACCAGCTCTGGTCTTGGATTGAACTTTGTTCTTTCTTTTTGACCTTGTAATCTTCATAATCCAAATGTGACTATGACCTTCTGTATCTTGAATAATAAGCAGCATAGCATTAATTGCTCTTGACAAACTTTTGAATACCAGGGGGGTGATTTACTAGGCTTGGTAACAGAGGTAGAAACATACTCATTGATGGCATCATCCACTAGATGTTTGAAGGTGTCCAAATTATCTTGTACATTGTCACTACTCATAGTTTCTAGCTAATAAACATTCACACCATCACAATTTCCTCTCCTAGCTGTAGTTAAATTTTGGCGTGTTATGCTTGGATCCTCATAACACTTATATTTCCACCAAAGACAGCCATGATCACTACTTCCCAAGGCAGTAACGTTGTTGATGGAGTAAGGATCAGAACTGAAGACTAGGTCCAATAATGATGACTGCTGCCCATGTCTATGCCTAGTACAGTTAGAGACATGCTGGGTCAAAAAAGCTGACATTCAAAAATGAAAAAGCTAAAGAATTTTCACCACTCAGGCAAACATATTCATACCAATCAATTGATGACCACTAAAGTATCTATCTCATTAGGAAATGGTAGTGGGAAACATAAACTGAGTGTTGAGGTCACTAATGATATCGATGAAGAGCATGCAGTTTTGGGTTAAGGCATTCCTTCACATTATTACTAAATAGTTTTAAATTTGATTCTTCTAAACTACTCAAAGGTCTTTCTACAATAATTAATCCACAGGTTTTAGCTTAATTAGGGTTTGCCTGGTAGGTATGGCAAGTAATCATTTTTTTTTATTACTGAATGAATTTCAACTATTGTATGATTGTTACACGCCAGGCTGTTTATCTTTCTCAGTGAATCTTCGTGGTCTTTTCCAAATCACAAAAGATTTGAGGTTTGATAGTTGACCTATCCCTGTACCAATTTTTCAGCTTCTTCCTAAAAATGGTTTGTACCAACATATTGGTGTTAATTTTTGGTAAATAATCATTTATAACTCCATGAATTATTGATCAGTACCAAGATTCACCTTAAATCCCCATATATGTGCCAAATTTCATGGTAATCAGATAATGCACTTTTGCATTTCAAGGCAACTTTTGTATATGCCAGTGAAAAACTGAGAAGAAGGAGAAAAAGGAGACACCTTGGAATACACCAGCCATAATTCCATCAGCTGTGATGGTGACCACCTATCAACCAGATCCTGTTATTCATAACACTACCACTAATTTTGCTTACTATCATGAAATAATTTGATTGTTTTGCTTGAGTTGACCTGTCCATTGGATTCATATTGCCATCTTCAGTCAGCCAGTCACGTACAGACAATGTAAAATATCGGTAACTGTTAGCAAAATCAGATCACTTGAATACCGTATTTCTATAAATACAAGCTGTGAGAAATTTTCACGAGTCAAATTTTCATGTTAAAAAATTTTCACCGGTGTCCTCAAGTGCTGAAAATGTTTTAACAATGAATTGTATAACTTTATTAATTCTGTACGGCCTGTTTTGTATATAGGAGAAGCAGAATGACAAGCAGTGAAACTGAAGTGTGGCGTCTCCATTCCATGGAGGCTGCACCCCAGATTCAGAAGTTGTCCGTCACAAATCAAGCAATGGAATGGAGTGGAATTGCTGTAGCTAGAAGCTCATTCATTCCATGCAACTTGCATACTTGTGTATATATACTTCATTTAATGTGTCCTGTAGTAGCTGTCTATCATGGAATGGCATCATTACCAACACTATCGCTTGTGTAGCGAAATAGATGAAGACAGCTCTCCTCTAGGATGAGGGAGGCCCTTGTTTTTAAAAGACTGCAGCAAAGACATATGCTTGACACGCCAATGGCCAAGCCTTGATCCAGATGGCCAGAAAACAGTTAACTTTTTTCTTTCTTTTTTTTCCCGGACTTGATGGACTGCCCTTGACAACCACCCCCAGCACTGATGGCATGTGCTGGTCAACTGAATAAAAGGTCTAACAAGAAAGACAAGGCCCAAGCATTATTCAACTTCTCTAATATTACATTGGTAAAATTTTTTGCGTAATTCATTTTCATTGGATGCTAGCTTTGACGAAATATTTTTAACAGTTTATAAATATAGAAATACGGTATCTAACTATTATGAAACTCTTGAAGTTATGATTTGGGCCATTACCACCATTTCTATGTAAAGAACTTATGGAACCTCGTATATTTCCACCAGGATACACTACATGGGCAAATTTTAGATGAAGCTCATAGCAGTGTGTATTATGGCTTCTCAAAGAACCTTTATGGCTCAAGCAGTGTTGGGGCAATTACTTTTTAAAAGTAACTAGTTACATATTACATATTACTTGCAACTAAACTATTTAGTTACAGTTACATATTACCCATAAAATAAAGTAACTATAATAATATTACTTATTATATTACTTTGTGTCCACAGCCTTAAGCTGTCACATGTGAAAATACCACCTTATCACATGACATGATTTTGTTGTTGGACAATGTGCAAATCTTGGTTATAAGTAAGAAGCTGGTGAATAAGCTTCATTCAGTAGGTTTTGTTACTTCATTGTGGCTAGGCGTTACTCAATGGATAACTAACGAGATTAGTAACTTTGTTACTTGTAGTAATAATATTACGTAATGTTAGACTCGTTACAGTGACTATATTACTTAGGTAATGCGTTACATTTGTAAATAAAGTAACTTGAGTTATATTACCTGTTTTTATAGCATATTTTGTTATATTAGTTACCACAAAAGTAATAATTATTATGTAACGTGTTACATAAAGTAACACGCTACCCCAAACATTGGACTCAAGTTTGCTATTTGCAATTGCACTGATTATCTTTGAAGTTAATGTACGTACATGCTTGCATGGTTATTTATTTTTGTATACTCCTCAACACTTCCTTGCCATGCCCACACAGGCATTAATCACTAAACCTGCTTTAGTGGTCGCATGTGACTAAGAATTCATTTTAGTAGCTTATTATCTCAATGAAGCAATATTGTGACTATATTACTACTAACATGACCAAGCATAATGGATGCGGCTAACGATGATTATCATATATTGTGAAGATACAGTTATATATGCTGTTCAATTGACACTAAAGTGACAATCAAGACACCAGATCACTCACAAAAAGATTGATATATCTAATGGTTTTTACTTTTAAAACCCAAAGCAATTTTCAAAGGCTCATATCTTAGAAATGCCTTGAGCAATTAAGCTCAAATTTGGTATGTAGATTACTGAACCGAAAGGCATCACGGAGTGTGAAAATTGCATTTTTGTTTTTCCTGTCAATATGCACACTGGTGTACCATGCTGGGAAAATTCAATTTCACATCCTTAAAAAATTCAGTGGAAGCTTAGTTCTTTGAGATACAAAAGCCATTGGGATTAGACCAAGCAGTGCAATTAGAACGATGGCCATAATGCTCTATTATATTGTGATGACTGTTCTATTAGAGTTTATTCTGATGACTGCTCTATTAGAGTATCTCGATCTTTTATTCAAGTAGCTGAAAAGTGGTCCGGCCAATGGTCCAGCCCTGGTGTGTCTTGATTTATATGTTAAGACTGTGTGCATGTTCTTTGAAGGTATGGTATATATACTAAACTAAAGCTTCTATGCTGTTTATTACCCAACAGCATTTTTAGGCGTGCCATTTTGTTTCTGGGATCTCTATATACTATATATTACTGTATGATATTGTCAAACCTGTATAAGTACTGTCAAACCTGAATAATTCGATGTCTGCTTCCTGACCAAAGTGTCATAGCAGCGCCAACAAAACTGCACATGTAAACAATCACAGTAACCTGAAACAGTGGCGGATCTAGAAATTCTCAGAGGGGGTTTCAGGTTTATACATCTGGGATATTCTTACATGGGCATTAGTGGAAATCACTCAACAAGTGTGTGAAGTACACTCCAACTAGGGGGATCTGGGGCATGCCCCCACAGGAAATTTGAAAAAATTAGCCTTCTGAGATAGCAATTTTGATTAAATAACACTATATAAAATATATGAATTACTGCATGGTGTTATTATCATCCAACTCTAGCAGTTGCAATTCTAAAAACTGACATTCAGAGGGCAAAGCAAATTAAACCAACTGAATGCCCCCCCCCCTCCCCAGGAAAATCTTGACATTTTAGCCTTATTTGGTGCTGAACTTGTTGAATAAACATTGTAAGTGATCATACATGTTAAAAGAATGCTCATTATTTAATGCGAGTCCATCCTTAGTGGACTCTACATACATTTAGTTTAAAAACTGTTTCAAAAGTGCATAAATGTAACTAGCTAGCTAATAATACGCTATACACTGCTGTTCCTGCAGCTTATTTCACTAGTCTAATGTTACTGCATGAATGATTTAGAAGCTAGAAATTGAAACTAACTTATTACACCTCCTTGTCTTCGTCTCCTTTCACTCATCTATACTTGTACACAACTCTTTGTACTCAGGCCTGACTCTTCAGATAATCGTATGGCTTAATTCAGCCACCAATTGCAATTTATCACCTACAACCGACTTAACACCACTTTTCGTCTATCACTTTAGGTCATTTCACCCCAACACCTAAAGAATATCTGTGCTGTTGCTCACAATTCAATGTTGCAGATGTAAAAAGTAGACTGGATTCCTCCTTCCTCTTTTGCCCCCGCCTAAAATTTGGATCACGTGATGCTGTGCGTTAAATAGAAACCACCAAAATTGTTTGGATCACGCGATGTAATCATTGAACTTATACCAATATCAACTGCTGATTTACAACGATAATATTACGCTACCAAGGTATGCACTACTTGTCTCTTGTTCATAATAACAAAATCGGGTGGGCGCCGCTCTCTTATGGAAATTTTGGTGGGTACGTGCCCACCCAGGCCCACCCTTGGCTACACCACTGGAGTAGACCATGACAGTAAAACAATAAGAAGTGTTATATCCCTACTGTGCTCAAGATGCCATAACGGAAATGCACATGCAAGTATGCCATGAAACATCTATGGTTTTTTCATGAAATGTTAAATCTTCCCTATGAAATGTACCATGAAAGTCAATTCATGGTATACAATGGGTTGTTTCATGGGCCATGAAATGCGTTTCCAGATCAGATTATCATGGTACTTTCATGGCATTGCAGAGATTTCATGGGTGCAGTACCCATGAAATGTTAAAATTCATGGGATAAACCATAGGTATTTTCATGGGTATTTCATGGTTATTTTCATGGCAATTTCATGTACTGTATCTGGTTGTGACAGTAGGGATCATACAACACTTCTTACTGTTTTACTGTCATGGACTACTCCAACTTGCTTCAGTACTTTTTATCGATGTGCTATGGTCCCTGCTCTAGTTGAAATTCCAAATTTTGTTGTGTACTTGTTTGTTAACTTTTGTAAATAATTTATTATGACTGGTGAATGGGTGAACCCACGCATACCGCATCTGAAATGGCACCGCGCACCCGAGCTATATCAATTATCGTCTGAAAAGTGAAGTATCCATTACGCTTCGTTGTCAGCTATGTTCAACCCGTTACACAGCATTTCGAATTAAGAACTTTCCCGGAAGCACCTCTACAATCTACGCATACCAAAAGAAATGGTGCCACGCCCCAATTTTATTAATTATCATCTGAAAAGTGAAGTATCCATTATGCTTCGCTGTCGGCTATATTCAACCCGTTACACAGCAATACGAATCAAGAACTATTTGAAAAGTACCTCTGCAATTAAAATAGCCACTATGAAAAATACGGATGATTTCCGTTTCGAAGGGAAGCCATCACATGCTCGCACCAAATCGACACCTTTCCCTGTCAACAAAGATGAATGGGACACAAAGGAGGACACTGGTAAGTCCATGAAGAATGCATTGTACGTACTTCGGTATGCCAAAAGGCACCTGTCGGGCCAAAGCAACATCGAACCATATGGAAACAATTTTGCGACACCAATGAATATTCTATTAGAGTATGTAAATACAGTCTTCATGGATTTCATTGATATACACAGCACCTTCAGAATTTTTGTGTGTATAGACACTTAGTAAAGTGCTATATACATCATATGGACCAATGAATTTGCTTTAATAATGAATAACATTTAAGAAACCAAATATGTCATACCTGTCTCATTGAGTGGTATGAATATACTTAACAGTTGTAAGGATTTCATTGCCTGAATAAGTAAGTAGCTAGCTGACTACTAAAGAAGGCAACCAGAGCAAGTACAATTGTTTCTGATATACAATAACAATTATTTGGAAGTTCTCTAATAAAGCAGTCAGCCAGGTTTGGATTTAAGTTTTTTACAGTAAACAGTGATCACTTGAAGAAAAATTGAAGGGTTTGCCTTGAAGACAATTATTATGTGCACTGTATGAGTTAATGAATTCCCTTTAACAATGAATTATGTTAAAGAAAACTAATGTACATAGAAAAGGCTTACTGTCACATATTGAAATATGAACATAATTGCACTTGTAGGGATTTCATTGGTTAGATAGGCAACTGATCAACAACTAAAGACGTTTGTACATCAATCATCTCTCAGAATAACTATCTCTGTTATATATATATTACAGAAAGATTTTCAAACACTCTAATAAAGTAGTCTGTCAAATTTTTGCATTAAATTGTTCCATATGCAATAAAAAGATCAAGCCTGTAGTCTTAGCCGTTATCGAGTTACGCTTGTCTGAAGGTATCAGTCAGTTACTTACTTACTCAGTCAGCCTGTAGAAAATTCCATTGAATAAAAAAATTTAAAATTCCATAGCAACTTGTTGAAAGCGTTTCAGGTCGATCTGAAAGTTTGGTTTTACGTCACCAATACTGCCTCATCGTCGTAAGGGAAAGTTGAGGCTGGTTTTTGGGTGATATTATTTTGTGGGCCACGCCTACTCCTTTGTGGTCCCTACTATACAGTTACTATCGTACTGTATGATACAAGCGAAACCTTTAGAATTAGTAATCAGCTTTAAATCATTAAAACGATATGTTTTTAGAGGCGTTTGTTGTATATGAAGAGCCCGCTTCCGACTCTTGATGGGGTGATACTAAGATGGGATTAAATGATTAACTAGGTCGTTAGCAAGTAATATAGCGAACATGAATTGCGCACTTGGTTGCTGGTCTACAAGCTAGGTAGTTTCACTCACCTGCACCCACTCTGTAAACTGATTTTGGGTGTACGTCTTATTTTCAGAGGGGGTTCAGCTGAAACCATTGCAACCCCCTGTATTTGCCACTGTGAAACTTCTATATTGATAACAAGTCTTACATAGATTGGCTGACATCAATGAATTTACCATCTCTTTTGTACAGGCACAGACGTGGTGACTTAATATTTCTTTTCAAGATGTTGAATGGTTACTTCAATCTGGATCACTCCAACTTTTTCACTCTATCCCACAATACACAAACTAGAGGTTATGCATATAAATTACTTAAGTCCCCTGCCCACCATTCATGTTGGGTCAACTATTTTGGTACTAGAGTAATTAATGACTGGAACAATTCTTACAAGTGATATTGTAGGAAATTCTTCATTAAATAGTTTTAAATCAGTTACTTTTATGACTATAGATTTATGTTAATGTAATAATTATATTCATAGTTAATTTTTGTTTATTGCATCTAATTTATGTATGTATATGTATGTAATTGAATGGGTGTACAGGCTTCTAAGCCTCAACCCAAATCACATCATAATCATAATCATTACTTAATTGCAGTCAGAATAAAATTTAGCAATCACAGCAATGTCTACAGTAATTATTCAATACCAATCGGTAACTTGAAAAATAGCTCCCAGAGGCGTAACCAGACATGTTAGGAGGCAAGGCAAGCCTGGTTGCTCTATTAGGGTAAATGGTAAGCGACTGCTCTATTAGAGGACTACATCTTTTATTGTAATAAACAATCTTCACACCAACTCAGTTTCTAAATATTTACTGAGGCAGCTGTTGTAATGTAGTATTGTATAATTCATAATTTTAATTTAGTTATGTACCATAATATTGTGTGATTGTGTAGTGCTGCCTGCCTACTGAGTAATTAATAATAAAGAATAAATTTATTATTATTACTTTAATTTTATCACAGCAAAATATACGTACAAATACATTGCTGGTATACAAAAAGAACCTGACTCTAACCAAGAGTGTAAGTTAATGTAAAAAATTGCCAGCTAGCTATGAGACACACAAAGCAGCAATATGTGCTGCAGCCTTAGGATTACCTAACCTAATTTCAAGGACTTAGACTTAATGACTTATAGCTGATAAGGTGTAACAGATTTATATACTAAAGAATAAAATTTAATTGTTCTAATCAATAAGAATATGGCTCTCCACTAAACACAACTCAGTGGAGACAGCAGGGTGCACCTTAGTCTGGCAGCGCCCGCCCCTTCGCATATAGAGGAAGGGTCTGGTCACTCTAGCATTCAAAATTTGTAGCGTGTTACCGAAAACAGGTAACACCAATCAGATTACGTTGTTGGTAATTACTAAATATTTCTGACGTTTGTTTTGGAGTTACCATAGATACCATAATGCGTGAAAGAGTTTTCGTGAAGATGCGATATGATTGTGGCTGCTTGTAGTCGCCAATAGGATGTTCTTTAAAAGAACTAAAGATGGAGGTAGTGAAAGAGCCTTGTAGTTAGAATTGATGTACTCGTAAAGCTGCCTAATCAATATGGAAAGAATCTCGGTTACGTTAGCAGCCTTTCATTAATCTATCTCGAGAACTGCTTACTTTGTGTGGCTGTTAGACGTGCCATTCTTGTGACATCATTGTTTAATTGCATTCCATTGTTACAACGTAATGCTAGAGTGACCAGACCCTTCCTCTTTATGGGAAGGGGCGGGCGCTGCCAGACTAGGTGCACCTTTGATTGCTCGGCTGCTCCCACGAATAGCCAGTACAGCAGAACGCAGTAGTTCGGCAGACCAACCTTTTTCGTGAGCCACACCCACTTTAAATATGTGTTAATCGTAATCATACTATTTGTAATTACGGTATGTTAGGTATGTGCAAGCCACACCCACTTGCAGGAAATGTACGTATCTTAATTGCTATCTGTAAACCGGTTTACGTGGAACTTGACTAATAATAAACCTTATACCTGCTTAGTTTTTATATAGCCACCTTGTACTTAGCTAATACGCTAGATGAGCACTCAAAACATAGCGCCTCAGTTTAAAGTGATCCGGGTCACTTTCGGGTCCGGGTCAGCTAGAGACCTGGTTTCAACGCTGAGTCAGACCACTTTCTTTCCGGGACAACTTTTTTTCCACTGAATTCAATAATAAATAATCAATACTAATCACAAAATTGCTATACTAATGTCCAAACCAAACTAAGGCTGGAGATGCCCCTCAATCATCGAGGGGTCGGGGAGATGTCCAGGCGAAGATCGGCAACCACACAAACACAAAACAGCTGAGTGCATCAAAGAAAACCAATAATTATGGTATCGAAGCCAGCAAACTTTCTTTCCAACCCAACATGAACTGGGAAAAAGAATACACTGCGATTGCACGTATACTCTTTTAGAGTCCTGCAATTATTAGGTAGCACGCATATGATGCGAGACTAGCTAGGTGACATACAGTATCAAAAAGTTTTGAACTTTTATATTGCCGTACTTTACTATTGAAAAGCACACGCCCCAAAAAATATGTACAAACCAACTAATACAGATGGATATTTACTCACATACCCTTTGGGAATACTCCACGTGAATTTCACGTTTGTAGCAGCAGTAGACTGACAGGGTGGTAGACTGATATTCTGTTTCCGCCACTGATTCATCAGTTCAAATGAATTGGACCATAGATATACGACTCTTAATAGGGATTGGAAAAGGCGTGACTGAAAAGTGACGCGCTCAGTACTGTATACAATTGACGTCACTGCATGGTTAGATATGGTTAGTTAATAAGCATCAACACGGTTTCAGGCCTTCCCATTCCTGTCAAAGCCAGCTACTGCTACTAACCGATGATATTCTTAAAGCTATGGAAGAAAGAAGCAAGTAGATCTGATCTTTTTAGATTTTTGCAAAGCCTTTGATAAAGTGCCACATAGACGGCTATTAAACAAACTAAAGCACTATGGAATTACTGGTAACCTTGTTAAATGGATAGAGCAATGGCTGACTAAAAGAAACTAACAAGTAACTCTAGAAAATCATGTGTCAAGTAAAGTCTGGAGTTCCACAAGGAACCGTATTGGGACCTCTCATGTTTTTGTTGTACATTAATGACATTGATGAAAATATTTCTTCAACTGTTCGACTATTTGCTGATGATTGCGTTATGTATAGGATAATTGATTCCTTAGAAGATTCACTGTGCCTTCAAAGAAACCTCAGTATCATTCTTAACTGGACTAAAAAGTGGCAGATGCAATTGAACATTGACAAATGTGTAGTATTAAGGTGTACAAGATCAACATCTCCCATTAATTATGACTATAATTTAAATGACGAAACTCTTCAATTAACAGAACAACACCAATACCTGGGACTTATTTTTCATGAAAGCATGCAATGGTCGCATCATATTCAAGCTATGTGCATTAAAGCAAACAGATCCTTAAATTTTCTTCGGCGCAACTTAAGTAAATGTAGTAGTAATGTCAAGCAAAATGCCTACATTACCATCATAAGACCATTGTTAGAGTATGCAGCTTGTGTCTGGGACCCTTATCATGAATACTTAATATATGACATAGAAAAAATCCAACGACGTGCTGCAAGATGGGTCCTTTCTGATTTTAGTTGGTACAGTAGTGTGTTGAACTTCCTTGAATGGCCAACCCTACAAGAGAGAAGACACATTAATAGGTTAAGCCAATTTCACAAAATCGTTCATCAACTTACTCTTTCCATACAGCTACCATCTTATTTCTTACCAACTCAGTATCCAACTAGACAGCTCCATCAACATCGATTTATAATCCCAGTCAGTTCCACTGTATCATATCAGAAAAGCTTCTTTCCGAATACTTTAAGAGAATGGAACACTTTACCTAACAACTTTATTGAAGAGCAATCCACAGAAATTTTTACCAACCACCTTGTCATCACACAATAAATAATTTTATGTATGCATGTATATGTTAAATGTTTTTTTTTGTCTGTAATTACCTGGGTCAATTATCAGCTGTGCTGTCTCGACCCAGTATATAATCATAATCATAATCATAATCATAGTCTGGCGCGGCCGCCCCTTCACAAATAGGAAGGGTCTGGAGACTAGCATAGTGACCACCAAAAACAAATAGACATCATCCTATTAGACTTTTCGAAAGCATTTGACACAGTACCACACCAGCGACTACTAACCAAATTAAGATTCTATGGAATTAATGGTAATAGTTACAATTGGATCCAAACTTGGCTTACTCACCGCTCCCAGTGTGTTGTGTTAGATAGCGAATCCTCAAGTCCAGTACCGGTGCTTTCTGGAGTACCACAAGGCACAGTGCTCGGACCATTAATGTTTCTGTTGTACATTAATGACATTACTAAAGATATCAACTCACCACTCCGCTTGTTTGCTGATGATTGTCTACTTTACAGAGTTATTAACAGTGCAGAAGACGCCAACATGCTTCAAGAAGACCTGAATAGGTTATCAGAATGGGCAAACACCTGGCAACTTAGATTCAATGTTAGTAAATGTACTGTCATACGTTGTACATGATCCTTGACACCATTCAATCACGTCTATACCCTCAATAATCACATCTTAAATCTATCTGATCAACATACTTACTTGGGAGTAATCCTTAATACATCACTATCTTGGTCACCACACATTTCTAGTATTGTTACTAAAGCATCTAAAACACTTAATTTCCTGAAACGTAACTTAAACAAATGTTCAGAACAAGTTAAAGAATCTACTTATCTAACAATGGTCAGGCCACAACTAGAATATGCATCTGACGTCTGGGACCCTCACCAAACTGGAGATTTATTTATTTATTTATTTTAATACTTTTTAATGCAGTTCAGGACTGCATTAAAGGTCAGTGGGTAATAGATACCCACTGCCAAAGAAACATACATACAATACAGAGCAATAACTAATAATTACAACTGTTAGTTACTTATAATTACAGTAGATAGCTAGAGTTTGTTAAAATTGGTAGAAATTGGCGCTCTAGAGCAGCGGTGGCAAGGGCACAAAAGGTGAAATGTACAAGCTCTCTCAGGGTTGAAGTTATTAGTAAAATGCGACCATAAGTAGTTAGTTAAACGATATTTAATTGTGTTGGTATATAGTGAAAGATCAATGACTGGTAAGTAATTGTATAGTCTGGCTATCCTGTTAAAGTAGAAATGATGTTGTGTTACTGATGATGTCCTTGGATGATTCAGTTTTTGGTTAATCCCAGATCTGGTGTTGCCTCTTGCAAAAGTAATGTAGTTGTAGATGTTAAAATTATCAGTAGGTGACTTTAATGATTTTATTAGAAACAGTATATCTTGGAGTTCGTAGTGATACATGAGAGGCAGGAGATGCAGTTGTTCCAGTCTGAGTTTGTATGAGGATGTATAATCGTTAAGAATATATTTAGTGGCTCTTCGTTGAATGCGTTCTAGTGCAGTAATGTCTCTTATTAGTTGAAGCCTCAATAGTTGTGAACAATATAATAGTTGTGATCTGACTAGTGCTAGGTATAGACGTTTCTTTGCCTCAGCACTGTTAACCTGGAATGTTCTTCTGATAAGTCCTAAGGTTTGGTAAGCTTTCGTACATATGTTGTTATAGTGTGCTGACCAGCTGAAGTCAGATGTGAATGTTACTCCAAGATCTTTATGCTGTGCTAGACATTTAATAGGATTTCCATTGATGGTGTATGTAGGGGGGACTGTTGTAGTCGAGAAGAAACGTAAATGAATAAATTTGGATTCGTGGAAAGGTAAGTCAGTCAGGGTGCTCCAATTAGAAGCTCTGTTGATATCAGTTTGTAACTTTGTAGTATCTTCACGAGATCTAATTGCATATAGAAGTTTGGTGTCATCAGCGTATATAAAAGGAGTTGCAAATTGAATGAATTCGGGTAGGTTGTTAATGAAAATGACGAATAACAAAGGTCCTAAGACACTTCCTTGGGGCACCCCTGAATGTACATAACATAATTCTGACAGTGAATCTCCTATCTTGACACATTGATAGCGATTATGTAGATATGCTTCAAACCACTGTCTTGCTTTACCAGTTATTCCAAAGGTTTGTAATTTGCCAAGTAAGTGGTGGTGAGAGACAGAGTCAAAAGCTTTCTTGAAATCCATGTATACTACATCCACTTCACATTTGTTAGGTTCAAAGACTTTTTCTGCAAATACTAGTAGCTGCTGTAACGTAGATCTTCTAGGAAGGAAACCAAACTGATGTTTGGTGGATTGTTCTCTGACACGATTAATTAGCTATATTATTATACACAATTCTTTCTAGAACCTTCGATAAAATACATAACAGTGAGATGGGTCTGTAGTTGCTCACAGAACTTTTGTCCCCAGATTTGTACACAGGAACCACACAATGAGTGCGCCAGTCAAGAGGAATAAAACTGCATGATATACTCGTGTGAAAAAGATGGCAAATTATATGAAGTAGTGGCCCTGCACAGGAGATATTGTAGAGCTAGAAAAAATACAACGAAGAGCAGCACGCTGGGTAATGAATGATTATGGTAGACTTAGTTCTGTCACCTCAATGTTAAATCAGCTTTCATGGCCAACTCTCCAGACTCGCCGCAAATTATCTCGACTACAAACTTTGCACAAAATTTTTTACCGACAAATATCACTTACAATTCCTCCATACTACCTACCAACATCACGATCCACGAGACAGTACCATCCACTGCACTACATCTTACCACATGTATCTACCACTGCACACCAAAATAGTTATTTTTCAAGAACAATTAATGATTGGAACTCCTTACCAGCAGATCTTGTTGAAGTTGCAGATGCTGACATTTTTAGAACTGGACTACAATCATTATTGTAATTGTGTTACATGTATTCGGGCAAATCTGAGCACACCAGCAGGGCTGACTGCTCAGTAATAATAATAATAATAATAATAATAATAGTGTACTTGTGCGAATGGAATGTAATTAGTGGGAGAGACGTGGTTTTCCGTAATTAGATTGCACCATTATCGTTAGTCATTGTGATATTCATACCCAGTGGAACGCTCAAAAAACTTACCGCTTCTAACCTACAAGACTACTTAACGTACTCTTTGTACTTTTTTAATATGCCATCCTTATTCCTTCACGATGAGTTGTTCTAATTGAACAAGACTCGAGACAAGCAAAACATAAGCCATAGTTTGCCGCCTATCAAGTTAGCCAAAACGGATATCCACGTCACTAAATGAGCAGGCAAGCGATTTGATTGGACGCACCAGTTTTCGGTAAGTTCGCACAAGTTACACAATGCTAGAGTCCCCAGACCCTTTCTATTTGCGAAGGGGCGGCCGCGCCAGACTAGGTTAGATACGAGGCACGTTTCGCTTGTTACCGCTATTAAGAGCATGAAAAGACTAACATTTCTCTTTATTGTAGACTATCAGTTCTATGGCATTAGAGGCAAGATTTTACAATGGCTAGAGTCTTTCTTGAGCAATCGCTACCAACAAGTTGTCGTAGATGGTTCCTTTTCTAATTATTGTAAAGTCACATCAGGAGTACCACAAGGCTCAGTTTTGGGTCCTACCTTGTTCTTACTGTACATAAATGATATAACTGAGGGTATTAGTAGCCAAATGAAACTCTTTGCAGATGATTGCTTAATATACAAAGTTATTCACAGTTCAACAGACCATCAAACACTCCAACAAGACTTGACAATACTGTCAAAGTGGGCAGATAAATGGCAAATGGCTTTTAACATCAGCAAATGTAAGATAATGCAAATTTCTAATCACCATAACAAAAGTTTATTTTCGTATGTAATGAATGGCACCTCACTGGCAGTTACAGAACAACATTTGCATCTTGGAGTAAAGTTACATCACAGACTTTCATGGAAGCCACATATAGATTACATCTGCAATAAGGCAAACAGAGCTGTTGGTTTTTTGCGACGAAATCTACAGCATTGTCCTAGCCATCTACGTGAGCTAGCATATAAACAATTTGTCTTGCCTATTTTAGAGTATTGTTCCCCAATATGGGATCCATATCACCAAACCAACACAAATCAAGTAGAGATGGTCCAACATAGAGCTGCTCGTTTTGTCACAGGTCAACCATGGAGACGAAATAATAGAGACAGCATCACTAACATCCTTGAAAACTTGCAATGGCCTACACTACAAGAACGTCGCAAATCAGCTAGACTAGTTTTACTGTATAAAGTACTACATGATTTATTAATTATACCGAACTGTTATCTCCCATTTAAATCTACTGTATTACGGACCCGACACTCACACAACTTTAAACTAGTACCTTACCAACCAAGAATTGATGTATATAAATATTCGTTCCTCCCAAGAACTGTACCAGAATGGAATAGATTAGATGCTGAGATTATTGAGACTGACTGTGTTGAAGAATTTAAGCAAAAATTAGCCCCTTTTATGTATATGGTTAAGTAACTTATCGTAATTGTATATATTTTTATAGGTTATTATTGTAATTGTACATATGTATATAATTAAGTAACTTGTCGTAATTGTACATACTTATATAGTTAAGTAACTAATTGAAATTGTACACATGTAATTGCACATCAGCATTATACCCCTGGAGGGTCCTGCTGATTAACAATAAATAATAAAAAAAAAAAATAATAATCAGTGTAGGTTTAGTAGAATATGAAAGTTCTAATTATTATTAATTATAGCAATCGGTACCCTACAGGGTTTTAACGTTAATGTACACGGTAGCTACATAGCTACACATAGTTAAGTGCCTATAGTTTAAGTTACAATAACAATTGGTGCTAAGTCACAATAAGTGCTAAGTTACAATAAATGCTAAGTTACAATAGGTGCTAGGTTACACTGAGTGCTAAATTACACTAGTAAGTGGTTAGGTACAATAAGTGCTAGATTACAATGAGTACTAAATTACAGTGGGTGCTAAATTACAATAAATACCATATCAGACAATTCAATGTATTTTAATGTCATTCAGCTACAGTATGAAAATGTACCGTTTGTTCAATTAGAATTTTAAAAATAAAACTGATTCTAAAAAAAACCTGTTAATTTTAGCAACTTTTATATGCTCACCTGTATAGCACATATATCATATAGGGGGTGGGTGGGTGGGTGGGAGGGAGGGTGCGGAGGGGTGGGTGGGTGGGTGGGTGGGAGGGTGCGGAGGGGAGGGGCGGTGGGCACAAGAAGTGGTTGACAGTGAAAAAACAGTCTATAAGTATCGTACAACTGTTTAAATATATACGTTCTTTGATATTGTATATGCATTAGTTTGCCAGTGATAGGTATAAACGGCAAAAAGAATGTAATGAATTGTCCGCCCACGCCCACGCCCAATTTGCGCCTTCGTTAAATTGGCCTTGCTCAAAGACGATTAAATGTCTATGACATAGTTTTCTGTATAAATACTTTGGTTTGTTTATCATGCTGTAATATTGTGCTGCTGTGTTATGCTATAATAATATTAATGCTTATATTATTTAATGATGTTTGTTTCTATTACTTTAGTGCACGGTGGGAGGTGGAAGCGTCCATGATGACGATTGGGCAATGAGCAAATAAGGTGAGTGTATGCTTTGTAGAAAGAAGCCCACGTAGCTGTGCAGGGCTCATCTTCTGTACAGCTCATCTTCTGTATAGTCTTTCATTATTTTATTTTTCCCGAGGGGTAGCCAACTCCCACGCAAAACACAGAAATGGTGTACCAGAGGGATTGCCAATGCCCACGCAAAGCACCCAAATGGTGTGTACGAGACTCCCAATCTTTATGTATTTTTAAAAGCATTTAGTGAGATTGCTAACTAGTAACTACCTGTACAGTTGTTGATCTACATCTTGTTCTAGTTATTCATGATCGATCATTGTCTACTTTCTCCATTATTTTTACATGATTTTGGATTTAGGATTTGGTTTCTAATATATTTGTGTATTTCTGATTGGATTTCTCACATAGCATACAAGAGTCCCAAGGCATTGGCTACCCCTCGCTTTTTACCAAAAGCCAGTTCATCTCTAGTTGACAAAGATAGTGTGACCATCTAATTATGATATTTCAGTCTAAATTAAATTCTTGATCACAAATACACATTTCCCTTGTTGCTATATGTGGTACACCACAAAATTAACCAATGTAAACAACCATTACCATACCTTGTAGTGTTTTATTTTTATGTGAATATGTATTGAAGTGTGTGTGTAGTGTGTGTTTGTGTGTAGTGTGTGTTTGTGTGTAGTGTGTGTTTGTGTGTAGTGTGTGTGTGTGTGTGTGTGTGTGTGTGTGTGTGTGTGTGTGTGTAGTGTGTGTCTGTGTGTGTGTGTCTGTGTGTGTGTGTGTGTGTGTGTGTGTGTGTGTAGTGTAGTGTGTGTGTGTGTGTGTAGTGTGTGCGTGATAAAGATTTTTTAAATTCACCAATTTAAATGTGACTGTTTTTTCCACAGGTTTATATGTTGGAGAACTGCAAACAACTGACTTGAAATTTTTATAATGACCATTTAAAAAAAAATATTTATTTGATTACATGTACAAAATACAAAGATGTATCACGTGATCAAAACAGTTATTAGCATGATGTACAAGGACTATTGACCATTGAAAAGTTGATGAATTAAACATTCAAGAACGGAATGCTTTTCCATTGCAACTCGCCCACGCAATGGAGCGCGCGCGTCACTAATAATCAGTGCTCAGCCGGGGTATGCGACTATTGGATTGAGATGGTGATTTTTATAAAATTATTTGTACCGTGTAAAATGTTCGTCACGAACGGTGTAGCTAGCTGAAGTATTCAAGAAAGGATAGATCTAACCTGGTATAACCTGGAATCGTTAAAAAGTTGCGCCTGGATTGTTGGGGTGAGCCAATATTTTCATTGCCAATGGTTCTATGTGTAATGTTAAACCCCCTACTTTGTACCATGAAGAAGGCCGTATTAAGCTGTTACATTTTACGTGAAAGTAGATGTCATGCTGGTCATTCCTGCTAGAACCTGGAAAAGGTTAAAAAGTTATCTGGCGCTCCATTATTATCCATAACAGAGCCTTGAAAACCTGCTTCCAGTGTAGACGCGTGTATCTTGTCAATAAAATTTTTTTTATTAAAAGTCGCTTAATTGTTGGATATGCTAAGTTACAATAAATGCTAAGTTACAATTATAAAGTAGGAGTAGTTAATTGTTTAAATATTTCAAGATCAATGGTAGATAGATTTGGGATACATAGATCGTTCCAATGGGGAATAGTTCTGGGTATAGGAATGAATAGAGATACGTGTTTACTAAAGATGGTATATGATTAAACTTCTGATCGTGATGGGTTCAGGTAGCATTTTGATTTAGACTAATGATGGCAGACAGTAATTTGGGACCAGTGATAAATGATTAACTATCTTGTGCAATAAGTGCCTTGGTGCCAACTAACTATCTTGTACAACTATCTTCTCTAAGTTTGAGCAATACAAGATGCTTTGGTGGAAGTCACTGACTGGCCTTTCCCACAGAAGAAACTCGTCATATCGTGCCGTTTCGGTATCACTTCTACACCAAGGTACGTTTCTGTTCCTGTAGCAGCTGTGTAAACCTTCTGGTATCGACGATACGTGGCTTTTTATAACCCCATTGGTCATTAGAATTGAACAGTATGGTTTGTAAGCCACACCTCTAATTTAAATGCTGCATATTTCCTTGGTTACAACTTGGCTGGGTGTTGTTGTACCGTCATGTTTCTGTTCTCCTAACTCTGCACAGCTGCTGTCTAGCATGTAATAGTTGTAACGCTGGTGGGGGTGCATTGCCTGATATGTATGCACGATTCCTGAGGGCATGTGGTGCCCGAGGGCGAGTCCATACATATCAGGGCAATGCACGACTTCCAGTGTGCTACTTTGAAGGCACTTTTTAAAGTAGTTTTTAGCCTTTAAAGTTACTTTTAAAGTAGTCTTATGCTGCTAAATTCACTTTGTAAGTTAAATGCCTTTGATGTGGTTGAAGGTTGCCGGCCTTTAATGTGGGGAGTTAGTAAAACACGGAATATGGAATAACGGAATTGCGGAATAACAAAATAAGCAAAACTTATCTTTTACAGATTGTACAAATAGTTATATGCTCTATAGTAATTATACTTATTTACCTTGTAACAGCTCTGCATGGCACACCACGGCGATGGATAGAACAGCAGCTGGTGAGCATTAAATGGGATGGGCACACAACCAATCACCCTAGAAAGATCTACCTTCGCTAAACTTACTTACCTACACTCTTGATTCAAACCTGAAGAGTTTTGAAATCCAGTTAAAAATACACAATCATTGGACTTCCCTACTGAACTCTAGTGTGACTCTATAAATTCGGTCGTATGCACATGAAGGGCAGCTAGTTTAACCTAAGAATAGAACTAGGTCTTGGCGTTTTGTAGCTATATCAACTAAGGAATATAGATAAGTAAGTTTAGCGATAGTGGACCGTTCTAGGATGATTGGTTGTGCGCTCATCCCATTTAATGCTTGCCCAGCTGCTGTTTATCCATCACCGTGGCATGCCATGCAGAGCTGTTGCAAGGTGTAAATAAAGTATGATAGCTATAGAGCATATAACTATTTGTACAATCTGCAAAAAATAAGTTTTGCTTATTTTGTTCCGCAATTCTGTTATTCCGCATTTTACTAGCTCCCTTTGATGTGGCCTGGTATTTGTCCAGGATCCTTTGTGGTGGTTGAATATATCATTATGGTTACTATATCAAAGTTTCATATTAACTCTTACTATAACACTAGTACTTGCTATTTAAGGTTTTCAAAATGTATAAGAAACCTTATCACCAAGTAGAGGTAGCTATATACCGATAATCGGATCGGCTACAATATCGGCCACCGATATGGTATTTTTTAACCAATATCGGTATTGGTACAGAACAGCACGAGGACCGATATCGTTACCGATATTTATACAGTAGCAATAGTTTGGGTTATGCACTGGTTTTCTTGTGGTTCTAGCTTATTGTTCACTCTGAAACAAGTGCTACGCTATGAGAAGCCATATAATTACACGCGATTCTAGTGTTTGTTGCTGGAAAGCTTATCGCAGTCTTTACAAATGAAGCAGTTATAGAGTACCTTTGTAATAAAAGAAGGATCACAGGATAACCAAGGAAACTGTACCAGCTTTCTCACAAGCCATTAGACTGCGGAGTAATGCAGAAATATCCGTTTAAGGCTTCATGGGAGTATACATAAAAATGTTTGTAGGTGCCTAATTGTCTGGATTGCACAATAGAAACCCAAGCTGTATACCACCACAGGCAATGAATACATGTACATGTTGTTGTAGGGTAGGTAAATGTACACTTTCGTTTGCTTAAAATATTAATGCAAATATCGGATCGATTATCGGTAATCGGCTTCTTTTGGTTGCATCGATATCGGATATCGGTACATGCCAAAACCCCATATCGGTACACCTCTATCACCAAGAGACAATTTTGATTGTGGGATTCACTTGGTCTCAATTGAGAGCCACAGGAGGCTCAATTGTAAACCATAGGAGATCAAATGTAAAGTGCATCTTGCTCATATAGGTTTATATACTTTTTACAGTAGTCAATAGTAAGAAGCATTAAACTGTACAGTTTGTGGAATGTAGTAAATGAGTTGTCAGCACACTTTGCAGTGCACCAGATGTTGCACTGTTAAGTGTGCCACATCACATTTATAGCATAAAGAATTCCTTTGATCTGAGGTGTGAAAGTGTTACATAACCGTTTGTCTTTCAAGCTTTAATCTAATGTCAAAGCTGTGCAACAAATCTAGTAGGATTGTAGCACACTTCGCTGTTAGGTTCTAAATCACTCTCACTCTCGCAAAACTTATAAAACTTCATTAGGGTACAATTAAATTAGTAGCTATATGATACAAATTACGAAAAATACCTGTAACATTCGAAACAATCCTATTTCTGGTGCGTGACGCCATTTCCAATCCTCATTAGGAGCCGTATATCTATGATTGGACCAACTATATTTTTACGAGTGTAGGCGGTGCTTTAACGTATGAATCTAGAGTTGCAGTTAATTTAATTTGTAGCTCGTTTCAGTGTAGCCATTAACGCCGAGTTATATCCCGACAGATCCAAAATTTATTTAGTAGTGGGACAAGAGGACGAGGAGAATGACGGAGGAAAGCTAGCTATGATGTACGTGAGTTGTGGACGGTGCTTGCAAGTGTGGCTATCAATGCAACACAGTTGAAAGCGTCAATATCAAGCGGCCACTGAATCTATTAACCAAGAAATTGCTGGACTTACAATGATGGATAGTTTAGTGAACAATTTAAGACTGAATGGTATAATTATTGTATTGGGATTGCCAAACATTTGAGTGCATGCATAGTCATTAATTTGTTGTTAATTGCTATGATAACATTATTGACAGAGCTTTGTTGTGGAGGTAATTGTGGTCATACCAGTGTCTCCGTGTGTGTTGTGTTTATGGTTCTGTCGACATTCACACAAAGTGTGACTGTATTGCCATACAAAGGGAAAATAAAGTACGCTTTGATGGAAGATATAGCATATTTCAGCACGGTATGGAATATAAAGCACACTTTTCCCCTTTGAACTTATGGATGGTATCATATTATTGATGTTACATATCTTACATTATCGTACAAGTCTCTATGTAAGCTTTTTCAGTGTTGCGTGCTCATTTTGGTTGATAGTTTGTATTTATGAGATCATAAATCTCCCAGCTCAGAGTTATAATTATCACATTATAATTTATAAACTAAAAAGTTAACATACCAAAACGTTTGTCAAATTTACCATAAAAATTTAATGTAAATATACATATTATTTCATTGTTCAATGCATTTTGTACGCAAACATGTTTTCCAAGCACAACATTTCCTAATGCTTTACATTGTAGAAATTTCTAAAAAAAATGGGCAGAATTAACAATACCTATTAACCTTCAGCTTTTTCTTGTGTTCAATACTCTTTATCACAATTCCACTGGGAAGTGACTGCTCTTGTAGTTTGAAGTCTGGTAATTGAAAATAACTCCCATACATTTCATGCAAGTATTTCAAAAAATTTGGAATCTATAACTAGAGTAGGGACCATAGCACATCGATAAAAAGTACTGAAACAAGCTGGAGTAGTGCACGATATCAAAATCACAGTAAGTGTTATATCTCTACTGTGCTCCAAGATACCATAATAGAAATGTACAGTAGGGATATAACACTTCGTATTGTTTTACTGTGATTTAATATTGTGCACTGCACTACTCCAGCTTGTTTCAGTACTTTTTATTGATGTGCTATGGTCCCTACTCTAGTTATAAATTCCAACTTTTTTGAAATACTTGTTTGTTAACTTTTTTTGTAAATAATATTATTATGGTGACGCATACTACATTTGAAATGGTGCCACGCACCCCAGCTACGCGCACATCCCAGCTATATCGTCTGAAAAGTGAAGTATCTATTAGCTTCGTTGTCAGCTATGCTCAACCTGTTACACAGCAGTACGAATCAAGAGCTGTTCGAAAAGCATCCCTGCAACCCATGCATACCGAATGGGTTGGTGCTGCGCGCCCCAGTTATATAAATTATCGTCTGAAAAGTGAAGTATTCATTACGCTTCATTGTTGGCTATGTTCAATCCATTACACAGCAGTACGAATCAAAAACTGTTTTAAAAACACCTCTGCAATCGAAGTAGCCACTATGAAACATGCGGATGATTTTCATTACGAAGGGAAGCCATCACGTGTTACCACCAAATTGACACTTTTTGCTGTCAGCAAAGATCAATGGGACACAAAGGAGGACACTGGTAAGTCCATGAAGAATGCATTGTACGTACTGCAGCATGCCAAAAGGCACCTCTCGGGCTGAAGCGACGTCGAACAGTGAAAAAATCAAGCCCGTAGCCTTAGCCATTATCGAGTTACCCTTGTCTGAAGGCATCAGCCAGTCAGTCAGGCAGTCAGTAGAAAATTCCATTGAATAAAAAAAAAATTAAAATTCAATAGCAACTTGTTGAAAACATTTCGGGTCGATCTGAAAGCTTGCTTGAGCTTAGTTTTACCTAACCAATACCACCTCAGGGAAAATTGAGGCTATTTTTTGAGTGATGTTATTTCGTGGGCCACGCCTACTCCTTTGTGGTCCCTACTATGTAGTGTATGATTAACGATTGCATATGACTATATCGCGACGATTCCTAGTCACGCAAGGGGAAATCCCAACTAAATAGGTAGAGCATTCTAGCAGCTGCACGTTGGTGTGAAATTTAAGTGGATTGTGTTAAAATTTGCCACTGCTTTGGTGGGTCAAGTGTTTGTATGAAAAAAACTCCATGGACACATGGAATACCTACTTTCCGGAGTGGTACTGTTTCAGTGCTATACTTGATGCCACAAGATTTCTAGTGAACTGAGGCCTGTTGTAATGCATTTTATATCACATAAGAAGGAAGAGTGTTTCGGCCTCTGTTTATTACCTATTATTATCACTATGCTCACTTTAAAACTTCTGTTTGCAATCAACCAAATAGCTACCGTATAACTTTATGGTGGGTATAGTTTGTGTTGTACATACTACACATTTCCATGATGTGTAGGAGATGATGGTTTATGCTTAAATATGTAAACTTATCTCCCACTTGCAATAACTATGTTGCACATGCATGCAGGCATATCAAATTGAATGGTTTCACACACGGTGGAATGTGAAACCAGTCACCTTGGAACTATTAAATCACTTTATCACTTGATGGAATAATTTGTTGTTGTTGTTAAAGCTTTACAGTGACCAGCATTGAGGTCTGACAGCAACATGTGCAGCAGCCTTTGGAATACCTAACCTAGCAAACTGGAACTGGAAACCTAAGAACAGTACTTGAACCTAGCTAACAACATTTCAGTGGTAAGAAGCACTCATTTTGCTTAGAATGTGAAACCATGCACTGTGCATCCAGCCACTTTGACTCCATGCAGCAAATCTAATATTATCCTGATGTTTAACTGTTTAACTCGTACAGCTTTTGTGAAAAGAATTGAAACCCTTTTGCAACATGTATAGTCCTAACATTAATAGTATACTGAAAGTTCAATAGTACAGCGCATAGGAAATTGCACACATGTCATACAACTGAGTTGAGTAATTGCTTGACCCGGAGTCTGTTACATCATAGATAATATATACCTTACCCGGGATTGGAAACCTGAGACAATTCAATGTGCGGCAAAAAGAGCGAGCCGTCAGCGTTGCAATAATCAACACCTTTCCTTTGATCAGTATGGATTCATCTGGCCGAAGAACGAAGAGAAAGGGCAGATAAGCCTTCAGTCTAGAAGCGGACATAAGGCCATACCTATAGAGCAGTTTCAGCACGTGATCAACATTACGTAAACCTTACCGAGATGCCATTTTGGTGCACCACCTGATTGATACGAACTGCGAATGTAGAGATTGTCAAGCTAGACTGAAGGCCTTCCTGACGAAACAAAGAGCGATACAAGGGTAAACTATGAACTATAGGTGGGATCGACCAGTTTCTCAACGATTTGCGAATTTAGCTGACGGTTTTTCCGAGCTTTCCTCCTGCCTGTCCTGTGGAATCCATTGATACCGTTTGTACCCGGTTTGTCATAGGCGATTCTAAGGGGGGGCCAGGGGGGGGGGGCCATGGCCCCCATGCTAAAAATTAACTTTTAAAAAATCTTGGGGAAAAGTTGCAATATAGATTGGCATTGTTATTTTTAGCATTTTTCATGTTTTTAGAATAAATTTTAGGCTGTTTTCAAGCCTTTAAATTGCAAAAATCCTGCAGCTTCTGGGGGTTGCACCCCCAGACCCCCCTGAAATTCTACTTTATACTATAGCCAAACAACAATAGTTATGCTGTTCCCTACTTGGCCCCCCCTGTAGGTCAGGTCTAGAATCGCCACTGCGGTTTGTTACTTTGTTTTAAGGACTAGTTTGTCACGTACAACTAAGCAGCTTATAGCGTAGAAAGCCTTGAAGCCTACAACCAGTTTGTATGTTAGTGGTTGGGGAAGGATGTTTATATCATACTGAACTGAAAAGTCACTGGCTGGGTAGCTAAGAATGCAGCTAAGTGAATGTTGACAAGAAGTCAGAATGTGATGGTTCTGGAACTGTGCAGGATCAGCTTACTGATTGCCAGACAGCTATACATGAACTAACTGAGCAAGCAACTGAACCTGTATACCCTCGCCTCTACCACAATTCTGTGAAGAAAGTTTTGTGAGTGACGATTTCACTGGAGCACACACCGGTTTACCTAACTTAGGAGTACTGAAGGCTACATTTGATTGTGTGAGCAGGACCTTGCCAGCTGACAAAGCTACCAGATTGTCATGGTTTAGGGTGTCACTGACAAATAGTTAACAGAACACTGGTATTGGAAGAAACTCTTGCCAGGGAATATAATGTTGGCAGACCGTGGATTTGATGTTACTATTTCTTTGGGAGCCATGCAAGCTACATTGCACTTTCCTACATTCACAAAAAGAGTCAACTGTCAGCAGCAGAGGTTAAGCTAACTATAACTATTGCTAATGTCCGCACACATGTGGAATGTGTCAGTTGTTAGCTGTCCAGGAAAGGTTTCCAATTCTTCAAAGTACTTATAATTGCTGACTCATTTGATCAGACAGAATAAAGGTGAAAAAGTACCTTTGATTGATTGAATAATCCGTGTTTGCTGTGCTTTAATCAATGTATGTGACTCAAACTAAAGTTAATGGACAATTGTACAGTAAATATTTTATTTTACATGAATGGTTGTACAACAAATAATATGGCATGCCTAATGTACTTCTTAAGTGGTTTTTTACTGTTGCCTTTTCCTTTAGAAATTGTGGCAAATTCTACATTCAGGGCATGCAGTACCACTTTCCACTTGGAACAGTCATGAGCTTAAGTAAAACCATTTACAGTTACTGTTGTCACAACCAACTGTGGATACTTTCTCTGGACCTTGACAAAAGCACAAGTTTGTTTTTCCTGTTTCCTCGAAATTGTCTGTGTGAACCAGATAAAAAAGCACTGCTGCTACAGTATATGTGTACAGACTTCTCCAAGGCCAGCCTTGCAATTGCAATGTGAACAGCAGACATGACCTGTCTCCTCTAGAATTTTCCACATGCACAGTGACGTCTCACTCATCATCTGTGAATGGCAAACCTATACAACACATAATATATAACTACAACTTTGTATGTGTATAGAATGAACTGTACATGTAAGAAGATAGTCATTCAATCAGAGGCTATGGTTCAATAAAGAAATATACCTTACCCAGCCAGTGACTTTCCAGTTCAGTACAATTAATATAACCAACCACTAGCATACAAACTGGTTATAGGTTTCAAGGCCTTTCCACGCTTTAAGCTAAGCTGCTCAGCTGTGACAAAGCTAGTCCTTAGAACAAAGTAACAAACGGCCGATGTCATGGATTCCGCAGAACAGGCAGGGAAAACTCGGAAAAACCGTCTGTTAAATTTGAAAATCGCTGAGAACGGGTCGACCCCACCTATAATTCATAGTTTATTCTTGTATTGTTCCTTTGCTTCGTCGGGACGCCTTCAGTCTAGCTTGACAATCTCCACATTCGCAGTTCGTATCAATCAGGTGGTGCACCAAAATGGCGTCTCGGTAAGGTTTACGTAATTTTAATCACGTGCTGAAACTGCTCTATTTGATCTTATGTTGCGCGGGCCCGACCGACTACATTTTCTTGAAATGAAATAATTTTGAAAATCACGTGTGCGGATCACGTGTACTTAATTAAAGACAACACATCATCAGCACCCTCGTGATATTTATTTATTTTATTTATTTAATGCTTTATGGTGAAAAGTGACACCAAAGGTCTGATGGTAACTTGCACCATCAGCCTGCCTAAATACAAAATTATCTACAATTATACAATGTTATGTTGATTAATTATAAATGTTTGAAGTTTGTGACTGGAGGTCTGGATTGATGACAGGTTCTGCAAGGACAAAGGAAGTGAAAGGTACAGTTGTTGCTCTCGTCAAAATTCGTTAGAAAGTGATTCCATAAGATAGTCCAAAAGGGACCATTGAAGGTCATCCAATGCTCTAAAATTGTAGAATACGATGGGAAAACTCTTTTTGGAGATACCTGATACCGTAGATTCCCTAAAAATTCGGCAGAAATAAATTAATTCCGTTCGTGTCTGGCTGAACAATTAGGAAAAAATGTACCAACCCGGTGCTATTGTCGAATTTTTAGGGATCTATCCCTAATACAGTCTGCACGCTTCATGGCTATGTTATTTGCGATCCGTTTACTGCTTACTTTCTGGATTTATTTCTACAGGTACCAACAGGGACGCCTTGAGGAGGAGATGACGATACCACTACACTCACTTGGCCGCAGCGCTATATAGTATTATTGCCTACATTATCCAGGAGGATGGTCAATTCATTACATCACTTTTGAATACAATCACCCAGGCATAATATTAAGGATTTCAACAAGTAATAAAAAATAGAAACCACAATCAATAGCTAATATTATGAACTATCTCGTGATAAATCTCGCTACCAGAAGTGTTCCATGGCTTAACAAAGCATTATCTGAGGGTGTATCATGTTACAAGGAGATGTGGGGCCAGGAGAGTTATGAAACGAAGATCGTTTTGCGGTACTAAGCCCCAGCGTGATGTCACATGATGATATCGTTGGGTACGTTCCCTGAACAATTTCGCACTTGGTGCTTCATCCAGCATCGAGGTAGCTTATTGTGTGAGGTCACTGGGAATCCTCAGTACTCAAGAGACCTTCGTCAACTAGTAATCCAAGTGCCGAAAAATTAGCGCGCTTATAATTAGAAACTTTCCTGCACTTGCCGAAATTTAGAGCACATTGCGTTCAAAGCATGGGGAGTGCCGAATATTTAGAGATGCCGAAATTTTAGGGAATCTACGGTACTACTAGAAGAGTATGAAACCTAGATTTTTAACTGTGTATGTACTAGTATAGCTACATTCATTATTTGCATTTTGTATGGTTGTGTTTAAAATTTTTATCATTCAAACCGACCTACCTACCCAAATTTAAAATAATTTTGCCCGCGCAACATAAGATCAAATAGGTATATATGGCCTATAAAGGATTTCTTATTATGGTAGGAGTTATAGTGTTGCTTTACTGGTGTATGATTGTCTAAATTTTGAGAGCGAATCTCGTAGAATGAATTTTGTGCAAAAATGACGATTTGATCGCATCCTCAAGGTTTAGATCAATTGGAGTGGCCATTATTACACCAGAGACAAAACTACTTCACTATCTGTCAAGTACATAAAATCTTGCACCACCAATCAGCTATCCCTTCACGGTATTTCTCTGCAGTTATAGACATTCAAATCCATCAGCCATAGACACCTCCAATGGCGGATCCAGGATGGGGCATTTGGGGCAAATGCCCCCCACCTTGTGGAGGAGCCAGCCATAGCTAGCTATACTTCTGATTAAAATACTAAACTTTGCCAGGCCAAGATCAGTTTATAAAACTCATAAAAATATGCACATTTTACTAACATTTATTACAAATTCGCCTGAAACCAAAGCAAACCAAAGTCAAACTAGCTGAGGAAGTAACTTTTTTTTCTTTTTTTTTTAGTACGCACGAAGGTGCTGCGGAAGTAACCCAAGCACTTTCGTGCGTACTAAGCGCCTCTAAAATAATTATCATGTTGATGCTGTTTAAGACATTCAGGCGAGCCTTTAAAACAACTTTTAAGACTTCACAACCATCTGCAAAATGGCCAAATGGCAAAAATCAACAGTGAGACACAACTAAGAGGTGATTAGTTGCTGCTTCAAAAATTCAGCAACTATAAACATAGCCGAGAATCTGGCTCTCGGGCCCCAACCACCTACAACTTAGCCTTTTTGTGCCCCTCCCCTTGCCAGCTCCTGGATCCGCCCCTGACCTCTATATCCACCATCAATGCTTATCGGTTTTCCTTTTTCATCAACTCACCTTTCCTTTGGAACAACGTACCTTACAAATCTTACAGATAACTGACCCCAAACTTTTCTGTGTTGCCCTCCGGCGCTTTCTTTTTAAACTAAATGTTGCTTTGTATTTATCTGCTATTGTACTGTTTTATTTGTTGTTTTTGTATTTGTGTATTGTCCTTGTATCTTGTACCGTTTTGTCCTTTTGGGGAGCACGTTTGCAGGCTCAGCTTTTTGTGCAACCCTTGTCATTTGACTAAAATTGATAATAATAATAATAAGACGTTAGCGGATCCACTCATGTAAGCCAAAACCTTTAGTTCCACTTAGTCTCGCTTGGCCAGACCACTTTTTCTCCATCACGGCGCTTATCGATTAGAGATTATAAGCGCCTACTCCGAAATAGGGTCTGGTCTAGAGTAAACTCGTTTTCACACCCCAAGCAAGAGTTCGGGGTGTTTAATCAACTGTCGTCATAAAACGTATACTTCATTTTAAATTTCAAGCCACGTACACACTGGAAATGCCATGAACGATAGCCGATAGAGTCAATGAGAAACACTGAGGCTGGTTTTCTAAAGCTAAAAAGAACACGGGTTGATTCCTTGCTAAGTTCGCCTTTAGCCTTTTCGTTTTCACAAGGAATCGATCCGTGACCTTTTTAACCGTAGAAAACCAGCCTCAGTGTCTCGCATCAGTTCCACCGGCTATCGTTCATGGCATTTCCAGTGCGTACGTGGCTTGAAATTTAAAACTGAGGAAGTATACGTTTTATGACGAAAGTTGATTAAACATCCCCGAGCTCTTGCTTGGGGTGTGAAAACGAGTTTACGTATTGATTCTGGACCAGACCCTATTTCGGAGTAGGCGCTTATAATCTCTAATCGATAAGCGCCGTGACAAAGAAAAAGCGATCTGGCCACGCGAGACTAAGTTCCACCGTTTTGTGGTGAAATGGCAACATGAACTGTGAAGTAAGCATTTTTCAGTATACTACTACAAATTGAGGTTCACAGGTTTTTTATAGACGTTCTAGGCTTATTTTCTGACTTATTTTTAGTAATTCATATATATAAGAATGCCTTTAAAAGCTATTTTCCTGTACTGTTGTAGTGAGATATTCAATTCTTTGAAGCACATGCAAGTATTTCAATTTACCTACAACTACACATTTTACAATGATTGTCATTTCCACTCTACAAATGACAGGAGGTCATAGAAAGCTTAGGCTTATCAGTAAAAACATTTTCAGCCTAAACCCAAGGAATTGCCGGTGTCTATCCCACTGAGAGGTGTGTCAATATACTGAAGGTGCATGTCTCTACTACTATCGCCTATACCTATGTCTTCCTTCACTGACACTGCACTTGAGAGTCTTTAGAAAGGTTTGAAGTGATGTACTGTCATCCCTTAAGGTATTATATAATGTGCATGCATATACTTTGTTTCCTACAGAGTGGATTGTGGATTGATACAATCCAAAAACTAATTTTCTAGCTATATTTTGAAGTTAATATGATGGACCGTTACGGAACACTTTTTGTGGATATAGCTAAATTATATGAAAAACAGAAATTCTGAAACATTGTGGTACACAGCTAGCATTAGAAGACAAACTGTACTGGAGTTGCTCCTGCAGAAACATTCCCTTTGTGTGAATATAGTTACTAGACTTCAATTTTTATTTTGTACCAGTATTTATATCAATGTATTGCTGTAATCACAAAGTAATATAACATTAACAATTACATATGGATGATTCGTATTTTCTTACATTATACATGCTATCGTACAAGTCTCTAGCTTTTTAGTGCTGCTTGCTTAATCGTTTTGGTTGATTTCAACCCAGAAGCTTCATATGAAAATCCAGGGGCAGTAGAGCAGGCCAAAGAGTGAGGGGGCCAGGCCAGCTGTAAGTTGAAGACCAAAAAAAAAGTCACAGCCTGCTGACAATAGCTGCTCTCCACCAATTACATCTCCTTATTTATAACTTCACATACGTAGCTAAGTAATTTGCTACACTGCTTCTCTGAATACTGTTACTGCTCTATTAGAGTATCTAGATCCTGGCTGTTCTATTAGAGTATCTCGATCTTTTCTTGCAGTGTCCCAAAAAAGTGGGGGGGCCCATGGCCCTCCCCCCGTCTCCACCGCCTATGTGAAAATCCATGGATTAGTATGCATATATAGACTATTTTTTTGAACAGTGCTTCATGTAGCTACATTTTCTCTCATGTTTCTAATTTTCTTACGTAGATGTCTACAAACTAGTTATGTGCGATATATCGAAAAAATATCGATTTCGCGATAATTTTGTCGATATCGTTATCGTATCGATTTTCGATACTGCTTTAGCAGATTTCGATATTTATCGAAAAGGTTATATTTTTCGATAATTATCGAAATATCGAAGAATATTTCGATAAATCTATAGCATTTAGTGTGTGATTGCGCACTTACGCTAGAAATGAAGGTTTGTTCTGTACTATCTAGCCACTTTAAAAACTTGTCTACCAGTTTCCTAGGCTTCTTATTAGTTTTATGCAATAGTTTGTGTGTAAATTGTGTTTCAAGCATATTTATAAATATCGGCCGTCCACGCAATTACACCACCCACACAATTAAAAACTATCGAAAATCGTATAGAAATTTCGATATTTACCCCAATATCGTATCGATAACATATCGAAATATACAAATCCTGATATCGCACACTACTACAAACATAGCCAGCAGCTTAACAAAGAGCATTGCCTCCCGTATAACTGGCTTGGAAATTTTAAATCAAAACTGTAAAACTGGAACTGTCTTCAGCAGCAAAACACCAGCCGTCTAACAAACAGCACTTCCTTTGCTTCTATTGTCTCTGTGGACTTAATGTCTTCTGCCTTGGCACCTGTAATGAAAAGAACCAGAGACAGTACCTCATTCCGGCAGTCACTGATCTATCACCACACAACACTAAATGACGGTTTACAAACGAGTATTAAGCTACCTAATACTGTAGTACTTATCCCTATCATTCATTTAACAACGACGACGGACCTTCATCGTCCTTCCCAGGTGGGGTCTATTCTACGGAACGGAACGATGGACTAAACTACGGAACGGAACGCTTTCTCAAATTGAAGCCTGCAGTTTACCGTTGCTGAAACTGCTCTTACATGTTATCGACGGACCTTCAGAGGGTGATTAAACATGCTCTCAAGAAAGATAGAAACAATTAAAGGACTGATTGTGGGTTCTTGTTGGTTGTCATTAGTAACGAAGTACTTATTGTGGGATTAACTGTCTCAGTGATGAATTTATCACGAAGGGTATTTAATTCATTGCTTGTTTCATCAAGGCTAATAGTATGTGATCATGAGTTGTTTATGCTTACTTATACACTCTGGGGCCTGGGCAGGTGTTTCAATTATGCATCTGTACACTGGAGGTACACTACATAGCGGAAAGCAATTAGACAAGAAAGAGTTAGTGGAATTAACTCAGTCAAAAAGTTAAGGAATTTCATGCAGTGTGTGGAGCAATGATACTGACAGACTGGGCCGTGTGCCATAAGGAGGCTATATTCTGTGAGCATCAATAAAGTGGCATGCCTGAATCCATTAACTACTGCAGTGGACTAAAGCCAGTAGTGAGTTGAAAAGTTTCTGTTTTCAACTGCTAGCCTTAATCAGTACTTGAGACCAACCAGATCTCCTAAGACTCCTGTGTATGTATACTATGTTGATAGCCACCACAGGGATTTCTGTAGTGTAACATTTCACATACTTCTCTGCACATGTACAAAGAAGCTAACATGCATACAGAGCAGGACAAAATTAATACATGAACTTATGAACCCATTGGACCAGCTGGACTGGGAATCACTCGAAAATATGTACACAAATTTAAAAATTATGTATATTGCACACAACATGATGAAAATGATAATATTATAATACTTGATTTGTTACACTCCGGTCCCATTCAAGAGAAAATAGAGTGGATTATTATGACACAGTCAGTATGGTTTAATGAATCATCTTTGACAGTGCTGTCTAAAAGGTCCTTGGTTTTAGCTATAATATATGTCAGAAACACCAACTTCAAGTGTATTTGTAATTAGTACACTGTAAATACAGTAGTGGTCACAACACACTAACACAGGTGTGATACTGTTGTCCAAACTGGCACATCCTTACAAGAGTAGTACGCACACCATATTAGTCACACTAATAATAGTGTGACCATACATGTACAGCTGAAAAAAAGCACTTGTGCATTCAGGAGTGGAAGGGTAGAATGTGACGGCTTTATTATCAAAGTCAACCACTCATCATAGTATTATTGTGAAATATTATACATTATCTGCAGTTTCACAATTGGTGTAACATTCCTGGAAAGTCAACAATCTACAAACAGTATACAACACTATTAGTCAGTCAGCAACCTACTGCTTTCAAATCTCTACTTAAACATTGTTTCAAAATGTATATAAAACCTATATCACCAAGCCTGAAGTTTGATTGTGGGTTTTAATTTCACTCAACTAGATATGTACGGGCCCCCACTGATCATCAGTATACAAATTTTCATCTCTCTACTGTTGACTGGATTAATCTGATGAAATATTATTTGAATGTGTTTTATCTAATGGAAATTCTATGAGTTAATGTTGATCAAGAGTAAATTTACTCTTGGTTAATGTAAACTGATTACTTTATTGATACAAACATATCAGCTTTGTTCATCGACTTGAACTTTCACTACAATAAAATGTGTATTTGTGCATACGTGTTGAACTCTAAATGTGATATGCATAATTATAATGTACTTTGGTGGAGTATGTGATATGTAGGAGATGATGGTTCTCATTTGCTAACTAATGGACAAATGTGAACTATCATCTCCTACACATCACATACATACACCACAGGAGTGCATGCTATGTACAACACATTTGGAGTATACCACACTATGATATGCACAAATACACATTTTATTGTAGTGTTTCTGTGTAATGGCTTAGCACAAAATGAGTTTATTTATAGCACATAAATTCAATGCTTTTTATACATCCTACTATCTCTAAATGATAAAGGATGCCAAAGAACACCTAATTTTTAACACTAGAATCATCCATAATAGCAGAATATAGTTTTCCATCTTAGTGTCATGTACACCAATATACAGTCACACTGCTTGTCTTGTGTGCTTCACACACCATATCCTGAAAGTGTACCTGCACCCCAAGGGTGTGCTGCTGGTTAAGTGTGCTATGACCACTTCAATTTTAACAGTGTACATACTTTATGATAGCACATATATAGCTATATTAATTATATTTAGTATATAGCTACTTGTATGTGAGGCTAGAATTTTTGCAATTAAAGATGCAGTAAGATTTCATTTTACTTAGAGAAAATTTCAGCTCGTCATTAAAACTGGATTTATTTGTTTACTATGCAGAAGTCACACAAGATTATAATTCACATGTACTTAAGTTGTTACAAAACTGAATGAAGGAGGGAGAATTAATTACATAAGGGGGAGTGGGTTCCAAAGCTTAATTACTAAAGGGAAAAAATTTATATGAATCAATGTTCTGTTTGTCATTAGTTGAAAATATCCATTCCTTTAACCGAGGGTCACAATGGATAAAGAAATCTTTAGTGATATCAATGTGGTCATTAATAATCTTGTACATCATTGTGAGTTTAGCTCTGACTCTTCCCTGTTGTAGTGTAGGTAGATCAGTATATTAGAACACTGGAGTATCTCGAAAAAATCATTTAGACAGAGTCTGGTAGCTCTCTTCTGGATGGCTTCAGCTTTGTTTTTGTGGGGATCCCAAACAGGTGATGCATATTCCACAATAGGTCTAACCATGCTTCTGTAACAATTGCACTTACACAACTTGGGAACGCAGTGATGTAAAATTCTATGTATATAGGTGTTAATTTGGTTGGCTCTTCTGAATATGATATTCAAAGTCAGCTTGCTATCAAAACTCCTAGATAGGTAGCAGACAAAACTTCCTTGATTAGTGTGTTCTCAATGTAGACAGTATGTACGATGGGACTTCTCATTTGTCACTCTTAAAAACTCACATTTTTGAGGATTGACTGACATCATCCAAGTGTGAGACCATTGGACTAGCAAGTCCAGATCTTGTTGCAAGGCAACAGTCATCTGTATTGTGTATAAAAGAGTACAAACAAAAACATCACCATCATAGTCCATTGCAACTGAAATTTGATGAATCCAATCTCATAAATCTTCACATGTGGTCTGAAACTCTGAAAGTGATACTTCACTCACTCAGCCACGTAGCTATTATGCTGAAGTTAGACTGAATCAAGTTGTGATCAACTAACCTTTTCCTGTCACCAGTGCCTTTCTGGTTTCTGGAAGATGTGGCCAGTTTATTGTGACTGTGCTCTGAAACTGATGAAATTCATTAGCCTTCTGAATAGCTTGTCAATACCAGCAGAAATAAGTAACTGACTTCCAATCCGGCATCTGATCCACTGCAACAAACTCGCCTCAGTCATCAATAAATGAATTAAAGAGTACTGCTTGGTATATTAGTAATTACTCTCAGAACAGTCACTGAGACAGCTAGCTAATACCACAATTACAAATTCGTTGCTAATAACGACTAACACGAACACACGATCGATCAACACAGTGGCTATTTTTACGGGCCCGTAAATAGTAATTCTATAGCTATTTTTATGGCACTGCACAATACGCGTGCGCAGTTACACACGTGTTCAAAATGGCTGATAGTGAGCGTCCGGGTGAACATCAGAGTGACTGAGGGAGACACTCAGGGGGTGGCAACTTTAAACTTTGGAGCAAAATATGGTTCTTTTGAACAGTTAGAAACAGCCATTAAAAGATATGAGGAAGTGAATTACGTCACATTTTTTTGTTGCCTGTCGTGATACCCTTATTACTCATGATATTCATCTCACTGCCTTGTCTTGTGAGTTAGTGGCTTGTCATATTCAACTAGCAGATCAATCATCACTTATTGCTTGCTCAGTTTACAGACCACCTTCTAGTGACAAATCTTACCTAGCAGAACTCTGCCGACAGCTTACAGCTATTTATATGAAATTCCCCAATTCTGCATTCTGGATTGCAGGAGACACTAACCTTCCTGATATAAACTGGATAAATAGTTGCACCACTGGTCACTCTTATCCTGTTACTCTAAACAACTCCTTCCTTGATTTCCTTAATGACAATGCACTTAGTCAAATGGTCAACACACCCACTAGAGGTCCAAACATATTGGACGTTTTCATAACCAACAGACCTTCTTTAGTTGAGACATGTGATACTGTAGATGGTATCAGTGATCATGAAGCAGTTCTTGTTGTCTCATCTGTTATAGCAAACCTCTCCTCCCCATCTAAAAGAATAATCTATCTGTGGGCCCAAGCTGACTTTAACATTATCCGAAGCAACATTCAAACACTCTGTGAGGACTTTCTCAATAACCACTCAAGTTCAACTTCTGTTGATGTTTTATGAAATGAATTTCTGTCCATTTGTAATACCTGTATGGATTCAGTCCCAACCAAACTAATTTCTTCAAAATGTAAGCACCCTTGGATCAATAATTACATTAAGAGACTGACCCGCAGAAAGCAGTGTGCATACAATCAAACTAGACGTTCTAACCTATCAACAGACTGGTCTAAGTATTACGATCTTAAAAGACAGTCCCAGCGCGAATGTCGTACAGCTTTAATAGATATGTATCCAACCTTGTTGATCCTAATAAGAACACAATTACTAAACGTCTGTGGTCTTTCATTAAGAATAAAAGACAAGATTCTGTTGGAGTGGGCACCCTCAAACATCAGGATGAAACATTTGTGGATGCTACAGACAAAGCAAACCTCTTAGCAGATTATTTCTCCTCTGTTTTCACCAATGAAGATGTCAGTCTCTTTCCTACGCTAAGTACTGATCCAACACCTAGCATACCACCAATTCAGATACATGTGGATGGCATATACCAACTACTATCCAACATCCAACAACATAAGGCATCTGGGCCTGACAACCTTCCTGCCCGTTTTCTTAAAGAAGTGGCATATGAAATCTCCCCAGCCTTATCATTGATCTTCCAGGCTTCTTTAGATCAAGGTGCACTACCAAGTATCTGGAAAACTGCGAAGGTAGTTCCTATTTATAAGAAAGGTAATAAATCAGACCCATGCAACTATAGACCTGTGTCCCTTACGTGTATCTGCTGTAAAATATTAGAGCATATAGTATATTCAAGTGTGTCTAATCATCTATCATCTTTTAACATTTTATGTGATGAACAACACGGTTTCCGTCACAAAAGGAGCTGTGAAACACAATTAATTTCCACGGTTAATGACTTTGCCAAGTGTTTGAATCATAAGGGCCAGTGTGATGTACTCCTACTTGACTTCAGTAAGGCCTTTGATAAGGTTCCACATTCCCGACTCTACCTCAAGCTTCAACATAATGGGATTGATGGATTTATCCTATTGTGGATTAAGTCCTTCTTAACTTGCAGATCCCAGTATGTAGTGCTAGAAGGGAAAAACAGCTACTCTAAACAAGTTCTCTCTGGTGTACCCCAAGGTACTGTACTCGCAACACTTCTGTTTTTACTGTACATAAATGATCTCCCTGCTTGTGTCAATAGTAAGATTAAACTGTATGCAGATGATGTCCTACTGTACTCCTACATACATTCCAAATCAGATTGTATAGCCCTACAACAGGATCTTGACAAACTCATTGAATGGGCTCATACTTGGCTGATGGAATTTAACATTAAGAAATGCGAACACTTGAGAATTACCAATAAAAGAAATCCCATCGTTCATATAGCTATCATCTGGAGAATTCTATCATCTCTGAGGTTCCTCACACAAAATATCTCGGGGTCACCATTGACCAGAAACTATCATGGAATGAACACATTCAAAGAGTCACTAACAAAGCAAACCAGGTTAATGGATTCTTGCGCCATAACCTTCACCAATGCCCTGTTTCTGTTAAGAGCAATTGTTATAAGATGATGGTCCGTCCCATTGTTGAATATGCATCCCCTGTCTGGGCCCCCCACACCCACACCAACATAAACCAACTTGAGTCCATCCAAAGGAGAGCAGCTAGATTTTGCTACAATGATTTTTCTGGATTTAGTAGTGTAACAAGAATGGTGTCATCATTAAATTTACCTACCCTTGAAGAAAGAAGAAACAAGTCTAAGATAACTACAATGTATAAGATAATTAATGGCAATCTAAGTATACCCACAAATGATCTAATACCTAATCATCGTCCATCAAGGGAAGGTTATTATAAACAGCTTGACACTATGATTGATTCTTATAAATTTTCCTTTTTCCCTTCTACAATCAGACTCTGGAACACACTCCCCCCCTTGTAATTCACTCCCCTACCTTAGATGAGTTTTGTACTAACCTGAACATTCATTATGATCACACCTGTGCACAACAATCTTTTTGATTTCTGCACAGTAACAAATATAATATAATAATAACATTGTACAGGCGGAGCTCTAGGACCATAGAGGCAGCTAGGAAGCGAGCTCCAAACCGCCACTTTTCGGAGAAGCTGTTATATTACGAAATGGACTTGGCCTGCGTTCATGGTGGTAGGGAGTATGTTTCTACGTCGAAAGGGAAGCGAAAGCAGCAGAGGTATGCTAACCACATAATAGTAGTTGTTGGTAGTATTGGTTCCATGCATGCATCTAGTGCATAGTAATTTTGTACTTATTACTACACATTGCTCTTCTGTTATGTACACTCCCCCAGACCTAAACAGATAGAAAAGGCCATTTCATATAAATTCTCTGTATAGTACAGTGTCCATCATCAACTTCTGTTTGCTGTCAGCACTGTAATGTTTATTCAAGTATTCTGTATTATTCGCTTTCTTGCGTACTATAGCTACAAGCTCAGTACAAAGAAATTTCACAATTTTTGTTGATGGTCAATGACATATTGAACTTACCTCTTTGTAAAAGAATGCTTTGTGTATACTAATGACTTGAAAAGTTTCTCCCTTAATGAAATGGGCCACCCACCTCGTGCCTGGATGAATAGAAGGAAGCAGAGCTTATTTGTAGTGGATAAAGTTATAATGTTTTAGGCAGCTTGCAAATGATGTCTCCAATCAGTGTTAGCCACTTGTTCTGTGAGCAACGTGCACACATCAATGTATGTGTAGCACAAAGCTCTTTAGGCATATCACCTGCATACAATTGCTTTTATATAGCGCATTTTTGAAGGAGTGTCCTTTTTACATCAAACTGAGAACAACACCAGATGGTACTAAATTATTTGTAAAAGAGATGAATAGCCAACACAGCCATGAGCTATTGAAGGTTAGCTGATTTTACATATATTATTCTGGTTTAACATTACCATGGAATGCTATAGGAAACTTATATGCACATGCCTAAACAACGTCGACTTGATTCCGACACTCAGAAAGAAGTAGCTGAGATGTTGCAATTGAAACCTAACAAAAAGCTACTGCAAAATCATTTAGTGTGTTTAACCGGAAAGCCTGTAATATTGAAAGATATACACAATCTTTCTTCTAAGTGTGCAAATTATGAAAACAATTTTCAGGAGTTACTTACAGAGATGAGAAAAGTGAAAGGTACAGTATTGTGGTTTGTGGATCATTATTATGCAATGTTGGAATGCAGGGGCCGAAATCAGAAGTTTTATTGATGAAGGAAAGACACTACAAGCTATTTACTTTCAAACAGCAGAAATGAAACATATGTTCAGTGTTTACCCCGAAGTATTGTTCGTTGATGCAACATACAAGCTGAATGATTTGCACATGCCGCTCTATATACTTTTAGCCATTGATGGAAATGGTGAGAGTGAGATTGTCTGCTTATGGGTTGTCCAAAATGAAGACAAAGTTACAATTACTAATCTTTTCGCAGAATTCAAAAGGTGCAATGAAAACGCTACACTTGTACAATGTGTGATGACTGACAAAGACATGACTGAACGAGATGTCATTAAAGAGCAATTTCCTCAAGCTGGCTTAGCTATTTGTTTGTTTCACACCTTACGCACTATGAGGAGAGAAATATCTTGTGATAAACTTGGCATCTCTCAAGGTGAGAGAGTAATGTGTCTAGAGCTTCTTTCAAAAATGGCATACTCTAAGAGTGAAGAGGCTTACCAGGAGTATTATGAAGAACTAACTCAGTGTGCACCAAGAAATGTATTAGATTATTTCGAAAGCAATTGGCATTGCATTCGTCATGAGTGGGTTGATGGACTGAAAAATGCCTTGTGCAATTTTATGAATCGGACAAACAATAGACTAGAGAGCATCAATGGAAAGTTGAAGGCTGTTATTACGAGATATTCAGGAATGGTACAATTATTCAATGATCTGATGCAGTGTATCCAATCTCTCAAGCTTGAAAGGGATCATCGAACTTCAGAAGTAACCATGAAAAGGCGAGTTCATAGTTTTACAGCTGAATCTGTACTAGGGAAGTACTCTGCTGTTCTAACACCTTATGCATTTGAATTTGTAAGCAATCAATTGCAATATTCACGAAAGGTTACAGTTAGAGATGACATCGACGACTTTAGCTGCAGTATTGATTCCAGTGAGGGACAGCTTGTGACCAGTACAGTCAATTGCTCGTGTACCTTTATCACATCAATGAAGTTGCCATGTCATCATATATTTGCTGTGAGGCGTCATAAAGGCTTGGATGAGTACACGGAAGATGTTTGTGTAGAAAGGTGGAAATTGTGCCATTTTTTGCAGCATCATCGGGTTTATCAAAGAGATTCAGAGACTGTAGGGGAAGACAATGTTGGTGCTAACGAGGAAGAATCTAGCGGTGTGGATTTCATCTGTACAGAGCAACAGGAGACCAATACTAGTGCAATATTGACAGAGCAAAAGAAATACAAAAAAGCTTTCAAGATCACTCAAAGTTTAGCCCAACAATTATCTTGTTGGGGCATGAAAGAATTCGAGGAAGGTCTATCTTTGTTGAAAGTTGTTAAATCAACGTGGGAGCAAGGAAAGAAGTTGGCAGTGGTAGACGCTGATTCTAGTGAAGGACAAGCAGGTACATATTTGTGTTTGTACACAATAGCATATACACTGGCTTAAAATATAGTCCTGAATGATATTCAGGAAAATGAGCAGAGTGAGGATGAAAGTTCACTTGATGTGCTGTTGCAAACAATGGAAGCCATGGATGGTACAAGTTAGAAGATTAGAAATTTCATATTTAATATTAATCAAATAGGTGATATTAATTATGAAACCAGCCAGCATGATGCCAATGAAGACAGTGATGGTGTGTTAGCAGAAATAAATGGTAAGATTCCGTGTCTTTGTCATGCATTAGTAATCACCAGATAAACCATCACTCATAGAGGAAATCAGTCCTAATGAAATCAGAATGCCACCTAAAATGAGAAAAAAAGGTAGACCCAAAGGTGCCGGTTTAACTGTGATCGGATTGCCGAGAAAGACGGGGAAGTCACAAAAGACAGTGCCGTTTGTAAAGAAATCACAATGGGAAAAAAGTAAAGGTAATGTATTGTTACCTGGAACATTTATTGTACATGGGAAGAAAGGTCTACAAATATAATCCCACAGCAGAAGCCCTTAGTCTAAGTGCAATCACAGCTATGTAATAGTATGTATGTATAATTGTACAAATATAGTTGTACAAATCAAATGTTCATCCATCACACTCCTCGTTTCTGAATGGACATGTGTTCGTAAAGCACACACATAACACTCAATCACTACATAATTCTAACTAACACGCACACACAGGGCAAAGCCTTCAGCTAACATAAACAGTGAAGCCCACCACACTACTCAGGTTCTCACGCAAGACAAGGACAGTTGGTATTTGTTTCCCCACTTAACAACAGATATTATGGCTGGGTGAAGTGCTTTCCCTAATTTACATAAAGTCTGTTTTCCAGTTGGGGATTGTAGTAATGTGATACACTTCTTGTTCAAGGCAACTAGACACATGTGCATGCTATAGCAGACACCATTGGTACTTCGTATAATGCTAAGTTGTGATGCTAAGTTGTGAAATTACTACTCTTAGCAAATGTCATAATTATGGATAAAATTACTTTACTGCTGATATTTAGATGAAACTAAATTCTTTGTTTTGTAGTAATGCTGAGTTGGTTTGTGGATACGGAAATTGCTGATAACGCTATGCATAATGGTGTTCTAATTGATGAGCAATTTGTTGAAGTTCGCCCAGAATGTGTCCCAATGAAGTGTTTGGATGAAAACGTCTGCATTAATACAGTGAAGAAGTATTTTACCATGGATGCTTGGGTGTTAGTTGAAAATGTTGTAAGTGTGATTAAAAGAAGGAGAGAATGGGATTGTGTAACTTGTTGTTCATCACTAAGTGCCTTTGAAAGTATTGCTTGTGAAAGCTGCCTTGACTGGTTTCACCTGAAGTGTGTTGGTTTAAAGGCTGCACCAAAGAAAAAGAATTGGTTTTGTAGAAGCTGTTACAAGTAGTCACTCAGATTGACACATTTTATATATAATGTATACATTTTGCTTTTCCACACAGACTGTTTAATAATCATTACAGTTTAATAATCGGTAAATCATCATTACCATGTATATACGTATGCCAACAAGTAACTTAAGTATTTCCACAATAAGGTTTCAGTGTCTTTGGGATGACCAGCACCTATAGTGTATAAAGCAAATGTATATAATAAATTACTAATGGGCAGTTTATCTCAATTTCTTTTGCCCATTGTCTACATTACCAATGTAGCACCACAATAGCTTAAGTATATCGTATTTATATATGGAAAGGGCAAACATATAGTGACTGTAGTAGGTCTCTCATAACAGACCAGAATGAATACAAAACCGTTCTAGATATTTTTGTTGTACAACAAATTCAAAATATTTTACGAATGAATTTTTTGTTTACATAGCTGTTAGCTGCATGTATAATTAAATTTGTATACATCACTTTGATGTGTTGTATATGAAGCCAGCATACCATTGCTATGTTAGAAGAGTCACATGTGTCCTGCTTGCACTTGCAAAAGATGATGAACCAAACTTATCAAAGAGAGGACCTTTAGGACTCAGTGAGTCATTTTCCACCCAATCGAACAGAGTGCCCATCCTTCCACTCCAGCAAATAATTCCTGCATGATCTACGATATCGCACAGGCTATTTTAGATTGGATTGTGTTCCACAGACTCACATATTTCGTGCTTCAGATGGTAAACCCACAAGAAGCTTTTCTGGTTTAAATACTGTGGTAGTAAAATCAACTAACCTTTGAGGGCTCCACTGGCTCATGGTTGTGTTCATCGTTTATCTCTTTTACAAACAAGCTGGTACCATCAAGTGTTCTCACTTTGATACAAAAAGGACACCTCATCATAAATGCGCTATAAGAACAAGATACAAATTGAAAATTTCAACACAATAGCTAGCAAAACATTCAGCCACACCATAAAATATTATACTGTCTAGCTACAAACTGTTCATAGCTATAATTATGCCGGACAGGAAATAGACTGAACTTAGTGTGCCTATCACACACCACAGCTATAATATTATAACACCCTCACAGGCTTGGTTGAGAAATTGATGGTGGTTACTAGGTAAGAGCACACAAACATATTATTAGCAATTCTGAGAAATATAGAGTGAAAATTACAATAGGACAACGGGCCTTGGAAAACCAATCTTATTACCCAATGCCAGCAAGTTTGCCAGTAAATTGCCACAAACACAAATTACCATACACATATTTATTCACCACATCAACAGCTCAGACAAAGTTTAGTTCTACAAGACACTTAAATTTTATGAGTTTGTCAAGTGATGCCTGGACAGGCTATAACATTGGTTTTGTCAGCTCAAGTCGCATAATAAATTACAATAAAATACAAAGTTGGCTCTAGTCACCAACTGACCATCTACTCTACCCCACCACATTAGTTTTTGTACTGCATTGTGCATATCACTTCAACGATGCTATCATTCTTCTGCAGTGGCTCAATTTGGTGTTGTAAAACAAAACAAACACAATAAAGAAGTATCACAAACCTTTTCATAGGAATGCCTCTGCAAAAGCATGCAAAATCCACTTCGTAATTTTACAGCTTCTCCGAAAAGTGGCAGTTTGGAGCTCGCTTCCTAGCTGCCTCTATGTATAGAGCTCCGCCTGTACAATGTGACGTAATTCACTTCCTCATATCTTTCAATGGCTGTTTCTAACTGTTCAAAAGAACCATATTTTGCTCCAAAGTTTAAAGTCGCCACCCCCTGAGTGTCTCCCTCACTCTGATGTTCACCCGGACGCTCACTATCAGCCATTTTGAACACGTGTGTAACTGCGCACGCGTATTGTGCAGTGCCGTAAAAATAGCTATAGAATTACAATTTACGGGCCCGTAAAAATAGCCACTGTGTACAATCAATCCTTTAATCATCTCTATCTTTCTGTTTGATCACCAACTAGAAGTCCGTTGATAACTTGTAAGGCCAGTTTCAGCAATGGTAAGCTGCAGGCTTCAATTTGGGAAAGCGTTCCTTTCCGTAGTTTAGCCCATCATTCCGTTCCGTTCCATAGAATAGACCCCACCTCATTCCCACACGTTTTTTTTCTCTCTAGCTAGAAGTTAAACCTAATTTAATTTATAAATGACAAAAAGCAGAAGAAGGGGTTTATATAATTTTATATGAAGCTTGGCATTTTAATTTGGTTATAAATAATTTTATATCTAAGGGGAGTATGTGATTAGGATATCATTTATATAAGATCCTAATCACATACTCCCCTTAGATATAAAATTATTTATAACCAAATTAAAATGCCAAGCTTCATATAAAAATATATAAACCCCGCGGAATACTAAACGACTAACTCCTAATAACCAACCACAAATCCCACCTACCACAACAAAGACAAGAGATAAACTCTTTTCAAACATAGTTGCAAAACTCAACAACTGCCGGACATTAAAGGCCCTATCGCACCAAATCCCAATATTATACTACCCAAACTTAAACACACTAATGGTAACAAAGTCAACCAAGTTCCTTCTCTTATACCACCTACACCTTTACCTGACCCTTTTCATAATCCCCCTCCTGCCAATACTAACAAACGAATTGAATATCCTCCTGTAAACAATATAGATACTAATCCCAACCAATAAATACCCCCATAAATATACTGTCCTCCTATTCCTTCTACTATTATATCTTTTGAATAAAACCCCGAAAGAAAGGGAAAGCCCATTAAAGAAAGAGACCCTATTAAAAGTCCCAAATAAGTAATAGGCAGGAAGGCACTTATTCCTCCTAATTTCCGTAAATCTTGTTCTCCTCCTACTGCATGTATTACTGAACCCGCTCCCAAAAACAACAAGGCTTTAAAACATGCGTGTGTTAACAAATGATATAATCCACTTGAAAAACAAAGACCCCCACGTGCCAATACCATCAAACCCAATTGACTACAAGTTGAATAAGCTATCACTTTCTTTAAATCACTTTGTACTAACCCCACACTTCCTGCAAATATCGATGTCACAACCCCTCCTATTCCCAACACTACCAAGTTTACATTACAACACTCAAACAAATATCCAGATCCTATTAATAAAAATACCCCGCGGTCACCATCGTTGCTGCATGAATTAATGCTGAAACCGGAGTTGGACCCTCCATTGCGTCCGGCAATCAAGTATGCAATCCTAGTTGCGCTGATTTCCCTACCGCACCCCAAAATAAACATAATCCTATACTACTTCCAACACTACCGCATCCTTCTCTACCAAACAACTTAATACATCATAATTCAATGTCCCATACTCTTTCAATAACAAAAACATCCCTATCACTAACCTCAAATCTCCCACTCTATTTACTATCATCGCCTTTATCGCTCCCCTATTTGCCAATATTCGCCCACTTCAAAACCCTATTAATAAATATGAACATAGCCCCACTCCTTCTCACCCCACAAATAACTCCAAATAATTATCACTCACCACTAACACCAACATAAAAAATGTAAATAATGACAAATAACACATAAATCTACACAAATGTGGGTCTTCCTTCATATACTCTATTTTTCCCAAGCGTTGTTTCCTTCATTCTAGCGCGAGTTATTTTCGTTCCATCTTAAATAACATGGACTGATGTAACGGAGTTACGTTACACTAAGTTAGCTCTTTGCAACGCTGAGTGAATCTGTTTATGATTATATACTGGGTCGAGACAGCACAGCTGATAATTGACCCAGGTAATTACAGACAAAAAAAACATTTAACATATACATGCATACATAAAATTATTTATTGTGTGATGACAAGGTGGTTGGTAAAACTTTCTGTGGATTGCTCTTCAATAAAGTTGTTAGGTAAAGTGTTCCATTCTCTTAAAGTATTCGGAAAGAAGCTTTTCTGATACGATACAGTGGAACTGACTGGGATTATAAATCGATGTTGATGGAGCTGTCTAGTTGGATACTGAGTTGGTAAGAAATAAGATGGTAGCTGTATGGAAGGAGTATACTGATGAATGATTTTGTGAAATTGGCTTAACCTATTAATGTGTCTTCTCTCTTGTAGAGTTGGCCATTAAGGATCTGTTTGCTTTAATGCACATAGCTTGAATATGATGCGACCATTGCATGCTTTCATGAAAAATAAGTCCCAGGTATTGATGTTGTTCTGTTAATTGAAGAGTTTCGTCATTTAAATTATAGTCATAATTAATGGGAGATGTTGATCTTGTACACCTTAATACTACACATTTGTCAATGTTTAATGGCATCTGCCACTTTTTAGTCCAGTTAAGAATGATACTGAGGTCTCTTTGAAGGCACAGTGAATCTTCTAAGGAATCAATTATCCTATACATAATGCAATCATCAGCAAATAGCCGAACAGTTGAAGAAATATTTTCATCAATGTCATTAATGTACAACAAAAACATGAGAGGTCCCAATACGGTTCCTTGTGGAACTCCAGACTTTACTTGACACATGATTTTCTAGAGTTACTTGTTAGTTTCTTTTAGTCAGCCATTGCTCTATCCATTTAACAAGGTTACCAGTAATTCCATAGTGCTTTAGTTTGTTTAATAGCCGTCTATGTGGCACTTTATCAAAGGCTTTGCAAAAATCTAAAAAGATCAGATCTACTTGCTTCTTTTCGTCCATAGCTTTAAGAATATCATCGGTTAGTAGCAGTAGCTGGCTTTGACAGGAATGAGAAGGCCTGAAACCGTGATGATGCTTATTAATGATGTTATTGTTGTTGAGATGTTCCATTATGAAATGAAATACAATATGCTCCATTACTTTACAACATGTAGATGTAAGAGAAATAGGCCTATAGTTGGATTCCAGGTTTCTGTTACCCTTCTTGTGGATCGGTACAATGTTAGCAGATAGCCAGTCTGTAGGAAGTGTCTGATTTTTAAGGCTTTGAGTGAAAATTACCTGTAGTACTGGAGCAATGATTGAGCTACAGAGTTTTAGTACAAAGTTAGGGATACAGTCAGGTCCAGGAGATTTATTAGTAGACAGATTGTTTAAAACGTTTTCGATTCCTTCAGTAGAAAAACTAAGACTTTCAATTAGTGGAAAAGTGGTTTCTAAGTTTGAGAATGAAGTATTTTCATCTGTAAAGAAAGTAAAAAATTGGTTGTTCAATGTTTCAGCTTTCTCTTGTGGAGAGGTAATGCATTGCCCATCAACTTCTAAGGATGTTATGCTGGATAAGTCTTTCCGCTGATGTTTAATCAGTGACCAAAATCTTTTACGATTATTAGTATGAGAATCATCAAATAGATGTGTACAATAATTATGATAGGCATCTTTCATTAAGTTATTAACCTCGTTTCTCACATGCCTATATGCAGACCAATCTGATCCTACTTGTGTGCGTTTAGCATGAACATATAATTTGTTTCGGAGTCTCATTTTTTGCTTGATAAACTGATTTAGCCAAGGAACATCTTTATGAGGTTTAATTACTTTAGTGGGTACAAATTTCTCGATGATATCAATAATATTAGTTTTAAAGAGATGCCAATTAACTTGGATTCCAATTATCTTGGATAGTTCGACGGTATGGATCATGTTCAAAGAATTTTTCAAAAAATTCATGCATTTCTGATATAATTGAATCTTTGTCAGCTTTGTGAAATTGGAATATTTTTCTTCTTTGTATTTTGTGCTTTTCTAAACTAGTGAGCACTTCAAAGCTCACAGCATCATGATCTGACATACCTGGAATTGTATCTATTTTATTTATTATATTAGGTTGGGATACAAACACAAGATCTAATGTGTGATTTTCTCTAGTACATTCGTAGACTTGCTGTTCAAGTCCAAATTCATTTACTATATCTAGAAACATACTATTTACTTCTCTACCATACACTGGGTTTGCTCCAATTTGTCCAATGCCGTCTTTCCATATTATGCTTGGTAGGTTGAAATCTCTAGCTAGGATTAGATTGTTAATGTTAGTTACCATACTTAGGGCTGTTTTGAGATCTTCCATAGGATTAACATTATTGTCAGGTGGTCTATAAAATGAGCAGATACTTATGGGTTCTCCATGTACTGGGGAAACGTTTGCCCAGATCATTTCTGCGTTAGTAGTCATTGACACATTAAGGAAAGGACTACTTTGAGATATTGCCAGAAACACTCCTCCACCTCCACAACATCGATCCTTTCTAATGATGGAATAACTTTGTGGGAACACTTCTCTACTCGTATATGTTTCATCTAAGTGAGTTTCACAACCTATAATAATGTCAGGCTTATGTTCATCAACCATGGCCTTCAATACAGCTCTCTTTCCTAAACTTCTTAAGCTACAACAATTTAAGCTGATTACTTTTAGAGAAGTTAATCGGGGTGGGTCATCTGAGGGAGTACAGTGATTTTCATAATCAAAGGAAAGGGGTTTCGGATTATTTTCCTGATTAGATATGTGCTCAACATTGTTATCAAAGTCAAGGGTATGGGGGATCTGTGCAGGGAGGGGAGCTAAAACTGCCCCTTCCGCTGCACAATCTTGCCGTTTTTATCTGGTATCGGTTTCCGTCTTTGTTTAGTTCTTTAACGTCAAGGCGCAACTTCTTGTTCAGTTCCTGTTCCCTAGGTGTCATATCAGGTGAAATAAATATGTTCTTGGTTTCTTGTTCTCTACGCAACTTGAATGTGTTCCTTAGTGCATTAGCCTTCTCAGATTCAGTGGAGACAGTGATTCTTAGTAACCTTGGTCTATCTCCACGTTTCCCAAGCCTGATTGCATTAGTTATAGAGGGAGTCACTTCCACATGTTTTTGAAGTAAGTCATTGATTTGTTTGATGTCTTCCTTCTTACGTGTGGCACCATCTTCAGAAGATGGCTCCTTCAAGTTGTGCACAATAAGGTTTAGTCGTCTTTTAGACTTCTCTTTTTCCTCATTAAGGTATGATGAAACAATTGTTGTGATGTGATCATTTGGTGGTGAGGTCACAGAGCTTGGAGGAGCAGGAATTGGTTGAGAACTTATGCTACTAGCTGTAACAGAAGCATAGCTTATATTTGCATTGGTTGAATTTTTAGTCTCGAGAGTTTTAACTCGTTGTTCTAGGGAGGAAATGATAGATTTCATGTTGTCTACTACTGATTCATAACTGGCTAGTCGACAGTGAGGACAATGATATGATTTCTCTGACTTAGCAAGGGATTAAAACAGAGACTTTGACAGACCTGCACATTGGCTATGCAGCCAAGAATTACAAGTACCCTCACAAAAGATAGCATCATGACCATCCACTTCTTTGGTATTCTCAATAATGATATCAGTACAAATTGGACAAATATACTCCTCACCTTGTTTCCTTTTCTTAGGAACGTCTTTACTTTGACTATTCACTTTATCTGGTGACTCGGTTGGCTGTCTCCCTCGTTTTACAGCTCCATTATCCATGCTTAGCGGCCGCAATTCTGATTAATGCCCACTATGACTAAAGACAATCAGAGACAAACGCACGTACTGCAATAACAAACAACTGGCCTTTGGTGATACCGTTAAAAACGCCACGGTACAACAGCTGGAGAGCTTAGAAGTCGATTTGACGAGTTGAGAATGAAGAGCAAATTTCGCGCAAACCATCGATCACGTGTATCTGTTAATTGCCTCTGTTTCCAATCCCGGGTAAAGTATATATTATGGAACACTCTATCGTGTGATGTATTTGATCTCAGCTCATCTAAGTTTCGCCAAGCTGTATATAATCTGTTTTGTTGTAATTAATTTATATGTGTATGTGTTCTTTCTTGTTTTTTTTTTGCAGCTGTGTTTTCTCTGTATTTGTCCCCTCCGTTTTTGGTTTTGTATCTTCTAGGGAAACACCCTCGTACAGGCTCTGCCTTTTGGTGTCACCCTGTCTTTTTTGACAAATCAGATAAATAATAATAATAATAATCTATGGTTACATGCATTTTTTGAAATTACCTATTAGCTTTCAACTATATCCTCTGATTTATCTAGCTAGCTCCATTATGCATGCATGTGACACCCCAAAAGTGGTCTCAGAAAATTGTACTTTGTCTGTTCTACTTTTGTGTGAACATTCTATTAGGATATTTTCGAGAGGTGTGACACCTTCGCAAATCTGTACGTGATTTTGAAATCAGTTCGTGATTTCAAACCTGATTTGTGATTTGAAATTGCATGATTTGTGATTCAGGTTGAAACTTGATTTGAAACTTCACGCGTGATTGCCGTAGTGTGATTTGTGATGTTATTAGGCTATTATGCTGTGTTCTGAAGGACAGTAGTTCATGATGAAAATAGTATCACTGTGAGCATGTATTGTTTAGAAATATGTTTTCGAGAGTAGTTTTCAAGCAGTTTTAATTATTTGCATGGCCGAAACCACTCGAGATTTTGTTTGATTTGTGATTTAGTAGCTGAAAGGTGAAAGTTTACGTGTTTTGGAGAGGTGTCATACCCTCCAGATGTTTTAAAGCATTAATTATAACTGTTCTATTAAAGCATCCAGAAATTTCTTCCTACTGCTTGCACTTGTTTAGTAGAGTAACTTAATCTCGCTGATCTGTGTCATGCAAAACGTGTGGAATTGCAGCTCATACCCAATGCATAAAATTGTGCCTATTATGCTGGCATCATGCTCAATGTTTTTCCTATTGATTGCACCCCTAATTATACTAACAAAATCAGTACAGGCCTGGTAATTGTTCAAAACCTCCTGGCCATTGTTTGCACTCTAAGTGATGTATTAATAAAAAGCATTTCACTTGAATGTTTCCAGTAGAAACCATCCAAATTTTACACGGCAACGTTTCATAATAGCAACAAGTACACAGTAACTGCATTTCTAATTAAGCAGTCGCTTATTCTATATAGTACACGCTTACAAGTGTACAAAGCAATGAACATGCAATATAACATACTACATGGTAGAATATGGTTTTAATTTAACAGGTATACGTAGTTATGTATCCGCAGATTCCCAAACCATGATTATTCTCAGACTATATTGCATTAGTTTTCTAAGTGAACACACCCTCTTACTTATATCCCATACATGCATTTGAATTACTGTTTTATCCATGCACTTAAACCATTAAGCTTTCATATAACAGTTAACACCACACTAAGACATTGAGGTTTGTACATGAGGGTTTAATAATTTTAAGTTTCCATCGCTAGTATCACGTGTCTAGTCCTATAGTTTCTGATACAGTTAGGTAAAATTTTATTAGGAAATGGAGGTGTGCTCCAGGAAACACCAACCTATCAAAGCTTGGCAGCACAAAGCTAGGAGAGAAAAATACACAGAAAGCACAATCAAATGTATTGTATTGTAATAAAGCAATTAAAACTATTCTAGTATAGAACATATATTTTAAAGTTTCTGAATCAACCTTAAACTTTCCTTTATGCTTTAAAAATGTATATAGTATATAAACCTTGAGTTGTTTTTTTTTTTTTTGAATTTGAATATACATTTCTACTATAATATACCTATGTCATGTGATCAACATTAGCACTAAAATTTGTTTGTATCAACTTAGCATAGAATCATGAATCTAGTAAGTTTTGAACCATTTTTATAACTGATGCTCCATCCTGGCTACACCAGTATTCCTGCTGTGTATCATATAGCTCCTAGAGAGATAGAAACATTATTAGGATAATGAAACACCATTTTCTCACTCAGATTTGATGTGGGCAGGTGATTAATTATTTATTATTCATTATTAATTTTTACAATCATAGCTAAAACAGTTATTGTTGTCTTATAGTTTTTCTTTGGCTAACTCCTGGATATAGTTCAGTACCAGAAAAAAACTGTATTGAGAGTTCAATACACACACACACACACACACACACACACACACACACACACACACACACACACGCACACACACACACACGTGGCACATCACTATGCAATTACTATATGCCTCTAGTAGGATAGTTCATAGTGTGATCTATACAGAGAGGATTCATGACTACAGATACATTTGCATTTGTTTACTCCATTAAGGGAACTGCCAGCATAAGCAAAGGACACCGTGGAGTAGGAACATCACTGGACAGTGCCATTATTTCTTTGTAAATCAATTTTGACGAGATTGACACATGTGGTGGATTTAGTTTCGTGTTCTCGCTCCCAACATACTTTGAACATTAGCACATGCATTTTTTGAGATTAACAACTGCAAGAGTATTTTATAGGCATGCATAGTGTGATCAGGCCAGCTAATTTGGGGCATGTAAGTACATAAAAATAATATGCTTACTTTTTCAAACTTTCATATTCATAACTTTTTATATCATTAATCTATGGTTCACCACTCATTAGCTTTAAAATGCCAGTTACAGAATGCAGATAATGGGGTATTGTTGTTTGTGTCCACATGTCCTGTTTCCACAGGCCTGCATGGTCACATATGCTGATTTACAGGAATATGAGAAGAAATCTTGTAACCACTAAAACAACTGATGAAAAGGTATTTAAGTTTGTATGATTCGCCATGCACCATTATAGCTCAAATACACTGTTGCCTTTTAATCATAAACTATAATCTGTACTTAATAAGTAATGTTTCTTTGATGACTCTTCAGTAGATCTAGAGTACAGCTGATTGTTCTGTTAGAGTAGAATTGACTGCTCCATTAGAGTATCTGTCAAAATTGCCAACAATAAAAATCCCATGCAAGCAATGATGCAAAACTGTCGATCAAACCTTCAACAATAAGTGAGTCCTCACAGCTACAAATGCATACCTGCCAAGTGGGTGTGGCAAAGGAAACTTAGCTACAAGTAAAAAGTATAAGGCTGCAGCACATGTTGCTGTCAGACCATCAGTGCTGATCGCTGTAAGTACAGTAATAATAATAATTATACAACCAAGTAGTAAGAATAATACGAAATGCGGTTAAAATTACGTCATTAATAATGAATGAATAAATAAATAATAAATAAATAATGTTTGAGAAAACTACGAGGCCTAGAGACATGAACTAAGCGGGGATAGATTCGCCTGTGAATGAAGGCACAACCGTATAATAAGTACGCCTGTTCGTGCTGATGACTTTCGTACGTGTAATTCTATATAACGCCCGGCACCACACCCTTGTTTAATTACAGATTGCTCGAACGAGAAGATTAGTAAAGGTTCGTAGAGAGGCCAGGCGCCACTTTACTGGTAAGCAACAACATTACAAGTATGTTTAAATGTTTGTAACTGTGTATTTTGTGTGCAGGATATGCGCTCCAGGCGTCATGCAGTGAACGACCAGCTGATGACCAGTTGGGATACCAGCTGATGCGCTCATAAACAACCAGCTGGAACAGCAAGGTAATGAGTAATGTAATACTTGTACCGGTAGTTGTATTATAGGTCTACATCTTCATCCTTCATCTGGCTTGCTAGCGGCTGGAATTATTTTCATTATACCGGCACCTTCATTTGGCTTGCTGGCGTCTGGAATTATTTTCCACTCGGCTTAACTACTAGTCTATTGTGAGTCTGTAATAGCTAAACAAGAAGCCGATGCAGTGCTGCATATACAACAATGTGTAACTATCTCCTGTATGTTGTGCATGTTCCCTTGTCCACAGTCGCCTCTCAAAAGTATCTGGGAATAACATTTCAGTGATAATAAACTGGATTGGTCAACTCATGTAGCTGCTATTTGTAAGACAATGTCTTTTTATTTATTTTGAATTAACTCCCATAGGAAGTCTTTACCAACTGAGTCATTAAGATGTTAGTTGCTATCTCGCCTGATTTATGCTTTACCAGTTAAGTACCGCTGCTTGTGTGCCTTACACAAGATTTATATGGGTGATGGTACTATGCTGGATCCTCCAGTAGTATTTGGAACTAATCATAAATATCACACTAGATCTTCTCAGAAATTTATTCAGCCAGCATTTTGTAGACTATCCTCTACTAAGAAACTGTTTAGACATTCTGCTGCGCACTGGTGGAATGATCTGCCTGATGAAGTTGCTCTGTCCTCCTTCCTCAGTGTATAATTTACTATTGTGTAATGATGTGTAATTTGTATGTGTATTTTTTTGTTTACTTATTGCTTTTGTACCTGTGTGTTTATTGTAGTTGTAAATTATTGTATTGTACCTGTGTGTTTATTGTAGTTGTAAATTGTTTTCTGTATTTGTTGTTTGTACGCTCTTGTATGGAAGAACGGCTATGCCGAATATTTGAGCTTAAATAAAAATAAAAATCAATCAAAAATCATGGCTGTATGCATAATATTATAGACTGTGATCACTGTGCCAATGCCACACCGCTGATATACAGGTACATCACCAGTGGCCTCTAGTTACAACAGAGTCTGTTGTGCCATATTGGCTTGATTGGGATCAATTGCTACTTGTGCCTTCACCATATCCCTTATTCTGCATAGCCTCACTTCACTGCTGAGTCATCTTCAGAGACACGTCACACCTACAATATATAGTTACTTTCAATATAGCTAACTTAACTTGGTTTTTTGTGTAGGTTGTGTTTTAGTATTGTAGTTTTCTGATGCCAGTTAAACTCCCTTGCCTGTGTACGTATGCATATGTATCATTTCCACAGGTACACGTACACTGCTCTGAGTGTTTCCTATAGCACTGTTTATACTTGGGTAGGTTGCAACGTTGGTGTATGTACTTGGTTGTATGTGACACGGTCCTAGTAATAATAATAATAATAATAAATAAGCAAATAAACCGATAGAGTGAATGTCCAAGATTCTCCTGACCATTCTGGGCAATCTCACTCCATGAAGATTGAAGAGATTGAAATATCAGCTGCCACATACAAAATATGTAGGTTGATTTAATCATTAATTATTATTAGCTATTATTGTGCATGCACATAGGGAATTACCATACAAAGCACTGTTCACTTCTCATTTTAAATATACAGTAGTCTTAGTGGCCACATCTCCAACTATAAGTATTCATTAATTCACCTGTCAAAAGCAGGTCAAGGCCAAAATAATTTTGGCCCAAAGGTGGCTGGCTTAGACAGGTTCCAGTGTAGTTACCACAGCTCTGCAGAAATGATGACAAAAAAGATGATGGTAGATATATACATTATTCAGTGCAGGTCTCTAGTTCTAAATCCATGTTTTAGTCACATGTTTCTGATTTACAGGCTTTAAGCCTTCTCACAGGTTCCTAGTGGGATAGCATTCTCAGAATGTGTTATATAAGTTTCTATATAGTAGCTAAAGCATCTGTTGTATAAGTATTTATTTGATGTGTCTGTAGTTTATGTTTGTTGTGCTTTGTTTGGTTTTGTATCTCGTCTTATTGTAGGTGATACTCCTACTCACCTTACTGAACTAATAAAAATACCGTATTTTTCAGGTTGCTTGTGAAATGTAAAAACAAAATGTAATCACATGCACATTTCATGTGAGAATTTAAGACGAACTTCTGTTGAAAATCTGTGTATTTTGCCTATCATATAAAGATTATTCTGCTGGCAAACTGTTAACTACAATCCTCGCTAGCTCAAGATATTTTGTGTCACGTGTTTGATCATATTTCTGTTCTATGTTTTTTCGCAAACATTCTCCTGAAAAATACGGTAAATAAAGTGTTGTCTTGACTCACGTAATACAGAATGATACACATTCCCACCCAGTACTTGCCAACACCATCCCCCTAACAACTACCAGGGCAAACTACAATCAAAAGCTCATGCAACTGTACACAAGAACAAATTGTTACCACTATTCATTTCTGCCAAGGATCATGGATGCTCCTACATCTACGATGGATACCTTACAACAACCAACAGAGCAATCTGCACCCAAACCAAAAGTTCCATCCAATGGCCATGATGTAATTGCAGCTGTGGACGAGTATGTTGAGAGAGAAAGCGCAAGTGCAATCTGATCGTTCACAACATCCCAGAGCGTGATAATTCATCATCTCATGAACAACAAGTTTTTTAAAAGACACACAAACTGTTGGTGACTTGGTAAACAAGGCGTTTAACTTACCAAATATTCAAATCAAACGAGTTGAATATTTGGTTAAATTACACATAAGTCCTACTTGGTCTAACATTTACATTTCTCTAGGTCTCACTCCAAAAGAACACCAGCAGAATCAACTTCTGAGAGATGAACTTAAAATACGCAGAAATGCTGGTGAAAAAGACCTCTATATCAAGCATGGTAAGATTGTCTCCAGACAAGCTGATGCTGGCTCATCAGTTCAACCATCAAATTGTCAACCAGGTAGCCACATTTCTGTGTCAAGGTCTTTAAAAGTATTTTATGCAAACCGTAACCAACTATTAAACAAATTTGATGAGCTCTTAACTCTTGTTCACTCTGACAATCCGGACATAATACTGATAGTTGAAGTTATACCCAAAGCTCAGCAGTCTCCCATTGCTACACCTAATTTATCCATTCCTGGATTTACAGACTTTGATCCCAACCTAACTAACCTTGGAAGTTGTGGGAAAAGAGGTATTTGTATATACATTGCTGAAGATCTGCAACTATCTGAGATTCAATTTGATAACAATTTTGAAGTGCATATGTGGGTTAAAATTAAACTCCTTTCTAATGAATGGCTGGTTATTGGAAATTATACTGCAGCCCCTCTTCTAACATAACACAAGTACCTCCAGCTTATGCAGCCTCATTAACTTGGTTTGCAGTACCAATCTCAGCTTCCTTTTAATAACGGTGATATTAACTATCCTATAGCAAACATTGACTGGTTACATTAGCTAGTAATTACCCCTCATGAGTAAATATTTATTGATACCATCCAACAACATGTTTGCATCAAATGATAGACCAGCCAACATGATATCAGTCTAGCTCTCAACCACATTTACTAGCTCTTTTATTGACTAATAAGGCTAACATGGTCAGCAATATTAATAATTTTCCTGGTTTAGGATTGAGTGACCATAATTATTTGTATTAGCTTTAAGTTGGATTGTGTAATGTTAGACATCAAACTACATACAATTTGTACAAAGGGAACTATACAGAGTTTAGATAGTTTCTAAGTCAAAACGATCTTAATACCAATGATAATGGAGTGTACTAATGAAAAGATACACAATATTATCCACTTATTTGTTCCCATTGAGACAACAACTACTACAAAAATAAATGCCTGTATATCAATGCTAAAGTTTTCAAACTTCGACACCAAAAAGAAGCCCTATAGAAGAAGTATACTTTTACTTGAAATAATTTGGATTATGTAAGATACACACAGAAGAGGAATGCTGTGAGGAAATTACTATGATGACTTAGATCTAACTATGAAGCCAAAGTAGCAAAAAGTATGAGATTCAACCCCAAGTGTTTTTGGAATTACATAAACTCTAAGACCAAAGTCAAAAGTTCAATACCAATTAAGGTCCGGATGGGAATTAAGCTACTACTAATTCTGAGAATGAATCAGCTTTATACTCCTAATTTGGTAGTGTGTTATTATAGAGAATTTAAATAACTTGCCTTAAAATGGATTATTACTCTTACAGAGAACCACTATCAAACATACATATTTCACCTGAACTAGTGTGCTGTAAGTTAAAGTCATTATCACCATCTAAATCCCCTGGTCCAGTCCAGATGGTTACCATCCAAAGTTGCTTAAGGAGACTGCTGATCAACTCTATATTTCATTGAGATTTTTAATATATCGTTTACAGAAGGGTTCTTCCACAAGACGTTGCTGTCAGACCTTGAGTACTGGTCACTGTAAAGTGTTAATAATAATAATAATAAAGACTAGACCCGGCAATTATAGACCCGTCAGTCTCACATCCACAGTGTGTTAAGTATTTGAATCTATTACATTGTCAGCCACATGATGGAAAACAACTTGTTTTCTAAGGAGCAGCATAGTTTTTCTTCCCAAATGTTCATGCATGACTCAGCTATTACTGGCAACAGAATGTTGGACAAAGGTACTAAATAGATCATGGAGATTCTGTGGATGTAATATGCTTTGACTTTAAAAAAGCATTCGACTCTGCGCCACGTAAGAGGCTGCTAGAGCATATGGAATAGATGGACCTCTATTGCACTGGGTTGAATGTTTCCTTACAAGAAGAACAAAGAGTATCTGTAAACAGATTATTCACTGCTTGGTCGGATGTTATTAGTGGTATACCTCAAGGGTCCAATTCTGTTCAAACATTAATGATCTCCCGAGTGAAATACATAGTCCCATGTTGTTATTTGTAGATGACACTAAGATTTTCAGTGCAGTACGTAGAAATAATAGCTTGGAAGATATAGCTTAATTGCAGCAAGACATTAATGATCTTTTCAAATGGTCGGAGAAATGGCAACTGTTCTTTAATACTTCTAAGTGTAAATCACTACACTTGGGGGGAGCATTCAACCCTAAACACACATATTAAATGAATAATGAAGATGTTCAACAAGTTAGCAATGAGAAGGACCTTGGTATAACTATAGATGACCAAATGAAGTTTCATCTACATACATCATTTGCCACCAGCAAGGCTATTCGTACTGTTCAAGAAGTCATTTGTAAATCTCACCAAAGAAACATTTACACACTTGTTCACAACAATTGTTCACCCTCAACTTGAATATGGCAATGTTATCTGGGGACCATTATATGTTTTAGACTAGAACGTGTCCATCAAATGGCTACAAAATTAGTTCCATCTATTAAACATCATACCAAGAAAGACTTGAAGTGCTTAACCTGCCATCATTGAAATATATTTTATTTATTTATTAAGGCTTTACAGCACAAGTGCTGAGTCTGTAGGACACCTGGTCCTACAGCCTGTTTAAAGTTGTTACATAAGTGTGTTTGAAAAGGTGGAGAAAAGAGAAAAAATCCATGACTGGATCTGGGCAACCTTGAACCTGCAACCATCCGATTAACACTTGAATGCTTACGGGAGTCTGCCAGGTGGTCAGGATGTTTCTCCTTGTCAATTTCATGTAGCTACATATATGTATCCATAGGAACTCTAGAGTGTGACTTATTATCTCAAAGTACCCCATGTGAAACCAAATGGACATTAGTTTATTTGTATATAGATGGTTACGTGGCGATGCTGATATGATTACAGTTTACAGTAGCTTCCATAACATTTTACAATCTACTCACTGGTCGATTTTTTTTTTTGACTTTTCCAACTTACAGCAATATTAGAGGTCACCCATTAAAGATATTTAAACAACAGATATCATGAGATGTAAGAGCTCACACTTTTAGTCAGAGGACTGCTGATACAGTGAAACCTCACTTAGCGGCCACCTCCCTAGGCCACCTCATTATAGTGGGGTCCAGCAAGTCCAAACGTATTTTCCATTATATTACATGTATTTAAATTTCAGTAATAGGGCCACCTCAGAAATAGGGCCACCCATAATAGGTCTCATAGGTGGCCCTATTAACGATGTTTCACTGTAATTCCATATGAAGTGGTCACAGCACCTACACTAAACAGAGGCGGAGGAGACACCTTTATTTAAGGGGGCTGGGGTCTAGCTTGGTGATGCCATGGCCTAGCAGACCAAAAAAAAAACGTAACTATAGTATGTTCACGTTGAGCTGAATCCTCAAAAACATTTAATAACTCATGGATACAATTACACATGATCTTGAAATTTGGCTCAATTGTAGTACTGCTTGACCCGCTTAAAATATTTTAAAATCTTATTGTTCAAATGTTTGACATAATATTTATAGCCAATCAAAATTTTTACAATACATTTCCTATGTTGGAAGCCATATAAGCACAGTGTCCGTTACAGCCCTTCCCACACTTGTAATGGAGCCAAACCGTAGGTGTCTATTGTTGACACCTTTGCTGTTACCAATAATCATATGGTTAAATGAAATGTTAACTCTGTTGAGAAAAAATCCATTTTTAATTTTTTGCTGTTTTTGAGGATTCAGCTCAACTCGAACGTACTATACCTGCTGACAATAGCTTCCCTCCACCAACTACATCTCCCTAGATCTACATACATAGTTTGCTACACTGCTCCTCTGAAGAATACTGTTCTAGCTACCAGATATAACTTACTTGTATAGATCAGGAGCCTTCCAGGCTAATGCCTTTCTAGTATTTACTGTTTAATAATATTAATAAATCAATCAAATCATTACCCTATGTCATTATGATAGATAAAAATCTTGCAGATTGGAATCACACCTTGACATATCATACAGTGTAGCTGATATTTTGGATTAAGGCTCCAGTTGTCAAATCGTCTTGCATTTTACTCTGCACTTTGTTGTTTTCTAGTTGTGTAATATAACTGTTTTGTTATTTTTTGTATGTGTCTTATCTGTTGTAATTGTAAACTTGTTCTCTGTGTGGTGCGTGGGTGTGTGTGTGTGTGTGTGTGTGTGTGTGTGTGTGTGTGTGTGTGTGTGTGTGTGTGTGTGTGTGTGTGTGTGTGTGTGTGTGTGTGTGTGTGTGTGTGTGTGTGTGTGTGTGTGTGTGTGTGTGTGTGTGTGTGTGTGTGTGTGTGTGTGTGTGTGTGTGTGTGTGTGTGTGTGTGTGTGTGTGTGTGTGTGTGTGTGTGTGTGTGTGTGGAGCACGTATGACTTCTGTGTACCCATGTCTTTTGACAAAAATGGATAATGTAATCTAAGGGGTACGCAGTACGCGACTAAGGATGTTTAGGTGGCTAAGCACGTCATGTGCCCATCCTGAAGTCCGGTAGTCTCGAGCCCAGATCCCACCCACTGCGTGTGGGTGGGGTCTGGGCACGAGACTATAGAAGTCCGGTTACATTGTACGCCACTGTTTGAGGCCATGAAACGATGGCAATGAAACGCTGCCAACAAGAAAGTGCAGAATCATCGGCATCGCCGGTAAGTAAATTTATCAAGACTGGTGTGCATTGCGTAGTGACAACAGCGCAAACTTTGAATTTTGATGTATTGCATGGGTGGGGCAAAAGTTTTTCAGCTAAAGAAATTGGATTAACGCCCAACTGAAAAAATCGCTACATTTATTTTTATTCTCTGGGACTCTACCTTACTACACTGTGACAGGTTGTAGCTATAGCTACGTAGCTATATGCAATTTATGTAACTATAGGTAGGGTCCGCAATCCGAAAAATCAACTTCTACAAATTAATCCCCCTACCATTGTGGGATGTTCATTGTAGTATCCCATTGCTTGATCCACCATGAAACCGGAGGCACGATTGTTGTCTTCACAGAAATATCATTTTCAGTATCTCACAAGATGCAAGATTTATTTTTAAAATTTCGTGCTCCACATAAAGGACCGGATGAAACTTGTTACTTAGCCAAATCATATCCAGAGTTGTTGTAGTTGAAAAGTACGCACAGAAATAAGTAAATGATTTGCTGGGTGCCCGGCACAGGGTTGCTTTCTTTGAAAAAACAGACAAAGAAATACAAAGTTTCGAATTCAAACTGCCCTACCACCCAGGGCAAGAGAAGCCAACTATTCCTCATAGTGTTTCGATACGGTTGGGTGCATAGTCTGTCTATGCTGTTAGTTTGGAAAAGATCTGAGACTTCTCACCATCTGGGTGACGAGCGTCAAAATTTTCTGCAGCATCAAAGAATTGTGTCGCGCTTTCTAGCCATTTCTAGCGCTTCTGCAGCCACAACAATCATCAATTATAGACTAAAACTATGGCAAAAGATGTCCCTGAACGTTTGGTAATAGCGGTTGTCAATCATTGTTTCATCCACAGCTTCCACGCCTCGCTCTAAGCTATGCATCAAGGGAGGCAGCAAAATCGTCCAAATTTGACTTCACCTCTCACGCTCCACAGCAGCTTCGAATCTTCACTAGATCACCCTACATCACCATTATGCTGCAAAACATCCCAAAACAAACCGAAAAATGCACAAAATCTTTCATTTTTGATTCGAGCTGGGTGGAGCTCCTGGTGAGCTGCTGGTATACCACATCATATGAAATCATAGAAATACCAACTACTACTACTACCAAACGTTTTGAACCATCTTTTATCATCATTCTGAACAAAATTAAGTGACCAGTGTGGCATCAGAAGTACTGGAAAGCACTTTGGTACCATTGAGAGAATCCCTTGAAATGACGCACGAAAATTTTGACATTCTTCACCCAGATGGTGAGAAGTCTCAGATCCTTTCCAGACTAACAGCATAGACAGACTATGCATCCAACCTTATCACATCACTATGAGGAAGAGTTGGCTTTTCTTATCTTGGCTGGTAGGGCACTTTGAATTTGAAAATTCGTGTTTTGTTTTCTGATTTTTGAGAGAAAGCAACCCTGTGCCGGTAACCCAGTGAATCATTTGCTTATTACTGTGCGTACTTTTTAACTACATTAACTCTAGATAATACCTAGCTAAGCAGCAAGTTCTATCCTGTTCTTTGTGTAGAGCACGAAATTTTAAAAATAATTTTTGCATCTCACGAAATACTAAAATCGATAGTTCTGTGAAGACAACAATCGTGCCCCCGGTTTCATGGTGGATCTAGCAATGGAATACTACAATGAACATCCCACAATGGTAGGGGGATTGATTTGTGAAAGTTGATTTTTCGGATTGCGGACCCTACTATAGGAACCAGCCCTATATGATGTTTTTTTGGTATTTGTACGTAGACTGTAATTGAAAACATAACGCATAGCTGAGGGGTGGCTATCCATTGAGTGGGTATCCACTTTGAAGATGCAGCCATATGCATTTAAAAGTAATACAACTGTATGGCACTAAAATTGCATATTATATACTTTTGCTAAACAATGTATAGAGCTTTACTGTTACTACTATTATTAGACAGTTGTCTTATCACCACTCTCTCAACAACATACAGTACAACATATTTACAGCACAGGTTACAACAGATAACATACAAAAATGACCTGAATACATACAACTACAGTAACAACATGGAAATGACATATACAAGAGTACTGATACTGCATGTTACAAAACACAATGTAAAATCAGAAGATGTGTGCAATGAGTTCAGTGATTGCAGCATTTGCTGAGTGGCTGAGTGTGATGAGCTAGTTGCTGAGTTAGGGTTGATGATTCAACCTCTGAGTCAGGATTCAATCGCTGAGTCACAGTCGCTGACGATGCTGCCACAAATGTTAAGCTTGGCTGTTTTATAAGCTGTGTGTTGTGTGTATAGCAAAAGCATAATTATTAAAGTGTCAACCATACAAAATCACTGATGATGCCATGTTTATGGCAAACTCAAGTTAAGACTAACTGAGCTTTACTTTTCTGTGACCTTTACAATATTGGTAATAAGCAAAACAATATGTATAGCATAACTGCATGCCCTATTCATAAAAAGGTTAAATGTGGTCAGAAAGTGATGATATAGTGCAAGTAGTGGTTTGTGGTATGGAAAAGGGCAAATCATTAAGTTAATCTTGCAAAAACGCATGCCATGCCCATGTGAAATCCACATGCAGTTTATCATAATTATCTTTCCAGTAGTGGTTTTGTTTTGTTAAAAGTGTGAACACCAAATCAATGTGGTACATAGCATCATTGCAACGAATATCTGTTTAATTTTATAGTGGTTTACAGTACTTTTTTGCCCTGGTTACGCGACCACTTGAAATATTTCTGTTTCCCATTCTGTATTCAAGATTAGCAGCTTTTAAATTGTTTTCCTGCCACAACCATAACAAGCTTGCATGAAGCATACTTAAGCTTGTACCTTGATCATTTAAGTTGTAGGAATAACATACACAAATGAATTTGTGCCAACTTGATAGCAAACTGATATGCATGCATGAATTGACACCCATACAAGATTGCTTTTACTAAGCCTGTACAGTGTGCAAAAATAATCTGAAAATAATGAAAGAATACGGAATGAGGGAACATTTTAATTAAGAGATACAGGTGGTGGATGGAAAACAGGAAATTTATTTGGAGTGCCAATCGGACTAACCTATGTACTTAAGAAGTTCTGAGCCAAGAGCTGAGTAACTGGAATAGACGCTATAAGTGTTAAACTTTTATCTCAATAGGACACTTGTTTACAACCACAATGATACTCACAGTAATGCAATTAGAACTTGTGGACAATTAATATTTTAACATCAAGTGATGTAAAGTGAAGCATTTGCAATGAAGTGACTCCTGACAGGTAATTCTTTTTGGTGTTTGTTTATTTGAAGAGGATTCAATCATTGTCAGCCTATTAATTTCTTTATGGCTTTTGCTATATTATACATTGCTGTAGACTTAGAGACAGCCAAGTAACATTGGCTCTTCACATTCACTGCCATTCTCACACAACTGTGAAGCCTCAAATATGTTTTCAAATTATTATCACCCAAATTGGCTCCATGGCTCACCATGACCCTTACTGAGTTACCTGGTGCTTATGATAGAAACCCTCTATACTAACTCACTGCTTGTATGCCATTGTCTAAAACATATAATAGGCATCTTTTGAGGATTAAAAACTATTGGTGGCATCAAAAATTACCTCAGCTGTTCCTCAGTAATTACTAACATCACCTCAGGTTGTACAGTGCACCAAGGCATAAACTTCCAAAATATTAATAAAAATTTTTTCAACTTTAAAACTGCAACTTCTTACCACCTCTCACACTTTTTGTGCTGCTTTTAATGATATGAACTGCTTAATGAAATTTAGGCCAGTTAACTAGATTATCACATATTTTTAATTGATTTTACAAAATTTTAAAGTGAAAATTTCTACACACCTGCAAAGATTGAGCAATATTTACCCAACCAAATAAGCCATGCTAAAATGGCTCTGTAACTTTTGTACATATATATTATATATTCTATTCTGTGAAAAGAATTTGGATCCCTGCAAGTATGCAGTAGTTGATGCGTTTTTAAGTTTTTCGGTTATTCGCTTGTATAACTCATTCTGAAGCAGCAATCAAGAGAATTCTCTGTAACTTTTTCACAGTACTGTAGGTGAGTACATTAAATGTTGTAAATCTAGTTTATCTTAAACTGTCACTGACTTGATGCGTTTTCATGAAAAATCAGGATTTAAGAAGTGATAGATCTATAACTTAGAAACAAAACTTTGAAACAACCTGAAAATTGGCTCAAATTGTAGGTGACTAACTTTGTACAACTGTTCCAAATTTTATGGTAAAAGCACTTTCCATTACAGAGCTACAGAATTTTTCAAACAATTGTGACTAAATTTTGGAAATTTATGCCTTGGTGCATTGTAAATCCTTGAAGAACATTTCTGTACTTGGATTTTATTAATCAACCAATATTGTAAATGGGCATGGTCTTGACCCTATCGTGAAGTTAGATATCACAGATCGCATAGCCAAAGAATATACAATCTATGCAGATATCTACCAAGCGTAAGTGCTTTAAATAAATTTGTGGTGCATAAATATGCTACTCAAGGAAAGTGTTGATAGGGAAAATTTATGCCTCGATATGGTTTTATTACATGAAGAAGACGATATTAGCCTGATTGAAGATAAAAAGGAAAGGAAAGGTGCAGAGGGCACACACTTGTCGGAACCCCAAAAGGCACATGCCATGGGTGAGTTTGCTATTGTGGCATAAAATGGTGGCCATGTTTTGAGTTCGAGTTTTGGTAACTCAATTCAAGTTTTGGTAATTTAAAAAAATTCTATATACTATAAAGCAGAAAATTTAATGAGAAAAATATTTGGCGAATTAAACAACTTGCTGACCGTATTTCTATATTTATAACTGTTAAAAATATTTTGTCGAAGCTAGCATCCAAAGAAAATAAATAACGCAAAAAAAATTACCAACGCATTGAATGAATTCAGTTAACTGCTTTCTGGCCACCTGGATTGAAGCTTGGCCGTTGGTGTGTCAAGCATATGTCTTTGTTGCAGTCTTTTAAAAACAAGGGCCTCCCTCATCCTAGAGGAGAGCTGTCTTTGTCTATTTCGCCGCACAAGCGATAGCGTTGGTAATGATTCCATTCTGTGATAGACAGCTACTACAGGACACATTAAATGAAGTATATGTACACAAATATGCAAGTTGCATGGAATGAGCTTCTAGCTACAGTAATTCCACTCCAGTCCATTGCTTGATTTGTGACCGACAACTTCTGAATCTGCCTCCATGGAATGGAGATGCCACACTTCAGTTTCACTGCTTGTCAATCTGCTTCTTCTATATACAAAAAAGGCTGTATAGAATTAATAAAGTTACATAATTCGTTGTTAAAAAATTTCATTGCTTGAGGACACAGGTAAAAATTTTAACACGAAGATTTAACTCGTGAAAATTTCTCGCAGTTTATAGCTGGCTATTTATAGAAATATGGTATTTGACAACTTGACAAATTTAAATTTGACAGTTCATCTTGCTCACAAGGGCCTGCACTAATCATGCATGGACCACACTCAAAATTTCAGATGGCATCATGAAAGCTCAAGCGATAGTCATGGTAGCTTGAGCAATAGCTTTGAGTACTATCACTACATCCAATGCAGAGGCCACAAGTGATGTAGCCACAGTAGCTATCTGGCATATGATGTATCAGCAGGAGTAAGAGAACATGCCTTGCAGGTGCTTCTGGTCCACTTACAAAAAAAGCTGAAAGGTATCCAGAGAAATCTCTGGCTGCAATGCTTGGTAACTGGTATGTCTTCCTAGATTTTCATCAAAATAAGCTGTGTAGGCTCATAGTTCAGTAGTTTCTTCCCTTGGATTTCTCTGTGTTTTTGATCTCTTTAGCTGGCACCAGTTATTTGGTGGATTTAAATTTGACAATTTCAGTGAAAATTCACCAACTGCAAAATTTAAATTTCCTGTCAAATTTTCTTCTTGTACTGTATCCAGCCGCTTGTAAGTGTTTTCTTGTTTTTAATGCTGTATTTGTTAGATGGAGTAATATAATTCCGTAAAGGTTATTTTCATCACGTAAGATGTCTCTAGGATGATTTTTAAAGTTGGCAATTTAGGTGGCACACATCACTTTTGGGAGGATCCCTACTAAACAGTACTATAATACTGTTTGAGTTTGATAATGATTGTGCAAATTTCCAGAAGAAACAAGAAGTGCAGCATTTTTTTTAAAATTTGCTGCTGTTTACACCATTTGTTGCAAGTAGAGAGTTATAGGCTGACTAGATGTCCACTGTTCAGGGGCATAGACAGGAGGGTTCGGATGGTTTGGGCGAACCCCCATTTTCACTGGCAAAAAAAACTTAATTTAAAAAATTGCATTAAGTTTTCAGCCTTGGAACTCTCCAGTGGGTATATTCACGCCGTTGCGGCCCTGTGAGAATCAAATCGTACTAAAGGTGAATCATTATGATGAAACAAAGCGATTCTACCATACAGCATAATAATTTAACGGGTGAAGAATTTTCTATCTCTTGAATATTGATCAGGAAAATATTGACAAATGTCCTGCACCAGAAGTATTCTAATTAACTAGTCACATGAACTTTGATGAGGAAAGTTTTGATGAATGGAAATCATTTTATCAAATTCATCAAAATTTTCTCCTGTCAAATTTTTATGCTGTGTGGTATATGGTGCATCACGTGAGCAATTGTGTACATGATATCTGATAAAAACGATGGAGATCTGATTGGGAAAATAGTGGAGATTAGTTGAAGGGCAGCAGCTGCAGTTATCGTGCTATACAAGTTAGTATAAAGTATTGAATATGATATATTTACACTGTGAATGTCTGTTTAGTGCAATGTTTAGTGTGATGAGGCAAGCATGTGATGTATTGAATGCATTGGAGTACAAGCCAGTCTAGTGACGAGTTGAGAGAAGAGCCAAGAATGATGTTAAAGTTTGTACTTGGAATAATGCTTTGCCGACAAAAGGAGCTCAGGAGTGGATCCCGAAGAAGGGCGGTGTGCTAGAAGATTAAAATTGGGAATCAGTATGCTATCCGGAAGTGAAGATTAGCTAGTAGGATCATAGTGTTCATAAGCTGCATAAAATGGCAGTGTAGGTTTCAGCTAGATAGATGTACAGACAGCTAATTTTAATGTTACTGCCTAAGGTCAGATTTTGTGTATGCATAAATTTCATCTAGAAACTAGCTGTAGGGGAATGCCCTGCCAGATATTCCAAATTCGAACTCCCTTCCAAAATTTCCTGGTTACGTCCCTGCTGTTTTGCTGTGTATTTGATATAATGTCAAAAAAACAGGCTCTACTTTTGTGCAATTGTTTATCTCAAGTTGAGCAGTACTTTGGCATAATATTTATTTCATGTATCACACATTTCTTTGGTTGTGTAAATAAGGTGACAAGAAGTTGGCTAATAGTACTGTTGCTGAAACACAATACACAATGTTACACAATAAACAATGTAAAAAGAATGTCCACACCTAGCCTACAAACAAGCGAGAGAAAGCCAAACAGTTACTCAGTAAATTTCAACAAATTTCCAGGTATATTGGTGCACTGTACCCACAATAATTATATAAGTAAATTATTTACCAATCCATTAGGAACATAATTATATAGCTATTATCTATGGTTGAACTGAGACTATTTTATGAGATGCTTTCTATTTCACATTATGATTTTTAACAGCAGGATTTCAGGGGAAATCCTTACTATATACACAGTACTGTATGATCCATTAATTGAGGCACAGTATGATAAAAAATACATACTACATGTACAGGTGCATTCGGGGGTATTAAAGTATTCTTAATTTTATGTTTTGTTATATGTATCTGTTTAGGCCACAGCAAGGTGAAATACTTGGCTACTCACAGGTATCTAAATCCTGTAGATCCCTTGTCTGTCTCTGGGGCAATACAAAACAGGACAATTACATGCCTGTAAACATTGTCAACACATGGGTGTTTAACTAAGTTCTGTTACAAACTACAGGAGGTGTATTGGGCTTCAAATAAACACTACATTTCTTGTGTCACAAACAGCAGTGAAGGTACAACAACAAGCTGAGGGTGGTTTAAATTTAGTTATATATGCATTGAAACATAGGGTTCCACTGAATTTAGAAACTTTCAGACCCTGTAGTAGTGCCCTCACTTCGCTCATGTGCCACAGCACAAGTTAGAACCCTGTGCTTCAATGTCTAACTTACACAAAAAGACTGTAATTTGCTGAAGGGCATGTAGCTAAGCAGGAAAGCTTGGTGAGCCGTAACAAATTAGCTTTCAAATTGTTTTCAGTAAATTTATTATTTTGATTAATCTGAAACTTTTGCTTACATATGTGCAGGGGCGGATCCAGAGTCTGGAAAGAGGGGGGGGCACCTTGCTGAAAAAAGTTGAAGAGCAAAAAAAAAAAAAAAAAAAGGTCACAACAATGATAGCTAGTTATCCTTTACCAAATATATTATATCACGTATGTTATGTAAAATAAAATCCTATTTATAGCTTCATAAGTAAGCTGCACTGCCTCATGAACATTGTGACTGCTTTATTAGAGTAATTGACTGCTCTATTAGAGTATCTCGATCTTGTATGCAATTTCTTGAAGGGGGGAGGGGGGGGGAGGGGCATTTGCCCCAAATGCCCCATCCTGGATCCGCCATTGATGTGTGCATATATATCCACACAAAAACAGCTAGGCTGTGAAAAAATGGTGTGGTCTTTATATGCTTGGGTCAAAAAGTTGAGAAATCAAAGGTGCATGGCGACCAAGAAATGGTTGTGATGATATAAATGCATAGCTACAGCCATTATTAAAATTAATATCATTGCAGTCATTTCTTGACTGCCACCTTTGATTTCACAACTTTTTTTTACCCAAGCTTATAAAGGCCACACCATTTTTACACAGCTTGGCTGTTTGTGTGGATTTCACTTCTTTTTGTACCTTATAAGGCCCCAAAACCAGCCTATGGCAGACTTTTGGGTTTGTTTTTACTCACATTTCTTCAAATCTATAGCTACAGACACAATGATGATTACTGAAGACAGACTTGTAAATGAATTGTATTGCATGTTTAGTTTAATATTATTGTAATACTCTAATAGAGCACACATCCTTGAGGACTTCTTCGGCCATTGTTATTACATTGCTTGTTTCCCATCACCCAATAGAACAGAACTGATGTGGGTGGAAGGTGATTATTGACTATTAATTATTGACTATTAATTTTACACTTGACTCATGTTATTTTAGTCCCTGACTGCTCTATTAGAGTATCTCGATCTTGAAGGTTTCCAGGACTGTACATCATTGTACCCTATAGTGGAGGGACTTTCATCCTTCTGCTATTTTACCATAGAATCAGGTTGTTAAGCGCATGTATCTATTAAGTGCATATTATTTGTTAAGCGCATACAAATTTCTTGTGATTAACCATGGCTGATAAGCGCACATGGTCAAATGCAAGGCTCAAGATGCAACAAAGCTACACATGCGAAGAAACGCACTGTGAAAAAAGAGGGATATAAGATGGTATTTCCAGTGGCTTATTGAATACAAAAAAGCTTGGTATAACCTGTATTATACTAACAATCTCATGTAAGACTTCAGTTAATGTGTTAAATATACTGAAACCATATATGCGATGGTATAGTGTGGGCATTATACTAGATATAAGCTATTTGAGGTGATGTGGTAAATAAACTGAAACCATATATGCAATAGTATAGTATGGATTATACTAAAGTGTAAAATGAGTATAATACAGGATTTATATTAAGGCTTATTTGTATTCAATAAGCCACAGGAAATACCATAATTATATCCCACTTTTTGCACAGTGACGCTGGGATTAATGGAAAATGAATGTCTCCTCAAGCGCTTATATCTCCTTTCACTGTGTATACAGCAAATCAGCCTCCTGGATTACAATATTCTTGTTCAGTTACAAAGGATTTCACCCAGAAATAGAGTCAAATATCCTTACACACTGGCGTGGAGACTTAAATAGAGTCAAGTATCCTTACACACCATAAGGCCAGGCAAATTTAATTACTTGTTTCTCATCCACAAAAATTCGGATTTCCATGTGGGCAAGAGGTCATTTTTCATTATTCATTATTAAAGAAAAAAATACTCCAAATCAAGCTGTCTGTTACTATAAAGGTTAGCTAAAACCTTTGAAGAACTAGTAATTACGTTTACCAATGTTTCTGAGGTGCATAATGGAATTTAGTGTGCTTTAAAATGATAGCCAGCCTTCTTAGCATCAAAATATCTGTGCACATGATTGATAACAGCAATAGTGAAACTAGAGGCGGTGGGGGTAAAAAGGGATGCGGGCAGAGATGAGAAACAATTAATCAAGATTGCTTGTCCTAATTAGGTGTATGCATCTGATTTAGATAGTAATTTTTTACGAAAGTTTTCTCCAAAAATTATAAGCGCATGCACAAAACAACCCAAATTTACGTTATATGCACAGCTACCTTAAAACTTGGTCACTCTGTGTCTCTTTCTATCATGAAACAGTGCATTCATGTAACAAATTTTTGCAAAGTGTGTGAAAAGAAATCAAAGCCCCCATAGACCCCCTACGGCTTAAGAAGAAAAAACAATGAATTTTGAATGTTCATATCTCACAAATGGCTAATGCAAATTTATCTATGCATCCTACCCTACTTGATGGACAGCTATAATGCAAAAATGGTATGCTTTGGAGAAGGACTGTGCATGCATGAAAATGAATTTTCTTTCTACCTGTCAATATACTAACAGTGTGGCTTTCTTGGCCACACTGCACACTACCATTCATGGTGTAGTGTGCTGGCTTTTTACACTACTGTGTATCTTGATTAGTGTGGTGTGCTGGCTTTCTTGGCCATGTGTGATTGTATACTACTTTACACCTCACTTCAAAGTCAAAGGGAAGAGAAGGTGTACTTAGCATTGCTATCAGTGTTCAGGAATGTATTAACAAGAAATGGAGGTAGTATAGCCCTCCTAAGAGGAAGTATAATTTTGATATACTAATTCCATTTCTTGTTAATGCATTCCAGGAATTCTCAGAGGATTTCTTTGATGAAACTGCATTATCTCCTCTGCTTTAATATAGTGACACTTAACAGTATCGATAGATTGTGGGTCTTAGCTTATAAAGTTAACTTGTGAACTTGGAAGAGAAGTGTTTTGAAAAAGGCCACAGGCTAGTTTATATTACTGTTTAGATTGAAAATATAGACACCTGATATAGCGCTGAGCATGGTATTTTTGGCCATTAGCATTGTATACTTCAGTTTATTCATGGCAAAAAAGTAAGTACTTCATTTTGAAAAAGGCCACAGGCTAGTTTATATTACTGTTTTGATTGAAAATATAGACACCTGATATAGTGCTGGGCATGGTATTTTTAGCCATTAGCATTGTATACTTCAGTTTATTCATGGCACAAAGGTAAGTACTTCATTTAATGCACTTAAAACATCATTGTGAGCTTGCATTTCTGCCATGCTGTTTTGATTGATGTTACGTATAGCATGCACTGGGTGTGACGCTTAAATGATTGAGCTGTTAGCATAGTATTCACTATCTTAGGCTAGTAAAGTAAATCCGCACAAAAACAGCTTCTTTTTGTAATTGCAAGTTCCAAAGCCAGCCTATATGGTTGGCCTTGACACTTCCTTTTAATTCACCTTTGAACTTTTCCCTTTACTACAGGAACTGATTGGCTGTTAGCGTTGTTTTCACTATCTTAGTTTATTCATGGCTAGTAAAGTAAATACTTCAATGCACTTAAAACATTATTATGAAACATTTTGTGCTTAATTGCATACCCACAATTGAAGACTTTACACACTTGTGCCGATATACTTACGTCTGGCTCCTTTTCATTCATACGTACATTACCCACAATTGAAATTCACATGGCCCCTTATGAAAACATGTCTGCAGGTTCCCACACTTGCAGTTGAGTCACCCAAGTGGAATATATTGTATGCCGATGATACAACTATTTCAAATTGCTTGCATTTCAAACTGCCCTCCCACCAATCCTTATAGTAATAGTTCTCTTGATAATTACAGTTTTAGTTGTATATATATAAAGCATTATGATACATGATCTTTTTAATTCAATAGCTCAAAGAGAACATGTTTAAAATACAACATGGGATTTCAACGACCTCATACTCCATCCACTAATGTACCCTTCAAATTCTCAGATGGTACGACCATTGGTGCCAACAGAGAATCACTGGCAGAACGCTCAGAAGTCTTTGAGAAAATGTTTAATAGTGAGTTCAAAGAGAAGACGTCCAGTGTGATACCTTTACCTGCTGACAACCTTAAAACTATCAAACAACTTCTTGATATCATCTACAAAGGAGGATGTGAGATGGATGGTCTTGATGATATTATTCCACTAATGGAGGTGGTTGATCGTTATCAATTCAACAAAGCACCATTTCTTCACATGTGTGGTGAAGCCATCCTATCACAATTGGATTTCTCTAATTACTTTACCTTGTTACCAAAGTATGTTAATGTGATGAGTGAGGAAAGTCACAAGAAAGCAGCTGATAAGGTCATGAGCTACACTAACAATGATTTTGTTACTAAGTTTGATGAGACCAAAGATCTTCCCGAAGAAATAATGTTGCTCCTACTGGACAGAAATGATATCAAATCACATGAGATTGATATCTTTAGCTTTTTAGTCAAATGGCATGAGCATCAAACAAGAAAGCCAGACAGGTCACTACAAAAAGGTCCTCAACTTTTCCAGTGTGTCAGATATCCATTAATTATCCCTCAGTTGTTGTCTACTGTATTGACAAATTGTGATTTAGTTGACAGACAAACATTAAGCAAAGCCTTTCAGTATTTGTATGGCAGCTGTAGACCAATAGGAGAAGATGATGAAAAAATGCAGGTATATTTGAACCATTGTTCAAGAAGACCAAATTGTTCGTTAAAAGTAGAATGGCTTGCACAGAGAAGTGTTAAGCTTATACACGATGATGAGGAAGCTGGCCAGTGTAAGATTGAATATCATCGCAAAGCATTAGGCGATGACCAATATATTTTGATGTCAACACCATTCAAAAATGGAGTTTATTCCTTCCATATTACACCAGGCCGATTAAGACATATTATTACAGAGTCTCAATCCAAGCACGTGCCTGTTTCTTACCATGATGATGTTTGTCTAAATATCATTGATCAACATGGAAAATGTTTGTGCACAATTGTACTGGAAAAGTATGGTCTAGTGACTCTATATATCCATAACAACTATTTGTTCTTAAACACGTTCGGGATCATAGCATCATGTCAACCTTATGTGTTGATGGATGTGAAGATTCTCCTTTTCGTATATGCATCCGCAATGAAGAGATGCGCAACAAACCAAGTATAAACTACTCTAATTTTCGATATAATGCTGGAGATATAAACAACCCCTTAATTAAATTCAAGATAAGAGATCTTGCACATTGATGTAGGTATTGTGACATGCATTAGTTATTAATTTGCTGTGGTGTATGCTGCAAATAATAACTGCATAGCTATGGATGACAATTTCTTCTACATTGTCTATGCTGCTTAGTGCTTAGTGCTTAGTGTAAATGTGCTAATTGGGATATGTATACATATAATGGAAAACCATCTTTTTGCCTTCCTTTGCTGTCACTTATTTTACATTGTGTCAAAGCAGTTCTTGCACCAAACAAATTCATCATTTAAGAATAGATTCCTAACAGTTGCCATTTGTCGCTTGCTGCATGTTGAATGCAAGAGTGTAGAGTAAAACTTGCTGGATTTTTTTGTGGAAACTGCATAGCAAATTGCAAGGAAACAACTAAGCTGTTCAACTTATGCGTGCCTTTATGTAGGTTTCAGTGACCACAAAATTGTTTGCAAGGAATAGCATAGTGGATTAATGTGAACAATTTCTACTATACACTTCTGCTCCTTTTATTCTTACCTACCATCTGTTGTCATCACCTTCCTAAAAAGCCGCATGCAGTAAAGTAAGCTATGCTCTGTGTAAGTACAAAAATGCTGAGTTAAGGTTGGTGTTTTGAAGCAGGTAGGTATAACTAGGTACACAGTGCATGAGATATATATAGCATGTAAAGTTACACATGCAGAGAGAGATTATATGTAGCACAAAATGTCCACAAAACAGAAAAGGATTGTAGTTACCAAAGTGAAGAAATGTTGTAGCTGACATTACGTAGACTGAAACATTGTACTATACATATATACACTTGAGTAGAAAGTTTCATGCTTAGCCTTTTACTAAAAGGCTAGGGAAATAATGTTCGGCATGCATGGGTACTTAAATGCATGACATAAAGGGGAAGTCTTGTACCATGGGGTAAGTACCAGCACTAGTACATGCAATGTGTATATAAACAAAGTACATGCTATGTGTGAAGTGGAAGCATCAAAACATAATACTCTTACTGAGTTGGTGAATGGTGATACCATGACAAGTATATACTATTAAGATAATTATTATGAAGTAGCACATGTGTCAGTTAGACACATAAACTTAACTGTTAGTTTATCATCCCCCAATACTCAAGTAAAGGTAATTTTTTATTTGCTAGATAGCTGGCTTATTTGACTCAGAATACAATTTTCTTAGACTGTTACCAACTTTCATAGGTGCTGAATGGCTGCATTCAGCTACCAATAGTACAAAAAATCTTCATTGCAGTAAGGAAAATGGCAGTGTAGGAGTGAATGAGAAACTAATACTTAAGTTTATGTGGCCCTAAATGGTGACTCTTGCCCTCATGCCCTACTGACACTGTGTTAACAGATAGAAAGTTATAAGATATTCTATAACTGCTGTTACAGTAATATAATTGGCAAGTGAAATACTTGTAAGTACCTCAATGTACATGGTACAGCTTGCATAAACAGTTCAAACTAGACATGAGGCTATTATGCTCCAATAATAGATAGCATCCTGCTTTTGAGCAGTGCTAAAAAAATCACCTATTATGCTTTTTAGAATTGTCCATTATTCCCAACTGAAATTATGCCACCATAATTGGTTAATAATGCCAATTTGCTGTATCAGGCCATTTTCATCAATGTTTAAGCTTCCAATAATCTTGAATTCTTCAGCTGATTGCTATATTAGAGTATTTTATCTCAATGTGACTGCTTTATTAGAGTATATAATATTTAGTGACTGTTCTATTAGAGTTTCTGACTGCTTTAACGGACTTGTGCAATCTGCAGATTTTCCAGCATAATTGCTGCATCTCTAGTTCAAACACATACTGACACTGAAATTTGGTTACCAACATTGCTTGGTGAGTTTTAATTTGTTGCCTGTTGTTGCGTTTGGTATTTTATTGTCTTTTCTGCTTGAAACAAACATTTCTTTTTTTGTCAAAGATGATAATAAAGTACCTGTATGGTAGGTTTTTACCCTGGAAACATTCTTTGAAGGCTAACTTTACTACAATATAAGAAGTTTATATAAGAAATAAATGCATGCTTAGTGAAATATCAATTATGTTTGCACATCCAAGAAATTATTGCTGGCTAACTATCACCTATCTGTTTTTGGCTTGCTGGGTTTGATGTGAAGTAAAACAGATTTATGTGAATAAGAACAATTCTTGAGAAATGCTATACAGTTCAGTTCTTGAGTAAACAGCTATCACAGTAAATCTCACCCATCATGTTACTGATCATGAAGCTATAATTAAGTGACTAACAACATGGCATTGTGGATTTTATAGCTTAACTCTGTGGGTCATCTTTTCAGTAAAATATATTCCTTTAATAATCACATGCATTTTTAGAGGTTAATTCAGGGGCATACCCAGAGGGGTTTCCAGGGATTTCAGGAAACCCCTTTGTACTATACTTGAAACATTAAGAAATTAAAACTTCAGGTTTCCAGAATCTTAAATCAGAACAGGACACATTTAAATCTTAGTTAAATATTTGTTTCTTACATGATACCGTGATGATAGCAACACTTGTATATAGCATTGTTCTGAATTACGATTTTAGTGAAAAGATCAAGATACTCTAATAAAGCAGTCAGGTAGCTAATATAATCACTCTAATATAACAGTCAATAAGCTCAGCTAGAAACCCCTTTTCAAAATTGTCCTTGTAATTAATTGTGAACCATTAATGAATAGCTATACCTCAGACACGTGTAAGAAATTTTTTAACTATTAAATGGTGTGTTTTGTGTTACTGGATAGCTAGAGAACCCTTAATTAATTACCTTCATGATTGGGGTTGGGGGATTAATAAACTCACATGATGCAATCAATGGCTTTAGTATGATGACCATTCCTAACTATTCAATAAACCATTATATAACTGCTCTATTAGAGAATTAAAAATAGTCACTCATCAGGAAAGTTGTACTTATAAGTTATAAGACACTTATGTACTTTGACATCCTTGAGTTGTTAAGTATAGCTACTTGGACCTGCAGCTTTAATTTACAATTTTAATATAAACTATATTCACAATCACACCTCTGCTCACACTGCTTATGGAAACAGCTGGTAAAACACACCTGGCTTGATTCATTATCAAAGTAAGTTTTCATTAGTCCATACCATGTAAATGGTACATACTCAATATAGCCTTATAATCTGTATAACCTGTCTTTCTCTTTACTGCTACACCTGATTAAATGTAGCTATTTATGGAGCCCTTCCATCCATCAATCACTCTTAGGCCAGGTAAAGTTGATTCACAGTTCATCATTGCAAGGCTTGAGGGTAGGAGGTGATTTTCACTTTCATGCATACATATAATGATATACCATATAATCTCATGACTGCAAAAGGCATTTTATCTATGGTGATGGTAGTCCAGCCTACTCAATAGCCTTATAATCTGTATCAGAACAAAAGAATCACCATACTGATAGTCAGTGATGGAGGAAGTAGTTGATATGGGGGGGGGGGGGGGGGGCTGACCAATGAAAGGTCACAGCCAGCTGACTATAGCTGCCCACCTCACCAGCTACGCATTTATAGCTGATAAACTACATAAAAATCCTTACATAGCTCACTACACACTGCTCTAATATTGTGACTGCTTTATTAGAGTGACTGCTCTATTAGAGTATCTCGATCTTTATCACCCCGCTCCAAGAACGATAATTTCGGCGTGATATCATTCTGAGGGGGGACTGCCCCCCCTCCCCCCTCAGAAGACCGATGGGGTGCTTCAGCCCCCTAGCCCCCCCATTTCCAAATTCCGCCGCCTATGCTGATAGTTTCCACTCTGTCACAAGTGTAATGGTATGTGATCATTTAGTCTGAGAATTTCTCTTGTTTCACTCAACCCAGACTCCGGCTCTATGAGATAGTGCGACAGGTTGAGTATTATAATCAAGACACACGGTAGTGTGTCGTACGGCCCAAGAAGCCGGCGCGCCAAACCGTGAGTATATTAACAGGAAGAAAGAAAACGAAATTTTCACACCTATGTAGCTCTGTGATCCCTAATCGGATTGAAACCACATTTGCTACAGAAGTGCCGGCCAGTTAGGGAAGTCTACATGCCAACTTTGAAGAAACTCGCTCCAGCCATTTCCGAGATACGAGCGAACAAAGCTTCGTTTTTTTCTTCTTTATCTTAAATTCATTTCGCACACTTCGCAAATCCTCCATAAAACACGAATGCGTACTCGGATCGGGCTGAAATTTGGCACACGTAAAGGGCTCATTAAGGCGGATCTCCGTACCAACGTTGGTAGGAATCCGATGAACATTCACGGAGTTATGACCGATTATTTACGTAAAATAAGGTCGAAGGTCTGTCACGCCTACAGGGTAAACCCCTTGGAGGAATCAGTTGAAAATTGATATGTAGATGGAGCAACCATTGTAGGAGTGCCTTTTTGTGGTTTGAAAGGAATCGAGATAAAGACCATGGAGATATGACACAAAATAGTCAGGTCCACTATGTACTTTTGTTCAAATTTTATGGGGATTAGCAAACCTATATATTTTCAGAAAGCTTAGAGCATGGAGAATCTGAAAATCATTGTTTACATTTACACAAATTCCTGCAAGGTCAGCATTTTAAAATTTTTAAATGGCAGCCAATAAAGTAAGAAATTCCTGATATATCAATTTTAATAGTTCATTAATGAACTCAACAAATTCTCTGGTGACATTTTTACATCTCTATTCACTAGAGGTGACATAGTTAATCATGAAAAATTAAAAGTTTTAACAAACAGAATAGAAGAGCGTCCATTATGCTGCAATAACTCAGGAATAAATTTTAGCAAAAAGAATTGAGGAATATTCCAGATTAATTGGATGAGATATATGTATAATTGGTGCAAAGTATTAGTTTGGCTTCCAAAGAAACATTTCAAGCCTAAAAACAGCACAAAGATTGAGTTACTCTAATAGAGCAGTCAATTACTCTGATAAAGCAGTCAACTTTTGAGTCCACATTTTAAATGTAGCAGTCACATTTGTGAAAGTCCTAGCTAGTGTGCTTATGTTGGGCATAAATTTCAGGAGATTAGCTAATTTTAGGTTTGAAAGAATGATTGGAATTTACATAAAATATTCTCCCATAAAAGGTAATTTTGTTAATTAGCAATTGGCAACTATGATTTCACCCTGACTGGCACTTTTGTCAGTTGGTGGTATGCATTGACATAGTCAGGTTAACTATATAATTATGTCTAAGATAACTTCGTTCAAAATTTATGGGCCTACATAAAGCTTGGAGAATGCATGGGGATCAGTGAAAATCAATGCTTGCATTTACTGTATACAGATGCCTGAATGGTAGTCAATCAGCAGTTTGAAAATAGCAGTCTATATGGTACAGATTTTAACACTATTTCTATGTTCTCACGCCCATATAGAATCCATTACTTAATGGCCTCTAAACGGCTAAGAAACCTAAAAGCAATTTATTTGGCAGACAGTTATTGCATGAAACAAAGTGAATAAGTGAATTATTAACATTGAGAAGTAGGGTATAGCTACATATGAAGACATCATGGCTATGCATGTACGTACATATACATAACAATCATCAGCAGTGTCACTGTTGTCGTTTTCAATGCATTATACAGTATTATACTGTATATTAGGGATCATGCAGAATTGAGCTTTTCCAGTTCAAAATATCACCCTAAAACCAGTCTCAATTTCCCTTCATGACAGCTTGGCAGCATTGGTTAGACACAGCCAAGCCCCAAAATGTCAACTCCAAATTCTTCCAACAAGTTTCTACAGCATTTAAAACTTTTCTATCCAACAAAATTTTATGCTGACTTACTGACTGATGCTTCCCGCCAAGCATGCATAACTTGACACACAGGCTTGATTTTGGCAACATACAATATATATATAGATGCATCGTGGACTTGCCTTTGTCCTCCTTTGTGTTTCAGTTCTCTTCACTGATAATGCAAGGTGTCAATTCATGCTATATCGTGATATGGCTTCCCTGTAGCTGTATTTTCCATAAGCCATATGACTGATTGTTGAGACGCTTCTCATGCTGTTTTTTGTTTGCAATGTTGTGTAATGGGCAAAGCATACTGTAGATGAAAATGAAGCATCATGGCCACCTCCCTTTTAGCTACATAACTGATAGTTGGGGTATGCGTCCAGACATATGGCTTGTCAGGTGCCTGTCCTCCTTTTGATGCAACATATGTATGGGTCCACCAGTCATAACTATGTTACAAAAAAATAAGTAGAAAGTTAGATTAAGAATCAAAAAAGTAAAGAAACAAGGAATAGCTAAACAGTAGTGAAACAAGAGAGGTTGTCTATATACTGCAGATTAAATGTCCACTAGTACATCTGCAGTATATAGGTAATCTCTTGTTTCACTACTGTTTAGCTATTCAATTTTTTCTTTACTTTTTTGATCCTTAATCCAACTTTATACTTAAAGCAGTTACTTGTGAACCAGTAATTAAAAATGTCTTGGCTAGATGTGCCAAATGTCTTTTGTTTATTTTTGGATAAGAATCAATTCGTTGACAATGGCAATCTTTGGATTATTTGAATATGTCTGTTATACAATTATAATTCTGTCACTGAAAAGCAAATTTTCATTGGATTTACAGTGGATACTAATTTTCAAGATTGTGTATATATCAATTTTAACTTGTTGGTGCAAGTCTGTTTGATGCAAAAAATTGCTCTTGGTGATCAGCATGAATTCGTTCTTGCCAATTGTTATTTTAAAACTACTGTATTAAGCAAATTCCAACTACTGTCTTAGAAAATGAAAATTCTTTCAAAATTTATCTAGTAATAATAATATTATTATTATGCTAAACATGCATAAACACATTAGCAAAAAAATAGGTTCAAAAGTTGACTGCTTTACTAGATTATGTGACTGCTCTATTAGAGTATCTAAATTTTCAGGCTTGAACTGTTTTATTAGAAGTCAAATTATACATTGCACCAGTTACACTTTGCACCGGTTACACTTTGCACCAGTTATACTCCAGAATATTCGTTACTGTAAATTATTCCTGAATTATTGCAGCACATAAATTATAATGGGCCTTCTTCTATTCCCTTTGCAAAACCTTTCAATTATTCATGGTTAACTGTCACCTCTAATGAATAGAAGTGTAAAAATGTCACCAGAGAATTTGTTGAATCCATTTATTAAACAGTGATTCTGCGGATAATTCTAATTGACCAAAAAAAAGATCTATATTTGTGTTTGCATAATTATAGAAGCCTTGCAAATAAGTTGACAACATTTCAAAACTTTGTCTACACTTCTCACTACAATATTATAGGAATAACTGAAACGTGGTTGAATTCTACGATAGCAGACAATGAAATTCTTCCTGCTGGCTTTACAATATACCGTTCAGACAGAAACACTAGAGGTGGAGGAGTACTACTAGCTATCAGGAATTCTGTTCCCAGCCAACTTGCAGACTGTCCTGTGAACTTAGAACTAATCCTTGTACATGTTGGCCTAAACAATCCAATTCGAATTTGCTTACTATATAACCCTCCAAATACTACTACTAGTCATAGACAAAACCTAATAACCTATCTTGAGAAACTTACTGCTGATCCCAAGCCACTTGTCATAATGGGTGATTTTAATGTCCCTGATGTAAACTGGGCCACTTTAACTGCGTCAACTAGTTTTTCATCCCAACTGTGTGATTTAGTATTCCAGTATAATTTGTTGCAGATAATTGACTGCCCCACACATATCCATGGCAATGTACTCGACCTTGTATTTACCAACTGTAATGATGCCATCAATTCATTCTCTGTTTATACGGATAACACAATATCTGATCATTATTTAATAACCTTAAAAATGTCATTTAACTTTACTCATTCCGATCGGCAACCATCGAATTATGTATATGATTTTTCAAAGGCAGACTATGAAGGCTTTTGTCAATTTCTCCTAAGCTGTGACCTTACTAGTTATTATAACTGTACTGATGTCAACGAAGCATGGACCTTCATCAAGCAACTAATTATTACAGGGATGGATCAATTTATTCCAAAAGTTAGGTTGAGATCCTCTCAATATCCTAAATGGTTTAACGCCCATATAAGACACCAAATTAAGTATTTCCGAACACTACGACGAAAGTTAAGACGACGCTTTTCTATACCTGCCCTTAATCGCTTGATCTGTGCAGAAGATAACTTACAATCGGAGTTACAAACTGTTAAATCTAATTATGAGCAAAGTTTATTAGACAATTTTGCCAAGTATAAAGACCCTAAACTATTTCAGTATATCAAGAGTCTGTCTAAATCGAGATCATTGCCTACAGTCCTGAAATACAACTCCATCTCAGTGGAGACTGACAAAGAAAAAGCAGATATGTTCAACAACTACTTTTTCTCCGTGCTTACAGATAGTACTTCTGACTTACCCATGTTGCCTGAGCTAAATAGCTTAATAACCGATATATCAATCAATCCGAATGAAGTATTTGAAGTGCTAAATGCCCTCCAGATGAACAAAGCGTCTGGTGCAGATAATATTGGCCCTTCTGTATTAAAGAATTGTGCTGCTTCTCTGGCTCAACCATTACATTTCCTTTTTTCCTTGTCTCTAAGAAACGGTGAGGTGCCTTCACAGTGGAAGCACCACACAATTATACCAGTGTTCAAAGCTGGTGACAAATCCAGTGTTAATAATTATCGACCAATTTCACTACTAAGTAATATCTCAAAGGTCCTCGAACGGATAGTTTATAATAAAATAATGGAAGTTTATTCAGACTTAATATCACATCGTCAGTTTGGATTTTGTAGAAACAAGTCCACGTTACAACAATTACTGCTGTATTTTAATGATCTTTGCTCCTCTAAAGCACAAAAGGACTGTATTTATTTAGATTTTTCTAAAGCTTTTGACAGTGTCCCACACAATAAATTGTTATCAAAGCTATGGTTTAACGGGATCACCGGCAACTTATGGTCTTGGTTTCGTTCATATTTGACTTCTCGTTACCAATGTGTGTCTGTTAATGGCTGCCTTGCCAATGTCTTACCTGTTAAGTCTGGTGTTCCACAGGGCAGTATACTAGGACCGTTACTATTTTTAATCTATATAAATGACTTATCTCATGTCGTAGTACATTCAACTATATTCAAGTTTGCCGATGACCTCAAGTGTTATCTACCTATAAGAACTCATATGGACTCCACTCATCTCCAACATGACTTGAACCTATTATATAAGTGGAGTACAGAGAACTTTCTTTCAAAGTTAACAAATGTGTTGTCCTACAGTGTTTACCATCATCAACTTCAGCTATCACTGTTTACAATCTTGATAATTTTGAACTATCTAAAGTACCTCAACACAAAGATCTTGGCATCATATTTACAACAAACTTAACTTGGCAATCCCATTACGAAGCCATTACAGCTAAGGCTTATAAATCAATTGGTCTGATACGGCGAACATTCAAAAACACTATATCAATCCAACCCAAAAGAACTCTTTATTTAACCTTAGTCAGATCAACCTTATTGTATTGCTCTCCTTTGTGGCGGCCCAATCTCATTAAGGATATTTCGATGTTGGAAAGAATTCAGCGACGTGCCACCAAATTTATTTTAAACGATTTTACTTCGGATTACAAGGAAAGACTTATGGATCTCAAACTATTACCCTTAATGTACACATTTGAATTACTAGACATTCTATTTTTCATCAGATCATTGAAGTATCCTACTCCTAGTTTTAACATCTCCAATTATGTAACCTTCAATAATTCTAATACCAGATCATCAAATATCAAACTAGCTACATCACAAGATTTTAAGCAATTCAACATGTGCCAATTCTTATTTTTATAGACTTCCCAGATTATGGAATTCTCTGCCAGTAATTGACCTTACCCTCTCCTTCAACACAATTAAGCAACAGTTAAAGAGCTATTTATGGGAACATTTTTTAAGTAATTTTAATTCAAATAATAAATGTACTTTCCATTTCGCATGTCCTTGTTGTAATTGTGCTAAGCTCCCCAACCCTTGTAACTATCATTTATTGTAGTAACTAGTTTTATAGGCTTTTGGTAATTAAGTTAAGTATAAGTAGTTAGTTTTATAGGCATCTGGCATTGATTGTCATTTGTCCTTCAGATCACCTTTCCAATCATACTGTCTTATTATTGTACCTACCATCCCTGTAATTTTGCTGTGTATCTGTAAAGCAATGAAATAAATAAAATAAATAAATAAACTTTTATGTCAAAATTAAACTTGATGTATTAGAAATTTGTTATTTCTAGCTGTCACTTTGAAATTTAAAAAATGCTGACCTTGCAGGAATCTGAGCAAATATAAACATTGATTTTCAGATTCCTCATGCTCTAAGCTTTCCAAAAATGCATAGGTTTGCTAATCCCCATAAACTTTAAACGAAAGTGTATTTTTGGACATAGTGAACCTGACTAAAACCCAACCTGTGTCAAAACTACGCGATCGACTTTTATGAATAAAAAAACTATTAGTTTTCACGTCTACCAGGCAAACCGCTTAGAGCAATGAGCTAAAAATCAGTATGTAGCTGGAATAATCATCATAGAAAGTCCTTGCAGTAGTACAGAAGAACTGATCGGATTACAAACCACTGAGTTATGATTCGAAACGCAACTACCTGTATAGCAAATGGACCTAAAGTCCTAAACAGCTGTGCTGATTCATTGACTGCACCTCTACATCATCTATTTTCTCTGTCTTTGGCAAATGGTGTCATTCCCAGTGACTGGAAATGCCACAACATAATAGGTGGGGACTATTCTACGGAACGGAATGATGGACTAAACCACGGAACGGAACGCTTTCTAAAATTGAAGCTTGCAACTTACCATCGCTGAAACTTCCCTTATAAGTTAACAGTGGCATCTCCAGTGGGTGATTAAACATAAGATAAAAAGAATTAACGGATCGATTGTGGGTTTTTGTTGGTTGTCATTAGTAACGAAGTATTATTGTGGGATGAGCTGTATCAGTGATGTTCATCCATACGGAAGGGAACTTTATGTGAGCTGTTTTTCTTATTTAGACTTTAGAAAACAGTCTAGGCCGGTCTTTCAAGTCATAAGTCAGTGTATAAATAAAGCAAGCAGGAAGATACTGGTAACAGGAAAGAGCCAGCTGAATTAAAACTTGAAGAATTTTGTGCAGTGTGTGAGGAGCAAATATTTTGGCAGACCGCAAGGAGGGTATATTCTGCAAACATCACTGAAGTGTATGCATGGAGTTATTTATATATTGACAGCTGGTGCAGTGGGCTAATGCCATATTCAATAGTGAGCTGATTTTATCTGTTGCACAATTCAAGGATGTGTCTGACTGCTAAATGCCAAAACTCCAAGATCAGCCAAATCTTTATTATAAGCCGCATGTGAAACCATGCCCGTAGCCACCAGGCAAACGTGATTTGGACCAGGATGTGTGTGTAATTTCAATGTATCTAGTCAGACCTGAAATGGAACACTCACATTAATTACATACCACCTAAGAATCCTAGGATTTCTTAAGTGTAACATTTCACATGCTTCACTTCAAACAAAACAGGTTAAATTTGTTCGTCTATTTTCAAGTGATTCCCAGTCCAGCTGGTCCATGAAATTACAATGGGATCACATGTATTTGTTACAGTGCGGGTTGTCCTGTGTTGGATCTACTCTAGAGTTGAGATTTCAAGGTAGACTCACTGCCAATGTACTGACACTAGTACTGTTGTAGCATGTTTAAGTGGAGGACAAATGAAATAGTAATGCTAGATTATTTATGTATACAAATTTTTCATAATGAAATTGATATCCCATTTTGATTTGTACTTCCACTTTGCAACATATTCAAGAACAAGAAGCTACCACACTTAATCTCCAACCACTGTCATTAATTAACCAAGATCTCACTAGTCTGTAATTCACCTTACTGTAGTGATTTTATTGATTCATCTGTATGTTTTCTTCATTTTCCTTTGAAGTTGTACCAAGAGTTCATAATAAGGTGGAGAGTGTCTAACTTGAATGCATTCACCAAACACCCTGCTTAAAGTAACACCTCGGCCTTATTTCAGAACAAAGGCTTTACCTTCTTCAGCAACACTAATCAACAGTTTTCTATCCCCCAGTAAAGGTGTTGATTTGATGAAAGGTGAACTTCACGCAGGGTGTTTGTACAGGCCATACTGAGAGTTAGACACTCTCCCCCATACAAATCAGTATTACGAACTCTTGGTTGTACAGTATAGGTAAACAAAGATAAGTTTCTCTCCCATCTTATTCTAGGATTTCTATTGACAAGGAAAATTCAATTATTTGTATACAGGCTCAAAATTGAGAAAATATAAAGAAAATGAATTAATATTATACAGTCAGTTTGCTTTTGGATATTTAATGTCTCCAACCACAACAAAGATTCGATGAATCCATACATCTCATCACTGGTCGTCTGAACATTCTGAAAGTGATACCTCACTCAATCAACCATATAATCTGTTTATTAGACTGAATAAAGTCATGATTACCTAAACAATCAATTAATGTTTTATAATTATCCTATTCCATTTTCCTGGAGGTTCCACTGATAAAATGCAATTTCAGCAATGATAGCAGCTAGCCAAGCTGCAAGTTGATTCAGAAAGCATTCCATTCTGTAAAATAGACCCCATCCAGAATTCAACTCAGTACTCAGGCTGAGATATCTGACAATAGTCCACTACTCTGTTAATGAATCATTGATGTTCACACAATATAGCCTCCTTGAGGTATCTGAATGTTTGCTCCTCACACACTGCACAAAATTCCTTTAGATTCTGCTTAGACTGAGTTGATTCAGCTTGTCACCATACTTGTTTCCTTTGTAGTGTAGCTATACACATACTGATTTATGCCGATTAGAAAGGCTGGGCCTCAGACTGTACATTCTAAAGTCAAGTAAGTAAAAATAACTCACATACTAGTAAAAACAAGTCATGCATTAGTTCCCTACTTGATATATCGGAAGATGAACACACTGAGTCAGCTATTCCCACAATTAGTACTTCGTTACTAATGACAACCAACAAGAACCCACAATCTATCCTTAAATTCGTTTTATCTTTCTTGGGGTAACGTTTGATTACCTGCTGGAAGTGCCACTGATAACTTGTACAGCAATGGTAAGCTGCAAGCTTCAATCTGAGAAAGCATTCCGTTCCACAGTTTAGTCCATCATTCCGTTCCGTTCCGTTCCGTAGAATAGACCCCACCAACATAATACCTGTTTACAAGTCGGGTGATAAATCTTCTGTCAAAAACTATCGGCCTATTTCATTACTATGCAATGTATCTAAAGTTTTAGAACGTCTAGTACATAACAAACTTCTTGATTTCTATTCAGACTCCATATCACACCATCAATTTGGATTCTGTAAAAACAAATCTACTTTGCAACAGTTGTTACTATATTTTGATGATCTATGTTCTGACAAGAAACAAACTGATAGTATTTACCTTGACTTCAGCAAAGCTTTTGACAGTGTTTCACATATTAAACTGTTGTTGAAGTTATGGTCTGCTGGCATCACAGGTGATGTGTGGTCATGGCTACAGTCCTATTTGTCTGACCGTAGTCAACGTGTTTTGGTCAATAATAGTTTATCTTGCTCTCTACCTGTTAAATCTGGTGTACCTCAGGGTAGCATCTTGGGACCATTGCTGTTCATAATCTATGTTAACGATCTGTGTGATAAAGTTGAGAATTCCACAATCTTTAAGTTGCTGACGACCTCAAATGCTTTAAGGCAATCCATTGTATCACTGACTCCAACCAACTTCAGAATGATTTAAACTCCCTATATGGATGGAGTCTTGATAATGACCTCTCTTTCAGTATTAAGAAGTGTGTCGTTTTACATTTCAAGGTCACATTACACGACACAAACTATTTCATTAATGGTGTTCAACTATCTAATGTCACAGAACATTGTGACCTCGGAATAGTTTTCTCCAAAAATTTGTCTTGGGCCAGTCATATTGATTCTACAGTGGCTAAGGCTTACAAGTCCTTTGGCCTACTCCGCCAAACGTTTAAGAACACCTTCTCTATTCAAGGTAGAAAAACACTATATCTGACTCTAGTGAGATCCAAGCTTTTATATTGTTCTGCCTTATAGCGACCCCATCTTATGAAGGACATTTTGTTGTTAGAGCAAGTCCAGCGCCGTGCAACTAAATTTATATTGAATAACTATACTATGGATTACAAAACAAGATTGTTTCATCTGAAGCTTTTACCTTTGATGTATGTGTTAGAATTACATGATGTTCTTTTTCTAATAAAATCTTTGAACTCCCCTACTAGTAGCTTCAACATATCCGACCATGTTTGCTTCAACAACAGTTGTACCAGATCATCCAGCAGCAAGTTATGCCACAGAAATTCTGACAATGTCATTACAGCAAATTCATATTTTTACAGAATCCCTAGATTGTGGAATGCATTACCTATCATTGACTTATCCCTTTCCCTCCCTACTATCAAACATAAACTTATTATTTTTTATGGAATCATTTTACAAATAGTTTTGACACTACCAGTAATTGTACTTTGCATTTTTTATGTCCTTGTAGGAACTGTAGTAAGCTTCCCCACTCATGTAACTTTAACATTTTGTAGTTGTACTGTACGTAAGTAAAGTTTAGTTGTAAATAAGTAGCTAAGCAGTTAATTAATTTAAGGCAGCTGGCACTGGTGGCTAGCTGACCCTCAGATCATGTAATTTCCCTTTTGATTTGTCTAAAGTTTTGTACTTGTATTATTTGATCTGTAAAGCATTAATACATAAACAAATAAATAAATGCGAGATCGAGATACTCTAATAGAACAGTCACCCTAATAAAGTATTCAGCTACGTTTATAACTTACTCCATTATAAAATTATATTAAATTGCAAGTTATTCTGTGGGGAATACAGTTAATCTGATAGACAATTCAGCTACAGGCAAGTCACCCTGTAGAGAGTTCATCTTGAAACAAATCACTCTGTAGAGAGATCAGCTAGAAGAAGTCACCTTGTAGAGAGTTCACCTACAAAGAAACCATCATGTAGAGAGTTCAGCTGCAAACAAATCACCCTGTAGAGAGTTCAGCTACGAACAGATCACCCTGTAGAGAGTTCAGCTACAAACAAATCACCCTGTAGAGAGATCAGCTAGAAGAAGTTACCTTGTAGAGATAGTTCAGCTACAAAGAAACTACCATGTAGAGAATTCAGCTGCAAGCAAATCACCCTGTACAGAGTTCAGCTATGAACAGATTACCCTGTAGAGAGTTCAGCTAGAAACAAGTCATCCTGTAGAGAGTTCAGTTACGAACAGATCACCCTATAAAGAGTTCAGCTAGAAACAAGTCATCCTGTAGAGATTTCAGTTACAAAGAAACCACCATGTAGAGAGTTCAGCTGCAAACAAATCACCCTGTAGAGAGATCAGCTAGAAGAAGTCACCTTGTAGAGAGTTCAGCTACAAAGAAACAATCATGTAGAGAGTTCAGCTGCAAAAAATCAATCACCCTGTAGAGAGTTAAGCTATAAGAAGTCACCTTGTAGAGAGAATCCTGTAGAGAGTTCATCTACAAGCAAATCGCCCTGTAGAGAGTTCAGCTACATTTCAAGTTACCCAGTAGACAGATGAGCTGAAAACAAGTACTGTATGTATTATATATCTAATCCAAAACAGCCAAGCTGTAAAAAAAGAGTGCGGCCCTCAGAAAGGCTATGGTGAAAAAAGATGTGAAATCCAAGGTGGCGGCCAAGAAATGACTGTGATGGTGGTTAATGCACTGCTTGAAGGTTCTTAGTTTACTAATTTGTTAAGCTGCTTTACTGTAGTTATACTGATAGTAAAATGTCAGTAACTTTAAGTATATGGAACCTAATTGTTTTACTAAGTTTTAAACTCTCAGTAAAACATCAGTGAATGCGGGTTTACTGAAAAACTACTAAAATAACAAACAATTAACTGTTCCATATACTGGGGATATACCACTCTAGTAAACTAAGAAACTTCAAGCAGTGATGGTAAAAATTTTAATAACGACAATTCAGGTGAATTTTGTGCCAAGACCAAGCGGCACCAAATCACCTGAATTGTTGTTATTAAAATTTTTACCATTAACCTACCATCACAGCCATTTCTTGGCCACCACCTTGGATTTCACATCTTTTTTCACCATAGCCTTTCTGAGGGCCGCACTCTTTTTTTACAGCTAGGCTGTTTTGGATTAGATTTCACTTCTTTTTGTATTTGTATACCCCAAAGCCGGCCTATGGCCGGCTTTAGGGCTTTTTAACCTATCATTTTTTTCTTTACCACAGGAAGAAGAAAAGATGAAGCAGGGTGATTTCTTTGTAGCTGAACTTTCTACAAGGTGATCCTTCTAGCTGATCTCTCTACCGGATGACTTGTTTGTAGCTGAACTCTCTACAAGATAACTTCTTCTAGCTGATCTTTCTACAGGGTGATTTGTTTGTAGCTGAATTCTCTACAGTGCGATTTGTTTGCAGCTGAACTCTCTACATGGTAGTTTCTTTGTAGCTGAACTCTCTACAATGTAACTTCTTCTAGCTGAACTCTCTACAGGGTGACTTGTTTCTAGCTGATCTCTCTACAGGGTGACTTCTTTCTAGCTGAACTCTTTACAGGTGATTTGTTTGCAGCTGAACTCTCTACAAGGTGACTTCTTCTAGTACAACTTCCTCTTCTTGTCTCCCTTCTGGGGTACAAGTCTGCATGCAGAACTGTAGGAGCTTGACAAAAAACCTTTGATTTTTCCAAAATTTTATATATGCTTCAAATTTCAAAATAATTGGCCTGTCTGAAACATTGTTATATAATGCTGTACTTGATTCCAAAATTTTGCCACATGGTTATACAATTTATAGAGGTTCCTGTGATGGTGGAGTGATGATTGCTGTTAGTCATGAGTTTTCAAGTGAACAGATTCCAAGCCCTCCTAATTTGGAGGTTGTTTCTGTTTCTATATCATTGGTGCCGGCTATAATCTGCTGTATGGTGCATGTACCTCCAAATTCCACAGTGGAATATCATACTGAACTTATTAATTATTTACAATCCCTACCCAGTCATGTAATAATATTTGGTGGCTTTAATATGCCTGATATCGATTGGTCCACTCTTGCTGGAAGCTCAACAAGTTCTAACAATTTTTGTGAGTTCATATTCCAATCTAACCTTGGACAACTAGTGACTTGTCCAACTCATAAACATGGTAATGTGCTGGATCTAATTTTGACTGATAGTGCCGATAACATAGTTGACTTAACTGTTCACCCTCTGGAGTACCAGTACATTTCATCAGACCACCACTTGATTACCTTTGCCATCTGCTGTAAGAATATTATACCAAAGCCTCTCACTAAGGAGACATTTAATTATGCCAAAGGTGACTATGTTGGCCTTAATGAATACCTATTGAATTGTGACCTTGGTGTAATTTGCAATTTAACAGATGTAGAAGAAATCTGGAACATATTAAAGAACCATATCCTTTCCGGTATGACCCTTTTTATTCCTAAAGTGAAAATAAGAGTTCGTCAATTTCCTGTATGGTTCACTCCTCATCTACGTCATCTTATTAAGTGTTTATGGACACTTCAGCGAAAATACAGTAAACAGCCTACTACTAATAATTTTCAAAAGTTAGTCAGAGCCAAGTGAGATGCAAGCAAGGCGGCCAAATCCAATTACAAGCAAAACCTTATCCAAAACTTTGTGACAAATTGAGATCCAAGAATATACAGATATATAAAACAATTTACTAAGTCTCATACTCTACCTCCACAGTTACATTTCAATTCTAATGTAGCCAACACCGATCATTATAAAGCTGAGCTCTTCAATCAGTACTTTTTCTCTGTTTTTACTAGAAGTACTTCCCTAGAACTAAATCCTAATGATTTAAGCATTCCAGCCAACTCCCTGGATGCAATAAACCTAACAGAGTCTGATATGTTCAATGCTCTTGTTAATCTTAATCCACACAAAGCAACTGGAATTGACTATATAGCTCCTAGCATTTAAAAAAATTGTGCTACCTGTCTTGTGGCACCACTGTTTCACCTATTTACCACCAGCTTAAACACCAGTGTAATTCTAACTGAATGGAAGACACATAAGATCATTTCAATTTACAACTGGTGATAAAACATCTGTCAAAAATTACCGACCCATTTCCTTGTTATGCAATGTTTCAAAAGTGCTAGAAGACCTGATATATGTTAAGATGATTGGTACTGTGGCTAAGTGTATTACCCTGTGTCAATTTGGTTTCCAGAGTAACTCATCAACCCTACAACAATTTCTTTTATATCACCACCAACTGATAACTTCCAAGGATGAAGTGGACGTTGTTCACATAGACTTTCGAAAGGCTTTTGACAGTGTGCCGCACAATCAACTATTGGTGAAACTCTGGAACATTGGGATCACTGGAACTCTTTGGAAGTGGTTTAAATCATACCTATGCAATAGGGTACAATGTGTTTCTATCAACAACTGTTTGTCTAATTGCTTACCCGTATTGTCAGGTGTACCACAGGGGAGTATACTTGGCCCCTTACTCTTTCTAATTTACATTAATGACCTTCCCTCTGCTATTCATTCATCCAATATGTTTGTTTTTGCTGATGATACAAAATGCTTTATGAAAATAAAGTCTGAGTTGGACATCCATAGATTTCAAGAAGATTTGTCATCAGTTTCTCATTGGAGTAACAACAATAACTTTGCCTTCAGTGTTTCAAAATTAATTATTTTTACATTATCACAACATATTTAATTCATTTTATAGTATCGATGGAAATACCATTCCTTGCTCTGATAGCTGTAAAGATCTTGGTATCTATTTCTCTGATAGTTTATTATGCATGGAGATTACACTATCAAAACATTACTTCTAAAGCTTATAAATCTTTTGGATTACTTCGCTGCATATTTAAAGACAGTTACTGTTTGGAGACTAGGAAGAATCTGTATGTTTCAATGATTAGATCTACTTTAATGTATTGTTCTTGCTTGTGGAAGCCCTATTTACTATCTGATGTTGAACTGTTAGAAAGAGTACAAAGGAGGGCAACCAAATATATTCTTAACGACTACACCAGCAACTACAAAGAAAGGCTTTTGAGACTGAAACTTCTTCCACTGATGTATATTTACGATTTAGCCAACATCATGTTTTTTATAAAATCAGTAAAATTTCCATCTGAAAAGTCCAACATATTAAACTTTGTAGAATTTATCTCTGGACCCACAAGATCAGCAGGATACAAACTCAGGCACATGCATATGATAGCATCTAAAAACAGTGTAATGAATTCCTACTTCTACCGTATACCCAGATTGTGGAACAGCTTACCATTAATTGACCTATCCCAAACCCTCCAAATCATCAAATTCAAACTCAAGAATTATTTTTGGAATCATTTTGTTAACAATTTTGACAGTAATAATCTATGTTCTTTTATTTCCGTTGCCCCTGTTCCAAATGTTTAAACATTCCAGCTCCTACAAACTATTTTATTCTTTAACTTGTACTCTTTATAGCTACCCCTTGTAATTATTATTTGTAGTTATATAGCTTATTGTAATTTGTAAGTAATTAATTATGGCTACCAGTGCAAGACACTGGTAAACCTTCAGTTCTGTAATTTAATCGTTATAAGCTCTTAAATATTGTTTAATTTTGTTTATTGATTTGTACAGTTCTGTAAAGTATTAATAAATAAATAAATAAATAAAAAGCTGATCTCTTTACAGGATGACTTGTTTCTAACTGAACTCTTTACAGGGTGATCTGTTCATAGTGGAACTTTCTACTGGGTGATTTGTTTGCAGCTGAACTCTCTACACGATGGTTTCTTTGTAACTGAACTCTCTACAAGGTAACTTCCTCTAGCTGATCTCTCTACAGGGCAATTTGTTTGTAGCTGAATTCTCTACAGGGTGATTTGTTTGCAACTGAACTCTCTACTTGATGGTTTCTTTGTAACTGAACTTTCTATTAGGTACCTTCTTCTAGCTGATCTGACTACAGGGTGACATGTTTGTAGCTGAACTCCCTACAGAATAACTTGCAATGTAATATAATTCTATAATGGAGTAAATTATAAACGTAGCTGTATGCTCTATTAGGGTGACTGTTCTATTAGAGTATCTCGATCTCGCATATGCTACACGTAGTTGGCTTTGGAATCATAACTCAGTGGTTTGTAATCCGATTCTTCTGTACTACTGCAAGTACTTTCTATGATAATTATTCCAGCTACACACCGATTTTCAGCTCAGTGCTCTAAGCGGTTTGCCTGGTAGGCGTGAAAACTAATAGTTTTTTTATTCATAAAAATCGATTGCGTAATTTTGACACAGGTTGGGTTTTGTGTCATATCTCGATGGCCTTTAACTGGATTCTTTTCAAACCACAAAAAGGCACTCCTACGATAGTTACTCCATCTACATAGCAATTTTCAGCTCATTCCTTCAAGCGGTTTACCCTGTGGGCGTGACAGACCTTCGACCTAATTTTACGCAAATAATCGGTCATAACTCCGTGAATGTTCATCGGATTCCTACCAAACTTGGTACTGAGATTCACCTTAATGAGCCCTTTACGAGTACCAAAGTTCAGTCCGATTGGAGCACGAATTCGTGTTTTATGGCGGATTTTGCAAAGTGTGCGAAAAGAAGAAGAAAAAAACGAAGAAGAAAAAAAACCTAACTTTGGCCGCTCGTATCTCGGAAATGGCTGGAGCGATTTTCTCAAATTTGGAATGTGGACTTCCCTTCCTAGCCTGCACGTCTGTAGCAACTTTGGTTTCAATCGGGTAAGGAATCACGGAGCTACAAAGGTGTGAAAATCACGTTTACTTTGTTCCTGTAAATATACTCACGGTGTGGCGCACCGGCTTCTTGGGCGCACGACACACTACCGTGTGTCTTGATATATATAATCTAATCCAAAACAGCCAGCTGTAAAAAATGTGTGCGGCCCTCAAAAAGGCTATGGTGAAAAAAGATGTGAAATCCTAGGTGGCGGCCAAGAAATGGCTGTGATGGTAGGTTAATGGTAATTAATAACAACAATGCAGGTGAATTTTTGCGCCGCTTGGTCTTGGCAAAAAATTCATCTAAATTGCCGTTATTAAAATCTTTACCATTAACCTACCATCACAGCCATTTCTTGGCCGCCACCTTGGATTTCACATCTTTTTTCACCATAGCCTTTTTGAGGGCCGCACACTTTTTTTACAGCTGGCTGTTTTGGATTAGATTTCACTTCTTTTTGTATTTGTATACCCCAAAGCCGGCCTATCCGGCCATAGGCCGGCTTTGGGACTTTTTAACCTGTCTTTTTTTCTTTTCCACAGGAAGAAGAAAAGATGAAGCAGATGTACTTTAAATATTTCTGATTTTATCAGTAAATGTACAAATTATATATATATAATACATATGTTTATTACAGAACTCTCCATGGTGGTTTCTTTGTAACTGAACACTCTACAAAGTGACTTCTTCTTGCTGCTCTCTCTATAGGGTGAATTGTTTGTAGCTGAACAATATACAAGTAACTTCTTCTAGCTGATCTCTCTACAGGGTGGTTTGTTTGTAGCTGAATTCTGTGCAGGTGATTTGTTTGCAGCTGAGCTCTTTACAGAATGGTTTCTTTGTAGCTGAACTCTCTACAAGGTAACTTCTTCTAACTGATCTTTCTACAGGGCAATTTGTTTGTGGCTGAATTTTCTACAGGGTGATTTCTTTGCAGCTGAACTCTCTACATGGTGGTTTCTTTGTAACTGAACTCTCTACAAGGTAATTTCTTCTAGCTGATCTCTCTACAGGGAGATTTGTTTGTAGCTGAACTCTCTACAGGTGATTTGTTTGCAGCTGAACTCTCTACATGATGGTTTCTTTGTAGCTGAACTCTCCACAAGGTATCTTCTTCTAGCTGATCTTTCTACAGGGTGATTTGTTGTAGCTGAACTCTCTACAAGGAAACTTCTTCTAGCTGATCTCTCTACAGGGAGATTTGTTTGTAGCTGAACTCTATACAGGTGATTTGTTTGCAGCTGAACTCTTTACATGATGGTTTCTTTGTAGCTGAACTCTCTACAAGGTAACTTCTTCTAGCTGATCTCTCTACAGAGAGATTTGTTTGTAGCTGAACTCTCTACAGGTGATTTGTTTGCAGCTGAACTCTCTACATGATGGTTTCTTTGTAGCTGAACTCTCTACAAGGTAACTTCTTCTAGCTGATCTCTATACAGGGAGATTTGTTTTGAGCTGATCTCTCTACAGGGTGATTTGTTTGTAGCTGAACTCTGTACAGTTTGATTTGTTTGCAGTTGAACTTTCTACATGCATGATTGTTTCTTTGTAGCTGAACTCTCTACAAGGTAACTTCTTCTAGTTGATCTCTCTACAGGATGACTTGTTTCTAGCTGAACTCTCGACAGGATGATCTGTTCATAGCTGAATTCTCTACATGGTAGTTTCTTTGTAGCTAAACTCTTTACAATGTGACTTCTTCTAGCTGATCTCTCTATAGGGTGATTTGTTTGTAGCTGAACTATCTGCAGGGTGATTTGAACTCTCTACAAGGTGATGTTTTCTAGTTGATCTCTCTACTCAGTCTGGATGACTTGCTTCTAGCTGAACTCTCTACAGTGTGATCTGTTAAGTTTCTACCTGATCTCTCTATAGAGTTATATCTTGTTTGTATAGCTGAACTCTTTTACATGGTGGTTTTTTGATTGGTTGCTGAACTCTCTCTCTCCACGGTGACTTGTTTGTACTACAGAGTGACTTGTTTGTAGCTGAATTCTCTACAGAGTGACTTACTTGTAGCTGAACATTGCATAAAGTAACTTGTTTGTAACTGATCTAGATGAACTCTCTACTAGGTAGCTTTTTTGTAGCTGAACCCTTTACGCAGTGACTTGTTTGTAGCTGAATTCTCTACAGAGTGATTTGTTGTAGCTGAACTCTCTACAAGGTGACTTGTTTATAGTTGAATTCTCTTCAGTGTGACTTATAATGTTCTGAATCTCTACAGCAACATATTTGTAGCTGAACTCTCTACAGGATGACTTGCTTGTAGCTGAATTGTCTATAAGATTAACTGTTTGTAGCTGAACTCCCTACAGAATAACTTGCAATGCCATATAATTCTATAATGGAGTAAGTTATAAACGTAGCTGAATACTTTATTAGGGTGACTGTTCTATTAGAGTATCTCGATCTCGCATATGCTACACGTAGTTGGCTTTGGAATCATAACTCAGTGGTTTGTAATCCGATTCTTCTGTACTACTGCAAGGACTTTCTATGATAATTATTCCAGCTACACACCGATTTTCAGCTCACTGCTCTAAGCGGTTTGGCTGGTAGGCGTGAAAACTAATAGTTTTTATTATTCATAAAAGTCGATCACGTAATTGTGACATAGGTTGGGTTTTGTGTCATATCTCGATGGCCTTTAACTGGATTCCTTTCAAACCACAAAAAGGCACTCTTACGATAGTTACTCCATCTACATGGCAATTTTCAGCTCATTCCTTCAAGCGGTTTACCTTGTGGGCGTGACTTACCTTCGACCTTATTTGCGCAGATAATCGGTCATAACTCCGTGAATGTTCATCGGATTCCTACCAAACTTGGTACTGAGATTCGCCTTAATGAGCCCTTTAAGTGTACCAAATGTCAGCCCGATCCAAGCACGCATTCGTGTTTTATGGTGGATTTTGCAATGTGTGCGAAAAGAAGTAGTAGAAGAAAAATTAACGAAGAAAAACACCCCAAACTTTGGACGCTCGTATCTCGGAAATGGCTGGAGCGATTTTCTTCAAATTTGGTATGTGGACTCCCCTACCTCGCCGGCATTTCTGTAGCAACTTTGGTTTTAATAGGATAAGGAATCACGGAGCTACAAAGGTGTGAAAATCGCGTTTACTTTCTTCCTGTAAATATACTCACGGAGTGGCGCGCCGGCTACTTGGGCCGCACGACACACTATCGTGTGTGTTGATTTGTACATTTACTGATAAAATCTGAATTAGTTATAAAGTATTTAAAATCTGCTTCATCTTTTTCTTCTTCCTGTGGTAAAGAAAAAAAGATAGGTTAAAAAGCCCCAAATCCGGCCATAGGCCGGCTTTGGGGTATAAAAATACAAAATTTAATCCAAAACAGCCAAGCTGTAAAAAAAGAGTGCAGCCCTCAGAAAGGCTTAAGTGAAAAAAGATGTGAAATCCAAGGTGGCGGCCAAGAAATGGCTATGATGGTAGATTAACGGTAAAAAATTTTAATAACGACAATTCAGTGTGAATTTGGTGCCGCTTGGTCTTGGCACAAAATTCACCTGAATTGTTGTTATTATAATTTTTACCATTAACCTACCATCACAGCCATTTCTTGGCCGCCACTTTGGATTTCACATCTTTTTTCACCATAGCCTTTCTGAGGGCCGCACTCTTTTTTTACAGTTTGACTGTTTTGGATTAGATTCCATATCCATGACCATAGACCATGCACTGCATTTATCATCATTCCTTTCTATATACTTTTTGTGCTTGCTCAGCTCCATGTCAGCTGTGCCTATTGTACAGATGTATACAGAGTAATATTGTACATAGAAAATAATAACAGCTAACTAGTTGGTAGTTACATATTCAGTTTATCTCAAAACTTTCTAGGCTTGGTGATATCACAACCTCACATGGTAAATTGTTCGATAGTCTGATGGCACTAGAGCATAATAAAATTAAAAGCATGTACATGTACACATAAAGTTTGTAGTTGTTGAAATTTCATTGAGTGACCACTTGTCACGGTGCTTGCTGGCTGTATAAATCCTCCATGATTCATGATGTAACTGTATTCTTGTACACTGCTATATACAGCATGGAAGTTATCCCTGTCTCTTTTCTAAAGCCATAGGTTTGTAGCCCTATATCTAAAGTGTCCCACTGAAGACAAAAACATAGCTATATCAGTCACACTATAGCAAACTTAAGACAATGAAGAATACCAGTGACAAAGTCACACTGGCACTATAAAGCTTGTGAAGCAGGAAGTCAGAAACATAGGACAAAAATTAAATCCAATGCAAAAAAAAAAAACAAAAAAACACCAGATTATGCAGGTATATGATGACTGGATCCATGCAGACACCAAAATTGAATAGCTAGGTGCTAAGACTCTCAGTCCATTATGCACTAGCTATATATATTTTTATTTATATTGTACTGGAGAGCCAGTAATTAGAAAAATTATGATTAGCTAACTACTTACATACATGTAATTACATAAACTACAAATAATTCAACTGACTAACACTAGCATCAGATGTAAAAGTGTATAAGTACAAACACAAACAAAGAATGAGCTTCTGAAGTCCTCAGACAACATGCAACCACTAAAGAGACTTACAATTGTAGGACTATAGTGGGCATGGCATGGAAAAATGTGTGTATGCGTGTGTGTGTGTATGTGTGTGTGCGTGCGTGTGTGTGTGCATGTGCTTGTCTGTGTGAGAAGCTACAATTAATTTCAGGTTTTACTTGTGAATGCATTTGAATAACTCACACAAGTGAGCTGTTTTCTCTCCTTTTAATAACACAACTACATTTTTCGCCTTCTTAGATCGTTAGACAATGCCAGGGACATACTGAGGTAGTTATTCAACACATTAAAGCACTGCACGTAAGCATTCACATGATCCTGTTCAAAAATCATGTGTGCGAATTGCTCAATTGCATTCGCAAGCAACCTGAAATCGACTGTATATACAAAACAATATATAAGTAGTTAGTCTGGACTAACTGTCCATTCCTTACAGTTCCTGCTAAAGAAAATTCTTGCAGAAGCACAAACTAAAGCTCTTGCAATGCAGTCATTTAAAAGGCCTTTAACAGTGACTGTAGAAAGTAATTGATCAGGCTGTATGAAACTAATAACATCTTGGATTGCCTTGATGGAATGTGACTGAAAATGACCAAGGACACTGATCTCAACAGTTGAGTAAACTCAGTATTTGAGTAACAACGCAAAATATTCAAACAATTCAACTAAGCTAATATTTGGTTTATTCTGCTTCCAGTTGAGGACTGATTCAAGGTGATGTTAAGAGGACAGGTAAGTTCTAAGATGCCAATTATGGAGGAATGCCCATAGGTGTAGCACGTACCTCGTGGTTGGGGGAGCCGCAAAAAGCTGAGCATGTAAAGCATGCTAAACTGGGGGGGGGTTGTAGTCTCCTTCCCAGACCACTTTTTTTCTTTTCCCGCCCCCACACAAAAGAAAAAAGTGGTCTGTGCACAAGACTAGGGGGTTTGGGGAGGTATGCTCCAGAACTATTTTTGGCAGGTTTTAATAAACCTACTTTTTGCCATTTTTGGCAACTTTCAAAGCTGCCAAAACTGGTAACTTCAAAAGCTGCCAAAACGGAGAGTACACAGCTTTGTCATGGAATCCGGTAAGTGCTTCAATTTCTTTCACAATTAAGCATCTTACAGTTATTCCAAAATTGGAAGGTATCAGGTTATAGTGGTGTGTGTAACCATTGATTGTGGGTTTGAGTTTCCATTATTGGCATGAAGTAGGCATGCCAAACTTGGCAATAAAAGCAATATAAACATTTCATTTTCTTTCCAAAAATGGAAACCCAAACCCGCAATCAATGGTTACACACACCACTATATAAGTAAAACCTGATACCTTTCAATTTTGAAATAACTGTAAGATGCTTGTAAGAGAAATTGAAGCACTTACTGGGTTCCATGACAAAGCTCTCCTTAGCTTGCCAAGGAAAATATGTTGCTTTATTTTTGTAATAATTCAGATCCAATGCCAAAGTTAGCAATATGAACTATTGCCAAATTTGGGTCTAGATGAGCCAGTTTTTGAAGCTTGGTAACTTTTACATTTGTTGTTGTCACAACTTTGAAGTTGCATTTCGTAAATTGCCAACAATGGCAAAATAAGATTCTTTTCATTGCCAGACTTTGCTTTTTAAGGGTGTTCCAACTCTGGCTGCAAAATATGGAAACCAATAGATTGTCAAAAATGGCAACATGTTGGATCCACATTTGCAAGAATATGGACAATGATGAATTTACCAACATCTGGGATAAGCCGGTTCGAATCCTGGGGTTGGAGGGATTTTTTTCCTTACTTTGGCCCCTTTTCTGTTACACTTTTCAGCTATAAGCCACTAAGTCTAAGTCCTTGCAATTAGATTAGGGCTGCAGCACATGTTGCTGTCAGACCTTCAGTGCTGGCTGTAAAGCACTAATAACAATAACAATAAAAGCCTAATTTTGCCACAATTGGCAAAAATATGATACCAAACTTTGCCAAAACTGGCAAAAAAACAGGCTTATTAAAACTGTCAAAATTGGCTATTGAACATACCTGTTTAGGGGCATGCTCCTCCCCCCCCCCCCCCCCCCCCCCCCCCCCACTAGGGATGCGGCGATTATGCCAGCATAATTTCAGGCATAATAGGCATGTGCGAGCATTTTGAGGTGATTATAAAGCTTTAACAGTAGGAAAATCTGCAGACTGCACAATTCCGTTAAAAAAGATCGAGCCAGATACTCTAATAGAGCAGTCAGAAACTCAAATAAAGCAGTCACTGAATATTATTTACTCTAATAAAGCAGTCACATTTGAAAGAAATACTCTAATACAGCAACCAGCTAAAAAATTCAAGACTATTTGAAGCTTAAACATCAATGAAAATGGTCTGATGCAACAATAAACTGGCATTATTAGCCTATTATGGTGGCATAATTTTGGGAATAATGGGCAATTCTCAAAAGCATAATAGGCAATTTTTTGAGCACTGCTCAAAAGCATAATGCTCAATTTTTGGAGTATAATAGCCTCATGCCTACCCCCCACCAAGGGAAATTTTTGAAAACTAACACTCCAAGATTGAATTTCTAAGTATTTTTAGCAGTTGAAACATTCCAGCAGTGCATTCTTACTTGAACACTACGAAAATTAATTTTAGAGATGCTTGCCACAATTGTCGATCTTAAGTGCTGCTGAGGAGTCACTGAGTAACCATAGTGCAACCTGGATGGACTACATCTACTCATAGAAAGAGAGAGAACCATCATTAGTAATAAGATGATACATACAATACATTATTAGTCCTCGGTCTCGTACGACCACAGTCAGATCATCTGTGACCTACTGGAACCCTCCTAGTATAATAAGATCGAGTACCTTGTACCGTATAGCCTAAATATTTTGAGGGGGAAAATTTTCACTGATTTTGCGGTTTTGGGAGTTGTCAGCAAAAATGTTAGCCTCAAAATATTTAGACCCGGCTCCATATAGTCTAATACATTTTGGGAGTGTTTGCAAATCCACGAAAATTTAATTTTTGCAACAGTGCTCAACCTTGAAATATTTAGGCTATACGGTATATAATTTTTTTTCCCGGGCTAGATGGACTGTCCTTGCCACCACCCCCAGCACTAGGTGATAAAGTGCTGAACAGCTGGAAATACCAGCAATCAAACAAGGCCGCCAGACTCCAAGCGACCCTCGGAGTAGGTCAGATCAATATTAGTGGTTGGTAGACGGTATATATTATTATGATTATGATGATTATGATTGAAGTACCTGGTAAAGGCAGAGCCTGTATACCAGAAGGCCTTATAAAGGCCTAAGATGTTTATATTATTAATTTCACTAAGTATGTTTGAAAAGTAGGAGAAAGAAGATAAATCCATGGGCAGCCCGCTCGAACCTGCAGCCATCCGATTAACGCTCGAACGCTTACAGGAGTCTGCCAGGTACTATAAGATATCACGTGGGGGGGCTAAACTCTCTAATCGATAAGCGTGCGAGGAAGTGCGTGAATTAAGCAAGGCGTGAAGTGGCGGCTGTGGCCGTATCTTGGTTTATTGAAACAGTGATATGATGGCAACGAAACGCCGTCAAGAAAGTGCCGAATCATCAACTCCGTAAGTAATTTTAACCAGGAATTGAATTAGTCCACAATTGTGGTCCTAGGGGAGAGTCCTAACTCATACCGCATTACCGTATAGCCTAATATTTCGAGGGGGGAAATTTTTGCTGATTTCGTGGTTTTGGGTGTTATGAGCGAAAATTTTACCCTTGAAATATTTTGACCTTCATATAATCTAATACATTTTGGGAGTGTTTACAAATCCGCGAAAAATTTTTATTTCTAGCAACATTGCTCAACCTCGAAATATTTAGGCTATACCGTACGCAAGGAAATTTTGACGTAAGAAAAATTTGACGAATTCAGGCTTCAGCAGGTTTGCCGAATAAAATGTTGACAAAAATGAAGAAATTGTAGGCAAAACCTGTACTTAAAAGGGCGCTTATAAACATTTGACAAATTAAACCGATTTGTCAATTTTTTTTTATTTCAAAATTTCCTTGCGTATGGTAGACCTTATTCATTTAGAACAGTAAGCGCCCTCTGATGTCACGCGAAGCTATACAATGGTCCCTATTTGCCATGGTGATGGCCTTTCTAAAACTGGGCGGGTACAACGGTTGCTATCATGTTACCATAGTTATGGTACTGCAAATGGCGGTGAACTGTGATGTTACTATGGTTTTGGTACTGCAAATGGTGAATATTGGTGGACAACTCCTTCGCAACGGGTTATAAGCGCTGTCAAATTAATTCAGTGAATGAGGTCTATATGGTAGATTTTAGAGGCACGTAGTGGAGCTACACGTCTCTAAAATCTATGCCTGGCAATCTCGGTGCGTTTCCTCACTGTCATCTGTCTCATGAAAACTGGACCCCAAAAATATCGAGGGCCCCAACACTTTGAGAAATCTAGTACGCTAGTGGTGAGAAATCAAGCTTGTTATTGTTATTAGTGCTTTACAGTGACCAGCACTGAAGGTCTGACAACAACATGTGCTGCAGCCTTAGGATTACCTAACCTAATTTCAAGGACTTAGACTTAGTGACTTATAACTGAAAAGGTGTAACAGAAAAGGGGCCAAAGTAAGGAAAAAATCCATCCAACCCCAGGATTCGAACTGCAGGTCACTAGGGATGTGCAATACATATCGATACGGCAATATATCGATACAGCAAATAAGTATCACGATACGATACTGTACTTGGTAAATATCGATATATTGAAGTTTTCTAGTAGAACAGTCAGTGATTGCTCCATTACTGTAACAGTGATGTAGATATTCAAATAGAAAGCCTCTCTATTTACCTGTACTATAAAATGCAACATTACGAGAAGCCATACAAATACACATGTATAAGTGCTGCTGTTATGGCTTACTAAAAACAGTAGCTGTTACACTTTAAGTTTAATGAACTGCACCACTATGTAGTAAACAACCTGCTGTATATATACAGTAGCCATCTTGACAACTCATCAAACTGCAGAGTAATCCGGACAAGCCTTTGTGGGAGCATGCATTAAACTGTTTGTGGTAGCTAACTGTCTGGGTGGTGTAATAGAGGCAGGTATCCAGGTAGAGATGGGCTTTTTAACAGCAACTCTGTTTTCCATACTAAAAATCATATCAGCTAGCTATTTGTCACCTCGGTATAATACTGTAGTTTATCAGTATTAAATTTACTGAATAAAGGAAATTTGTATACACAGTGAATGTATAGAATCATTGTCGGTTCTTTAAGGTACAGATAAATTGGATATTGTTACAACGATTAGCTAATATGCCAGTCATAACTAGCCATGACCACTTCATTATAGTATCGTGATACAGTATCGTATCGAACAGTTTATTGATGGTGATACGTGATACACAAAATGCACTATATCGCAGAACACTACAGGTCACCCAATGTCTATTCGGGGCCACACTCAGTCTCCTCCAGGAGGGATGGATTTTCTTCCTTAAACCTAAAGTATTTATTCTCTGTAAATTGGAAAGATTTTTCCATTTATGTCAGCAAAATTAGCAGAAATCAACTTGGAAATCAAATCAAGATGGGATTTTTTTTACGGCGAAAATCAGGAAATCTCATAAGTATTGGACTCCCCTGGCTCAAATTGAAGCTCAAATTCAATGAAATATTGGTATCCCCAAATCCTAAACTCCCATCCTACCTTTCAGACATTTTGGACCCTTGAAACATGCATAGCCCTCACTGGTCCTAATAGTTTACTGCCAGATCAACTGAATCAAGAGTTCATAATATAAGTAAGGGAGAGAGTATCTAGCTTCCAATATAGCCTATACAAAATCACTGTGTTAAGTTTACCTTTGATCAAATTAATACTTCTTCTGGTGATACAGACCTGTTGATTGGTGCTTATTGGTGTTGATAAGGTCAAGGCTTTATTCTGTAAACAGGCTTAATGTGTTACTTGACTCAGTGACTTTCCTGGATGTATTCCAGTTAGATATTCTCTCCCTTACTTGTATTATGAACTCTTGACTGAGTGTTGACCACTTTTCCAGTGGCGGAGGAAGTAGTTGATGTGAGGGGGAGGCCAACCAGAGTATAGAATCTCTTTCAGCAGGGAGTCTCGGGGGGACAGCCCCCCAGAAGCTGTAGCCATTTTAGCTTTCACAATGTCTTAAAGTTCACCAGAATTAATTTATAGCAATTTTATAGGTGTATTTTGTAGCATTTTAACTAAAACACCAACTTTTAGTCAACAGTATTTAAAACAGCCGATTTGCAGTCTCTTGGTGAAGCTTTTAGCTGTTGACTGCAGGGTTAATGAACATATTATTATTAACATATATATATATATATAGCTAAGCAGTACAAAAACAGCACCTGCCTGGAAACACTTGGTACAATGGTAAGACACCAACTCTGAAAGTAAAAGGTACCTGGTTTGATTCCCACTGTAAGCAAACTTTTTTTTACTACTACTTTTAGGAACTACTACTTCTACTACTTTTTTAATAAAGGCCTTGAGTGCTCTATTAGGGTATTTGAGCATTCTATTAGAGTATATCAATCTTTATCACGATTTCAGCCCCACTTCAAGAAGGATAATTTTGGCATGATATCATTCTGAGGGGGGGCTAAGTCCACCCGCAGCAGACCGGGGGGGGGGGGGGGGGGGGGGGCTTCAGCCTCCTAACTAATGCCCCTAATCCCCCCCTTTCCACCATCTATGCACTATTTTACATCATACAGTACAGTAATATTGTATATCATGTGGTTTGGGCTTTCTTTTCCAACAATATCACAGCCTTACAATACCTTCATGACACCTTGGCAGTATTGGTTTAGGTATATCCAAGCTCATAAATGTCTTCAGAGCGACTTAAAATCCTTCCAACAATTTTCTGTAATTTTTAAACCAGACGTGCGCCCACAGCCAGCTGAAGACTGGCTGTTGGTGCACGCCTGGTTTACTGCAATGTTTGTTTTTCCGAAAAGTGTGTATGTGTTTGTATGTATGTATGTTTGTATATTTGTTTGTCTTTCCACACCCACGTGAGCAAAACTTTGTTCGCTAAAAACAGCCTTTATGTGATAAATAAAGGCCATATAGAGCCTGTATTAAACTTCTGGACAGGTAAGTTTTGGTTTTAGACAATTAATATGTGCCAGTTTGAAATACATGTGAAACAAGTTTATAAGGTTGCGGTGAAAGCCTTTCCCAATGGGCTCTATGGACGTCAAACAGCCGAAAAACAACACAGCTGGCTACCGGATATAACGAATTCCTTCGAGTTGAAAAGGGGGCATGTCTGTACATGCATGAACAAAAATTAAGAGCAGCTTTGATGCTTTTCCTGGAGAACTTGCATAAGAAAATGTTATAGGCAAACTATAAAACAGTTACTAAGATACTTCTGTGCATTATTAATGGGTTAAAAGTGGTTTGTTTTAGGTACGCTTCCTGATGGGTCTACAACTCTAGGAATCACGTCAATGGTTTCAGATGTGATTCTGGAATCAGGAATCATAAACTTATTTTTTTGTGTTTTTCCGTATTTCTGTGTTAGTGCCAGGAATCATCCAGAATCACAGGAATCACTGTCAGAATCACAGAATCAGTTGTAGAATCAGTGCGATTCCAAATCATATCAAAAAACCCGTAGTTGCAAATTCCTCGATGCCTCCTAAGCAGTACTTAACAACATAATTACAGAATTATGAAATATATCATCAATTATGAAATACAAATTACTATGATTCAATTGTGTATGTAGCAACAAAGCAAAACCCAATATAAATATTAGTCTAGTACACTGTTAATTTATTCCAGTTAGGTTTGTTTGCTGCATGGCGCAGAAGTAACACAACATCAACTTATTTTTAAAAATTCTATTAGCATTATGCTTAACTGAGTAACTGTTGCCTACAGTCAAGCATAACTTGACCACGGATATGGCTATGGGCTTAATTTCTTCACTGTTTAATATTGCTTTGTCTGGAGACGTGCCTTTTTGCCAACTGCATCATGGACTCCTCCTTTGAGTCCCAGTTCTTTTTGCTGACAACACAAGGTGTCTATTCACAGTAGTGTAATACAGCTTCTTCAATTCACGCTAGGTTAAGTATTGATGGATTGATTGCAGAGATGCTTCTTGTACTGTTCTTTGTTTGTGACGCTGTATAACAGGCAGAACATAGCTGAAAAACAAACCATAATGACCACTTAGCTATTCAGTAATTCATTGTTGTGGGGGGAGGGGGAGGTGTTCAAGTGCAAAATAAATTTTATGGTATGCCTTGTGCCATTTTTTCTGTTGATGCTGTATGCGTGGGTTCAGTGGCCATAATTATGATATATAAATATACTAGGGATCAAAGGTAGTGAAACAAAGGAATAGCTAGAAGGAAACAGAGGTTGTCTATATCTCCCTATAGATACACTAAGTAGTACTTGTATCATGGGCCTGAGTGATTTGCCTGGTATGTACACCCAAGCTCAAGGGCTACAGGCCTGAGGACATGGATGTTCATATCAGGCAAATTACGAGGACACGTGATAAAACTAATTTGCATCATGCCAATTGCAGGCTAATAGCTCATGGGTGACCAATCATCCAAACCATTAGTAAATGTTGTAAACAGTCTGTAAAATGAAACAGCGGTTTTAAAATACTTGTAAATCATGTAATTGAACTTTTCTGTTATACTCTTACCCATCATGGTAACAAACATAGTCACAACAATAGTTGTTGCTGACCCATAATTAGAGGTGCACCGATAATCGGATCGGCTATCGGTTATCGGCTATATCGGCCTTGTTTTTTCATATCGGTATCGGATCGGTAACATGCATAAAAAGCAGCAGATACAGATATACATAAACATCTATTTGTGGGCACTCATACTCTAGTAATACCCTAGCAGCACATGTTTATGTAGTGTTGGCTGTTGATTACAGTCCCACTCTGTCACTTATTTACTAAATTTAGAGAGCAAATTGTTAGAGAAAATGTCCATGCTACCATATCGGATCGGCTTTGTTTATCGGCTTCATGATATTACTTTATATCGATTATCGGAATATCGGTTAAAAGTCTTATCGGTGCACCTCTACCCATAATTGAATTTTACAAGTTGGTCTATAACGTAAATCCAGCGGTTGGTCTTGTATTAACATCTATAGGGGTAAGCCTCACTGTAGAGTGGTTATCTCATGTTACTCAAAAAGTGGGCATGGTCCATATTCAAAAATGTGGCGAACCGCTTGTGAATATGCTTAAGCACTAGTTCTCATGTTAAACTAATGTTCCTCAACCCATGGGATAGCAAGGGTGGAGTGCTGTAGAATGCAAAATCAGATGCATGACTTTCATCATGTGACCAATAATAAATTCTCACAACCAAATTCCGGTTTGAGTTTTTTTATTAAAAATTTGACTCCCACATCAAGGCCATGGTACATTTACCATGTACCATCATGGCCAGCCAGAGTTTAAAGATATGTACCTTGAAATTGGCCTCTGAAGTTATATAAAGCTTTATGGTACATTGGACATTTAATACAGACTGAAGTATAGGGTTAATATGTACATTAGTGTATTTGCAGGCATAGACAACCTCTGTTGTTTTACTACTTTTTAGCTATTCCCTTGTTTCACTACTTATTTTCTTTGATACCTAATCCACAGTGGCATATCTTGGGGTGGGCCTAGGTTGGCCTGTACCCTACCAAACAATTTTGGTGCCTACCAAAGAATTCTGGTGCCATACCATAGGTATTTGTATTTGAGATTGAGACTCTAATAGAGCAGTCAATCACTGTAATAAAGCAGTCAGCAAGGCCGGATCTAGCAGTTCAGCTGGTATGGTTTGGGCTGTACCAGTTTTGGACAGCTATTTAAAAAGTGCATTTGCTATTAATATTGCATGCATGTGCGATTAACAAAATACGCATATGCGATCTGTAGCAAGCATCGTGTCAGTTCAGAGTTTGTCTTCAGCAGTGGACTTGTGCTTTGATTTGCCAGATATTCCCTTGAAGCCACACCAACCAACTAATTTTGTTTTTCTGAAGAGACATTTTGGCCAAACCAAGGTAATATATCGATCCTTCCAGTTGTCGTGGTTTCAGTAGGCTGAACAACCTTTTGCTTCTTCATGTCGACAATGAGTATACAGACTCATTAGATTTAACGTGTGTTATTAATGGGTTTATTGGTGATTTTCTACAATGTAGCCAACAATGCGTACATATATGATCTTGTCTTTAACTGTTTTCACATAATTCTCACAATAATCACTAGTAATTTTAACATAAAATTTGATGCTGAAAGTGCTCCAAATTCCATTTAAGAGCAATAAATTTTCAAAATTTTCGGAAGGGGAATGCCCCCAGACCCCCTAGATTTTCAGCAACAGCTGCTTATAGTTTACTCAGATGACCTGACCACCATTCAAGTGCTAGATCCGGTCCTGAGTCACACTGTTCAGAGAAGCAGTGTTATGTAGCTATAAATACGAATTTTTATGTACTTTATCAGTATCAAAAACTGAATGAACTGGTTCATATCTTATTGGAATTAATTACTAACCAAGCAGTCAAACTGTATCAGTTGGTCATCACTTGTAGATCTAGCATTTTGTGAGCAAAGAACCCAAACTCTGCCCAATCCTGTAACAATGGAATAGTCCCCATCACTGATGCAGCACTGCCTACCTGTTGAACATTAATAGCAGTTAGAAAATATTGTGTCTCCAGTCTGCTCCATGACCTAGGAACTTTCCACCGCACCAGCACACATGCACACCCCAAGTACCCAGGGTATCAATACAGAGGGGAGAGAAATAATTTTAAAAGAGTACTACCTGACCTTTGCAGACTCTGGAGAGTTTGCCAGTCAGCTGGCACCACTTGAGAAAGTAGACACATTCGATGGGGCGAGGGTGCCTGAACAGGTGAAGTCCTAGAGTAGGGTAAGCCTTGCCACCAAGGCCATCCGGCTTCTTCCTATCATCACGGCACACACCGACAGGCTCCAGGTACACCAGAGCACTACAAATAGTTTCATTCAATGTAGCATGCCTTGGAATACGGTTGCCACTATACCTGCTAAACAAACCATGAGTACCAAAAACATCAACCTTACTACCACAAAAACACATGTTCAACAAAAATGGGAATACCAAGACGTTGATCAAGAGCAATCCTCATGCAATGACTCATTATCCAGCTTAGTGTCCAAGGGAGTTATTTAACACAGTTAGGTTTTTACTGACTGGCTATACAACTGCCTGCCCTACCCTGCCTGATGCTTTCAGATACGCATAACTTGATAACGGCTAAGACTATGATTTTTCACTGTTAGATGTTGCTTCAGCCTGACAGGTGCCTTTTGGCATACCGCAGTACATACAATATATATGTATCGTGCTGTGGCCTCCTATTTCTTCTTGTTGACAGTGCAAGGTGTTGATTTGTGGCATCACATGATGGCTTTAGGGTCCATACTTAATTGTAATGGAAATCATCTGTATTTTCTGGATTAATTGTAGAGAAGCTTCTTGTAATGTTTTTCATTTGTAATGAGCTAAACAGCCACTTCACTTTTTCAGTAGTTAATGGTTGGGGCATGTGTTCAGACAAAAATATCAAGTCTGGTGCCATTTTTTTCTTTTGATGTGGTATGCATGAGTTCACCAGTCACAATCATGTTTTTAAAATGTAAACTAGGAATAATAGATATATGAAACAAGGGAGGTTGCCTATGTTGTAAACATGTTTGCTCACCTGAACTGTCTATACTAAATGTATTTAAGCCTCAAACTTGCCCATATGGCCTTATCAAAGCACTTTGTTGTTAAACAGTTCCAGTGTTACAAGTTTTCCTGGACTGAAACTGACTGTTCAATTAGAATATTTATGTGTGTGTTTTATTAGAGTATTTGAACCAAACAGTTCATTTTTATCATTGCCTGACATCATTGGATATTTGATAACTTAGATCGCATGTACAACTATGGTAGTTCAAAATGCTCAATGCCAATCTATATTGGACAGCGGGGAGCAGTGCTCCATGCCCTTCCTCTACAGGGATTATAATGTATATTATATGTTTATAGAATTACATGAACTTTGCATTCAATAGCTCCAAGCAAATATGTCTAAGATACAACATGGGGTTTCTACAAGCTAGTTCACTTCATCAACCACCTACTAATGTAACCTTCCAATTGTCAGATGGTACCATTGATGCCAACAAGGAATCGCTAGCATCTTTTTCCCCTGTGTTTGAGAAAATGTTTAATAGCAAGTTCAAAGAGAAGATGTCCAGTGTGATACCTTTACCTGCTGACAACCTTAAAACTATCAAACAACTACTTGATATCATTTACAAAGAAGGATGTGAGATGGATGGTCTTGATGATATTATTCCACTAATGGAGGTGGTCGATCGTTATCAATTCAACAAAGCACCATTTCTTCACATGTGTGGTGAAGCCGTCCTATCACAATTGGATTCCTCTGATTACCTTACCTTGTTACCAAAGTATGTTAGTGTGATGAGTGAGGAAAGTCACAAGAAAGCAGCTGATAAGATCATGGTCTACACAAACAATGATTTTACTAAATACGATACCAAATGCCTCCCTGAGAATATATTGCTACTTCTACTAAGCAGGAATGACCTCGCTTCTCATGAAATTGATATCTTCAGATTTCTCGTCAGTTGGTACAATTATCAAACAAAAGAACTAGACAATTCACTTCAACTGGTAGATGAATTCTTTCAACTTGTCACATATCCATTAATCATTCCTCAACTTTTGTCTTCTGAGGTAGCTAGATGTGATTTAGTCAACAAGACTACATTAACTAAAGCCTTTGAGTACTTGTATGGCAGTTGCAGGGCACTTGGGGAATGCGATTGTGGTATGCCGGTGTATTTAAACAAAGAGTGCCACAGACAGCCAAAAAGCATGATACTACAGTGGAATGGGCAAAAAGGCACTAAAATTTTATATAGTGCTGTAGACAAATGCAATGTTAAATTTGAATATCAAAATTTGGAAAGCGTAACTGTTATGAAATCTATGCCACTCACTAATGGTATATATTCATTTTATTTTCACTCATTTCAATTGGATGAATCCAAAGCAAAAGCTAGTAATCTTTTAAGTTTACCATCTACATCTACTTCACCAACAAACCTGGCTATTGCTATCAGTGATAGAGATGGAGAAACTCTGGTTACAAGTCTGCTTGAGAATGAAAATCTGGTCACACTTTATGTCTATGGGAAATACATATTTCTAAAACGTATTGGACTTGCTCAAGTTAAAGCTACCATCAGCACTGATGGAAATTGTCCATTTAGTATCACGATACGTCTACGGAAAAGCAGGAAGCATAGTACTGAATTTGTTAGATTTGCACTAAACATCATTCACAGTTAACTATGAGTATTATCATTTGTTGTGTGTCCCACGTACCTTATTATATTCATGTACTCTTAGATAACTACAATGTAAATTTAGTGACTAAATAAATTATAGTTTGACTCAGCATAGCTAGCTAATACACATTGATGCATGATCCAAGGAGTCAAGAGGACCTGCCCTATCAACAGCAAGTGTCAAAGATTGTTGACATTACGCATACACTTAACAATAATGCACGTAATATATGATGTAATAGTGTGCTGTTATTAGGGGTTTGACAGGTCATGACTTAGTGTTGAACTCATTGAGTTGTATCTGTGCATATCGAGCCAATCGTGTCCTTCCAGTTCACGAATCTGTTGCTATACAAACCTGCCCCCGTCAGCAAGTATATTCCCTTCTTTGTATTGAATAATGACAATACAGAGGGTAATGAAAATTGACATTCAGTGATAGGCCAAATTAAGTACACATTCTGTGATTCATCAAAGACTTCACAATAATTATATTATGTGGTAAGTATAAATATGTAGCCATGAGTTTGGTAGAATGATACACTATAAGTATTGTGTGGATTTTGATAATCTGACGCTCATCTGATTTGTGATGAGTACACATGGTACGGTGTAATCCAGATCTAGATCCATTGAGCCTTAAAAATCCTAATCTGGTAACAATATTCATAAGTAAATATGGACTCACCCATATGCATCAAGTATCCCTCAGCATCAGAATGAGCAATCTCTATACACACACACACACATACCTAAATCAGCTTGATATATGTACAATATAGCTGTAGGGAAAAAATAAAATACTGCAACTCACTATTATAGTCATAGTAGCAATCTTTCAGGGCTCACAATCCCACTAAATTGATCTTTGGAGGTATATAGTTATAGCTTTGCTGTTGTGTTAATTTTTAGCTACACCTGTATGTATATAAATGAACAGGCCAGATCTCTTCAGTTCTTATGTGATTCAATCACACAGCATTTTTGGATACTGAAGTGTCTTGATCCTAATGAACCTACTAGATTCTGTAAAAGCCACCTATCTCTGGCACTTTGACCACATCTAGCTACTTGACACTATGATCTGCATGCGGTATCTCATAGGGTGATTTTACATAGCTAATATACATGCAAACAACCTGGTATAGCAAATATAGACGATTGTGACCGGATTTGTGAAAAGGGATTTACCATACACATCCATTTTATTATCTTTGATGATTCATAACTTCAGGTTGGAAAAGGGCATTGACTAGAAATTTGGCTAGTGGTGAGCACCGTCACAGCTTAATGGATAGAGAAAATTTCAGGTTTATAATTATGTTTAGGCACCAGCCTATTATGCTTTTAATTTTGCCTATTATGCTATGCTGCAGTGCTCAAAAAATTTGCCTATTATGCTCATAATTATGTTCAATTTTTTTGCCACAATTCCCATGTTTTGTTACTTTCTATGGATAATGATAAACTTTGTCTTATGAACAACTGGTTAAATGTAAAAAGTACTCATTGCGCATTAAGAATTTGGCTACATTGTAAACTATAATAACAGTTGTGTCAGATAACTACTTAATGCCATATCAGTGGCATTGACTGTTCTATTATTGTAAGTAAACCTATTTCTGTGGCATGCATTTTTGCTTACAGTATGCCAACTATTCTGCCTATTATGCTAGCATTATGTTTGATGCTTTCAGGCACCTATTATGCTTAAAATTATGCCAGCATAATAGGCTGGTGCCTAATTATGTTAGCTACTCAAGCACTAAGTTGTGGTAATAAAGTTGGATGTATGTGAAAGACCCCTTTTCGTAAATCTGGTCACATTTTACTCAACTGTAATTCATAATTCCACTAATTACTGCTGATATATAATAATATATATTTTAATTCTTTTACTCCGGCCCTAATGGCACTCCCTTCCACCCACACGTCTCTATGGAAAACAAGCTAAAAGAACAACATTAAAACGGAAAAAGAAAGAATTTACCTAAAGAAAAGACACCTAAAATACAGAAGCCCAGGGAATGTTAGTGAACTGGTAGATGCCCCTCTGCGACGGCGAGATCTACTGCTGCATCCGGCATGGGGGCACACCAGGGGACGCTTAGCTATAGAGCGTGATCGAGAACCATGCATGGATGCACATGATGGAGGAGCGAAGCAAGGAGAACCCAGACTGCAACGGAGCCAGCCCATCACCACTGAATATGGGGAATTCCACTTCTCAGTGAGTAATAGACACATTCCAAAATTACGTCACTGCCATAGCAACAACTTTCCGCCATTTTCATTGGGGCCAGTTTCTGTGGCTTCGAAGCCTCAAAGTTGCGTAGTATCAATGCCACACAATTGTTGCGTGCCTGAGTGCGTTAAGAAAGGCTATAGGACTATCACTATTGATGGAAGGAAGGCGAAGGTATCATTTCACAACTTCCCAGATGAAACAAAGCGTGACTTGAGACGCCGTTGGGTTCATGCAATTCGCCGCGATATTGGTAAGGCTCTTCTAGAATGTAATTAACTATAAATAAAAAGAATGATAGCATTAGCATAAACATTCAGTGATGTTACGAAGTCCTTTATACCATTCCCTAGGGCCTGCGGCCGTGCAGTAGGCCTAAGCTGACCGTACATTTAAATTTATAGTAGATATAGAACACTAGCTAGCTACTTTGAGTCCTTGACTAACAATTCAGCCACTTGAAATTATGTTTGTCTATCTTGTACTATAACAGGAGAACACTTTCAACCTAATACATGGACGAAGATTTGTTCTCTGCACTTTCACACAGAAGACTTACAATTTTTGGAGTAGTTACAGAACATTGAGGGAAGATGCTGTGCCATTTATTTTTCCATTCAAGAAATCTTCACAAGCTAAAAGTCGGACTTCACGCAATAGTAATAAGGAGCAGATGAATACAGAAGATGATGCGAGTGCAAGTGCCAGTGCTACAGAAGAGCAAATGAATAGTTGTGACTGTGAGTTGGGAGATACTATGAGAGAGGTAGTAAGCCAACAGCATTCCTGTGGTTGTCAGGAATGCATTCCTGTGGTTGTCAGGAATGCATTCCTGTGGTGACATGTAAAGTCCTCAAGATACCACTGAGGTAAGTCTATTGTCACAAAGTTTTAGTGATGTATGTATATACCATATAGACAATCAAATCATCAATCAAATATCATCACTTGTTCTACCCAATGCAGCCAAGTAAATTTCGAGTGAGAATTTTAGCAGGAAAATGTCAATCTACATACATCATCCTTACTAACCTGTACTGAATGAACTGAGGCGAAATAAAGCCCAAATATATGCTTTCAGAGTGATCTGAAATGTTTCTGAGAAGTTAGTAAATCTTAAATTTGCATTGACTAAATGATTCACTGTTAGGCATTATTTAGGCCTAAAATGGGCTTATGCCAACCATCACAGCTGCAATATATGCATCGTTGAATTACCTCTATTATCTAATGCCTTACTCCACTGTTCTAGAAGTGTCAATTTGTGGGTTTGTGATGGCTTCCTTTGCTGATTTGATTGTTTTCTGTGATCCTTACCAGAAGCTTTGTGCCTTTAACACCTCTTTTCACTCCATACAGGTATCTACTGTTCGAAGGAGCTACTGCATGCTGTCTGCACTGAAGGTTATGGGAAGACAATTAATTTATATATAAAGTGTGTATACATTCTAATTGCTTACTGTTTGTCACTTTAGACAATGAGTTGTGGATATTGTTACTTGTTCACACCTGTTGCATGTTGTAAAGTGGGTCCACTATGCTGTAATGATTTTTAACTTGCTGAATCTCAATAAGCAAACTTATCACCTCAAAAATTTCCTGTTGCACTCTATGGCAACGTAAAATCATTGGACCAGAGTTTTACCTTCAACCTTTCCTGTAAATATTAAGATTTTATCCATTAATATGCTACATCCAAATCATGAGCAAAGTCAGCATAGCTCGGCAATATAAGTGCATAACTGTTGGAAGAAAATTGATTTTAAGACTTTGGTCTGTCAGGCTATTCTGTAGTACGAAGCAACCAGGCAAGATAAAGACTGGTGGATGCTCATCCTGGATTATGGACCGGCAGACCTTGGTCTGTGAGGGGAGAATTGGTAGGTGGAGTAAGCTTGACACAGGATGAGCATGGAAAGACACTATTGAATCTAGTAGATTTTCTGTGAAAAAGAAAAGACATGAGAGGTATAGAAAAGGCAAGACTTGCAGCACAATTATTTAAGTGGCAAGATATGTAATTTCATCAAATGTACTATCCGCACATTCACCAGATGTGTAACCTTAACACTTGGGGCATAAAACGTCTGACTACATACACAACATAATTCATACACAACTGTACTTATTCTGTCTATGTTACAGTTATGGAACTACACACTAGTCAAAAAATTTACCTAGGCTCAAACAAAAACAGGCCACAGGCCCCAATACTGAATAGCATTGCAGTCAGTTATAGATCCGTGGTTCATATTGTTTCAGTATACAGAGAGAGATTAGCAATTACAATACCAACATGAGGGTTAATATTCTTGCTGTGGTAAATATTATACTGATGTACATTGTTCAACATTTGAGTGTGTGTTGCAAACTAAAATCCCACGTCTATATATTATAGATTCCACAAATACCTATGTAAAGTAAAGAACGACACTGGTACTGTAGATAGCTACAATCAAATTGTCAGTTACACAAATTTACAACTTTACAAATTGATTGCTGTCTTAAGCTTGACCCTATCTGGACATCTGCAGCATCACTAAAGGTTCTTCACTGTAAAACGGGCAGTGCTGAATGAGCACACCTGCATTCACATAGACTTCTCACCTCCTGGAATATAAATGCTAATGATAAATACAAAAAAACAATAGTGATTACTAGTGTACATAATACAAGCAGTACTGAGGAGTCCTCAGAGAAGTTGGGTCCTCAGTGGGGACCAACTTTTCTTGGAAAATATACCTCACAATGTGTATTGGTACCTCCAAGTCACATGCCAGCGTCCAGACTTGCATGGCCAGACCACTTACTCTCCATCACAATGCTTCACATGATGCCTAGCATTTAGTGCCTATTCTGAAAGACTGGTTAGCACAGGCCTGATGAATGCTGATTTTCACACTTCCAGCCACATAGTGACCTTTATAAAAACTAAACATTTTGCCTTCATGCAGAAGAAGCATACAAGCCTAACTGCTTGTATAGCCAGTAGTGATTGCTTCTTGGAAAAATGGTTTGTCTCCAGTTAGGTAATATAATAGTGCATTCATGGGGTAACCAATGAGCAGCCAGTCCAAGATGCTTTTAATCATAGACATTATGTGAAGTAATGATGATATAGAAGTGGTCTGACCATGCAAGATGAAACGCCGTGACTTGAACGTGTAAACACAGGGAAGTATATAAAATTCCAAGAATAGTTGAATCCTGCAGGTCCTTGGTCCCAGGGTTCAGCACATAATACACACCTTGGGTAGGGATATAGTGCTGGTTTGTGATTAGTCATTTCTGCTTATGTTAATATAACTGAAAGTAGTTACGTATAAAAATAACAATATTAATTTTACACCAAAGTATATCTCCATGTACTGTATGACCACAAATCAATGTACGATTTTCTGTAAAAATTTTAATGCATTACATTTTCTAAAGAGCCAGCACAGGCCCCTCATTTATTCTACAGTATTATTGTTTTCTTCCTTTATTTTAAGCCTAGTTGGTGCCCACCCCACTTTAATTATCACAGAGGTCGGTAACACTATATAAGCCCTACTCAAAACTATTTTGTTAATTGCATAGTGTATCTGGAATTTTACCACATAAACACCTCAATAGTCACAATACAACACTAGCTAGCAGGGGTTGTTGTATTCAGATTACGCTTTGTGTCAGCATTAAGTGATTAGTATATTTTGTTTTGTTAAAACACTTATAATTAGTTTTCCAAAATGAAATCTATAAAATAGTGTTTCACTTGTAACATTGTAACACTAACTAGGTATACACTTTAAACAAGTGATCACACTTCACATCGTCCACTCATTTTAGTTTGTCCCAGAAAACAACTATTTGTATTTTAATGGTCCTTAAATTGTTTCCTTCCTCCTCTGATCATACTACTGACAATTTTTGTAAAAAAAGCACTGGATAGACAGTTGTTGGCACTGAAGTCACTTTTGTTAAAATTGTCTACAACTACAAACCTATATAGGCAATGCAAATAACCATCACTTAAATCAAGCTCCCTACTAGGGACGCCCAATTCAGTTCCATGTAACTTAGAGTAGATGGGTATTCCTTGTTACGGAGTATGTGCAATTTAGAGCATGGTCCTCTTAATATGCACAACACATACTCCATTATTTTGAGAGCAAGAAATTCTTTATCATTCTATGCTGGGAAGATTTTTAATGTTCATAGTGAAAATAAGTTTAACTGTTAACCATTACAAAGTGTCCAGAATATGCAGGTGTCCTTATTTTCAAGTATCCTGGTTAACAAATTCCACGGTACATGTATACCATATTTTTCGTATAAAAGCCACATACAAATAAACTATTGTCTTGATTATAAGCCAGGGAGTTTCCAGCACACTTTGAAAATAAATACCGGGGCCTGCCTGATTCATTTACAGGCTGTGTCAATACTGCTAGGAAGGAAATACAAGACCAGGCTTTTTATACAAAGAAATATGTACTGTACGGTAGTAATGACATTTAGAATAGTTGGATCATTTAACACCTACAACTTTTTTTACATTATTATGTTCATGACTGCATATAGTTTATAGTAAAATCACAAACAAAATAATACACACTTACATCAGGATTGTTCAAACTGGTGAATTCTGTGACATCTTGTTTTAATACTCTGCAAAATAAAACAATCGGTATAAGATTGACAACATGCACAACACAATAGGGAGGATACAAGTAATTTTTCTACTAAACAAATGCCAGGTATCAAATGAATACCAGTCATAATTTCTAAACATTCTGTGCAACAGTGCTATTAAATGAAGAAGTGAAGAGCATTGTATAGAGCTCGTGGAAAGCATCAAGAAGAGTACAACGCAAGCTGTGAAATTCAATCATCTGGGACACTGATCACGTTTCTACCAACTTTCAGGTTGATTGCAAAAATGTAGTAAGAACAGATACATAATCAAACAGGTGACCCATGATACGAGTATCTTGAACTATATGGCAAGGATTGTAGTTAACAGTTTGCCAGCAAAACATGATGTATAATTATACTGATTGTTATATATGATAGGCAGAACACAAATTTTCATCAGAAAATTTAAAATCCTCAAGTGAAATGTGCACGTGATTTTGTTTTTACATTTCGCAAGCAACCGGTAAATGCCCGTGGAACTCATAACCCCGACACCACTAAGTGACACTAGCTTCCCCAAGTCCCAGTTATACAGTCATACTTAGGTAGGTCTCTTGCTCAAGGAAACTGCAACTTACAGTTGGAGGAGGGGGCATCGAACCTGGAACCTGCAATTACCAAGCCAATGTTCTAACCAGCCGGGTTGGCTATGTCGCTTCACCTATATGGTATAAGCAACAGCACAAAGCAGGCATTTGTACTAATCAAAGTTCAAATCCCAACATTGTCCCATGTGCAGATAACCAGTAATGTTACAGTTTATGAATAATAATAATAATAATTAACTTTACAGTGTACATATACCTACATACATACAAGTTGCAGATGTTGGTATGATAGAGAATTGGGGCATATGGCAACACACTGATGGTCCACTGACATCCTGTGTCAGTGGCCGGAAGCTAAATTGTAGAGTGATTAGCTACAAAGTTTACTCACTAGTCTAAGATTACTTAAAAGGGGGGGAAATTAACAGTTAAAGGGAGTTGAAGTTAGGTTGGTGAGGGATCTTTGAACACTTTGAGCATGGACATAGAAATGAAAAAGAGCAGGTGTTGTTGGAGGTGAAATTTGCAGTGAAATGATTCCACAGATAATCTAAAAGTTTGGCCTTTATCTTGCATGGCATTGGTTGGTAAGCTTGGTTGATTTGTAACCACCTGATAACAATGCCATACATTATTAGCTCAAGGCTCACTCACTACTTAGAGTCCATGTAATGAAAGTACTACTTGGCATACACAACTATTAAACTACCAGTACACAGTCACTATAGCTACTGACTACGTATAATACCTTCCATGAAGCAGAAGCCAAGATATAGGGGGTAGCTTGAGGTCACCTGTTATACTAGCAGACTAGCGAGATATCCACTCCACTGTAAACAAATCTTTAAATAAAGGTCACTCGATCTGTCATTGTTACGCAGAACTTTGTGCGGTGATCACGTGACAACCCAGTTTCCTGTATGACGTAATTTTGTGGTTGAGCAAGTCTGTACATAACGAGATTGTTTGTCAATCAAAGGGAGCGAAACTCCGCACCTGCGAATAATTAGGTATTATGGTCACCCGTGTTTCTCCGCGTACCGAAGTCAGGTATTAACACTTCCTTGTGACCTTAGTGGTGACCTCAGGTGGTTGTTGGACTATTAGTGCTATTGAAAAGGTGGCGATTTTCGCTGTTTCACTATGGAAGGTATGTAGTTTCACTCGTGTATGTGGACCTCAGTAGTGATCACGAAAGACTAGGCCTATTCCTCAGCCAGTGTGTCACGAGTGAATAGACGATATGCGTGTTCTAATAGCCGTAGAAAATTTTACGAGAATTCGTAATTAATGTGTTTCTTGAAATCTCAACGGTGTCACGTATTGAAGGAGCATTTCTTGAGAGCTACCTAACGTACGATTAGAAGAATATGTCAAGACGCCTGTGCTGTGTTTGGGGTTGTACCAATAAAAAGGGGGAAATGCCCGGAAGATATCGCTGGAAATCGGCTTTGTGGCTGTCCATTGGCACGAAATCATGGTTGTCCCAAGCCTCAGTATTTAACGATGCACAGTATTCATAGTATGCCCGATCATGTCAAACAAGTTGTCATCGAAAAGATCAATCTTACCAGGCAAGGTGGACGGCAAACTAAGTGGCAGCCTTTTAAGGAAGCTGTAATTTGCAACATACATTATGCAGATTGTAAAGGACCTACCAGAGATGAAAGTGACGTTCTTCCAATTAATTTTAAAAGACCAAGGAACTATCCTGTAACTAGTTCTGCACCAAAAAAGAGAAGGACATTGGAGAGGAAGTCTCCACCAGAGAAAACTACCAGAAGAAGAAGAGCTTCTCAAGCAAAACAGCACAGTGAGCAACCATACAGTTCACAAGATTATCAGCCCGGTGATGAGTTTAACAATTTACAAGCTGGCCAACTCACGCAACACAATGCACAAACAAATCACAGTGGCCAACTCACACAAATAAACACAGAGACACATAACAGTGGCCAGCTTACACAACTGATAGCTGACAGTAATCTACACACACAGCAGGTCAGCGAGGAGTCTGATGATACACAATCTGGTCAACTCACACTTCAATGCACTAACACAACTGAGGATGCACAGCAGCTCAGCGAGGAGTCTGATAGTACACAATCTGGTCAACTTACACTATGGTGCAATGACACAACTGTGGACTTAGAGCAGCACAGTGAGGAGTTTGACAACTCACCAACTGATCAGCACTCACAACAACAGTGTGAACGGAATGATTTCCAACCGAGCCAAACTGCTTCACACACTGAACACAGAGGGCCAGATCTACCAGTCTTACAAGTGGCAAATCATGAATTAAAAGTTGACTACAATGTGGAGAATCTAATGAAGGAGAATGAAGAGTTACGTTTAGAAAATATGAAGCTTAAGGAGCATATTCAATATCTTAATACTCATATACAGAGACTTGATGTTACCTTGCTCAGTGATGGTCAAGTGAATATGTACACTGGAATATCACGTAAGCTTTTTGACTGCATTGATCGCTGGTTACAGCTGATGTTGGGAAAGCAAACGACAAGTGAAATGCTTTCACCAACCCAAAAGCTTCTACTTGTTTTGATGCGGCTCCGGCAAAATCATTCACAAAGCGATTTGGCGTGCCGCTTCAATGTTGATCAAAGCTCTATTTCACGTATTTTAAACCACTGGATTCCTCTTCTGAGTGCTCAGTTTAAAAGGCTTATACAATGGCCGCAGACATGCATTGGTCCATCTGTAGCGCCTTATGATCTGTTGCCAAACTCAGTAGCTATAATTGATGGCACTGAAATTTTCATTCAGAGACCAAGCAACCTGGCAACGCAGAAGTCATCTTATAGTGATTATAAAAGTCACACAACCGTCAAGTACTTGGTTGCTGTTGATACTTTTACAGGTGTCTTCGTTTATGTTTCTGCAGGTTCTCAGGCAATAGCAGTGACAGATTCACCATTGAACACAGTGGAATATTGGAAAATCTGAAACCAGGGCAAAGAATTTTGGCTGATAAGGGCTACAATGCACGTGACTTGTTTGCCCAGAAAGGGTGTTTCTTGACAATACCAAGCTTTTTGAATGAAGGCACACTTGCAGCTCAAGAGGCCAGACAATCTCGAAGCATTGCCAGTGTGCGAATAAGGGTGGAAAACGCAATCAGAAGGATAAAAGAGTACAAGATATTTACTGAAACATTATGTAACCGTACAAACAGAAAGATAGTCGATGGTAGTGGTAGTATGTGCGTTGTGTAATTTAAAAGAAAAACTTATAAAGTAGTTATAGTGTACTAATGTAAATTGACTAGCTTTTTAAATACAGCACCCAAATTTAAATTATCACAAAAATAATTGATTACATACTATACAACCTAGACAAAATTTCGATACCCAAAGTTGTCATGTAGAAGTGAGTGAGTTTTTCTTTCATTTCACTCCACAAATCATTATCCGGTACAATCCTTTTGGTGTGCAGGTCCACTTTTGTCCAGACAATAAAATCACAAAACTTTGCACCAGAAAGTGCAAGCTGGCCTATAATTTGAAAATAATAATCATGTGATCGCTTTAACCTTGTTTGACAACCATCAACAATGCTTAAGCAAAATGATGGATCCTCACATGCCTTTTCAATGGAGCTGTCACGATGTTTATACATACACTTCACTTCTATGATGCTAAATTCTTCATTGCCAAGCAAAATGATACCATCAGGAGATGTGGCTAGAAAAGGATGCTCAACACTTAAGAAAACACCACACTCTTCAACTTGGGTACCAGTTGCAACCATGTATTGCTGTATAGCATTGCACTCATGGTCACATCCCCACTGTAATGCTGCTGAATGTGGAGTTCCATAGTCACCTAAGACAGTTTTTATTAAGGATGGAGGATAGGAGTGTCGAAATTCTCTGTTGCATACTCTCCCAAAATTACTAGATGTAACTCGCCATTGCCTTGCATCTAACCAGAGCGGATTATTTCGCTGACCAACACTCATATTCTGTATCAGCTGCACATCCTCTGCAGTGGGCTTTAATGACTCAACCAAATATCTTACATTAACTTCACGATCAGCACATATCTCGCATAATTTGTCCAGAGGGTCTATTAATGCTGGATTGGCACTCGGTGATGGAAACGCTTGTTGGCTCCTGTCTGATTCCTGAGTAAAGTAATACTGAATACCAGTATCACAACCAGCATCTTCCAGTCCTTGTAGTAAGCCATCTAAAGGTGCCAAGGCACCAGTGTATGGAAAATAACCAGTTGATGATTTTCCAAAATCCAGGTCAGCAGAAAAAGATGGTTTCCTACCTTGAGAAGGCCGGGACCATGCACATCTCACACTCGTGTATGCCTGTGGTGTGATCTCTGATAACATTATCAGTAATGCAGCAATGTGCACACAGCTTTGAGTGCTGCCAGCAGGACATTTACAGTTACCAGCAACAGGAGTTTGAGTGGCATCTAACTTAATGAATAGGCAGTAGGAAGATGGAACTTGCCTCATGGTGGGTCTGCATTTTGCCTTGACATATGTAAAATCATTGCACTTGGCCTTTTCTAAGCTAAACAAGTGTCCACACTGGCATAAACGAATACCTGTTCGAAAGTTCTTCGTATATCCATCTTTGTGTTTTAGGTAAGTGGAAACACAGTTATCTGAAACCAGTGGAAAGTCATCTGTAGTCCAAGTCACATCATTTGAAAGCTCAGAAAACTCAGGAGGCGAAGGATACTCAAGACGTTGAAATGGCACTGCCTGGATTTGCCCTTCTAACTCATCCGTTTCAACGATATCCAAGACCTTCCTAACTAATTGCTCTTTGTTTCCAGAGAGAGGAACCCGTCTCTCTCGTAAAAAAGCCTTGAGCTGATCCACAGTCCATGAACGATACAGTTCACCACGTCCGGCCATTATCAAAATTCCGTATTATTGCGTCATAGGAGTCACGCGAGAATTAGAATATTTACGGTACGCATATCGTCTATAGGGCCATAGATAGGGCTAACTTTAAAGATGCAGTGGTCTTAGCCTCATGGATGTACGGATTGTGAGCTTGTCACCTTGTGGGTTGTATAGGGTAATTAACTTACAGTGACTTGTTTAGCCAATTATACTCCTAGTCTAAATAAGTTAGACACTGTGACCAAGCGATTTAGTAACCCTCAGGCCCTTAGTAGCGCCCTCACTGCACTCGGGACGCTACAGCTTCAGGCCATCAGGGTTACTAAATTGCTTAGTTCCCTTGGTCTTGGTGTCTAACTATTATTTAACCTTACTCTAAGTGAATGCTATCAAGCTATTGGCCTTCTTACTCCATGCATACATCTCTGTATGTGTCTTAATACCATATCAGACTAGGAAGAAACCTGAATTAAAGCATGAGGTACTTTTATTGTTGTATCACGTGATGACTATGCCCTGCCACTGCCACTAGAGTTGTCAGCTTAGAACAAAAAAAAGAAAACAGTTGTTGACTGAACAAGTATTCCGTACCGTTTTAACTATCACTAAGTAGTATCTACGCAACTATTGCTTCAAATGTCTTGCCTCTGATCCGAGTTTTGACCACACTGATAGTTACACAAGTTAATCCTAATGTTTAACTTAACTGTCGATCCCACTATACTGGAAGAATTAATACCAATCCTTGTTCTTTACTCCATGTCACAATTCTGTGTGGTTTTTTGTAATCACATGATCTCACTTCTATTTATTGCCTCCTATTATTTCTCCACAATGAGTGATATCCGCAATGACATTTTTTGACGTTGCAATTACAAAATTTGATGTCATAATTGACAAAATGGCTGTGTTAGTGTTGGGGCTTTAGAGACTTCGGCGCACAGTATTCGAAATGAATGTTGTCTGTATATTTTTACACATGGAACCACGAGATAATAAAGGTAAGAAGTAGTACACGTACTGTGACAGTGCAAAATGAACTCCAACAAGGAAAACAAACCAAAAATTTTAAAATCACACACAAATAGGCTTATTTGAATTGCCTTATATACTATAAGTCTCACCTTCGCCCTTATTCGAATTTATAAATGCTATCATAGGGAAACACCATCTCGCCCAATACCTCCATGTACAAAGTCCCCACACTACAACGGCCATTTTGTTTGTGACATCACAGATAATGCACACTGCGTCAAGAAACGTAATTGTGGATATCACTCATTGAGTTACTCATAGGGAAAATCCCTTGGATACCCCATCTCTGTCCATCAACTAAATGGAAAGAAAAACATCGGCGAAAATAACATGGTTAGTATTATGTAAGTTAAGCTACTGTATCACAATAATGGAGTAGTTAATTTTAATCCAGCCTATGTCTATAATTGCTCTGGGTGGCTGATGGTGAGGTAAATTAGTCTGATTCCAGGGCAATTCCCAGGCCAGGTTTGGCTACGCCACTGGGTAGATGGCTAGTTTTCAACAACGCATGTGTTGGTATACCTTTTTGTGGGATACTAGTTCTACTACTGGAAGTTAATAATTTGTACACACCTAAGTAGTGCATGGGTGGCCCGGTCAACTGGGTAGGTATGACAAATTTGCATTGTATAGTATGTGCATACATGCATACATGGTATGTATGTTTGTGTGTCAGGCATTAGAAATGTACATAACTATTATGCCAGCAGCAAACAGAATGAGAAAGTGTGTGACAAAATTGATGTTGACTAGCAGGCAGTGTTGGGCAAGTTACTTTGTAAAAGTAACTAGTTACATATTACATATTACTTGCAACTGAACTATTTAGTTACAGTTACATATTACCCATAAAATAAAGTAACTGTAATAATATTACATATTATATTACTTTGTGTCCACAGCCTTAAGCTGTCACGTGTGAAACTACCACCTTATCATGTGACATGATTGTGTTGTTGGACAATATGCAAATTTTGATTATAAGTAAGAAGCTGGTGAATAAGCTTCATTCAGTAGGCTTCGTTACTTTGTTATGGCTAGGCGTTACTCAGGGATAACTAACGAGATTAGTAACTTCGTTACTTGTAGTAATAATATTACGTAACATTAGACTTGTTACAGTAACTATATTACTTAGGTAACGCGTTACATTTGTAAGTAAAGTAGCTTGCGTTATATTACCTGTTTTTATAGCGTATTTCGTTATATTACTTTGTTACCACAAAAGTAATAATATTACGTAACGCGTTACATAAGTAACGCGTTACTCCCAACACTGCTAGCAGGTAGGAAAAGTTTTGTTCCTGGCTAACATGATTAGTTCTCTGGTGCAGCCTGTCACTTGGTTTCTGTCCTGGCATTTAACCAGTAGCCCATATAGTAAGTGCTACAGTAGTGTTGTGAGCCCTTGTGGCACCACTCAGGTGTAGAGGTGTACCAATAATCCGATTGGCTTTGGCTATGTTGGCCTTGTTAGCAACTGACCTGGTTCAATGCAAGCTAGTAATATCCTAGCAACACCTGTTGTCAACTGTTGATCAAAGCCCCACACTGTCACTTTATAGCTGAAGTTAGAGTGAAAATTGTAAGGGGAAGGGGTCTATGCTACCATATCAGATCAGCTTTGTTACTGCATGTAATCCATTGTCAAAATTAACTGCTTAAACAGCTTACATGTACCTCTGCTAAGAATCCTTAATTTGTATAGACCTTTCCAAATGTATTGTGCCTCGTTGTCCTCCTATTTGTGTTGGGCTATTGAGTGCTACCAGAATAAAGGTACCTCTTACTGGCTCTCAGCTATTTCTTTGGTGCATTATGGCTTTTCACTTCACAAGGGTCAGTTTGTTGTGTTTCTGTTACGGTTTATTCCCACTTTATCTACCTTCTCATTATGTGTGTGTGGCTAAGATTTTCTGTGTTTCATGTTCACATGGTATCTTTGTGCCAACTTCTAAATTGTTATTTAAGGTGTGCCATATGAGTCTCCCTGGCAATCCCTTACAGGGAAGTTGTTGCATAATTGTTCTGCTGTTCTTGAAAAGTAGATCTTTGTTTGACTACAGGTTTTTAGTGGTCTATTAATGTGCGTGTTATTTAACAACTTTGTAGCAACCAGTTGGTCTCCCACTCTACTCACTTTCTCCAGTCTACACAGCCATATAACAGGGACTTGGTGTCAACTAGGGAAATAGCTCACCCAGCTCTAACACCAATGGGTACCTAGTGTTAGCTGGGGAAGCAAATTCCCAACTGTCCTTGTCTTGTTTAGCAGTGTAGGGGTCAGGGATTAGGGATCATAGAAAAAAGCAAGGAAACAAGGGAGGGAGGTTGCCTACACCTGCAGATACACTAGTGAACATTTAATCCCTAATTTAGTCTTGGTCTTGGGGTATAGACTGGATTACGAATTAAATGTTCACTAGTGTATCTGCAGGTGTAGGTGACCTCCCTTGTTCCCTTACTTTTTTTCTATGATCCCTAATCGAAATTAAAATTTCAAATTTTTCCTTAAACTTGTACGCCCAAATACCATATCTTTACAACTCGAGTGTGTGGGGGTGTGTCCATGTGTGGGTGTGTCCATGTGTGCATGTACATGTGACTGCATTTGTGTTTATGGTGTACTTTAATCAATCCGGATCAGATCCTCGCCTTACTGGGATTACTATCTGGGTCAGTGATGCTGACCTGGTTCAATGCAAGCTAGTATAAATAGTTTTCCCCATACCTATTGTTCATGCAGTTGTTATGTAGGGCTAACTAACTGGTACCAACAAGGCTAAATAGTGCCAAAATACATAGCACTTGGTGGATACCTCTGTCAGTGATGGTATACACACTTGCCTATGGTCCCATTTGCAGTGATGTGCAAATAGTGGTGGCTTCAAGAGACAGGGTTGAGTCCAGAAATGTATGACAAAATATGTGGGTCCTTGACTTACTGATTTGTGTAAGTCAGAGGTCTGTAGTGGTTGGTGAGTGAGTGGTAATGGTGGCTACTTTATTTGAGTGCTGGTTGATGCTGACATTTGCTAACCACTATGGATACATTCTTTCACCTCACTATATTAAGGATGTCCCAAGGTGTCAGCCGTTCCAATGAAATGACATAATATTGTGAGTTGCACCAGAAATAGTGAAATGCTCTTTCTCTTTTTACTATAGCTGTTAGTGAATACCGTGTTGAGGTCATGCTACCACATGCAAACCTCTGAGAATCATGTAAGGTAAAAGCTGTAACACAGTTGTTTCCGTTGTATGTAACATTTAAATTGCAATATGGCAGGTCCCTATAGATGATCATGACAAGGACACATGACTTTCACGCTTCATCCATATACTGTACAGTGATGGTATGTATTTAGTGCATATGTCAGCAATACTACAGTTCTCTTCTTTCTCCTTATTTCTAGCGAATACATAAGAGACAATTTGCTGAATCATCAAGGAAGTTGAATGCTGTCTTTCTAAGAAGTGGCTAGGTGAAGAAGACTGGAATGAACTAACAACAATAGTTTTTGTCCTACCTAGGTAAACGAGGGGCTTAATTAGATAAAAATTCATGATCCATGATTTAGACTAAAGTTACATAGGGTGATGCATTTACTATGTAGTCACTATGAAATAGCAGCCAGTTTACTATGTGTTCACTTACAAACAAATTGTCTATTCATTTGTACCATTAGTGTAGTCTGTACCACCAGCCCTAGAGGTGGACGTCCAGACTACTTTTTTTCCACCAGAGCAATTTACTTTGACTTGAGAGTTGACCAAATCCCCCTCTTTGCTGGCTGGGGTTAGACTGACAAAACTTTGATGGGTGCATTGTTATTCACTATAACCTTTTATGGTAATTTATTTTACGAATAGTTTGTATTGTTATTGTACATAAAACTAAAATTTACGGTAAAAATTACAAAGAATGAATTTGGCGCGTTATTCGAGTGCAGAGAGTTGAGTTGCGGGTAATTGTCACATGTTTGTACCTATCGCGAGATATGGCCAACAATGCTACTGAGCTCGAGTCCAAGAGTGGAGATCAAGCGATTGTGGAGTGCTGTAAAGGTATACTGACGTATATTTGTGCACACGATCATCGTGCTGCAGCTGGCATATAATCAGCTGTTGTAGGTTTAGTAGTGCATTCCATGCCTCGAAAGCTACCCTGTAGCTAGACGTAGGACATATACTGAATCACTGATGGTGTCGTGGTGAGCTGTTCTCTGAATTATTTGATCAAAGCTAATTGTATTCATGATTGCCAATGCCGAAGTCTATTAAGTGGATGTAAAAGGTGTAGCTAGAGAGCTTTAAGCTGGCTAGAAAGTTTTTCTAAGAGGAAGGAAATTAAACTAGCTTCAATTCCATGCACTTTGTACAAAAATTAATAGTTATGCTTGACTTAATATAAAAATGACAAGCTATTGAGGCATGGATCCAATAAGGCATGCTATAGCTATCACATTAGTTACCTAGATCAGATCATAGCTATATAAAACAATGCAAACAAAATTGCATGATAGTGTGCATGTCACCATGCAGTGCTTTCAGAAGTGTGTACGTGAATAAATAATTACTGTAAGCTACAACATTATATTATGTGTGCCTTATAAATGCAGCTGACATAGAAATCTTGGGTCGCTGCATATCATGCTACAGAAATAAGAGGAGTACTGAGTATTGCCGAATGATGAAACAGCATGAAGAAGCTGGTGCTGATGTGTGTAATAGCTGTGATGACAAGCAGAATAACATCACAACATGTCGCCAGCAGCTGCGACATGACGAAAGCAATGCCACCTGTAAAAAAAAGTTGACCGTTGCGAAGAACTGGGACTTCCTCAGTGTTGCTTAAACTTAGCAGGTCTCCACCTGGAATGTTATGCTTCAAACCCAGACAAATTGAAGACACCAAATGCAACTGGTTACATGATGCCGTATAATGAGGAAAAATGGGAAAAGTGGCTTCAACAGTTTACACTTCAAACACAGTGTGAATACACTGCCCGAAATGGCTCTAAAGCCAACATTAAAACAAGAGAAAAAGGTGTTATTAGAGTAAACAAAGGCCAGTTCTCCTATACATCATCATGGGTACATACATATAATTGCTTGCGTGGAGGCAAGGGAAAATTCAATCCACCAAGTCTAGATGTGGAGAAGAAATCACGTGCTTCAATTGGCTCTCGTCGTCTTGGCTGTCCAGCATGCATTCACATTAGACACCTTATAGTCAGCAATGGGATGGAAATTTTAGAAATCAAAGTGCCATTGTTACGCGCACACTTGTCATCACACACTCCATCATCCATCAAAGATCAGCTTACAATGAAACCTCTAACTGAGATAGAGCAGAAGGTTACAGACTTGGTACAAGAGTGCTTCTTAAATCAAAGAGCTTTAAGAATGCTTCTGAATAGTTGGGTTGAGAAAGATCTTATACCAGCCCACATTGAAAGTGGAGTGCTGATTGAACCACCATCACAATTTAACAGAGCTTACTATCCCACAAAGGCTGACATCGGGGTAATGGTAACAAAAGTTATGACAAAACAACGCAATGGACTCTTTGATCAAGACGCAGTAATGGAGCTACTACAAAGCACTGCAGGTATAAAGCATTACTTCCAGCAATACAACAAAGGCACTGCAAAGTATATGAATTAGTTTAATTTGATCAATATAGCTACAATATTTTATTTTATAGGCTTGAAAGCCATATAAGCAAAGCTGGGTCCCACATGAACAGTAAGAATCCCATTGAAAGGTATATAGATAATATTATAGAATGGTGTTATTTTTTATGTACTGTATGATATTATAGACATTCTGAATTGCTGGAAGAGGCAGATGAGGCAGTGTCAAAAGTTTTTGTGCCAGACGCTGATCAAGAAGAACTATGCTTTAATGATGAACAGCCATTTTTATTAGTCCTCCAAACAAGGCAGCAAAGTAAATGGCTACAGCAGTATGGTAATACTATCACCTGTATGGATGTAACATACAAAACCTTACGGTATGGGTTTCCCTGTTTTTTTGTTGTTGTAAAAACATCTCTTGGGATAGGGAGAGTAGTAGGGACCATCATCCCACAGTATGAAACTGAAGATCTAATAAGAGAAGGCTTAATGAAACTGGCAGAATGGAATCCATCATGGTGTCCGCAGTTCTTTATGACTGACAAGAGTACACAGGAACTAGGTATATCACCCGTGAACAGGATTGTTCTTACCTTTTATTTTAGGAGCTGTTAAGGATATACATCCAAATTGTGTCAGGCTTGTGTGTGATTTCCACACCCTTCAAGCTTTTGAACAATGGGTAAACAATTCCCACCATGGTGTATCACCTGAAGTGAAGCAGTCTGCAAAGAAAGCATTTAAAGAATTGATGTATTCCAGAACCGGTAAGTTCGTTTGTCTTGTTTTAGAATAGTATTTGTATTAGGATTGTGTATAGAAGATCACGAAAAGGCCTTAGTAAAGATCACTACTTCCTCCTGGTACAAAGACAATGAAAAGTTACATACATATCTGCAGAATGAATGGCTGAGTTGCAAGCCAGTAAGTTTTTTTAATGTATATACAGTGTACATAACAAACTATCATGTAAATTTCACAGCTTTGGTTCCATGTTTTCAGACAAAAGTTTCATGGAGAAGTAAACACCAATAACTACACAGAGTCATTTAAAAATGTTTTGAAAAACCACTATTTTATCTTACGTAATGATAAGTCAGTCTTTTCCTTGATAAAACTCCTACTACAGCATGTCTTTCCTGAGCAAGAAAAGGAGTCCATAGAGTAGTCAGCCAGGCAAGCTAGAGATCACCGACTTCCAAGGGAGCTTCTTCCTTCATTTTTACATAATCGTCCCAAGCCAGTCATAAGTGCCTGCCTATCAAGTATTGAAAAAGCCAAAGCTATCGACATCTCCACCATTACTGAAGTAGACAAAGTAAATGGCATTTACCAAATACGTTCAAAAAATGGTGAGTATTCAATTGACATTAAGGGTGGAAACTGCACATGCCCTTATTATACATTGCGCCAAATACCATGTAAAGACATGTTCTGTATTTTTCAAAATTTCTGCTGGACTTGGAATGACCTTCCTCCATCATGCATACAGTGTCCTCACATGACTTTGGACAACGAAATTGACATGTACATTAATCAGGATGACTATCAACTAGTTGATCAGCAAGATGATGCACACAATCATGATAACTCATCAATCACAATGCATTCTTTAACCCCCATTCCACCTCATCAAACAGCTGGTTCAAAGTTACTCTGTTTGCAGAAACAGCTAAGAGATGAATTAGCAAAATGTACTGCAGCTGCGTTTATGATTAATGACATTGAGGTTCTAGAGACGTTAAAAGAGAAAGTACATGGCATACACCTAGAACTAGTTTCAGCTGCCTCGACATCACAAACAGAAGTAGGTCTATTTGCTATGAAGCAATTGATGAAAGAAGAGGTGTTGGACTCCAGAAAGAGATCAACAAAAATTTGTAGAGCAAATTGGGTGACAAAGAAGTACAGCAAAATGAAGAGGAAAACCAAAGGAGAGTACCCAGTACTACCGAAAAGATCCAGACCAGTGCAAAGAGATGATCCACTCAAAGCAGCTGCACATGCTTCAGTTGGCTGTCCAAAAGACAAGAAACATTCTGCAGCTACAGGTACAGTTCATATCTCAGTCACTGAGTTATCTTATTATCTATAAATTGTTTAATTAACAACTAGAAATGATGATCATGGTGGTATATCACAAAGTGATAAATCACAGTTAACCAGTACCACAAGTGAACAGGTATCTATCGCCTTTGTAATGTAGCAGTATAAGTTATGTTGTATATAGGCATTACTTACTCACTCATAATTGATGGATGATAAATTCTCACATGCTAAGAAAGGTATAATATACGTAGCTACATGCACATATTTCATATAAAGTTGTCATCTGAACTAAACGACCGAGATTGCATAAGCTTACTTCAATATTTTATAGACTTTACATTTTATATACTAGAAGTGATATTGCTGCAAGTCTCCTATACACAGCTGTTGATCAGCTGTTTAACATCCATTATACCACTTTGACACCTCAGATCAAAGGAAACCACTCACATATTGTCCTGACCACAGGGCGATATTGCCCTAACCTTACCTGTGGTTAGGACGATATCATATTATAGCCCTGACCACAATGCCTTTTATGCTGAGGCAACTAAAAAGCATCAGTTCCCTTCGATTCTCTATATATATTGGGTTTCTTAAAGTTTTGCATTGTGGGCTTGAGTTTATTTAGCATATAGGCTTATAGCATTCTCTTCATGGAAAAATAATCAAATGAGTCATCATCACATAGTTTAACTACTACACACCACTAAATAATTCTTTGTGCAGTGTAGGGGTTGGTTCTCAAAACAGCACATTTCAACCATACGTAACCTCTACTCTTCAGCACTTACTCTAGTACCTTAGACTATTTCCTTAACTGGATTACTTGGCTAGAAATGGTACCACTAAAACCAGAAAAATCCACAATCATTTCTTTTTTGAATAGCACAGCCCAAAATTCAAACCCACAATAAATATCTACATAGCTTTGTAGTGGTGAATGTAGTTTTGTTTCTTCACATAATATTAGGTGAACATACCGAAGTGGTATATTACTTTTACCATGGCCACTCCTGATATATATGCCCACGCCCTCGGGCATATATATACCCTTGTGGCCATGGTAAAACTATTAAATGTAAATATATCACACAAAGTATTTACAATGGTTGCATATGCTTTAGCTGATTTTGCATATAAATGTACGTACTTATTGCAGGAAAAAAACGACAAGGATGTGGTCAGTGTGAGGCATGTACAAAGGCAGACTGTGGAAAGTGTCGTTATTGCCTTGATAAAAAGAAATTTGGTGGAAAGGAGAGACTTAAACAACGTTGTGTTCATAGAAAGTGTAGGAAAATTCACATTAGGGAAAACAAACTTTCAGAAAGCAGAAAGGTATGTATGTATGTATTATGCAACTGTTTGGGCTAGATATAATCGGATTCGTATACAAACTTTTAGTCTTGAGTCTCTTGACCAACTTGTCCATAACAGGCAAATTACGTGCATACATACATATTTCATCCAAGTACATGCCAGTACTTCATGTTGTCAATATATCACGCATATCAGCATAAATGTAAATGTAGCCATGCAAACATTATAAGTGTAGCCATGTTACACATTAATATGTACGTATTCCAATTGGAGTGCATATAATGTGCTAAATTATTGTTATGTGCCTCTTAAATGATGTGGGACTAAAGTTAAGGTTAAGACAAAAATCTGCAAAATTTGTTCACTAGTTAGCTATAATGAGTTTACTCGTAGCAGTATGAGTCTACCTATCACTTGACATACTCATTCGCCAATGTAACTTTACCCCTAAATCTTACAGTGAATTCTATGTGTACAGCTATATATAAACATGAATTATGTTTCCAAACTATTGAGACTAAGACATAGCTATAGACTTACAATGCTATGGGCGTATCTTTGTATAGACACCAAACTCAGTGGAACAACACGTCAAAGCATCAATCAAGTCATTACACACAATTACAAGTCAAATACTGTGTACATCAAACAGGTAAGTTATAAATGTCAGAATAATAACATACTGATTACATAAAGTAACTGTAGGGAAATAAATCCTGTCAAGCTGTCACTATCTGCTAGCAGTATTTTCAGTTACCGTCTTATGTTGGCAAGTACTTTGAGACTAGACATCACAGAAGAACAGTGTAGGGAAATTTCAGTTATGCCACCTAGTCCATCAACTTTCTCCATCCAGCTGTTACTATCTGAGCAGAATAGGTCTCTAGATAGGATCATTGGTGATGGTAATTGTCTTTTCAGATCATTCTCAAAGGAGCTTTTTGGGGATGAGAAACACCATACAAACCTACGAGGGATTATAATGGAGTTTATATCAAACAATTCGGACACTTTCAAACAATTTTTATCAGACAGCTCAGAAAATATTATTCAACACTGTAAAACAGTAAGCAGAGTAGGCACCTTTGCTACACAAGTAGAGATTTATGCTTTCTCTCATTTTCTACACCTACCAATTTACGTGTACAGTATGGTTGGATTGGCTTCATCTTGGAAATGGCTCCAGTACCAGCCAAAGAACACAGTGAAGTATAATCCCCTACATTCCAATTTGCCATTGCCATCCCCAAGCAATTACCACATTGAACTGTGCCATACCAATGGGAACCACTTTGATCGTGTAATACCAATAAGTCAGTTATTCAAATCAGTATCGGACTCATCATATGACCAATACATAAAAGATTATCCAGCATTATCAGGGACAGAAAACAAAGAAAACATTATTGAACTGTAAACACATATACACAAACTGTAGCTTGGTATCTCAGACATTGTAACATCTGCTCACGTTTCATATATACATTATATCATACAGTTTGATAGCATTAAGCAGACCATCAACTAGTTATAAATACACTCGAAACTGTAATACATAATTCCACGATGTAATGCTGTCTGATATAATTATAACAAGTCAAAGTGTACTGTATCTTTGAACTAGTTGGACATCAAAGCCATGAGTAAACCAAATTCCATGATTTGATATGCAAGTGAAATCTCAAGTGGCACCTTTTAATGCCATGCTAAAAAGCTAAAAGTGGTACATATAATAATGATATCAAGATAATAAACTTGAATCCGTTGATCTATATGGCAATCCCTGGATCGGAGCTCGTTAACTTATTACATTGCAGTAAAGTGGACAAAATTTTAAGACACACACACAATTATTAACTTTTTGGGATACTTCAAACCTTACTTGGTGGTACTCATTTGTTCTAAAACTTTTACTACAAGCACAATGTGGGTTAAAGTATAAATCACACTGTTAAAATGAGGTGTTACAGGTGATCGTAAAGGTGTTCATGTATACCCATGGTATTTACAACACCCTAAGGGAGTACTGTAGCACTAGGGGTGTTATTGAACACCACAAATGTCACTTTATTCCCCATAATAGCTAAGCCACTGTAAGGGTGTTTGCCTACACCTTGGTATATTGAAACCCACAATCGGATGCTCCTATTAAAAATTAGGTTATAAATACATTTTGTTAACTTCTATAAGAGTGACTTGGAAACAACCATGTGATAAGTATAAAAGTGTTGCAAAAATATAATTGTGTACTGCTAATGTGGTTTGTTGTTGTTAATCGTTGCGTATAAATTGAAATCAACATGAAGGTTACCGGAATGTTATAGCAAGCCTACATTTCTTTTCAACAAAATGCCACCATGGAGAGCACTAGAACACCTTTAAAGTGTACTGTGACGCCTTTATAGCTATTCCTAGAACACCCTTAGGGAGTATTGTAACGCCTTTGTAACACCTTTTAGTTGCTCCTAGAGCACCCCTGGGGAGTACTACAACTCCCTTCAAAGGAGTTTAATTTACACAGCAGTTAGAACTCCTCTAAAGGTGATTGGATTACACCCTATTTTTAACAGTGCATAGCCCACCCATGTTTCTAAGTGCGATACGGAGGTATTTTTCCTAATACCATACCATTCTTCAAAAAAATGCAACACCACCCACCCACAATTATATGCATGCACACAACCACAGTCACCCATGCATGTGCACATATACATATACACACACACACACACTACACAATGCAAAAAACCCAGTTGACTGGGCTACCCTTGCACTACTTGGGTGTACAGGTTATTAAACCCCAGTAGTGGGACTAGTACTCCACAAAAACACATGTGCTTGCAACTTTGAAGTTAGTTGTAAAAATGTCTAGCTATAGTTGTTCTCTTATTGTACATTATTGTACATGCATATCTAGCACACAAATGCTGTGCTGTAGTTGTGTACTTATAAACCACACACTCCGCAGATTGGACATCAAGTTATGACTGTCACTCTAAGGTGGTTAGAGGCATTTGCAACTAGTGACTAGTGTAAGTACCGTAGATTCCCTAAAAATTCGGCAGAAATAAATTAATTCTGTTCGTGTCTGGCAGAACAATTAGGAAAAAAATGTACCAGCCCGGTGTTATTGTCGAATTTTTAAGGATCTATCCCTAATACAGTCTACACGCTTCATGGCTATGTTATTTGCGATCTGCTTACTGGTTACTTTCTGGATTTATTTCTACAGGGACCAACAGGAACGCCTTGTGGCGGAACTGACGATACTGGCCGTAACACTCACTTCACTGCAGCACTATATACCGTGATTGCCTACATTATCCAGAAGAGATCAATGTCATTACTGCATCGCTTTTGTATACAGTCACTCGACACTAATAATAATAGAAACCACAATCAATATTATTAAACTAACTATCTCGTAATAATTAATTAAATCTCGCTAGCTCCCAGTTGCTGCATGAAGTGTTCCATGACTAAACAGAGCATTATATCTGAGGATGTATCATGTTTGTGGGCTCTAGGAGAGATGTTATTCTGTGAACAGAAACGAAGATCGTTTTGTGGTAGCCGTGATGTCACACAATGATATCGTTGGGCACGTTCGTTCCGTGAACAATTTTACACTTTGTGCTTAGGCAGTTCATCCAGCATCAAGGTAGCATAATATGTGAGGTCACTGGGAATGCTCAGTACTAAAGAAACCTTCGTCAATTAGTACTCCAAGTGCCGAAAAATTAGCACGCTTGTAATAGAAACTTTCTTTCCGCTTGCCGAAATTTAGAGCACATTGTGTTCAAAGCACGGGGAGTGCCGAATATTATTTTAGAGATGCCGAAATTTTAGGGAATCTATGGTATACTGTTTATGCACCTACAATTTGTACCCCAAGTACAAGCTAAACAGGTGGAGTTTACAAATAAAATGTTCCACAGGTGTGGATGGCCATACTTTTTTCACTTTGAGTCATTGTTTCTCATCACCACCTGCATCATCCTGACAACTCATTCCCATTGTATAAATTCACACAAGCCGCCACTTCGACACATGTGTTCTTTACACTGCTGTGATGCCATAGGTACTGGCTACCGCTAACCCGGCTTGACGTTTTCGATCACTGCCGTTTCCCAGCTGTGCAAGATCCGAGTCTAACGTGAAAGGAAGCGGTGTGAGCTTCGATTTTTTCAAAACTTCGGCAAAAGCACATTCAGTCTCTCCGTGATTATTTTAAATTGTGTAACATTGTCACTACAACATATAACCCAATCCCACAATGACTCCACCTATATGCCCATATAAAATGCATACATTTTTAGAGACCCTTGGATCTTTGTGGATTTTAAACACCTTGCTTTGCTCGGTTTTAAAATCCACAAAGATCCTTGTGCTAGGTCTCTAACCTACACTTAGGGAAGGTTTTCAAATTATAGAATGCTCAATACTTTTGTCATCACTTTTCCCCGGAAATCTGAAGCCATAGCAACTTCTTACCAGACCATGCCTTAGGTCGCAACCCGCCTATAGAAACCACTTTTTCAAGGTGTGGACATAGTGGGGCTTAGATTGATAGGTGCATAATTGACTGATTATAATAAAAAAGTCAATACTGTAAGTTAATTAACCCTATACAAACCATGAAGTGAAAAGCTCACAATGCATGCTACACGAGGCTAAGAATTCAATCACAATAAAAACTACCTAGATTACAAATTTTTCAAAACTGTACATCAAGAGTGCCCACCGTCAATCCCTTCCCAATGGAAAGATCTACCAGACTATATCACCCAAGACGATTCATTACACCTCATCCACTTATTTGAACCAAAAAGTTTTTATTAAAGGATTGGAACAATCTACTATCTAATAAACAACATTAACTCTTTTTCAGTGGAACTTTATACAGCACTGTGTTGAACTAAACAACATCATTGTAACTACATCCTGTGATTGCACTAATTAATTTCTTTTCCTGAGTACATCAACTGTGCTGTCTGCTCAGTAATGATTAAATAAAAAAAGACCACTACATCTTTAAAGTTAGCCCTATTCACTCGTGACACACTGGCTGAGGAATAGGCCTACAGTCCTTCGTGATCACTACTGAGGTGCACATACACGAGTGAAACTACATACCTTCCATAGTGAAACAGCGAAAATCGCCACCTGTTCAATAGCACTAATAGTCCAACAACCACCTGAGGTCACCACTAAGGTCACAAGGAAGGGTTAATACCTGACTTTGGTACGCGGAGAAACACGGGTGACCATAATTCCTATGGGGATATTTATTTCTCAAACTTTGATTTTACATATTTCAATAAATACCACATGGATTTTAATCCGGTAAAGTGCATTACGAAGTACGAAGCACTGATTACCATTAACTGGAACGGCAGCTTTTGAAACATTTATTGAAGGTGTGTAATTTAAGTATGTGTGAAAAATTGGTTGGTTGGAAATCGCTACTTACGGTGTCTGCGGTGTCTTACACTGTTATTATGTTATTATTATCTACTTTGCCAGTTAGGCACTGGAGGGTGTACACAGAAGGCAGAGCCTGTTCGAGGTGTCTTAGCTACCTAGACGTGACTTGGGGACTTTGTAAAAGTGTGAAGCCGATTGTTGTCTACTTCATTCCATCTTGTTAACGTTCGTCTTACTCTCCGCAGTCTTCGAGTAGCAGCCATTTTTTGTCCAAAATCGTGTTGATCACGCGAGCAGGCTGTATACCACGTGTTCGCGGCACGCCCATGTGACTTACAAGTTACGTAAAGAAGGCGCCATACAACACTCCTTTACGAGTTAGTGTTGAGATCTTGTTCTTATCCCGTCGACGATCGTTGGGTAAGAACAAGTTACCTTATAGGGTTTTTTTTCTTGTTGTATGTATGTATGTACCGGCGTATGCATGTATAGCAGGGGCGTAGCCAGGATTTTTTTGAAGGGGGGTTCCAGCACCAGCATTGAGTTACTAGAAGCAGGGGTCTCAATGGCGGATCCAGGATGGGGCATTTGGGGCAAATGCCCCCCCCCTTCAAGAAATTGCATACAAGATCGAGATACTCTAATAGAGCAGTCAATTACTCTAATAAACCAGTCACAATGCTCATGAGGCAGTGTAGCTTACCTATGAAGCTATAAATAGGATTTTATTTTACATAACAGACGTGATATAGTTGGTAAGGATAACTAGCTATTATTGTCGTGACCTTTTTTTTTTTTTTTTGGTCTTCAAATGTTTTTCAGAAAGGTGCCCCCCCTCTTTCCAGACTATGGATCCGCCCCTGGGTCTGGGGGCACAGCCCCCAGCCGCTGAGAGACTTTCAATATTTTAATAAATCAAAACTCAGCAAATTGCTATATTTTATGCAAAAAGTACATTAATTATAATGCATTAAGTGCCCCTGGGATGAAGGTAGTACTAGATAAAGTCACCTAGTGGAAACAGACAGCATAACACATAGAGACACATATAGTAATCTGTAAGTGATGGTTATATCTCACTGTGGTATAGGAGCCATGAATCCACTGATACAAATGACAATCAAAACATTATAACTATACAAATATGCATAGCATGAATTCATTTTGCATAACACAAGTGATAAATTACTGGAGCTCTATATCTTTAAACACTGCACACCAAAGCTATAGCAGTATAAGGTCATGCTAGGTTTTGCATTTAATGTTGGAATGTCTGAAAAACTTCATATGGACATGGATATTTAAATGCATGTTTTATTAGAGTATACCTGACTGCTCTATTAGAGTATATACCTGACTGCTCTATTAGAGTATATCGATCTTTTTGAAGAGGGCTCATGTTACCTCTGTAAATCTTTCCCTGAGAGATGAATGTAAGTTTTATCAATTGTTGTGCTGTGCCATTACACTATATTGCTCACTCATTTTGTCCTGCCACACTAAATGGTGTGTTAGGATCCTGCTTGCAGAAGTCTAAATTTTACAGGGGGGTTCCTGAACCCCCCGGAACCCCCCCCTCCCTACGCCCCTGTATAGAGTTACACTTTTTTTTTCCTTGCCATGCCCACAACTGACTACTGTGCGCTACTGTGTAGATCAGATCTGTGGTCGCATGTTAGTCCGAGGATTCACATACTTGTCTCTTTATGTTGTACACATTCATCATAATCATGATGGTCTCTCTCTCGCAGGCGCGTATATTAGGAAAGAACTGAGAAGCACTATTGTAAAATCCATCCGAGGTATAACGAAAGGTAAAACCACAAGTCAACTACTGGAATAAGGCCATAGAGTCAAGGTAAAGTTGTTTCTGGTGAAGGTGGTTGGACTACGGTGCACCCAGTGTGACACCAGACTCTCTCGGAGGTTTGGAGAGCTGTCATTTCAGTCTTGTAAGTTACTTAAGTAGCTATGGTTCATAGGACTACACTAGACTAGTATATCTATCCTTGTATTTTTGGTGTAATCAATGCTTGCACTGTATGCAGCATGTGTGTAGCCAATTTACTGATGTGGTTAGATATCTGTTGCTGTAGTAAGTAGCTATTTAACTTTTCTAGTATTGTCAAGATTGTATGCCACCCTTCAGTGCTTCACTGGTAAACTTGACAATCATAAACCTACGTTTTGTGACTATACAGTACTGTATTTTGTCACTGATATTTCTGACACAATACTGCCCATAGGTGGAACAGGTTATGAGCCTTCCCACTTGCCAACATTCACTTTACTATACTGGTCCTGTTGATGTGAAAAATTACAGGGTATCTCTGAATATCGATACACAATAGTGTGTTGTATGGCTAAGTACAGCCAGTGCAGGCATGCAACAGACAAGTGCGCATTTACAAAAACCAAGAAAATGTTGTTCTCACACATTTATAGCTTGATAGTTCCTAAGTACAATTTTGTGGTGGGATGTGGGGCACCTGCTATTCCAATTTTGACCCCACAATCCAGCACTGAGATGTGCGTCTTCAAAGATAATATTATTTTCTTCATATCTGATTCTTCGCACCACTTAGAAATTGCTATAACTTGTGCATACTTCAGTCAGTTTACCTCAAATTTGGAGAAACATCATAAAGCACATTTGCAGTCCAATTTTTGTATACATATTGGAATGAAAAACAAGGAAGTTTGTGCAATTTGTTTAAACAATGCAAAAGCAATTTTTGTCATGGCTACAGGGTAAACCGCTTCAAGGGGCAGGTTGAAAATTGGTTTGTAGATAGGTTAACCGTCATAGGAATGCCGTTGGTGGTTTGAAAAGAACCGAGATAAAGACCATCGAGTTATAGCAAAAAAAAATACCAACCATGTGTATCAGGCACATGATCTAGAAAAACAATTCATTGTCATGTCTAACAGAAAAACTGCTGAAGGAGATGAGGTATGAAATGTAAGTATATTAATCATGTTAGGAAAGCCTTTCAGTAGCATAGAATAATCTGAAATTAAAACCAGTAAGTTATAATGCAAAAACCAATGACCTGTAAGTTCATGGTTGAAATACTCTAATAGTGCAGTCACCCATTAGCTATGCATTATATTAGAGCACAAAACGTTCAGCTACAATACAAGTCTCCCTATAAAGAGCTCAGCCACATTACAAGTCACTCAGTGGAGAGTTCAGCTATGTAGCAACTCTCACTGTAGAGAGTTCAGCTATATAACAAATCTCCCTATAGGAGAGTTCAGCTATGTCAAGTCACCCTGTAGAGAGTTTAGCTGCATTATAAATCATTCAGAGAGTTCAGCTACATTACAAGTCTCCCCATACATAGAGAATTCAGTCCCATTACAATTCACTCAGTGAAGAGTTCAGCTATGTTTCAAGTCCCACTGTAGAGAGTTCAGCTACATTACAAGTTACCTGGTGGAGAATTCAGTTACATAACAAGTTTCGCTGTAGAGAGATCAGTTCAGCTGCATTTCAAGTCACCCAGTAGAGACATTGTAAGTTACGTTGTACGGAGTTCAGCTACATTACAAATTCCTTGGCCTGAAGAGAGTTCAGCTTCATTACAAGTAACCCAGTAGAGAGTGCAGCTATATAACAAGTTTCGCTGTAGAGAGCTCAGTTCAGCTACATTTCAAATCACCAGTGGAAAGTTCAGCTACGTTACAAGTCCCCCTGTAGAGAGTTCATCTACATTACAAATTACCCAGTGGAGAATTCAGCTACGTAACAGCTCTTCCTGTAGAGAGATTGCTAGTCTCCCTATAGAGAGTTCAGCTATATAACTGGAGAGTTCAGCTACATTACAAATCACCCCGTAGAGAGTTCAGCTACACAGCAAATCTCACTGTTGGGAGTTCAGCTACATTACAAATCACCCAGTAGAGAGTTCAGCCATGTAACAAGTTTTAGATCAGCTGCATTACAAACCACCCAGTAAAGAATCCAGCTACATCACAGGTCTCCCTGTATAGACTTCAGCTACATTGCTAGTCACCCAGTAGACAGCTTAGCTACATAGCAAGTCTCACTGTAAAGAGTTCAACTATATTACAAGTCACCCAGTAGAGAGCTTAGCTACATAACAAGTCTCACTGTAGAGAGAGAGAGAGAGTTTAGCTACGTAACAAGTCTCTTTATAGAGAGTTCAGCTACATTACAAATCTCCTGGTAGAAGTTGCCTTTTCATACATGATGATATTTTATTATGACTACATATTACAGCTACCTCAAAATTTTTCTCTTCTTTTCTTTCTACAGTAAAGAAAGAAAGCAAGTAAAAGTCAGTCTCAAAACCAGTTGGGTAATGCCGGTTTTGGATAATTACATAAAGGAGTGATATCTGTGTATACCAAACACAACCTAGTTGTGAGATACAGTGCATACAGCCTCCAAAACTCAGGGTGAAAAAATTGTAAAATCAATATGTCAATTGTTTTTAATGATGATAGCAAGCTACAAGATTTTTAAAAAATTGTAATAATCAATTCCTTATTCAAAAAATAGTGTTTACTCTTCAGAACTGCAAACTGAGTAATTAGTAACTAACATACATCTGGTCATTAATTTTCTGTAATACCTAAACCAATTTCTAAACTACTGCCCAAATCATTGCATGCCATGAATTTTAAGTGTGTTTGTAATTTTCATTAGTATTGATTGCACTACTCAAGTTTGCTATGTCTTTTCAAGAAAATCAAAGTGATAGTGGTGATGGCTTTGATGGAGATGGTCGAGCTATTGTATCACCTCAACACTCTTTACAACATGTTCCAACACAACATGAACCACACAAATTATCCACTGGTATCGAAAGTGACAGGACAAGGAAACCACAAGTAACAACACTAAGAATGTACGATTTATTGGTCATGATCGCAGTGATCTTCCTTTGGAATTATCTGATCTATACTCTAGCTAGTTCAAGTCCTTCATTCATTGTAGCTACATAGTTTAGGTCTTCCTTCATTGATCATATATACAGTAGTTGTCTTGAGTCCTTCTTGATTCACTGTAGCTATAGTTCACAGGGCCGGAGCAATCGGTCAGGCCAGTCAGGCAAATGCCTGACCACTTTTCAGGCTTAAATGTTCCACTAACTAGCTAATGATCAAATCTAAAAAAAGATCGTCAGTGCTAAGCTACCCATTAGCTAGCTACATAGTATCATACATTATAGACTGAACGCTGAGATGATTAATAGCCTACTTACTGCTAAAGATTAACAGGGTGTTAGTCTCCATAATATTATCGTCATCTGGTTGATTATCTCGATGTAGGTAGCATATCACGTGATTGAGTCTAGATTCATTCGAATTTATAAGAATCGCAATGTGAATGGCGTTTTTCAGATCGATAAATTTGAGTAGTTTACCTATCCTTGCCGAGAAACCTAACCAACCAAGGAATATCAGTTTTCCTAAGAGAAGCTATGGACAGACTAAAATAACTAAAAGACCATTCCTAAATGGCGATGGCTTCACTATGACAGTGCTGGTGACAAAGCATTTTGTTTCTTGTGCGTTTCTGCACTTAAAACACAAAAGATGAAGCCAGATGGTAATATTGACAAAGCTTTTGTAACGCGAGGTTACTCCAATTGGAAGGATGCGTCTGATGACAAGGGCGGATTTGTCAGTCATGAATGTTCCTCAGCGCACAGAAGAGCAGTTGAGGTTATGGAGACACTGCCTAAAGCAACCTGCGATATTGGCGAACTGTGTTCGAGTGCTCATGCAGATGAAAAGCTTCAGAATCGATCTTATGTATTGAAAGTGTTCCAAACAATACAGTTTTTATCAAGACAAAGTTTAGCCCTACGTGGAGATCAAAATGACCAGGAAAGTAATTTTGTACAGCTCATGAAGCTGCGTGGAATTGATGATTCTAATGTTAGGAAACATTTAGACCAAAGTACAGATAAATATACCTGTCATCAAATACAGGACGAAATGATTCGTATTATGGCGCTCCATACTTTGAGGAATATATCAGCTGACTTTCAAGCAGCTACATACTACTCAATAATGGCAGATGAAGTAACTGATGCCTCCAATAGGGAACAAGTTGTAATTTGTCTGCGGTGAATAGATACTTCATTTGAGCCTCATGAAGAATTTATTGGGCTTTACAAGGTTGATGAGACATCTGCGAATACCATCACTAAGGCTCTAATGGATGTGTTGGAAAGAATGCACCTATCGCTATCCAGTTGTCGTGGACAGTGTTACGATGGTGCCAGCAATATGAGCGGGATTAGACGAGGTACTGCTGCTCAATTTTTGTTAAAAGAGCCTCGTGCTCTATATAATCATTGCTATGGTCATGCATTAAATTTAGCTGTGGGTTAAACAAATCAAGTTACTAAGAGATACATTAGACACTTGTTTAGAGATGTCAAAGCTACTTAAGTATTCTCCAAAGCGTGACACAGCATTTGAGGCTTTGAAGTCAGAAATCGCTCCTAGCAATCCTGGATTTAGAACACTATGTCCTACACGGTGGACAGTGCGTGCTGTAACACTAAACAGCATATTTAAAAATTATTGTGTTTTGAAAGAGTTTTGGGAACTGGCCCGGGACTTCAAGGTTGACTCAGAATCCCATGCCCGTATAATTGGAGTTCAATCACAGATGAATGAATTTTCCTTTTTGTTTGGGCTAAAGATTTCTGAGCGGATATTGTAGCACACAGATAATCTAAGCAAAACTCTGCAAAACCCTAAATTAACTGCAGTGGAGGGAGCAAAAATAGCACACTTCACCCGAACAACTGTGCTAAAAATGCATTCAGATAGAGATTTTGATCTCTTTTGGGCAAGAATTTTGAAACTTAGGGAAGAATTAGTAGGAAACCGCAGCAGTCCTACTAAGAAAAAGAAAAGCGCCATCTAGGCTAGATGCAGGCACTGCAGCACCAGAGTTCCATTCTACTGTTGAAGGTTATTACAAGCAGATTTACTATGAAACCATAGATTTGATAGCTTCTTTCATTTCACAAAGATTTGATCAGCCTGGTTTAAAAACCTACAAAATTCTACAGGATTTGCTTTTAAAAGCAGCTGGGAATGGATCGTACAATGATGAGCTGAAAGCTGTAATTGAATTTTATCAAGATGATTTCAATGAAGTGTCTCTCAAAGCACAATTGGAACTGTTTAGGGCTGGGTACAAAGAAGCTAAAAAGGGTCTACCTGACCTTTGTGAAGTCATTGAGTACATGAAAACCCTCTCTCCTGCTATGCAAACTGGCTTGTCAAAAGTTGTGAAATTGCTGACTTTGATTCTTGTGATGCCAGCTACAAATGCTGTTAGTGAACGTACTGCATCTGCTCTACGACGTGTCAAGACATATCTTCGGTCTACAATGCACCAAGATCGTCTAAACCATTTAATGATCATGCATGTGCATAAAGCAGAAACAGATGATCTTAAATTAGAGAGTTGTGTGAATGAATTTATATCACTAAACCCTTACAGGGCCTCCAAAATTTCCCTGTTTACTGACAATCAATAGTTACAGTAACTAGGTATATACATGTAAACATTAATAGTAAGTTTGTAGGTTTTCAAGTGGTTATGATGTTGACTGTAGTCCTCCATGTCCTTTTTCCAAGTGAAAATCTCTTCTTTAAATATGATATATGATATTACATATCTAGCAGGAACACACAAGTGCATGGATTATAGACACATAATATGCAAAATAATAATACTTGACCACAGAATATAATAGATATTTTATTGAAAATTACTGTGAAATGTCATTAAAATTGCATATCTGAGCATGCAATTTTCAAAAATTTCCTGGGGGGGGGGGGGGGGGGGGGCCATGCCCCCAGACCCCCTAGAAGACAGTGTGCGAAGTTGGTGTGTCTCCAAAATGCCTGACCACTCTAAATTTCACTGCTCCAGCCCTGGTTCATGTCCTTCTTGTAGGCCTCCTGGAACTTCTTCGTTCTGGAAAGTGTAAGTATGGTGATGACTAACTGCATATTGATGCTACAACTGCTAGTTGCTGGATGCCTGGACGCTTCTCTCTGAATCTCTGCACTTCTGTTCCTGTATGTGAGTGCAACGGGTTAGTTGTTAAAAATCACTGAAAGAAGCTTTACTACTGGACTGTACCAATGTTACCAGAATTTACAAGGTGCATCTGTTACACTGGAAAATTGTCTATAGAAACTGTATGAACATGATTGACAAATTGTAGGCTACTACACCACATTTCATATAACACAACACAGTAATACCTGGGAAAGTGCATCATGCTAGCAGTGAACTCTATCGGAAACCAGTTTGCTTTTGTAAAGTATTAAATATCTCTTGACTGGCTGGTTTCATGTACATAAAACTACTACGTATGAAATGGAATTGCCCAAGTTTGAATATTCTGAGTTGGGGTCATTATTTTAAAAATGTAACCCAATATGTGTTTCTAAGCAATGTATGAATTGGAAACGCGCATATAAAAGGTATTACAAATGGTATACAGTCCTTGTAATACAATGTCACAATGTTGTGTAGATCTGGTAGTGGAGACTAGTGTAGAATAATGTGATTCTTTCACAGTTGCAGAAACTTATAAGGCCTTTTGTCAAATAGAGTGCCTTGGTATCATCCCTAAAGTTGTTTTGTTGTTGAGTGTTGCATAGTTTCGCAGTTAACTACGCTGTTTGTGGTTTTTATGTTGCTCTGGTACATTTGTTTAGGATAATCACTGACTAGGTGATGGCAAAAGAAAGGATAGTCACTTAATTTATAGAACTAAACTGTGTTTTATTTCTTTAGCTATTAAAACCTGTTATAGAACTTTGCGTGGGCGAGATCAAAGGAAAAAGTGTACTTTTAATTTCATAAAGTACACTCTCAGCTGGCCAACAGTGCTTCATGACCACAAAGAGTGCTTTATTGAACGAATAAAGCACTCTTTGCGGTGCAGTAAAGCACTCTTTGTGGGCAATAAAGCACAGTTGCCCACGTGCCTTAGTCGGGGCTCGCGCCAGTACGACTAATCACCCACGCCGGTGAAGGCTGATAGCCTCGCCGCGCTGAGTGATCAATCACCCCAGCCAATACAAGTTTTACCACTGGATTGCTTTTATAGACGTACCTAAATGCTTCGATGATGGGTGGGAGAAGGTAACATTGCTGTTACGTTTGTTAATGTAAACGGACAAGTCCTGGAGATATCATGGAATTGTTTCACTGTGACTCACAATAGAATCGATTGTGGGTTGCGAGCAAAACCTGCCAAAATAAGTGATGAACGTCTACCAAGCCAAATTATGGTGAAATACGTGTGAGTTACTTTGTTAAACTAGTTCGTGTGCGTTCAGGCTGCTAATAGTTCGTGCAACGCATGTTAATTACGAGTCCTAGTGTATGGTGAAGCTACACGACTAGAAAGTTTCATAAATCATTTAAAGCATAGCCCTGCTCATGCTACATGAAAATAAAGTACTCGGCCGCGCACCTCGTACTTTCATATAGCACTCGCAGCTATGCTTTAACATATACATATAGGATAAGTTAATGTTGATTTATTGAGTGGATGAAGCACAAATATAATTGTGTAGACAAATCATGGCAGTGGGAGTGTGTACTTACACATACTTGGCACACGTGAAAGAGCAGTATCTGTTATGTTTCTTTAGCAACACAACGTGATGAGTTGACATAAGTATTCGAATCAGTTTTGTATAAAACATTGTCTTCCTCTACATAAATGGCTAGTTCACCATGAATTAAGTTTGCCCCATAAACTTTATTACAAGGAATGTTTCACCATTTTGTGCAATTTATGGAGTTGTTTCCAATCCATGTACAACATATATATATATATATATATATATATATATCATACAGTACGATAGTACTGTATAGTAGAGACCACAAAGGAGTAGGCGTGGCCCATGGGATAACATCACCCAAAAACCAGCCTCAATTTTCCCTGACAATGATGAGGCAGTATTGGTTAGGTAAAACTAAGCTCAAACAAGCTTTCAGATTGACCCGAAACGCTTTCAACAAGTTATTATATTTAATGGAATTTACTACTGACTGACTGAGTAACTGACTGACTGATTCCTTCAGACAACTGTAATTCGATAACAGCTAAGGCTAGGGGCTTGATTTTTTCACTGTTCGACATCACTTCAGCCCAACAGGTGCCTTTTGGCATACCGCAGTACATACAATGCATTCTTCATGGACTTACCAGTGTCCTCCTTTGTGTTCCATTCATCTTTGCTGACAGCGAAAAGTGTCGATTTACATGATGCTTCCCTTCGTAACAGAAATCGTCCATATTTTTCGTAGTGGCTATTTTGAAGTGCTTTTTAAACAGTTCTTGATTCGTACTGCTGTGTAATGGGTTAAACATAGCCGACAAAGAAGCATAATGGATACTTCACTTTTCAGACGATAATTGATATAGACTAACTGGGGCACGTGGCACCATTTCCTTCTTTCGGTATGCGTGGATTGCAGAGGTGCTTTTTGAACAGTTCTTGATTCGAAATGCTGCGTAAGGTGTTGAACATAGCTGACAACAAAGCATAATGGATACTTCACTTTTCAGACGATAATTGGGGCACGTGGCGCCATTACAGATGTGGTATACGTGGGTTCACCAGTCATAATAATTATTTACAAAAAAAGTTAACAAACATGTACACAGAAAAATTTGAAAATTTTCAACTAGAGTAGGGACCATAACACATCGATAAAAAGTACTGAAACAAGCTGGAGTAGTGCACGATATTAAATCACAGTAAAACAATAAGAAGTGTTATATCCCTACTGTGCTCAAGATACCATATTGAAAATGCACAGTAGGGATATAACACTTTTTATTGTTTTACTGTGATTTAATATCGTGCACTACTCCAACTTGTTTCAGTACTTTTTATTGATGTATTATGGTCACTACTCTAGTTGAAAATTCCAAATTTTTCTGTGTACTTGTTTATATATGTATATATTATCCATGGGTATTACACTGTACTGTATGATTAGAGTACTGATTGCTCTATTATTAGAGTATTACATTAATGATCTGATTGGTCACTTAACAGTAGTCAGCAAGAACCAATACATTTTGCATTTTGTACTTAGCATGGCCTGATCATTACTCAATGCATGTATGTATATTTTTAGCATTGATTAAGGACTTCTGCACTACTCAAATTTACAATGTCTTTTCAAGAAAATCAAAGTGATAGTGGTGATGGTTTTGGTGGTGATGGTGAAGCTATTGGCAGTATTATATCACCTCAACATTCTTTACAACATGCTCCAACACAACATGAACCACACAAATTATCCACTGGTCCTGCTGGTATGAGAAGTGACAGGACAAAGAAAACACAAGAAGCAACTACAGCTGGTATTACTCCTAGTGTACCAGTAAAACCTACAGAGTATATTCCTGGTAATGAAAATGGACCAATCCTAATAGACACTCTTAGTGGAAGAAATGAGTTAGTTAATGCTTCAAATATAAATCGGGAGGTGCCCAATTTGTTCCCAATAATTGGAGTACCTAAAGGAATACCTGCTGGTATTGCTATACCACCTGCAGTACCTCTAGACCTGCCTACACTGGGAGGGAACAAGAAACAGAAAAGGTTACAAGTGGAAATATTTCAGCAGCAGAATTCAACTTCTAGAAGACAACACACCACAACTATTAACCAAAGCATTCCATTACAGCAACAATTTATTAGTCATGACCGCAGTGATCTTCCTTTGGAATTATCTGATCCACAAAATATTATACACATATCTTCTCAATTTTATCATGCTGGAGACTATGGGATGATGATCAAGTCATTGGAAGTGCTTGATAGACATAACATGAGTGCCAAGTATGAATGTCATCCCTTAGCAGTAGGTAGAGCAGTGTCAAACTTGGGAAATGCTTACCAATCAATGGGAAGTCTGCGGAAAGCTAAAGAATATTACGAGATTGCTCTTGGTCATGCTATATATGGTAGTGACCAGCAAGGACAAAGCCGAGCATGTGGCAACATTGGAAATATTTACATGACAATGAAGGAACCAGTCAAGGCAGTTCACTATTACACAGAAACCTTACGTCTGAGTTCAGACAGGTCTACAAAGACCACAGGATACCATAATCGAGGTTGTGCAAGGTTTGAAGTAGCAGAATGCATAATGCAGGGAAAGAAACCAAAGGAACTTGTACGTTCTTCTACACGAGATTCTGTATACAGAACATTGACTATAAAACTAACAGATGAAGTGATTACTACTCATCCAGTACAAGAGACCAGTCTTGATTATAGTGCTCACAGTGTCAGTGAATCTGAAGAGATGATAGAACAAGTTGTTGCAACCCCATCAACAGTGAGTGGTGAATCTCTTGATATTGTGACAAGTGAAGAAGTCACCAGGTTAACTGAGGCATTACCATTTTATGAGACTGCTAAAGCTAATTTAATCGAAGCAGTTGAAGCTCATGAAAGAGGTATACAAAATGTGAAAGGCTCTCATGAATCTTTAAATTTGTCTACATTACTGTTTGAGAACAATTCCAAATCATTTTACAAATTACAAGAAACTAGTGTTGAAATTGGAAGAGTGCATTTGCGGTTGTCAGAGCTTGGTATTATGGACTCAGAATCACAAGAATTCAAACAAGCTTTGGTGTTTGCAGAGCAAGCTCGGGCGAGAACACTTGGTGAGCTGTTGCTACAAAAGAAAAGAGCTTCTTGTTCTGACCTCCTTGCTGTATCTACACCACTTGGCTTAAGTGACATTTTTAAGACAGTAGAGAAACAGAAAATGCCAGCTGTGTTTCTGTCATATTGTCTTTCTAAGCTCTTGATGTGGGTTCTCATACCAATCAATGGTGAAGTGAAGATGAGATGCAATACAATTCAACTTAGGAATGAAGATTTTGATAACAGTTCATTTGAACTCTACATCAGATATAACCTTCTCCAGTTTCTCAACCAAAATGAAGTACACATATTCCAGAGGTGTGCCTATGAACAAGAGTCACCATTCACAGTACTTTATGATGTGATAGCCAGGAGGATAATGGAAGCATTTGAGAGTCTTGGAGCTAGTAAAGTAACAGAGTTCATAGTTATACCAGATAGTGTAACCCACTTGATGCCATTTTCTCCTCTGATTAATAAACAAAATTGGGAGTTTCTTGGTGATAGATTCAGAATTAGAATTGTACCTTCATTTTTAACTCAACTCATAATGAGTGTAACTGGAAATCCAATAGTGGAAGTGCCAGGGGACAAAAGTGACTTTGTTGTTGTTGGCAACCCAAACATTCCACCATTTGAACTTGACTCAGTACAGTGGAACTTAGGTAGACTACCTTATGCAGAAAAAGAAGCAGTTTCAGTGGCAAATATTGTTGGGACCACTGCAGTGTTGAGGGAACAAGCAACAAAGCAAAGTGTTCTGTATCGCTTGCGATCAGGTAAAATTATACATTTAGCAGCACATGGGTCAGCTAATGCTGGTTTCCTTGCTTTTGCTTCATCCTTTCCTGTACCTAAATCAGGGATTGTCAATTCGGAGCACATTTTGATCTTTCCTAAAGAGATCGAAACATTAAACATATCACCAGCTTTAGTAGTTTTGAGCTCATGTGATTCAGGACGAGGTCAGGTGAAGGCTGAAGGTGTCATTGGAATGGCAAGAGCTTTTTTATCAGTTGGAGCACAATCTGTATTGGTGTCACTATGGAGAGTGCCAGATGAAAGTGCTCATATTTTTATGCAGTATTTTTACCAGTTTTTAGTAAATGGTTTACCCAGCTTTCATGCTCTACAGAGATCAATGCAGAGTTTGAGATGTTTTCACAAGTATTCACATTTTGTGCATTGGTCTGGATTTCAAATTATTGGAAAAGAAATCACACTTCATAAAAGCAGTAATTCTCAATTTCCTATTTTGAAAATGATAGGTGAAGCATCCATCTTCCCCAGGCAATCTGTAAAGGAAATTGGTGAAGGTTTGTTAAGTGGTAAAACAAAAGGTCTGAGTAATGTTCAGGTATGTTATCATGATCAATAGTTACATGTTATTTAGTATTCTTATTTCAAAACTTATGGTAGTAAGTCGTGCAGCCAAGGAAAGTAGGGCGTGCGACTACCGTTAGTTATTTACACGAACAACTAACTCTAATAGAACGCACACCTAAAACCCACCTTTAAAACTATTCTTTTTTAAACAAAATGTTGCAATACAACAAAACCTTTGGTGTATTGTTATATAAGCGTATTAAAAAGTAAGTAATCCATGTTATATTTTAGTAACACCACATGAAATTTTGCTGAAAATGTCGTATTCTTCTCCTCCTTCGCATACTCGTTATCGTGAGCTGCTCATTTTTATTACTCTTATATCTTAGATTGTGATAGTTCTACAGCCTTGGATTTGCTATCACAAGTTCTTTGGCTAGTTAAGTTTCTTCAGTACAAATCTTGGAACTCCACCTCTCTTGCGAGAGCCACCATAAGCAATTTTCTCAAAGTTTGATACATTCATTCTTGCGCTTCATGGGACAATCTTTGATATGTAATTAAAAATCTAATCAAAAACAGCCAAGCTGTAAAAAAAGGTGCGGCCCCCAAAAAGGCCATGGTGAAAAAAGATGTGAAATCCAAAGTGGCGGCCAAGAAATGGCTGTGATGATAGGTTAATGGTTACATTTTAATAACAACAATTCAGGTGAATTTGGTGCCAAGACCAAGCGGCACAAAATTCACCTGAATTGTCGTTATTAAAATGTAACCATTAACCTACCATCACAGCCATTTCTTGGCCGCCACCTTGGATTTCACATCTTTTTTCACCATGGCCTTTTTGGGGGCCGCACCTTTTTTTACAGCTTGGCTGTTTTTGATTAGATATCACTTCTTTTTGTATTTGTATACTGCAAAGCCGGCCTATGGCTGGCTTTGGGGCTTTTTTAACCCATGTGTTTTTTTCTTTAACAAAGGAAGAAGAAAAGAACTTAAAGAAGAATTTTAGTACTTCAATTATTTTCGATTTTATTAGTAATTATACAAATTATATACATATATTTATTACATGCCCATTATGCCCCACAGGATAGTTTTTTGCAGCTGATCTCTCTACTGGGTGACTTGAAATGTAGCTGAACTATATACAGGATGGTTTCTTTGTAGCTGAACTCTCTACAAGGTAACCTCTTCTAGCTGATCTCTCTACAGGGTATTTTGTTTCTAGCTGAACTCTCTACAGGTGATTTGTTTGCAGCTAAACTCTCTACATGGTGGTGTCTTTGTAGCCGAACTCTCTACATGATGGTTTCTTTGTAGCTGAACTCTCTATAAGGTGACTTCGTCTAGCTGAACTCTCTACAGGGTGATTTTTTTGTAGCTGAACTCTCTGCAGGGTGATTTGTTTGCAGCTGAACTCTCTACATGATGGTTTCTTTGTAACTGAACACTCTACAAGGTGACTTCTTCTAGCTGATCTTTCTACAGGGTGAATTGTTGTAGCTGAACTATCTACAAGGTAACTTCTTCTAGCTGATCTCTATACAGGGTGATTTGTTTGTAGTTGAATTCTGTACAGGTGGTTTCTTTGTAGCTGAACTCTGTACATGATGGTTTCTTTGTAGCTAAACTCTTTACAAGGTGACTTCTTCTAGCTGAACTCTCTACGGGGTAATTTCTTTGTAGCTGAACTCTCTATATGATGGTTTCTTTGTAACTGAACTCTCTACAAGGTAACTTCTTCTAGCTGATCTTTCTACTGGGTGATTTGTTTGCAGCTGAACTCTCTACATGGTGGTTTCTTTGTTGCTGAACTCTCTACAAGGTGAATTCTTCTACCTGATCTCTCTACAGGGTGATTTGATTGTAACTGAACTCTGTACAAGTGCGTTTTTGTGGGTGATCTCACTGCAGGTTGATTTGTTTGTAGCTGAACTCACTAAAGGGTGATTTTGCTTGTAGCTGAACTCCTTGCATTGTATCTAGTTTCTAGCTGATCTCTCTAGAGGGTGATTTGTTTGTAGCTGATCTCTCTACAAGTTGATTTGTGTGTAGCTGATCTCTCTGCAGGTTGATTAATTTGCAGCTGATCTCTCTACAAGGTAATTTGTTTGTAGCTGAACTGTCTATAAAGTGATTTATTTGTAGCTGATCTCTCTGCAGGTTGATTTGTTTTAGCTGAACTCTCTACAGGGTGATATACTTGTAGCTGAACTCCTTACATTGTGTCTAGTTTCTAGCTGATCTCTCTACAGGGTGATTTGTTTGTAGCTGATCTCTCTACAAGTTGATTTGTGTGTAGCCGATCTTTCAACTGGTTGATTTGTTTGTAGCCGATCTCTCTACAGGGTAATTTGTTTGTAGCTGAACTCTGTACAAGGTGCTTTTTTGTAGGTGATCTCACTGCAGGTTGATCTGTTTGTAGCTGAACTTACTAAAGGGTGATTTGCTTGTAACTGAACTCCTTACATTGTGTCCAATTTCTAGCTGATCTCTCTACAGAGTGATTTGTTTGTAGCTGAACTCTCTATAAGGTGATTTGTTTGCAGCTGAACTCTCTACATGGTGGTTTCTTTGTTGCTGAACTCTCTACAGGGTGTTTTGCTTGTGGCTGAACTCTCTGCAGGGTGATTTGTTTCTAGCTTATCTTTCTACAGGTTGATTTGTGTGTAACTGATCTCTCTACAAGCTGATTTGTTTGTAGCTGAATTCTCTGCAAAGTGTTTTGTTTGTAGCTGACCTCTCTTCAGGGTGATTCTTTATAGTTGATCTCTCTACAGGGTGATTTTTTTGTAGCTGACCTCTCTTAAGGGTGATTTGTTTCTAGCTGATCTCTCTACAGTGTGATTTGTTGTAGCTGACCTCTCTTCAGGGTGATTTGTTTCTAGCTGATTGCTCTGCAGGTTGATTTGCTTGTAGATGAACTCTCTACAGGGTAACGTGCTTGTAGCTGAACTCCTTACTTTGTGTCTAGTTTGTAGCTGATCTCTCTACAGGGTGATTTGATTGTAGCTGATCTCTATACAAGTTGATTGTGTGTAGCTGATCTCTCTACAAGGTAATTTGTTTGTAGCTGAACTATCTATAAGGTGATTTGTATGTAGCTAATCTCTCTGCAGATTGATTTGTTTTAGCTGAACTCTGATTTGTTTTTAGCTTATCTCTATACAGGTTGATTTGTGTGTAACTGATCTCTCTATAAGCTGATTTGTTTGTAGCTGATCACTCTGCAGGTTGATTTGTTTCTAGATGATCTGTCTACAGGTTGATTTGTTTGTTGCTGATCACTCTAAAGGTTGATTTGTTTGTAGCTGAACTCTCTGCAAAATGTTTTGTTTGTAGTTGATCTCTCTACAAGGTGATTTTTTGTAGCTGACCTCTCTTCAGGGTGATTTGTTTCTAGCTGATATCTCTACAGGGTGATTTTTTGTAGCTGACCTCTCTTCAGGGTGATTTGTTTCTAGCTAATCGCTCTACAGGTTGGTTTGTTTGTAGCTGAACTCTCTACACGGTGATTTGCTTGTAGCTGAACTCCTTACATTGTGTCTAGTTTCTAGCTGATCTCTCTACAGGGTGATTTGTTTGTAGCTGATCTCTCTACAAGTTGAATTGTGTGTAGCTGATCTCTCTGCAGGTTGATTTGTTTTAGCTGAACTCTCTACAGGGTGATTTCACTGCTTGAAGTATCTTAGTTTACTACAGTGATATATCCCCAGTACATGGAACAGTTAATTGTTTGTTATTTTAGTAGTTTTTCAGTAAACCCGCATTCACTGATGTTTTACTGAGAGTTTAAAACTTAGTAAAATAATTATGTTCCATATACTTAAGTCTACTGACACTTTACTATCAGTATGTCTACAGTAAGGCATCTTAACAAATTAGTAAATGATTGGGCCTTACTGAACACTATTCTTTAGCTCTAGAGATGAAAATTTTAAATCTGGTATATCCATACAGTTTGCATTTTAGATTCACATTCACATGTGAAATCAACATTTAAATATTTTTAATCTCCTGCACCCATTTATGCTTGGATAGCTCATGAATGCATGATGTTATTAGGAAATGGTTGACTGGCATACATCATTGGTACAAAAATTCTATTTAATTTTGTATATGAACTGAGCTCATCAGTTGTTCACTGTTTGAAATGTGTCATTTTGTTTTCAGACTCCACTTGGAGGAGGAATTTACAGAGAGCAGAAGGAGAGTTTTGATAAATTACCAGATATTAGTACTCCAACTTTGCAAACACTGAAGAATAACGAGCCTGCCAGTTGTGAAGAAAAGAAACTGATTGTATTGCATGACTTTGTCAGTTTGGATACATGTGGCTATGTCATGAATCAGCTACAAGAAACATCAACTGACATTATTATTGTTAGTTATGATTTTCTTTTTAAAAACAACATTGTTACAGAAGTAGAGAAACATCTTTCTAGAGGGTGTAATTTGATCGACGTAACCAATCTACATACTATTAATATTAAACAGAAAATGGTGTATGCTTTATTAGAGAAGGATACATTCAGTGTGAGAGATTCTGACCATGTTGTATTGACTCTTTTAAGTGAGTATTCACGAGGATCAGCCACAATCATACATCTGTTAACATCACTGATGAAGAACAGTGATGATAGCAGAACTGGTTTTAACCTGGTTAAACAACAACTGAAACTCCACATTGGACATAAAAAGTATCTTGAAGCTTCACAAAATTCTAAAAGCAGTGTTAGCAGATCTCAACACAGTACTATTCACATGTTTATTAATGACCTAATAAGGAGTGACCATTTCTCATTACCAGCTCAACACTTGTTGTATTGCCTCGCTATAGTAGGGTCACTCCCTCTACCACAATTCTTTATTAATGAACTTGACAGTGTGATAACAACAGCTGTAATCACTAAGGAGGATAAGAGGATGCAAAGATTACATGGATTTGTTTCTAAGTCACTGGTGGAACAGTTAGTACAAGGAGGGTTTATCAGAATGTTTCCTTATCCTATTACCTATCACAAAGAGTTTGATCCAGAGACTATACATAAAAGTCTTCAACTTTTGTTTGTTCCTAAACTAATTTGCTCCTCTATTGAGAGTGAGATGGATGCTACAGACAAGGCAGTATGCATCATGTCTCTACTACATGCTTTAGAGAATATATTGACAGACCAGAGTACAGTACGCGTTAATATGGTCCACCTCCACTACCTACTTGTGTTGTGCAATAAGTTATTTGATGTCTGTGTCGCACATCACCCTATATTTTATGATGTGATAGCCAAGAAGATAATGAAAGCATTTGAGAGTCTTGGAGCTAGTAAAGTGACAGAATTCATAGTAATACCAGATAGTGTAACCCACTTGATGCCGTTTTCTCCTCTGATTAATAAACAAAATTGGGAATTTTTTGGTGACAGGTTCAGAATTAGTATTATACCTTCATTTTTGTCTCAGCTTGTGATGAGTATAAGTGGTGATCCTGTGGTTGAATTACCAGGAGATAGAAGTGACTTTCTTGTTGTTGGCAACCCAACCATTCCAGCATTTGAATATGATTCTGTGCAGTGGAACTTGGGTAGACTACCTTATGCTGAGAAAGAAGCAGTTTCAGTAGCAGATATTGTTGGGACAACTGCAGTGTTGAGAGAACAAGCAACCAAACAAAGTGTTTTGTATTGCTTGCAACCAGCAAAGATTATACATTTAGCAACACATGGGTCAGCTATTGCTGGTTTCCTTGCTTTTGCTTCATCCTTTCCTGTACCTAAATCAGGGATTGTTGATACGGAGCACATTTTAATCTTTCCTAAAGAGATTGAAACATTAAACATATCACCAGCTTTAGTAGTTTTGAGCTCATGTGATTCAGGACGAGGTCAGGTGAAGGCTGAAGGTGTCATTGGAATGGCAAGAGCTTTTTTATCAGCTGGAGCACAATCTGTATTGGTGTCACTATGGAGAGTGCCAGATGAAAGTGCTCATATTTTTATGCTGTATTTTTACCAGTTTTTAGTAAATGGTTTACCCAGCTTTCATGCTCTACAGAGATCAATGCAGAGTTTGAGATGTTTTCACAAGTATTCACATTTTGTGCATTGGTCTGGATTTCAAATTATTGGAAAAGAAATCACACTTCATAAAAGCAGTAATTCTCAATTTCCTATTTTGAAATTGATAGGTGAAGCATCCATCTTCCCCAGGCAATCTGTAAAGGAAATTGGTGAAGGTTTGTTAAGTGTTAAAACAAAAAGTCTGAGTAATGTTCAGGTATGTCAGCATGATCAATAGTTACATGTCATTCATTATTCTTATATCTTATATACAGTTACTTGTGGGAACTCCAGGTAATGAACCTGAAGAATGTGCCAGAGATTTTATCAAAACTTACTACAAATATTATCCCTGTGGAATGTACTGGTATGATGTGTCTGATGAGTTGGCACTGGAGACTTGTGTTAAAGTGGTCACTGAGGTTTGTGTGTATGTGTGTTGTACCTGTGACACAAATGTATATACAGTGGTTCCTCGATTATGTTAACCTCAGATTTCTGAACACCTCAAGTATCTGAACACCGGACATTACTGTTCTATTACACCGTTTAGTTGCTAGCTTGCATTCTGTGAATGTTCTATTAGAGTCATTGAATAAAGCTCTGTATAAAATCACTTATCTGAATATCTCGTTATTAACAATTAAAATCTTTTTAAAATAGGGATTGATAAAAATACACATGTTACAAAAAGTAAGGGAACAAGCTCAAAAATGTTACAGCTGAAATGAGAATGATCCATGCTAAAAAAGTAAGGAAACAAGTCAAACAAGATTACATGGCTACAGTGAACCCTTGGTTATCTGAGCCCCTTTGTTTCCAGGCAATAATAAATGTTATTGTTTGGATAACTGAAACCCACACATTTATACACAAAGCTCTTTTGAAATGCTCTAATAGAACATACACATGTACTTAAAAATACTCTAATAGAACAGTCAACTCCAATTTCGTATAAACGAGGATACGGATAAACAAGGGTTGGATAACCGAGGGTATACTGTACCTACTAAAATGAGACACATTTTAATGCCTACTTTTGGCTAACATGTTGAAATTAGACTAACTATATCAAATTAACCAAAAGTAGGCATTAAAATGTGCCATCTCATTTTAGCAAGTAGCCATCTAGCTAACCTTGTTTGACTTATTGTTTCCTTACTTTTGTAGCATGTGTATTGTATTGATTGTTACTTCATTTTAAACTTTGTTTTTAATAACTAGTTTGATTACTTTTAATGCCTAGCTAGCCAGCTTATATTACGCGATCACATCTTTTCACGAAACTAGAATAGAGCTCATTGCCTCCCACATAAATGCTAGAGATAATGACTCCTTGACTACTACACCATTTCACTCTCATCTTAGTGTTCACAATCACATGATAAGACAGTGATGCATGCTGCAACTATCAGTCATCACTTTGGGAAGAACAATGAATGATGAAAGCGAACAGCATGGCACAGTGGACCAAACATAATCAGAAACAATAGATTCATTAATTTTCCGTCAATATCTTGACTGTCAGAAATTCTGGAGCCATACACCTAGCGCTACCAGGTCTTACAGCAGGCAGGCAGGAAGGCAGGTAGGCACTTATCAATTATCATCTGAAAAGTGAAGTTTCCATTATGCTTTGTTGTCAGCTATGTTCAACCCATTGCACAGCATTTCGAATCAAGAACTGTTTGAAAAGCACCTCTGCAATCCACGCATACCGAAAAAAAGAAATAGTGCTGCGCACCCCAATTATATTAATTATCGTCTGAAAAGTGAAGTATCCATTACGTTTCGCTGTCGGCTATGTTCAACCCGTTACGCAGCAGTACAAATCAAGAACTGTTTGAAAAGCACCTCTGCAAACAAAATAACCACTATGAAAAATACGGACAATTTCCATTACGAAGGGAAGCCATCATGTGCTACCGTCAAATCTACACCTTTTGCTGTCAGCAAAGGTGAATGGGACACAAAGGAGGACACTGGGAAGTCCATGAGGAATGCATTGGATGTACTGCGGTATGCCAAAAGGCACCTCTCGGGCCGAAGCAATGTCAAACAGTGAAATAATCAAGCCTGTAGCCTTAACCGTTATCAAGTTATGCTTGTCTGAAGGCATCAGTCAGGGTACAGTATCACTCAGTCACTCAGTCAGTAAAACATTCCGTTGAATAAAAAAAATTAAATTCTGTAGCAACTTGCTGAAAGCATTTTGGGTCAATTTGAAAGCTTGTTTGGGCTTAGTTTTATCTAACCAATACTGCCTCATCATCGTCTGGGAAAATTGCGGCTGGTTTTTGGGTGATGTTATTTTGTGGGCCACGCCTACTCCTTTGTGGTCCCTACTATACAGTGCTATCATACTGTATGATAAGTACCATACTGTACACATAAGGCCAGGCCAAATTAATTCACAGTTTATCGTCACCGCCCGCATGGGTTTTTAGGAATAGAGCAATAATTTCATAATTCATTATTTCTCAGGTGATAATCATTACTTACGCTTCTGAACTCGCTTTTGTATATTAAAACATGGTGTGGCAACAAACGTGACGATTATTCCCAGCCCGGACTCGTTAGTGCCTTCAATAAATGGATTTCTAAAGAGAGATTGCATAAATGAATAGCTAAGTATTAACAGTGACGTAATCAAATAAGCTCTGCAATCATTTTTAAAGTAGCTAGCAACTGTGTGAAGCTACTTTTTAAATGTTTTTCCATGTTAAAAAGATTATGAAATATGAAAAATGACCTCCCGCCCGCATGACTTTTTCAAATATCCTGGACGATAAACTGTCAATCAACTTGGCCTGGCCTAATAATACTTTAGTCTATTTATAACTTTAGTAATAATGGTGGTTTGGAATGAGGATCCAGCACATGTACATACAGTTTACCACTATCTTGTTTATCAGTAAAACAAATGTCAAGATAGAATGTTAGCATTTGCATGTGAAATTCAACTTTTAAGGTTACGGGATACCGGATACTACTACTACTACGGTTGAAGCCAAAAAATCATCCATTTACGCATGTTGAATATAAATTATAGTGTCAACATATCACATATATAATTGTCTTTTACAGGAACGACGGTGACGGAGGATACTCTAGAAGACACTGCACTATTAACCTTGAAAGTGCGACAATCAGCGCGCCAAATGCTGTATCTTATGCACTTATTTTAAACGTACTTTTTACATAATATCATTGTATTTCATAGTATTTAGGTCTCCAGAAAGTAAGGAAGTAGTCGCGTCAAGGAATGCAAACTGACGGCAAAATTCATGATCACTACGATGTTTTCAATCGACAATTGTCGAAAATTTTGCCCCGCAATCGGGTCCATGTATCCTTTTCGAAACAAAACTCTCCGTATTGCACTGCTAAATTTATCTGTTAACCCGTTGGTGTCTACTTTACTAAGCAGAGAGTGGCAAATGTCTAGAATTTTGGTTAGCGAGCACACAAGCCACCTTAATGTAAATTAGGACTGATAACATGCATGCGTTCAGTGTTGCCAGATGATTTGCTCCAAATGTTCATGTGAAAAAATAAATTTGTTCATAAAAAGTTCATAAATCCATAGTCACTTTCCGAAAACTAGCCTACACATTATAAATAGGTGGATCTCTGGGTCAGTAAAAAAAGGTTACCACCTAAAATTGCCAAAAGTTCAGATTACTCCAGGTTCATAAAAAAGTTCATAGATTATTTCAGGTTCACAAACCAGCCAAAAGTTCATAGATTATTTCAGGTTCACAAACAAGACAAAAAGTTCATAAATCTATGAACTTTATTCACAGCATGGCAACACTGCATGCGTTTAAGAGTTTCGCGGTGTATCTATGGTATATCTAAGCATAGATACTATACTAATAACGCAGCCAGCTGCCTCTACACATGTTGGTGTTGCAATTTTCGTTACGCGAAAGTTTGTCTACATCTTGTAGTGTGTTTGAAGGTAATATTATTATTATACATACGTACATTTTTAAAATGAAAAATCTAAATTACAGTTGTAGTGTGAACAACGGCTAACAAAAGGAACAACGGCTAACAAAAGGAACAACGGCTAACAAAATGAACAAACTTGACAGACACATTTCCCATGGCATATATCGTAAGAGGAGAGTATCTGCTAGAAAAGAAGATAACACAACAGTTAACAGCACAGCAGAGACAGTTAATGATAGTAGAATAATTAAACTACAACAGCTACAGGAACATTTACAGATTGTAGCTCACCATGTAGCAACTTGCTCACCCTGTGAACAGAAGTCTCCGCAGGACCACATAATATCTGTAAGGGAAGAACGCAGACAAAGACTAGCATCAATTCTTACCACCCGTTGTGCTGGTTGCCATACCGAGTTCTCTTTCTCCACATCTGTTAGAGTCAGTGGACCAACCGGTGGTCAGTACTGGGAGAGTAATTTAGCTGCAGTATGGGGCCAGATGTCAACGGGTGGTGGTCATGCCCCATTACAGGAGTCTATGGCAACTCTTGGAGTCCCAACCATGACAAAGTGATCCTTTATTGCTGCTGAGAAACGCATCGGAGAGTGGTGGTCAACTCTTCTTGAAGATTCCATGAGACAGGCAGGCCAGGAAGAGCGGCAGATAGCAATTTCCAAGAATCGCACTTGTCTGGGTGACCCAGCCATCACAGTCATCTTAGATGGGGGGTGGAGTAAACATGCCCATAAACATTCTTACAATGCGAAAAGTGGGGTGGGAGTCATCATTGGATTAGAGACACAGAAGATATTGTTCATGGGTGTCCGGAACAAATACTGCTCAATATGTAGTCATACCGATGATCCTCCACTACATTCTTGTTACAAGAATTGGGATGGCTCTTCATCTGCCATGGAATCAAGCATCATTGCTGAAGGCTTTCAGAAGTGTACAGCAACATGGGGTGAAGTACAGCAAGTTCATAGGTGATGGTGACAGCTCTGTTTGGTCAACTCTGGTTTCTGCAGTTCCCTGGGGTTTCGCCATTGAGAAAGTGGAATGTGCAAATCACTCAGTCAAGTGCTTTCGCACACAACTGGAGAATTTAGTTTCCAACAATCCTAGTTACAAAGGTAGAGGAAAGTTAACGGAGGCAATGCGGAAACGACTCACCAGAGCAGCTCGCTGTGCAATCGTGATGAGGAGCAAAGAGCCAGACAGGACAACTGCCATTATCAAGCTGCAACAAGACCCCATTAATGGACCTCTCCACTGCTTTGGGTGCCACACCAACTGCAGCATAGATTTCTGTAAAACAGCACAAAAGCATAAGAACACAAACACCTACAACTCACCATCAACTTCCGCTGCATCAGTATCACCCCCGATTGTAGCTGTTAACACGCCCACAATATCAACCCCTACTCCAGCTATTAATATGCCCACTACATCCACTAGCCCAGCACCATCAGACAGCAGTACTAATACTCCACAACTTGATTTGCTTCCTACCACATTGTCAGCTTCAGCATCATCTTCTGGCCTCCATCCACCTGATGAATGTCCAGATGACCTTGATGATCTGATGACTGAACAGGCACAGCACTGGATATATGCCACAAGTGATGAGTGTCTGGACGAAGTGAGAGACATCCCAGAAGAAGATCTGCAAAACATTGACATGGGAATGATATGCGATATCCAGTTAGCTGTTAGTAGACTGGTGAGCAAGGCTCCACAGCTAATTGGTAAGCTAAAATGAGTTGTGAGAATTAATATTCAGTATGCACACACTACAGGTAATTTTACGACCAACCTGGCAGAAAGCTGGATGCATATCAGGTCGAAGTTTGACGGTGGGAAGCAAATCAATAGAGTCCAGAGCGGCTCCTGGCAAGGCCGTTGTGCTGGAGCTGGACTATGCTGTAACTTGGGACCATCTTGGGGACCACTGGCATGGGAGAAGGCTATTGGCGCTCCACCTGATGTCTCTGTGGCTTCTGGACAGAATGCTGTACAATGCTGTGAGAAGGATAGGAAGCGGAAGGCTACTGATGAGTCTAAAGAAAGGAGGAAACGGGCAAAATACTGTACAGCATCTGTTGATAACAGTATAAGCTCACGAAGAGCATACTCCAGGTAATACAAAAGTTTAGTTATTGCAGAATATGCATACCAGTTAAAGGGAACACACATTTTACCTAAGTTTCATACCAGCAAGCAATTTTGGTTGCATTACAGCAGAATCACTCTTAAAGGATACTCCCTGTAGAGGACACTGTATGTTTAATTTATCAAGAGGACAGAGAACAACCTCCTTATAGCAGTAAAATTTCAGTTGGTCCCAAAGTGTCCATTAAATAGAGGTTCTGCTGCATAGTGACTAAAATTATTAGGGCTCAAACAAATAGTGGCTTTTACTATTCGAATATTCTTTATTCACAACTACCGAATATTCGAATATTCTTTTTTAGCATTGATATGCAATAATCCTACGGTTACACAAGATGTCTCTTTAATATAATTCAGAATCAACATGATTCGATCACTTATGTCATAGATTTGCTTATGTAGGATCAAGAATTTCCATGTACTCTACCACTGATGTTATATATTTCCTTTGAAACGAATATTCGAATACCAGAAATGGTATTCGAAAATTCGTTTGAGCCCTAAAAATTATACAGAATAGCATTAGAATCACAATGAAATTTGCCAACTGACATGCTGTAAATTGTGTAGAAGCTTACACACTGTACACACCACCCACTTTATAGCATAGAAGTTGTCCTTCAAAAATATGTCCACCCTGTAGTATCCATTTTCTCTATACTTTTCATAAATATTACACAAATCCTTTTATACCATCCTTTACCATCTAGACATGATGGTGAAACTGAAGTGGATGATGTTCCCAGCCACCTCCCATGCTCCCGATTGCAGGAACTGTCATTGGCATTCTACAGAAGCAAGATACTCATTGACACCAATGCCATGAAGAGAGTTGAACTGCTTACCTCACAACAGGGAGATGATGACACTGCAAGGGCAATTTGGAAAGCTGAAAGGAGGCTACGCATCACCTCTTCAAACGTTAAGAATATTGACCAACGCAGATCAACTACTGCTTCTGCTCCACTTGTCCAGCGACTGCTTTACAGCAACTTCAAGGGGAACACAGCCACCCGGTATGGTTTAGCACAGGAAAGAGTCAGCTCTATCAAGTACTTGGAATGGCTGAAACAAAGTGGATCTGCTGGGGCTACAATCAACCGCAATTGTGGTTTAGTCATATCAGCTACTCACTCATGGCTAGCTGCAACACCAGACGCATGGGTCAAGGATCCATCCGCCTCACCACCAGAAGGCTTGGTTGAGTTTAAAAATCCCTTAGTTATAAGGATTTGCTCTTGCAAGAAGCGTTAGACTGCAAACGTTGTAACTGTTTGGAGAAGGCCGACGGCTCATTATCACTGAAACGCAGCCACGAGTATCACTTCCAGATCCAGTTCGCCATGTTTTGTACGGGCAGGAAATGGTGTGACATTTTCATTCGAGCCAAGGACAGCCACTGTGAGAGGATCCAGTACGACGAAGGGTTCTGCTCCAAAGTTATTCCGAAGTTGAAGCGATTTTACTTCTGTGCCATTCTGCCTGAACTGACCCTTTCTTGCCAGCCAATACGGGAGCCCAAGGAATGGATAGACGACGAAGACAACTGGATGGGCATGGTTGAGGGTATCTCTTCTTAACTGTTGGTCGACTCCCGTGTTGCCGGCGTAGATTCGTTGCGTAGCCGTAGATTGGGATAGAAAGTTGGCTTTGTGTGCCGGTATTCCACTGCAAACTAATTCATAATAGTATATAATCTTGTAATCATACTAATTCACGTAGAATATCTATTTGTTATCACTTTATTTATTACTATTACTTGTACAATATCAACTTCTTCAGAACCCTCGAACTGAAACAGTGCCAACGTGGTGTCTCTAAATATAGATTTGCGCACAAATTACGTAAAAAATATTTTCCATCGTGTTATTGTTATATTCGGTAAGTAGCGGGTATCCCGTAACCTTAAACATTAAATTAATTTTGTTCTCCCACACACATATGCTGGATAGCTTATGGATTTACAGTTGATTAGTGAGTATTGGGAATGGTGCGTATATCATTAGTATAAAAAATTCATTCATGCAAACACTAGTGTGTGAACTTTGATCATCAGCTTTTACTGTTTAGAATGTGTTTTTTGTTGTTCAGACCACATTTACAGGAGAAGTTCACGAAGAGCAGAAGGAGAATATTGATAATTTACCTGATATCAATGCTCTAACTTTACAAGCATCATTGATAAAGAACTGTGGTGATAGCAGAGCTGGTTTTGAACTGGCTAAACACCAGCTGAAATTCCTTAATGCCGGACTTCTTCTTGAAGTTTCACAAATAAGGAATGATCATTGCTCGTTACTAGCTCAGCATTTGTTGTATTATATTTCCAGATTAGGTTCAATCCTTCTTCCACAATTCTGCTTTGATAAACTTGACAATGTGGTAACAACAGCTGTAACAACTGAAGAGGGCCATTCTGATCTTGATGCTCAAATTGCTAATAAATGCAAAAAATCAGTGACAGAAAAACTCAAGTACCCAGCTGCGAATTTATGTGGAATGGCTATGGATTTTGACATCTGTGACCGATGTGCCTTTGATAGACTGACTACTGTAAAAGAAAGTAGTTGTGGTCATATCATCTGTAAGGACTGTCTCAAGGATATAATTGATCCATTCATTACAGGCGTGTGTTCAAAGTGTCAGGATACATCCCAAAATCTAACTCATCATGTTGAGTATGAATGTCCACGTCGTGAAGTAAAATGTCAATATTGCCACCTTGTTGGAGAACAGCAGTTTATTGAGGGTGAACATGACAAATTTTGTCCCAAGTTCCCTGTAATCTGTCCTAAAAAGTCTTCTAATAATAACACTATATCTCAACTGCAAACTGAGAATAAAATAAATACTTTTGAACAAATGATAATTGATCCAGATGGAACCTGGCGCAAACTTATTAATTCCAAAGTAGGGAAGTCATCAGATCAAACTGTTCCAGTACTTGTGAAGATGATGGAGTATACCAATAAAAAGAGAAATAATATTAACTGGTACAGTGACTCATTCTACACTCATTACAAGGGGTACAAGTTGCGCTTGTGTGTTCATTTCAAAAACAATACTCACCTGTCAGCCTGTCTGTTCCTCGTGGAGGGTCCGTATGATAGTCAGTTAAAGGAGCATTGTGAGGTGAGGTTGTTGAATCAGGTCAGTAACAGTGAGCATCATCTAGGAGTTGGAAAGTACATAGACATTGGTCACAATAGAATCACTACCCAAGAGAGATGCATGCCCAAGTGGTATAGTACTCAGTTTATTGCCAATGAAGTTCTGTACAAGACCACTGCTACATGCCAGTATCTCAAAGATGATAGCATCTTCTTTCATGTAAATTATAATCTAATCCAAAACAGCCAAGCTGTAAAAAAAGTGTGCGGCCCTCAGAAAGGCTATGGTGAAAAAAGATGTGAAATCCAAGGTGGCGGCCAAGAAATGGCTGTGATGGTAGGTTAGTGGTAAAAATTTTAATAATGACAATTCAGGTGAATTTTTGTGCCGCTTCACAAAAATTCACCTGAATTGTCGTTATTAAAATTTTTACCACTAACCTACCATCACAGCCATTTCTTGGCCGCCACCTTGGATTTCACATCTTTTTTCACCATAGCCTTTCTGAGGGCCGCACACTTTTTTTACAGCTTGGCTGTTTTGGATTAGATTTCATTTCTTTTTGTATTTGTATACCCCAAAGCCGGCCTATGGCCAGCTTTGGGACTTTTTTAACCTATGTTTTTTTCTTTACTACAGGAAGAAGAAAAGATGAAGTAGATGTACTTTAAATATTTTATCAGTAAATGTACAAATTATATATACTGTATAATACATATGTGACCGGATTTGCGAAAAGGGGTCCAATTTGCCAACTTTGACAATTGATAACTTCAGATTGGAAAGAGCTATTGCCTTGATATTTGGGCAGTGGTGAGCACCACTATAGCTGAATACATGGTGAAATGTTCAGGTTAATAATTATGTTACTTGAACACTGAGTTATGGTCTCCAACATTTACGGAATTGGATGTGTGTGGAAGACCCCTTTTCGCAAATCCGGTCACATATATTGATTACAGAAATCTCCATGGTGGTTTCTTTGTAACTGAACACTCTACAAGGTGACTTCTTCTAATTGCTCTCTCTACAGGGTGAATTGTTTGTAGCTGAACGATCTACAAGGTAACTTCTTCTAGCTGATCTCTCTACAGGTGATGTGTTTGTAGCTGAATTTTGTATAGGTGATTTGTTTGCAGCTGAGCTCTTTACAGAATGGTTTCTTTGTAGCTGAACTCTCTAAAAGGTAACTTCTTCTAACTGATCTTTCTACAGGGCAATTTGTTTCTGGCAGAATTTTCTACAGGGTGATTTCTTTGCAGCTGAACTCTCTACATGGTGGTTTCTTTGTAGCTGAACTCTCTACAAGGTAATTTCTTCTAGCTGATCTCTCTACAGGGAGATTTGTTTGTAGCTGAACTATCTACAAGGTAACTTCTTATAGCTGATCTCTACAGGGTGATTTGTTCGTAGTTGAATTCTGTACAGGTGATTTGTTTGCAGCTGAGCTCTTTACAAAATGGTTTCTTTGTAGCTGAACTTTCTCCAAGGTAAGTTCTTCTAACTGATCTTTCTACAGGGTGATTTGTTTGTAGCTGAACTATCTACAAGGTAATTTCTTCTAGCTGATCTCTCTACAGGGCGATTTGTTTGTAGCTGAATTCTGTACAAGTGATTTGTTTGCAGCTGAGCTCTTTACAGAATAGTTTCTTTGTAGCTGAACTCTCTACAGGGTGATTTGTTTGTAGCTGAAATCCCTACAAGGTAACTTCTTCTAGCTGATCTCTCTACAGGGTGATTTGTTTGTAGCTGAACTCTCTACAGGTGATTTGTTTGTAGCTGAACTCTACAAGGTGATACTTCTAGGTGATTTCTCTACAGGATTCCTTGTTTCTAACTGAACTCTCAACAGGGTGATCTGTTCATAGCTGAACTTTCTACTGGGTGATTTGTTTGCAGCTGAACTCTCTAAATGGTGGTTTCTTTGTAGCTGAACTCTCTACAATGTGACTTCTTCTAGCTGAACTCTCTACAAGGTGACTTGTTTCTAGCTGATCTCTCTACAGGGTGACTTGTTTCTAGCTGAACTCTCTACAGGTGATTTGTTTGTAGCTGAACTCTCTACATGGTGGTTTCGTTGTAGCTGAACTCTCTACAAGGTAACTTCTTCTAGCTGATCTTTTTCACTGCATATTTGTTTGTAGCTGAGTTCTCTACAGGGTGATTTGTTTGCAGCTGAACTCTCTACATGGGAGTTTCATTGTAGCTGAACTCTCTACAATGTGACTTCTTCTAGCTGAACTCTCTACAGGGTGACTTGTTTCTAGCTGAACTCTCTACAGGTGATTTGTTTGCAGCTGAACTCTCTACATGGTGGTTTCTTTGTAGCTGAACTCTCTACAAGGTAACTTCTTCTAGCCGATCTTTCTACAAGGTGATTGAGTTTTTTGCAGCTGAACTCTTTACATGGTGGTTGCTTTGTAGCTGAACTCTCTAAAAGGTGACTTCTTCTAGCTGAACTCTCTACAGGATGATTTGTTTGCAGCTGGATTCTCTACGTGGTAGTTTCTTTGTAGCTGAACTCTCTACAATGTGACTTCTTCTAGCTGAACTCTCTACAGGGTGACTTGTTTCTAGCTGATCTCTCTACAGGGTGACTTGTTTCTAGCTGAATTCTCTACAGGTGATTTGTTTGCAGCTGAACTCTCTACATGGTGGTTTCTTTGTAGCTGAACTCTCTACAAGGTAACTTCTTCTAGCTGATCTTTCTACAGGGTGATTTGTTTGTAGCTGAATTCTCTACAGGGTGATTTATTTGCAGCTTAACTCTCTACAAGGTGACTTCTTCTAGCTGAACTCTCTACAGAGTGATTGATTTTTTTTGCAGCTGAACTCTCTACATGGTGGTTTCTTTGTAACTTAACTCTCTACAGGGTGATTTGTTTGTAGCTGAACTCTCTACAGGGTGATCTGTTCATAGCTGAACTCCCTATAAAGTAACTTCTTCTAGCTAATCTTTCTACAGGGCGATTTGTTTGTAGCTGAGTTCTCTACAGGGTGATTTGTTTGCAGCTGAACTCTACATGGTAGCTTCTTTGTAGCTCTACAATGTTACTTCTTCTAGCTGAACTCTCTACAAGGTGACTTGTTTCTAGCTGATCTCTCTACAGGGTGACTTGTTTCTAGCTGAACTCTCTACAGGTGATTTGTTTGCAGCTGAACTCTCTACATGATTGTTTCTTTGTAGCTGAACTCTCTACAAGGTAATTTCTTCTAGCTGATCTCTCTACAGGCCGATTTGTTTGTAGCTGAACTCTCTACATGATGGTTTCTTTGTAGCTGAACTCTCTACAAGGTGATTTCTTCTATAGCTGATCTTTCTACAGGGTGATTTGTTTGTAGTTAAACTCTCTACACGATAGATTCTTTGTAGCTGAACTCTCTACAAGGTGATTTCTTCTATAGCCGATCTTTCTACAGGGTGATTTGTTTGTACCTGAACTATCTACATGATGGTTTCTTTGTAGCTGAACTCTCTACAAGGTAACTTCTTCTAGCTGATCTCTCTACAGGACAATTTGTTTGTACCTGAACTCTCACATGATTGTTTCTTTGAAGCTGAACTCTCTACAAGGTGATTTCTTCTAGCTGATCTTTCTACAGGGTGATTTGTTTGTAGCAGAACTCTCTACAAGGAAACTTCTTCTAGCTGATCTCTCTACAGGGAGATTTGTTTGTAGCTGAACTCTCTATACATGATTTGTTTGCGGCTGAATTCTCTACATGATGGTTTCTTTGTAGCTGAACTCTCTACAAGGTAACTTCTTCTAGCTGATCTCTTTACAGGGTGAATTGTTTGTAGCAGAACGATCTACAAGGTAACTTCTTCTTACTTATCTCTCTACAGGGTGATTTGTTTGTAGCTGAACTTTTTACAAGGAAACCTCTTTTAACTGAGCTCTGTACAGGGTGAATTGTTTGTAGCTGAACTATCTACAAGGTAACTTCTTCTAGCTGATCTCTCTACAGGATGATTTGTTTGTAGCTGAACTATCTACAAGGTAACTTCTTCTAGCTGATCTCTCTACAGGGTGATTTGTTTGTAGCTGAATTCTGTATAGGTGATTTGTTTGCAGCTGAGCTCTTTACAGAATGGTTTCTTTGTAGCTGAACTCTCTACAAGGTAACTTCTTCTAGCTGATGTATCTACAGGGTCACTAGTTTGTAGCTGAATTCTCTACATGGTGGTTTCTTTGTAACTGAACTATCTACAAGGTGACATCTTCTAGCTGATCTTTCAACAGGGTGATTTGTTTGTATTTGAACTCTCTACAAGAAATCTTCTTCTAACTGATGTTTTAACAGGGTGAATTGTTTGTAGCTGAACTCTCTACAGGGTGATTTGTTTGTAGCTGATCTCTATACAGGTTACTTATTTCTAACTGATCTCTTTAATTCTGTTCAGGGTGACTGCTCTATTAGGATGACTGCTCTATTAGAGTATCTCGATCTCGCACTTGCTACACCAAGTTGGATTTCGTGTTATAACTCCGTGGATTTAAGTCTGATTCTTCTACACCATTGAAGAGCCTTTCTAAGATGATAACTCCATCTGTACAGCGATTTTGAAAGCATTACCCCAAGCGGTTTACCTGGTAGGCGTGGCAAGCATAATAATAATAATAATAATAAAATAAAAATATTAAAAATTAGCTAATCTCGATTGCGTAATTGTTACACACTGTTGATTTTTTCGCTGTATCTTCCTGGTTTTTAGCTCGATTTCTTTCAAACCACAAAAGGTTTGAGGTTCAATAGTTAACCTATTCACCCACCGATTTTCAGCTTCTTCCCATACGCGGTTTACCCTGTAGGCGTGACAACATATTGGTGTTATTTTTCGTGCATAATCGCTCATAACTCTTTGTCTGTTTATGGTATTCCAGCCAAAGTTGGTACCGAGATGCGCCTTTATACCCCCCTTCTGTGTGCCAAATTTCAAGGCAATCGGATAACGCGTTCGAGTTTTATAGCAGTTTTTGTAAGTGTGCGACAAGAAAAAGAAAAATAAGAAGAAGAAGAAGAAAAAAAAAACGAAGAAACTCAGCCAATTTTTGAAGTCGCATATCTCGGGAACGCGCGAAGCGATTTCGCTCAAATTTGGAATGTAGAGTGCTGCAGTTGGGGGGCATGTCCACAGCAAAAATCGTCTTGTTTCATCAAGGAAGCACAGAGCTACGGAGGTGCGAAAATTGCGTTTTCTTTCTTCCTGTCAATATACTCACGGGTGTTACGCGCCGGCTTCTTGGGCCGCACGACACACTACCGTGTGTCTTGATTTGTACTAATATATAAGCAGTTGTAATTAAGGACATGATATATGTAACTTTGTAATGCCTTTTTATAAATTTGGTGCTAATAATTTAGTTGCATCTATTTTCTGAAGTTCTTTCCTGAAAACAATTTATTGATGTACAGTAATAATAGTAACAAAGTATTTGTCACTGTTTCCAATGGTAAAGTTATGAGCTGTACAGTTGTTTGATATGAATCAGTAAGACAACTTTTATCCTAGAGAACTCCAGGGTATGTGAACGCTTTATTAGAGTTTATTAGCTAATTTTTTTGTAAAACCTTAATCTCCCTTGATTATTTGAATACTAGACTGAAGCTATATACAATTACCATTCTTTAGAGTAAAATCCCTTTTAAAAGTTGCCCTTAGTAGCATGCTCGACTGCAAAAGTTATCAGATAACCACTGATTGCTAGTAGCATAACTAAAAGTGCATAGTCATTGCTGAAAAACGTATATCAGGAGCATAGAAAGGAGGGGGTTTCCAAGGGAACTCAATTTGAAATTTAGATTCTTATAAATTTACAGCAGAACACACCATTTATAGGCAGCACAAAAGTAGTGAGTGACAACATGTTGTACAGCATAACAGTTTATAGTAGCATGAAACTTACCTTCATTCCCCAGGAAAAGGATCACTGATACATTTAAAGCATGTTTTTCATCAACAACCACTATAGTATAGTTATCTGTGCTATGCACATTTTTCACAGTAATTAGGAATGTGGTGATTATGCTGGCATACTTTCAGGAATAATCGGTATGTGTACATGTGCATGGGAATCAGGAATTATGCTAGCATTTTAAGGTGATTATGAAGCTTTAACAGTCGGATAATCTGCAGATTGTTAAAAAAGATCAAGATACTCTAATAGGGCAGTCAGAAACTCTAGTCACTGAATATTATTTACTCTAATAAAACAGTCACATTGAAATGAAATACTCTAATACAGCAACCAGCTAAAGAATTCAAGACTATTGAAGCTTAAACATCGATTAAAATGGTGTGATACAGCAATAAATTGGCTTTATTGGTGAATTATGGTGGTGTAATTTTTGAGCACTGCTCAAAAGTGTAATGCTCAATTTTTGGAGTAGAATAGCCTCATGCCTAACAGTACTTACATTAGTAATCAGCTATTTGATAATTCTTGCAACCGAGCATGCATGCATGCTATTCAGGTGTGATCCAGACTTTTAAAAGGGATTTCACTCTGTAGCATGGTAAGTACAGCTTCAACCTAGCTACACAATTGTAATTTCTCTCCATTCGCTGTTAAATCTTAACCATTTAGGCCTTCTGTGTATAAATGTACTGAATCATTTGTGACCCGGTCTGTGAAAAGGGCTCTTATAGCCTTTCCAATTATCCATGTTTGGCTAATCATAACTCCTAATCTACTAAAGCTATCACCATGTAATTACAACCACAGCTACTGCCAGGTTAGGGTTGTTGAGTGACCAAATTGTAGGCTTGTACCATATTCACCAGTCAAGTTATGGGTTACCATATATATGCAATTGGAAAGGCTATAAGAGCCCTTTTCGCAGACCGGGTCACATTTATCAAGAGCTGTAATAACTTTTAAAAAGTGTCAAAACAATAGTTAAGCACTTATTGTGTATAGAGATGCAGGGGTAGCAGTTTAAAGTGATTTTGCAGTACAGAGAGGTAATTAAGTGTACCAGCCTTACCAATGTGTAACTTTACCGATATATATATAAACTGATTTTCAGCTCATCAAGTAATATTAAGGCTCTTCCAAAAGAGGACCTTTGAACCCCTCCTCTCTGGATCTGCTCCTACGTAGTATACATCATGATTAACTTATAAACAAACATCTGAGACCTGGACTTTACTGTACCTTCTATCATTAACATAAAAAATTAGGCTGTATAAGGTAATTAAACTGAACAGATCTAATTTTTGCCACCAAAATCAGGCAGCCACTCGCTGCTGGTCTCTCAAATCATTTTACTTTGTAATAGTGTTTGTACTATAAGTATTGAATCTTTAAAGAATTGTTAATTGTTCTAAAAGCAGAGACTGAACACAAGATGAATAAGTGCTAGTTTTCATGCATGTATGTAGCTGTTGCTTCTCATGGTCTTGAGAACAGAAACAGGTAGCAGACCAGAGAAGTGCTGTAATTTGTATCTCATTAAGGATGAAAAGATAGACCTCAATTCTAATTATAAGCTTACTGCCATGGAAACCTTAAGCCATTTCATCCAGACAAATACTACATTGTATTCAGAGTTTTCAGTATCAATTCACCATTAATTGGTGTCCATTTAAAACAGGTACTCAATGGGCCACATTATTCTCTGCCCATTAAGTCTCTAATTACATTAAATGTTGTACAGTATAATGTCTTATTCATCTTGACACCCACTATAATCAGGGGCGAATCGGAGGGGGGCTTTGGGGGCTGAAGCCCCCCCCTCATATTTAGGTTTTACTTGATCAATATGCTGAGTATTATAATGAAATTTGTGACCGGGCCTGCGAAAACAGGGCATGTGGGCACAAACTACACCCCATCACTCTACTGGTCATATCTCATTACTGGAAAAGTATATTTCCATTCTGTGACTTGCATCATTATGCCAATGAAATGCTTACTAAGTGCTGAAAATTGCAACACCATAGCATAATGGTACAAAACGTTATGAGTGATGAAAGTGTGAAAAAGTAGACAAAAATCATGTGCCCACATGCCCTATTATCGCAGGCCCGGTCACATTTTGTCTTAGCATAATTATATGATCACTAATAATACAAATACTCATAAATCCACCTTATAAACATCTTTCCAAGGTATTATCAGTGGATTTATGCTAAAAGTTATACAACAAGGACCCGGATCAGCATTAGAGGTGTACAATATCGAGATACTCTAATAGAGCAGTCAGCTAACTACTCTAATAGAACATTCACTGGAAACATGTAGTTGGTTCTGTTATGGAATTTTTCCAAATCTGCCTGCACCTATACATACAATGAAGTGCATTGGTCTGTTTAAAGGGCTTCATTCATCTACTTGTGTAGTTAATATGTATGGCAATACTTAATTCAGGTACACAATTTCCACTGAAAATGCTCTCAGATTCAATCTTGCATTGTTCAAATTTCAAAATTTTCCATTTTCAACATTCTTATTCTAACATGCACCTATTCAGTGTTGTGCAATTGTGAGAGGGATGCATCATGTACTTGGTTGTCTGTACCTACCCAAACTTTTCCATTAGTAAAATACTTCAGAGAGCCATACCTATAATCTAAAAGCAGTATATAAAATATCTACAGGTAGAAAATATTATGAATTTTATGTGGAAATGTCTCCAAATTGCAGTATTTTAGCATCTATTTTTCAAAATTTTCCTGGGGGCATGCCCCAGACCCCCCTAGTTCCAACATGCTTCGCATGCTGAGAAGTGTGCTTCGCACACCTCTACCCAAGAGATTAGTATCTTGAGTTAGACCCCCTTTTTATAAATCCTAGATCTGCCCCTGATAATTATTCTATTCAAACATCAATATGGTTTCAGATCTAGGCACTCATGTAAACAAAACTACTATATCATTGATAACTTTGCTAAGGCTGTAAATGACAGAAAACAAGTTGACACTTACATGCTGGAATTCTCAAAAGCCTTTGAGAAGGTACCCCACCAATGACTCCTGCATAAACTTAAATTCTATATGGTATTACTGGTGACACTCTTGCATGGCTTGCATCATTCTTATCAGATTGTTCTCAACAATATGCAAGTAGCTATATTCAACTATGTGTTATCTTCTCTAAGCAAGGCCAACTCTGAAGTACTAGTCAAGTTCCATTTTTGGCCCTACATGCATGCACTGTTCCTTTTGTACATAATGACATAGCAGATGATACGCAACGCCAACTTTGTCTACTGCAGATGACTGCATGCATAATAGAACCATAAACTCTCCTGAAGACCATACAACATTACAGCAAGTCTTTAACTGCGGCCACACCACAAGTGTACCTAGACCTATACAATGTATGAAACTCAACTGAAATTGGTGAAAGAACATAATTATATTTATCTTGGTGTCGTATCAATGAAAAACTGTCATGGCAAACTCACATCTTGTATACTTGTAACAAAGCAAATCAAACACTGCATGGGGTTCCTACACTGAAAAACTTAGCTATACCCTATTTACTTGAAAGAAATTAACTATTGCATACAAACAACTAGTGCTTCCACCAGTGGCAATTCTAGACCTGACCTACGGGGGGGGGGGGGGCAAATAGGGAACAGCATGACTATTGTTGTTTGGCTGTAAAAAGTTGAATTTCGGGTGGATCTGGGGATGCAGAATTTTTGCAATTTTAAGGCTTGAAAACAGCTAAAATTTTATGCAAAAACATGAAAACATGCACTAAAAATAACAATGTCGATCTATACTGCAACTTTCCCCCAAGATTTTTAAAAGTTATTTTTCAGTAGGGAGACATCCCCAGAATCGTCTATGGTTTCCACTACCTGAATATTGTGCTTCTATTTGGGACCCTCACCTTCAAACAGAGATATCAACAAACTAGAGCAAATCACGACATTCAAACCAAGATTTCTCATGGATTAAAGCTAGGCTACCTTGTAAGTAACACATAATTATTTCTAGATTTTAGATCGATTTACTTTACACTGCATAATGCTAATGCATCGATTGGGAATATACAGGCTTTGCCTTTACCCGCATTTGTGACCCAATTTTCGACTTATTGTCACATTTGACAACTCAAATATTTGTGACCAAAATTAAGTATTCCGGCCAAGCAATTAATGAGCTTTACAATGACTAGCTACAGTTGTTAGTCAGTACCTTAAATTACTACAAATTCTGAGAAATAATCAGTGAATTGTTAATTTCTAATTATTTCATGCATGACATTAAGGCTGATTTTCCAAAATTGGGTCACATCATAAGGCCACTCCAAATAAATTCTCTGTTTCCCGTCCACCGCCCGCATCTAGTTACTGTCAGCTCTATTATATTTCATTATTCCGTATTCTTCCATTATTTTCCGGTTATTGTTGCATACTGACAATCTCATTTGAAATCATGTCAGCTCACGTGTCAGCAGTGCTATCAAGTCTGCACAAATTTCACGTTTGTGCTATTTTTGCAACCTCAAAAGGAAGGAACAAGCTTAAGCATACTTTTATGCCGATTTTTATGATTGGGCAAGGCAAATAATGGCTTGAAAAGCTGTCAATCTTATAATGAATAATGGAAATGAACCGCCCGCCCGCATGCAAATATGCTTGAGTCCAGGACGGGAAACAGAGAATTTATTTGGAGTGGCCTAATAATACGAATAATCACATGATTTACAGTGGAGCTAGCTATAGGGCTAGGACTCTAGTCCATTATGCACTAGCTATATTAAAGTATGGACTACATACCTACTGCAGGCCTGCCAACCTGGAAAGTAAAAAAATCTTGAGATTTCTGTACCTTTATTGTAGTATTTAATACAGTGTGTAGTAAAAAAAGCTATGCTGAGACCAAAAAAAAAAAAAAAAAAAGGTCTCAACTTTTTAAACTTGAAATCCGTGACATTCGCGCTACAAACCGTGAGATTCTATCCAAAGAAGGTTAGGCCACACCAAGTCAAACCTTAGTTTCTGGTCACCCGCCCGCATGGTAAACCTGAAACCCTAGTTTATGAGGACTATTATTAATATTACAGGTGCTTAAGTGCACGTGACCCAGCAAGACACTTATTTTTTACTGCAAAAGATCGATATACTCTAATAGAGCATTCAGGGATTCCAATAGAGCAGTCACACTACTCTTAACTCTAATATTAGGTATATATTAGGTATATATGCCACACTAATAAAATGTTTCTAACTATAGCTAGTTTTGTCCTTGATTATATAGCTGTTCAGATTATAACTGTTACTAATGCTTCTGTAACCAAAGTAATTTCAGTAGCATTAACTACTAGTCCATGCAGATGGGCCATAGCTTTAACTTTATAATTCAAATGTAGTCCTCTAATGATTAGTCTAATTCCTTATCACTGAACACTACAGGGGTATGGAAAGCCGGCAACATTCGGTGAGCTTAAACTTAAACTTTTCCATAACTAAAATTAGATTGGCAAGTAGAAACCCTTATAGTTTAAACATTCCCAGATGATCACTAAAAAACAGTAGTCTGGAGCACTCAATGACTCAAAACTTTGACAGTTACTTTTCTCAAGGTTACTGAATAGAAGGCTGGAAACACATAGCTAGTGGGCTAAGACTTTTCATTTGAATGAAGAATTTCTGATGTGAAAATAGAAGTTAAATTTCATTGTGTATCATGATCATTTGAACAACTTAGCTATAAGTCATAGTAATACTTTCCTGACATAGCTAATGAGACATTTATTTCACTTGGAAAGCATAAGTAGCTACATGAGCAAAACATTTCCTATAGTATATTCAAAATAAATAAATAAATATATACTTAAATGCTATACATCAGTGTATAGCTAGCCATGATCCATCAACAACTTTCCTAGTGCATTTTTTGCTGAAGCACAACTACTTATGTTGTTGGTTAAGTATAAAATCAACATGAATTTGCTAAATTGAGCAAATAATAATACCATACAGTATATTGTCACAGTAGAGTCTATAGTCCTGAAGTCCTGATCATCCGCCCGCCCGCATCCATTTGTAGGCTTGGGAGTGACCAGAAACTAAGGTATGACTTGGAGTGGCCTTAGTGAAATCGTGAGAGTTAGCAGGCCTCAAAAACCGTGAGATTCGATCTGCTGCCCCTGAGCAGGGTAGTGAAACCGTGAAACTCACGGTAAACCCGTGAGAGTTGGCAGGCCTGCTACTGGTCAGTGGAACTCTCCTATAGAAGCCATACTTTAGATACCACGTGACTAATACGATACCTTTTTTTCCTTTTTAAAGCTCTCTAATCGATAAGCGTGCGAGGAAGTGCTTGAAGTGGGCATATGGTCGTAGTGTTTGTTAAAGTAAACAGAGATATGATGACTACTAAACAACACCAAGGAAGTGCCGAATCATCAACTCCGTAAGTAATTTTAACCGGGAATTGAAATAGTCCACAATTGTGGTACACGTGTCTGGTTTGTATTGAAGGGAAAGTACTATAGTTAGGGTCCGCAACGTGAAATTTCGACCTCCGAGAATCAACTACCAAACCACCCACAAATGCTAGGCTAGGTACCACTTAGAAAATGCCAGATTAACGTTATTTTTCATTAACGTCTTGTCGTGCAAGTCGGCGAATATGCTTACAAATTACGAGATTTTTTGATATATCTTCAAGGAAATGTCTTTTAAAGCTACAATACGCGCTCTCAACCTTTCTTACTAACTGTACTCTAAACTAAAACCATCAATGGCTGCATTGTCTTGAGCAATTTCCAGCCGCAGCATCGCGAAAATGAAATTTCGGACTCGAAAAAAGTTTCAATGCCACTGGAGCACACAGTAGCGATGCCAGAGTAACCCTCCCAGATCAAACTGGTCTGGCATGGGTCCAACTACTACCACACCAAATATCATCGAATTCCAAAATTGTTTGCCATCTGGCTGAGCTCGACGGCTGTCAAAAATTCGTCAAAAATGCCGATTTTATTCACTGACGGGAACTTTTGCTAGCCAGATGTGCTAGTTTACTTCTCAAAAGCTTGCTAAACCCATAGCCTGGAGCTTTAATTCATAGGATTGGTCTGGTAGCTCTTCAAGCGACCTCAAAAACCGCCAAATACCGATATCCACGAATTTTGTCAATATCGACTAATTTACAATGCGTTAAAGAAATTTTGCACATCAAACGTGATGCTTTGCCTCTCTAAAATCATGCTGCATCCTTGTTTTGTTATATTCGTCCATAGGGTGGCAATGGCGGCTCTCTAATCGAGGCCAAAATCCATCAAAATGCCCATCTCACCATTTGTCATCAGTTTTAGAAAGTTTTACAAGTCAAACATGCTGGTTTGCCTCTCTACATCTTTACTGGACGTTTAAATCACCTTCGTCTGTGTAGACACTTTCTCAGTTCAGTCTCTTGAAAATGTCAGAGCACGCCAATTGGGCGCAACCATTAACACCACTTACTGCTTATTTTGTTTCATTGATTCCACGAAAATCCAGCAGAAATATTACATAACCCAACTGGAGTTAGTCTAGTTCTAAATATCCACCTTCGGAACTCTACACGAATGGAAATTTCGATTGTGGTTTTTGATAATCGGAATTTGCATTTCGGTAATCATTTGTATAAACATGTAGAGTACAATATTTAGAGCTAAACTAACTCCATTTTCGCTCTATTACATTTCTGCTGGTTTTCCTGTCATTCTTGTGTGGAACCAATGAAACAAAATAGCTAAGCATTAACTGGTGTTGATGGTTGCGCCCAATTGGCGTGCTCTGGCGTTTTCAAGAGAATGAAGAAAGCTGCCAACACAGACGAAGGTGATTGAATGGTCCAGCAAGGATGTAGAGCGGTAAACCAACATGTTTGACATGTAAAACTTCCTAAAACTAATGACAAATGGTGAGATGGGCATTTTGATGGATTTGGGCTCGATTAGAGAGTCGTCAGTGCCACCCTATGGACGAATATAACAAAATAAGGATGCAGCATGACTTTAGAGAGGCAAAGAATCACGTTTGGTGTGCAAGATTTCTTTAACGCATTGTAAATTGGTCAACATCGGCAAAATTCGTGGATATCGGCATTTGGCGGTTTTTGAGGTCGCTAGAAGAGCTGCCAGACCAACCCTATGAATTAAAGCTACTGGCTATGGGTCTAGTAAGTTTTGAGAAATAAACTAGCACATATGGCTAGAAAAAGTTCCCGTCAGTGAATAAAATCGGCATTTTTGACGAATTTTTGACAGCCGTCGAGCTCAGCCAGATGGCAAACAATTGTGGAATTCGATGATATTTGGTGTGGTAGTAGTTGGACCCATGCCAGACCAGTTTGACCTGGGAGGGTTACTTTGGCATCGCTACTGTGTGCTCCAGTGGCATTGAAACTTTTTTCGAGTCCGAAATTTCATTTTCGCGATGCTGCGGCTGGAAATTGCTCCAGACAATGCAGCCATTGATGGTTTTAGTTTAGAGTACAGTTAGTAAGAAAGGGTGAGAGCGCGTATTGTAGCTTTAAAAGACATTTCCTTGAAGATATAGCAAAAAATCTCGTAATTTGTAAGCATATTCGCCGATTTGCACGACAAGACGTTAATGAAAAATAATGCCAATCTGGCATTTTCTAAGTGGTACCTAGCCTAGCATTTGTGGGTGGTTTGGTAGTTGATTCTCGGAGGTCGAAATTTCACGTTGCGGACCCTACTATAGTCCTAAAACAGTGGAGCGGACTCCTCGAATGTGCAACATAACTCAACGCGGCCATATGGCCACTCCAAACTAAATTCTCCGTTTCCCGTCCCAAACTCAGGCATATTTGCATGCGGGCGAGCGGGAGGGGGTTCATTTCCATTATGCTGCACCTATCAATGTCAAGCCCCACCTACCCCAGGTCAGGCAGAGGTGGGGATTAGTGGGGGATTTGCAAATGTTAGATGACAAATTCCCCACCCCTGGGGACAACTTTGAGTTACAAATCCCCTATACTAATCCGTATTATTTATCCCGGGTATCACTAACAATACGGCCAAGTATGGCTATTTGTGTTGCAAATGCCTCTACCCTAGGGACGAGTTTGGGTGATGAATGCCCAACCTGGGGTAGGTGGGACATGACATTGATAGGTGCATAATACCTGCACCTATCCAATGTCATGTCCCATTCCAACCCTCAGTAGGGTGGGAGAATACAGGGGATTTGAGGATTTGATTTACCTATTAAAATAATTTTTGGTTCAACAAACTGCCACCGTCAAAAGCCCCAGGGTGGGGCAAGGTCAAATCCCCACTATAGGTGTATGGGGATCCCTGGGGGGTGGGGCTTGACATCGACAAGTGCATAAAAAGCTGTATAAAAGTATTCATTATGCTTGTGCCTTCTTATTAAGAACACTAATGTGAATTTGTGCTGACTTGATTGCATACTGAAATGTGAGTTGACACTATTACAAGATATCATTTAATGAGCCTGTATAATATCAAAAGAATACAGAATAATGGAGTACTGTAACAATTTACAAAAGTTTGCAGACATTTGCTGTACTTTTGTTCTGGTATATATAGCAAAGTATTGTTGGACCTTCAACATGCTGGATTTTGAAGTTTGCTGTCTAGGCCATTTCATGCCATTGACCGTTACAAGACTTAGCAATATGTGCCGTCTACTGAAGAGTACAATACGTTGTATACTTCAGCAGGCAGCTCATGTTGCCATCTCCTGTTTGTACAGGATATTTAATGCTCAGGCTTCAGCATCATGGAATGTTCTGTTGAACTGTTGAAATAATTATTTAGTCTTATAAGACACATTAAAGCATAGACACAATGAAACAACAGTAAATATGACAATTAAACAAAAAGGAATATATCTGTCACAACTGTCAATAAGATGTCTCATCAATAGCTGCTCCATCTGCCAAACTTAGTGATCTCCATTTCGTTCGTGATCCATGCACACACAATAAGGCTGCTCGAATAATTGCAAATGATAATCATGCCCTCACATATCCCATCACAACACTATAATTCTTTTCCCATTTAACAGAGTCTGCAAGACTGCGCAAAAAATAATCAGCCTCTGAGCCAAATAAACCATCTACAGAAAAGCACAGAGGCGTGAAATTGGCACGATGCGCCAAACAAGCAGCACCATACTTCCTCCTTTTCTCAACTTCAGCAGTACGAAGGACAGCCTTTAGTCTTATAAGTAGTTACAATTTTTTTTTTTTTTTTTGTCTTGCCAGGGCTCCAGTTATTATTGCTTTTAAAATAACTTGGTAACCCTAAGACTAGACTCCTGACCCCTTAATTGTAATTATGTCATACATGTAATTGTCAAATTTTGATGTTATCATCATTTCCCTTGTATTGGGCATTTCACAGGCATGTAATAAAAGATGTAATAACCTACAACACATGATAGATACCTCAGATTCTGGACCAGATTTGGAAACAGCAGTGAATAGTGATTAAAATGAGCTATAGCAAAAGTCATTTTAACATTGAAAATTACTTACTTTTTCTATGGCAAATTGAATGACAGATATTTACTCTGAAGCTATTTCAACATCCTGACAGCCATTAATCTTCACTACATCAGTACTAAAATCAAACGAAAGCATTGTGAATTTGTTGTGCAGATTAGTTTGTGAACATTACGGTGTTTCTGTGATTACGCACATTAATGTCCATTCCATGAAGCAAACTTCTTCATAATGTACTTTGTACACTCATATGGTTAGTGAGCAATCAGAAACCAAGCCTGTAAGCTCCGTGTTTCTCTGTAAATGGGAAAGATTTTTCCATAAGCGATAATTTACATCAGCAAATTAAAATTGACTTGGAAATCAGAAATCACAGTGAATTTATTTTGGTAAAATCAAGAATCTCTTTTAAGTATATTTGTATCCTAAACTCCCAGCCTACCTTTCTGACATTTTGGACCCCCAAAACATGCATGGGCCTCATGTTATCCCTGGTTCAAATATTTTACCGCCAGATCAACTGGACATTGACCCTTATTCTACATCATTCAGTACAGTAGTACTGTATATTAGGGATCATGGTAGTTTGGGCTTTCTTGCCAATCAGTATCACCTAAAAATAGCCCCACCTCTTTCCTTTGTAATAGTTCGGCAGTACTGGTTACAGGGGCGGATCTATAGTATGTTCATGTTGAGCTGAATCCTGAAAAACAGCTAAAAATTGAAAGTGGATTTTTTCTCAACAGAGTTAACATGTCAGCCAACCAGATGATTATTGGTAACAGCAAAGGTGTCAACAACAGATACGTACGGTTTGGCTCCATCAGAAGTTCGGGAAAGGGCTGTAATGGACACTGTACTTATATGGCTTCCCATAGGAATGTATTGTGAACATTTTGATTGGCTGAAAATATTGTCAAACATTTGAACAAAAAAAAGATTTCGAAATATTTTTAGTGGGTCAAGCAGTACTACAAATTTCAAGATCGTGTATAATTGCATCCATGAGTTATTAAATGTTTTTGAGGATTCAGCTCAACGTGAACATACTATAGGATTTACAAAGGGGCGAGTGCTAACTCAAGGTACTAATCTCTTTGGGTGGAGGTGTGTGAAATACACCTCCCAGCATGTGAAGCATAGGGGGTCTGAAGGCATGCCCCCCCAGGAAATTTTTGAAATATAAGTGCTAAAATACTGAAATTTGGAGACATTTCCACATAAAATGCATATTTCTGCCTGTAGATATTTATATACTGCCTTTAGATTATATAGGTATGACTTTCTGCAGCATTTGTTAATGGAAAGGTTTGGGTAGGTTCAGACAACTAAGCACATGATGCACCAATGGGGGCCTCCCCCATTGGCAATGATGTCTCCAAGGCCATACAAACCAAAGGTGCTGGGGCCTTGTTTTCAGTGTGGTGGTTATGGCCGTATAGCCAAATTTTGCAACATACCAAAGAAATTGTATCCTTTGACACAGCCTGTGGTAAGCAGTGCTGGGGTTTGTCCATCTGCTGTGTCTGACAGACAAGTGACCTTGGAAACAACTCAACTTTGGGAGCTAGAAAGCCTTGGAACGGTGCAAATAGCAGATGTTCAAGGCTGCCTTAAGCAATATATATTTTTGGAGAGATGTGTTGCATGCACTACCTAATATACTGGACTGTATTGAAAAAGCATGGCTATTGTTTACCATTAAAATTTATCCCCCTACCTTTTTTCAAAATAATCATGACTCGGCTAGTGCCCACCGGGAATTTGTGGATGATGCAGTATGGAAAACCATTGTGTGGTCAAGACAGATAGATAAACAGCCCCACATTTGTAGCCCCCTTTTAGTGGTTTCGAATGCTGTAGGAAAGCTGTGTTTAGTTCTAAACTTGAGATATCTTAACAAATCTCTCCATTTATTGACTTTTAAATATGAGGACTTGCATGTAGCTGTCTTATGTTTGATAAGGATGAGTATCTACATATTCAAATCAGGATACCATCATGTGGATATCCACCCTGAGTGCTACAAATTCTTGGGTTTTCAATGGTACAATAATTTCTACAACTTTACTGTCTTGCCTTTTGGGCTTTCCAGTGCATGTTACCTGTTTACAATGTTATAATGCTGTGTTGGTTACAGCTCAACAGTTGTAATGCTGTGTTGGTCACAGCTCAAAAGTTATAATGTTTGTGTCTTAAAAGCTCAGAGATGAAGGCCATGTAAGTCACAGCTGGGCTGTGGTAGCAGTACAGGACTGTGGGCCTCAGTGTCATTGATCGGTGTTGCGTAGGTTGCAGCTAAAGGAAGGGGCCTTAAAGTGGATTCCTCATCATGTATACATGGTATTTTGTTCTGTAAGTATATTAGCACAGGGGACTTGGAAATTAATCAATGAGATAGAGGACCCAGAACTAAAAGATCTTTCCAGCAGACTACCAAATACTACTTTACATAGCTGTGTGGACAACACTGTCAAGAAGTACCGTGGTGTTTTCAGAAGATGGAAAACTTGGGAAGTGGCTCACAAGTTGATACCAATCCCAGCTAAGCCACATGAAGTTGTTTTGTACTTGCAGTACCTTGGTGAGAAGTCAGGATCAAAATCAGCAGCAGAAGAGGCATGCAACGTACTCTCTTGGGTCCACTCCACTTCAGGATTAGCTTCCCCAGCAACCCATCCCCTGGTGAAAGCTACCCTGGAAAGCCTGCAGTGCTCCTTAGTTAAACTGATAGTGAAAAAAGAACCAATGACAATGGAGATGATTGAGGACATGGTTTTGGTTGCTGAGCAGTCTGGCCCACTTTCTGACTTGAGTCTCACAACTGCATGTGTGCAGGATTCCTAAGATTTAGTGAGTTGATAGAGCTCACACCTGCTGATTTTGCTATCAATGAGGAGATGATGACGATACGCATTACGCATAGCAAGAATGATCAGCTTAGGCAAGGTGACGTGGTGGTGATTGCCAGAACCAGGTCCAAGACATGTCCTGTGGCTATGCTTGAATACTACTTGCAGAGAGTAGGCATGACAACCGAGGATGATAGGTTTCTTTTCTGGGCAATTCAGAAGACAAAGAACGGAGAAAGCTTAGGGGAATCAGCTACAGCTGTTTGTACAGGCTGTTTAAAAAGAAGGTAGCTGGTCTGGGTTTTCCAGGAAATCCAGAAGACAAAGAACGGAAGCTTACAAGAATCGCGTATTATCAGCTACAGCTGTTTGCACAGGCTGTTTAAAAAGAAGGTAGCTGATCTGGGTTTTCCGGGCAATCCAGAAGACAAAGAACGGTGAGAGCTTACGGGAATCAGGTAGTATTAGCTACAGCTGTTTGCACAGGCTGTTTAAAAAGAAGGTAGCTGATCTGGGTTTTCCGGCTCAGGAATTCAGTTTTCACAGCCTTAGGTCGGGAGGTGCCACTGTTGCAGCGAATGCAAAGGTGCCAGACCAGATTTTTAAGAGGCATGGTAGATGGAGAAGTGAAAATACCAAGGATGGGTATGTAAAGGGTGACCTAGAAAGCAGACTGGAAGTCACCAGAAAGATTGGATTGCTCTCACAATTGCACATCAATAGGTGCATGTTAGAACAATAATGTTGAAAGTGAAATTTGTGTGATACGAGATTGAATCTGAGAGCATTTTCAATGGAAATTGTGTAGCTGAATTAAGTATTGCCATCCATAATAACTGCACAAGTAGATGAATCAAGCCTTTTAAACAGACCAATGCACTTCATTGTATGTGTAGATATGGATAAATTCCATAGCATAACAAACTATTATGTATCTGCTGAATGTTCTATTAGAGTAGTTAGGTGACTGCTCTATTAGAGTATCTCGATCTTGACACCTCCAATGCTGATCTGGGTCCTTGTTGCATAATGTTTAGCATAAATCCAGTGATAATGTCTTGGAAAGATGTTTATAAGGTGGTTTTATGAGTATTTGTACTAGTAATAGCAGTGAAATATCACGAGTGTTGTATTGGAAATGGGGAAAATTTTCACAAGGCGAAGCTGAGTGAAATTTACCATTTCCAATACAACAAGAGTGGTATTTATCCCAAATTTCACTGCTACCCATGCTATTCCCAGTTAATACCATACTCGCTGCATATACGCATGCTGTGCATTAGCGTTGCTATGTACGCAATTTGTCACTATGTACTAAACACGCAGACACTAATTGGCGCTACATTGTTAACATAAATTCTAGCCAATGAAATTACAATTACAACTTTTTCACTGCTGTCAGTGAAATACGGGATAAATTTCACTGCTACTATTGAGACTTTTGTATGGGTAGTGAAATGGGGGGGGGGGGGGGGGGGGGGGGGGCTTCAGCCCCCAACTCCCCTTCCCAAATCCACCCCTGCGTTAGGCATAGCTAAGCTCATAAATATCTCCAGCCGGAGTGACCCTAAACCGTTCCAACAAATTTCTATGAAATTTTCTATTTAACAGAATTTTATGGTGACTAACTGATGCCTCCAACAAATCGACAATGGATAAGGCTATTGGTTTGATTTCTTCACTGTTCGATGTCACTTTGTCTGGAGATGTGCCTTTTTGCCGTACATGCAATACACACATCATGGACTTCCCTTTGCCCTCCTTGGAGTCCCTTGCTGACGACGGAAGGTGTCCAATCGCGGTAGTGCAATATGGCTTCTTCAATTCATGCTAGGTGAAGTATTGATGCAGAGATGCTTCTCATAGTGTTCTTTGTTTGTAACACTGCATGAGTAACAGGTGGAACATAGCTGAAAACAAGCATAAATAAATATAATGGCCACTTAGCTATTCAGTAATTGATTGTTGGAGGACACAAGTAAATTTAATGGCATTCCTGGTGCCATTCTTTCTTTTGATGCAGTATTTGTGGGTTCAGTGGTCATAATTAGTTTATCATACAGTATGGTAGTACTGTATATTAGAGATCATGAAGAACTGGGCTTTTTCAGCCAAAGATATAACCCTAAAACCAGCCTCAATTTCCCTTCATACCACTTTGGCAGCATCAGTTACGCACAACCAAGTGTCATCCCAAACCCTTCCAAAAAGTTTCTATGCAAACTTTAAATGCTGTGTCTATTTGTCCGGCAGTCACGTGAATAAAAAAAAACTTAGACAAAAAGGGTGCTGTCCTCAAATGAAAAAAAAATGTATACTAAATTCCTGACCTGGAATCGAACCAAGGACCGTGTGTTAGCCAAGGATTGTAGCCACTGTGCTACGTGATTCCCAGCTACCCACCTTTCTTAGTTTCTACCTTATATACGTCATTCAAGAAGGAACCTATAAGAAGAATAACCAGTGAAGAAGAAACCCAAGCTGAACTCGACCCTAACACTAACCTGACATTTGTATAATGATGATTTTCACTGTCTGTATGAAGGTAAGTTTTTGGGTGAGTTTGAGGCGAGCTAGGGTTGGAGTGAGCGAAGCAAGCGTCCCGGAGAAGCTGGGCTAACCCTAGCTCGCCCAAAAACTTACCTTCATGCAACTAGTATGTTTGATACTCAATTTATGGGTGACACTGCCAGACGAATTGTGAAAAAAAATTGTGTACAGCTGCCAGATGAATAGACATTGCGAATTTTAAATTTTTTTATTTAACAGAATTTTTGGTTGACTGACTGACTAACTAATGCCTCCAGCCAAGCATAACTCGACAATGGATATGGTTATGGGCTTGATTTATTCACTGTTTGATGTCGCTTTGTCCCGAGATATGCTGTTTTGCCAACCGCAGTATGTATAATACGCATATCATGGACTTGCCTTTGTCCTGTAGCTGCATGGTGACTGTTCTATTAGAGTATCTCAGCAGCTGAATGCTGTTAGGGTGACAAATCCCGAGTAAATCACCATGTTGCAACTGGGGCCAACAGTGGGGATTTGACATGATAGGTTTACCCTACTATGGGGCATCTGACATTCAGCTGTGTCAAATCCCACTATAGCCCCATATATGCCCGAGGGGGGGGGGGGGGCATTGGGGCAATACATTGATAGGTGCATATTATATGGACTAGTACTATTCCGTAAAGGTGATTTTGGTTACTCGAACTCTATCATAAACACTACTAAATTAGGAATCCAAGCAATAAAAAGTAGTGAAACAAGAGATGAATGATGGTAGCTATTACAGCATAGCTCTGTGGGAAATCCCTACTTTGGCATTGATATTTTGTGTTCAATGCCAAAGTAGGGATTTCCCACCGAGCTATGTTGTAATAACTACCATCGTTCATCTCTTGTTTCACTACTTTTTATCGCTTGGATCCCTACTTTATTTTTAAATTTATAATTTTTAATATCAAGACACACGGTAGCTGGCAACCACACCATGAGTATATTTACAGGAAGAAAGAAAACAGCTTTTTCACTCGTGCATATATTGTAGCTCCATGGTCCCTTCTCCAAAGCACACCATTTTAGCATTATAGCTGTCCCCCAGGTAGGGTACGCCACACATCAAAGTTGAATAAATTTGCAACAGCCATTTGTGAGATATGGGCGTTCAAATTTTGTTTGAATTTCTTCGGTTTTTTTTCTTATGCCGTACAGGGGCTTCAATTACTTTTCGCACACTTTCTATATAATACAAACATGTAACTCAATTGCCTTGATTGTTAGCACAAATGAAGGGCATGTAACGGTGGTTTCATGTACCAAGTTTGCTGTGAATCTGAGGAATATTCAAGGAGTTATGAGTGTTTATTCACATAAAAAAGATCAAATTTCTGTCACGGCTACAGGGTAAACCAAGTATAGAACAACTTGAAAATTAGTGTGTAGATAGGCTGATCATTGTAGCAGTACCTTTTGGTAGTTTGAATACCAATAGAGTTACAGGGAAAAAGTTATACAGCAAACACCAAGCAAGTGTAAAATTGTGGGATCGATGTACTCTAATAGAGCAGTTACCATGGGATAAAAAGGTGTGCAAAAAATGTTGAATAAAAACCTTGCCAGAGTTCGAACCAACAAAACACCTGCATCCTTAACCACTGAACCACTACTACCTTGGCTGATCACCTCACTTAATTTCTGCTTTATAAATGAAATTTCTAGTTGAAATCTGCTTATAATCAAATGTTCATAATTTCATAGATCTACCAATAAAAGTACTAGATTGTTCTAGAACATTCTATGTATGTTCTATTAGAAGTCCTCAAAAAAATGTGCACTCTGTTAGAGTATTACATTAATATTATCAAACATTAAATTAAATCGTGCAATGAAATACATTTACAAGTACACAGGAATTTTCAACTAGAGTAGGGACCATAACACATTGATAAAAAGTACTGAAACAAGCTGGAGTAGTGCATGATATTAAATCACAGTAAAACAATAAGAAATGTTATATTCCTACTGTGCATTTCCATTATGGTATCTTGAGCGCAGTAGGGATATAACACTTCTTATTTTTTACTGTGATTTAATATCGTGCACTACTCCAGCTTGTTTCAGTACTTTTTATCAATGTGTTATGGTCCCTACTCTAGTTGAAAATTTTTCTGTGTACTTGTTTGTTAACTTTTTTTTGTAAATAATTATTATGACTGGTGAACCCACGCATACCACATCTGAAATGGCACCGTGTGCCCCAATTATCGTCTGAAAAGTGAAGCATCCATTATGCTTTGTTTCCAGCTATGTTCACCCCGTTACGCAGCATTTCGAATTAAGAACTGTTCAAAAAGCACCTCTGCAATCCACACATACCGAAAGAATTGGTGCCACGCACCCCAGTTATATCACTTATCATCTGAAACGTGAAGTGTCTATTGCGATTCATTGTCGGCTATGTTCAACCCGTTACACAGCAATATGAATCAAGAACTGTTTGAAAAGCACTCCTACTATCAAAATAGCCACCATGAAAAATACGGACGATTTCTGTTACGAAGGGAAGCCATTACGTGCTATCACCAAATCGACACTTTTCACTGTCAGCAAAGATGAATGGTAGACAAAGAAGGACACTGGTAAATCCATGAAGAATGCATTGCACATACTGCGGTATGCCAAAAGGCACCTGTCGGGCCGAAGCGACGTTGAACAGTGAAAAAATCAAGCCCGTAGCTTTAGCCGTTATCGAGTTACACTTGTCTGGAGGCATCAGTCGGTCAGTTACTCAGTCAGTAGAAAATTCCATTAAATGAATTATTTTTGAAATTCCATAGCAACTTGTTGAAAGCATTTCGGGTTGATCTGAAAGCTTGTTTGGGCTTAGTTTTACCTAACCAATACTGCCTCATCGTCGTCAGGGAAATTGAGGCTGTTTTTTGGGTGATATTATTTCATGGGCCACGCCTACTCCTTTGTGGTCCCTACTATACAGTTACTATCGTACTGTATGATAAGTCTGTCTTCAATAATCATCATTGTATCTACATAGAAAAGAAGAAATGTGAGTAAAAACAAACCTCAAAGTCTGGTTTTGGGGCTTTATAAAGTACAAAAAGATGTGAAATCCACACAAAAAAGTCAAGCTATGAAAAATGGTGCGGCCTTAAATAGCCTGGGTGAAAAAAGCTGTGAAATCAAAGGTGGTGGCCAAGAAATGGCTGCAATGATGTTAATACTTAAAAATTTTTAATAATGGCTGTGTGCATTGTTAAAATTTATTAACATTAACATCTTTGCAGCCATTTCTTGGCTGCCATCTTTGATTTCACAACTTTTTTTTCACCCAGGCTTTTTAAGAGCACACCATTTTTTCACAGCTTGGTTGTTTTTGTGTGGATACTAGTTTGTTTAGTTTTTTGTTAAGGCATACAGCTAGCTATAAAAAATGTGACTGTTCTATTAGGGTGACTGCTGTATTAGAGTATCTCGAGTCAGCCTGCTAAGATGTGCACTAGCCCAAAAAGAGGCGTGGTTTTGATCGATTATTAGAGTATCTTGAGTCAGCCTTCCAACTTGAAGGTGTGTGGTCACTGAAATACAGCTAGAGTAAAAGGGATGTGTCATCGTGGTTTCAATCGATAGATCGATAATACATAGAATGAAGAAATGGGCGTGATCTTGTGACCTATCATGAAAGCTATCTAGTATCGGTACCTCCATACAGTAGTGTAGTCTAAGCACCATAAATAATCTTATGGCATCTATTATGCTGCTTAAAGAAAGTGTTGATATGGAAAATTAAGCAATAGTTCAGGGAATATTTTCACTTTCATTGCAATAGAACAATTCTTGGAGGCACCTCTCAAAAAGTGTTAGCATAAATTGGTTATAGCTATGTGCTGTGTACTTACACTGTACTAGATATTATACATTAATAATTGCCATAAGGCAAATAGCTTGTTGCATCCTATATTATAAAGTGTAATCACATTGTTTGACTTGTAGTGAATCAAAGCGATTATGCCTAAGAAATGAGATGGGATTTCCTCAAGTTGCTTTAGCACTTAAGTTGTTGCCCACTGATGTAACCCTCAAGTTATCTGATGGTAGTATTGATGCTCACAAGATGATACTAGCTGCTGTGTCCCCTGTCTTTGAAACGATGTTCAATGGAGAAGAGAGGGAAATAAATTTACCAAAGTACAGCTGCAAAATTATGCAACAGCTCATTGATGGTGTTTGCAAAGGAAGCTGTGAGATGGACAGCCTTGATGATGCTATTCCACTGATGGAGGTTGTTGATCACTACAAAATAAACAAAGCACCATTTCTTCACATGTGTGGTAAAATTATACTATCACAATTGGATTCCTCTAATTACCTTGCCTTGTTACCAAAGTATGTTAGTGTGATGAGTGAGGAAAGTCACAAGAAAGCAGCTGATAAGGTCATGAGCTACACTAACAATGATTTTATTAATAAGTTTGATGAGATCAAAGATCTTCCTGAGGAGGTGCTGCTTTGTCTTCTAACGAGAAATGAGATTGCATGTCATGACATTGACATCTTCAGTTTCCTTGTGAAGTGGCATGATTACCAAGCTAAAAATTTAGACAAATCATTACAATTTACACCTGAACTCTTCAAGTGTGTCAGATATTCATTAATAATTCCACAGCTATTATCTTCTGTAGTAGCTGCTTGTGATTTGGTTGATGCTAAGGAATTGAATAAGGCTTACAGATACCTGTATGGTAGTTGCAGCCCGATTGGAGAAGATGACGAAAGTATGCAGCTGTCCTTTGCCCAAAGTTTAAGAAAGCCATTTTGGTCGTTAATGCCAGAATGGCATGCACAGCACGGTGTGCGCCTTTCCTATAAAGCTGAGGAGAAGGGCGTAGTTCAAGTTGATTTTGTGCATGCACAACTACAATACCAAAAATTTGTGGTAGAATCAGCACCGCTCAAGAATGGAATATATTCCTTTCATATTTTCAGCCCACCTTCAATTTTCAGCCCACCTTCACTAGGTCAAAGTGTTGCTAAGCCTATTAATGCATCACTTGTCTTCAAGGATGAGGGTGGATTTAATGGCAAAACTGTATGCACAGACAAACTACAAAATTACAACCTAGTCACTTTTTACATTCACAATAACTACTTGTTTTTGAAACGTATTGGAGATGGCAAAGTAATATCAACCATAAGCATTGAGGGGTCTGGAGCATTTATCACCTGTATTCAAAGTGAATCAACTGGATTTGAAGATTACAACCAGTCAATCACCTTTAAAATAGGGGAATCATCATTTACAACAAAAGAACTATAGCAGACAACTTCAAGTACAACGTACGCATACAGTAGTTGTATTTTATGTAGGCATGTGTTCCTGACATTGTACACACACACACACACACACACACACACACACACACACACACACACACACACACACACACACACACACACACACACACACACACACACACACACACACACACACACACACACACACACACACACACAATTAGTCATACCAACTATAAAGCATGCAATGAACCAACTCTTAAATTTATTTAATCTGGGGATGTACATTGGATGTGATATGGGACTTAAAAAGAATCAAGTCAAATGGATCTCAGCCATTCAGTGTGCATATCAGCAGAGATGTTAATGCCACTAAAACACCTGAATCTTTTTGAATTCTTTCTGGCTCTACATTAAATACAGAGGTAACATTTAAGATTGGTCACCATGTGCACTACCAAACTTTTCAGTAGCTTTACATAATATATACTTTAAGCAACTGACAGTCTATATTATTATTGTTTTGACCTCAGAAATGAAATTGTGGAAACTATGTTCTAATCAAGAGTGAACTCTTGTTCTATTTTGTGAATTAAAATAGCTAATTATCTGATTTTGATAAACTCAGCATATCATATTATAGTCTCACCTTTCTCACTCATTACGCAGACTTCTTCTATGTATATACATGTCCTACAACAACCTTTTTTTTATATTGGCATTCCCCAGCACAGGTACCTGCAATTCCTCTGCTAGGTTTAACGTCTATACTTAATCGCCTTTGTTATTAACATTGTCAATTAGGGCCACCAATTGTAGATTCCTTGTTTCCTGTCACCTGCCCACATGGTAAATTTAAAACCGCATGCAAATTAATTTTATTACTGTATTTGGTAGTCACATGACCTAACTTACTACTGGCAGGGAGTTGTGTGGTGGTCATGTCATTGGGATGAAGACTAGTGTCATGGTGTATTATTAGATAGGTGGACTCTGATGCGAACTTCAGATGTTATGTTATTTAGTGCATGGCTCCAAATAATAGCAGTGGATCTCTTTAAGTAGCCTTGGTGAAGCTTGAGATATATTAATGGACACAAGTCCCATTCTTTATTAATGTGTGAAACATTCAGAAAATTTGAGTTGATGGTACAGAGTCAGGCTAATGCTATATAGCATGTGTCACTACGAGCATGACAAATGCCTTTCTGGCTGCACAGGAAACACGAAGGATCTGCAATACTTCAAATCTAACCATCTAGAGGTTTGAATCTTGTTGAATCCCAGTATAATCTTTCAAATCACAACTAACATTGAATCTGGGACAAAAACGCTATTAGGAGTTAATGGCTTCCTTTAATATCCTTGATATTATATAATAGATTTCAGCAGGGGGGGGGGGGGGGGGGGGGGCAACTGGGGCATTTTGCCCCGGGCCCCAGCCTGAAAGGGGCCCCCTGAATACCTGTTTAAAAGATCGATATACTCTAATAGAGCAGTCAGATCTAAATACTCTAATAGAGCAGTCACAGTATTCTTCAGAGGAGGAGCAGTGTAGCAAGCTTATAGATAAGGAGATATGGTTGGTGATGGGTAGTTATTGTCATTGCCAACAGGTTGTGACCTTTTTTTTTTTTTTTTGGTCTTCACCTTACAACTTGGGTCAAGGGCCCCACTTTAACTCTTTGCCCTGGGCCCCTTAATTTCTCTGGGCAGCCCTGGATTTCAGCAATATAATAAACAATAGCCGCCCACCTGCATGTTTTTTTTTTGGTTTTGTTTGACTAGGATGGGAAACAAGGAATTTACAATTGTTGGCCTAGAAGTAGGACATCAATATTGATGTACCTGCATGCCATGGTCCAAGAGTTTTGTTCTAGAACTAGCCCCCACACACTGTAGCTATATACTTGGACTTTTGAGGAATTGAGACTTTATATACAGACTCCAGCTCAAGAGATTTGCCACCCTCTTATCAGGTTCCTTGTTAAGCAACATTTCTCATTATGTTACAATTACCGTATTTAATTTGTCTGCACTTTATGTGGCTGAAGACTTCTGTAACACTGCAGCTGCCCAATGAAATGGTCACTTGAGTTGCAATTAGATTACCCTTGAACCCTTCTTAATAAAAACTTGTATAATTATGCCCCTGGGAACTTTTACCTCTACTTGGAATTCTTGTGTGTCCATTTTTCTTGCACAGCAGTTTCTGCACATCTAGTTACATTTTATATACTATGCAAATGCTATCTATGCCAATATGTAGATTGAGCTGAATCCTGAAAAATTAAAAACAGAAGTGCACTCCTTTTCTAGAGAAATAGAACTGGATGATTAGTGATGACAGTAAAGGTATCAAGAGTAGATATGTGGGGGAAAAGGCCGTAATAGAATATACTCCTCCTTAGAAGATGATAAAAATGTAGAATGGCCGTAAATATATTGTGTCAGATAATTGAATGAAAAGATTTTGAAATAATTTCTGCAGGTCAATCAGTACTACAAATGACATAAATTTTGATAACTTGTATATCATAACTTGTTATTAAGTGCAACCTTCTGTAGGTGTCAAATCCATGGCACAAAGAAGCCTGATATGTCCAAACTTTGAATAGTATATATAAGACCATAATTGATTAAGGAATTCAAGCCTTGGAGAAGGTACAAGAGAGGACTGCCCACTGGGTTTTGTCTGACTATAGTTTGGACTAGCAGTGTAACTGACATGCTGGGATGGGTAACTCTTAGCTGAACATTGTCTCTTACAACATTTTATAAATTTGTTCACCACCTGTCTACTCCACAAATTTATTCAGTCATTTTACATGCCAATATCACCCACAACACTTCACGATTCCTCCTTACTTCTACATCTATATAGTTTCTATCCCTGAACAATCTGTGGTTGAAATAATGTACCCATAGCTGTGAATGAATTGAACACTTCAAAGGAATTTCCAACAAAGTCTCCAGTACTCACCTGTCCTAACTGTACTCATACTATAGTTAATTAAGTTCATTATGAACATAATGAGCTACTATTCATATATATATATATTTTTTGGATTGTGCCCCTCCAGCATCTTGCTGCCTACTCAGTATCTAGTTAAATGTTTTTGAGGACTCAGCCCAACATGTCTGTGCTGGTCAAGGGTCAAGCCATTGACTTTAAAAATTGACTGTCTGTGCCATACAGTGCACAGTGAAGAGATATTGCCTAATCAACATGACACATACCTACATGGGTTAAGTTTTCATGTAGAGTGGCTATAATACAATAATGAGGAGCTATATACTTCCACAGACTTTCATGTTAACTGTGTGCAGTCTTAGTAAATTTTCTGTATTTCATGGCCAGAAAAGTTGTATTAACTATACAAGCGTTTTTAAAAGTAGAAACCATGAATTATATAATGGTAATGCTATCCATATCACTCACTACCTTTAACTATAATTAACCAGAAAAAAACTAATTATAAAATTGCATGAACAAAGCTTATGCAATTATAAAGTACAATATGAGGGTAAAGCTGAAGTGTAATAGCAGGGAGTCTACTTCTAGAAGCTGTAAGGTAGTTGTGGTTTACAATTATCAGCTTGAAAAATGATGTAAAATTAAAATTGATGCGTACAGTCAACCCCCATGAAACTGAAAACCAGTCATAGAACCAACCACATAGGCATTCAATGATACTAATGTTTCTGAATGTCATCAGGTTCAGGGGGATGGGGTCAGAATAAATCATCAGTCTATAAAGCCTGCATGTGCAGGGTAACAGCCAAGATCAGTAAGCATGTTAATGCTCTCATATGGTGAAAATTCAAATTTTGCAGACCTTCTTTGTTTTTGATACACTAATGTTCCTCAAGTGCATGTACAGTGACCAAATAGTGGATGCATATTACCTTACATTACCTTAAATGCTAAAATAAAGCATTACCTTAAATGCTAACATAAAGCATTTATAACAGAAATAAATAGCTTTATGGTAATAAATAGGTAATAAATAGCTATTTATTACCTTACATTACCTTAAATGCTTTATGTTAGCATTACCTTAAATGCTAACATAAAGCATTTATAACAGAAATAAATAGCTTTATGTTAGCTGGATGCAATCTGGGTTGCACCAAGAAAACATTGTTGGCTTTTGTTGTCAGTATAGTCTGTATGTGTTATATGCTCAATCCACCAAACTTCACTGTACTGTTATGCCTATACCATCCTCAGTTGTAATGATAATATTAAATAATAAAAGCTGTTCTTCAGTCTAGTCACTCTAGTGTAATCATTACTTGCACTCAAAGAGCACTTGGCGTGCTGCATGTGTATATAGCCAATTTGCCTGTAGTTAGATATCTTTGCTGTAGTATGCGAAGGCTGGTGATATTTAGCCAATTATTGAAATTTTTTAAAAACTTGGAAAAAATTGTAACACGAAAAAGTGATACAAGAAACACAACCATGCAGGATTTGCTACCCAGACATCAAGGTTTGGAGTATACTACGCCCTACCACCAGTGCTTGCTGGATAGCTACTCCTCTTGTTTTGAGAGAGGGACATCTTATTTTGTTTAAGACAGTATACAACATGCATAAGTACAGGGGTCTAGACTCAGGGGTACCAGACAATACAGGAGCCCTGGCAAGATTTACACTATTAAATTATAGTACGAAAATAGTAATTATAGCATGCAGAAAAGGCAAACCGAAAGATCCTAACAGGGAGGCTCTAGAATTAAAATCCTGTATGAGCAGGAGACAGCAATGCGAGCATCCTGTTCAAACAGAAATCACCTTGCCATTTTCACAAGCATTGGTCACTTGGGCAATTGTGTCTGACATAAAATAGACCAAACAACCAATGTTGATGGAAATGAAAATTTTATGATGCCGCCATTCTGCTGTAGGACTACCAATTTGAGTACGATGGCTAAGTTGCTTGAAAAATACTACAATTATGAGTTTTGCTTTGTATGACGTCATACAAACATGCGCGAAATTTTGACATTGCCTAATATAGAAGGCCAGTCACGCCCATCCCATTCGGAATTTCGGATTGACGCTTTGCCCATTGCCATCTTCGTCAGCATCACTGCAAATGATTCTTGGGTAAGGAACTTGCTGTTATAGTTTTTGCACCGTACGTGTCTCCTCTCGTGCATGTTTCAGCGCTATTAATAAAGTCTAGATTTTTGTAAAAGGAAAAAGAATGTCTTTGCCTCATATTGTGGGCAGAGAAGCAAGCTTCTCAATCCTGTGATGATGGAATTGTCGCCATTACCAATGCTGGTAATGCTGCATGGGTAATGGCGACAATTCCGCCATTCGAGTCGACAGCATTACCACTGAGCATCGATAAAGGCGACAATAGACGATATGCACACTTTATTACTCGAACGAAAAATGATCAATTAAGCGTAGACGGCGCAAAACTCGACGGTAACTTAAAAGCGGAAGTCCCATACAAAAGTATGGGAAGCAAATGCGGCTCGAGCAATAACTCACCACTCGAGCTAAGGACAGGCCATCTTGCTTGCCATACACTTCTTTTGCACGGAAAGAAGTGTATGGCAAGCGAGATGGCCTGTCCTTAGCTCGAGTGGTGAGTTATTGCTCGAGCCGCATTTGCTTCCCATACTTTTGTATGGGACTTCCGCTTTTAAGTTACCATCGAGTTTTGCGCCGTCTACGCTTAATTGATCATTTTTCGTTCGAGTAATAGAGTGTGCATATCGTCTATTCCATCGTCACAGGATTGAGTTTGCTTCTCTGCCCACAGTTTGAGCCAAAGACTTTCTTATGTAATTGAAATGCTGTATTTGATCGGTTTGCAATTACCTTATTTTTTATTGTAATTTCCTTGCCACGCACTTTTTTGGCATTTGCCATAATTATGTGGTGGTGGTGTGAATCCGAGGACACACCACACTTCATTATTCATGCCTTTTCACCAATAATGATGGTTTCTTGTTAACTGTTGCCACATGGGGTGGAAGCTGGCCTGCAGCTGATGGACCCTTTTAACTACTTTCCCTGTCTATTGTACAGTTTGTAGTGGCATTGAATCACGTTTTGTGGTTGTTGGTGGTATTAATTTTAAGGCAGTGGATACTGAACCGAACTGAAGTTGGTTCAAAAAGCCGTACCAGCTATTGAACCAACAATAAACTAAGGGTTACTAAAACAAACAAAAAAACCTGCAAAACTCATACCCTGGACTACCGTTGTGCTAGGACAGTGTGCTAGCCACTGTGCTACCGCTGCCTCCACTACGTTTCTATCTTACAAGTGTGACTCAAAAAGTGAGCTGTATTATAGAAGCACATAACCTAAAGGTGAAGAAGAAACCAAAGCTAAACCCAATCCTAACGCTAATATATAGCACTTGTCCCGTGTTGAATACTCAGGGCAACCACTAGACATGTACCCTAAAGTCAAATACTCAAGGCATACCAACCCAAACATAGAACTAATTGTTTTCCTCATGTAGATGGATGACTGTCAGTTATTTTGTGCTATCCATGAAAAAATAAAACCTTTCAGTTTAGTAACAACTTCCTACATGTAATTGGCAGATTATCAGATCATTGCATCATGTGATTCGGTGTAACGTGATCCCTCTCAGTGCGTGTCGGTATCAGCGGGGTGGGACAAGCCCACGTGAATACGTAATAACACTGTGCAAGTACTGAAAATATTTCACGTGAGCTGAATAGGCCCTGTACAAAAAGTAGAGGAAGGGGATTGACGGGGATTAATACATATTTTAGTTCAATGGTGTGATTCACGATTGGAAAAACGCTGCTGTTATGGAGTAATTAGACTTACAACGATGTCGAATTAGACTTACAACGATGTCGATGTGTGGCAGTGACGACTTTCACATCAACAGTAACAGTGGTCATTAATGATTACAATACAATCATTTATTGTACGATCTGTTAATTTCGACAGGTAGTATGACTACGGTTAAAATAAATATTTTGTTAGTGCTCCATAGTGCACGTGGTCATGTCCTACCCCCATGGGTCGGTATCAGACGTGTAGCTGCTGTTACATTTTCGAGTTGTTATAATCTGTATGGCTCGTTGTGGGGTAGCAGGGGTCTTAAGTAGCTAGATGGAATTTACACAATGCAAGGTGATCATCTTGCTTGAAGCTCGGTTTACCTGTCTCCCAGATGAGGTCTTTTGTCACCTATAATTTGATAGGTTCTGTTAAGTGTTAGCAAGTATGTCTGTTACTCAGGATGACCTGGCCACCTCCTCCATGTTGGTACATCCAAACCCTTGCTGATGCATGCCAGCATCATGGTTAGTAGCTGCAGTTAGTTGATACTGGCCACATAGACCTGTTAAGGCACATATTTCAAAACTTTAAGTGAGTGCTTTTGTGACGGTGTCATGTCTTGGTCTGGTGGGCATGCAGTCGGCTCCCCAATTTTGTCAATACTTTACTACATAAAGCATACAGTGATGTGTCTGGTAGATCCAATTAAGATTTATTATCACAATTCTGACATTAGCTAATACCGCTATACTTAGGTATGTACATATGTATATATATATATATATCATGTGTGTTGTAGTCAGCATAATTTGACCATTATCTGTAGCTGCATAGGTTGTTAATCTATAGCTGTGTACAACCACAACTGCTGGTGTGCAGCCTGTGGCTGTGATACTGATCATGAGGAGAAAAGACGTTTTAGAGGCTATATGGCCTGTTGGATATTACCTGTGTACGTATATTATAGTCATTTGTAGTGATGACCTAGCTGCACTATGTCTCTGGCCCATTGCAATTGGCTGCTTGCAGTGCAGTCATAGTGAGTAATATTGGCTTACCTGCTAGTGGGATGTAGTTGTGCACTCTTGACACATCTGTATTCAGACAGTTGAAGCTGTTCTTGACCACCACCAACTAATTTTGTGTCCAACACTGCCAGCCTGTCACTGACTGATACTCAATTGGCATGTTGGCTAGAAGTGCCCTTGTAAACATTTGTAAGGCAATTGACACAGCCCAGTCTGAACTGTCCATGTGTCACTAATATGATATCATTAACCATGTTCTGAGCAATCCAACTTCTCTACTCGTGGTAGGCACTAGGTCTTTATAATTTGTGTGAATGAAGAGGCAGAAACTGAAAGATTGCCTTAGAGCACATGGCTGGACATGCTGAGTATGTGAAATTTGTAATGAGGAGTCTGCCTCCCTAGTAAAACAATTGTTTTAGCAATTTAGCTCTTTTGGAAAGAAAATCATCAGTTCAAGTTGTATATGGTAGTTAACTGAAACTATGGCTGACTGCTGTATTAGTGGTTGATGCAGTCAGTTGCTACTCATGTAGCAGATGTGTCACTGTGATTGAAACTGTCACATTTATGTACTGCAATTGATGCAGTCAGGTGCACCAACATAGCTGATGTGTGAATATACTGAGCCACATTTACTACTGTTGATGCAATCAGGTGCTATGGATATAGCTGATGTGTGGCTGTACTGAGAAACTGACCTAGCTGTCATCTACTGGAGTTGTTGCAGTCAGGTGTTACTGATGTAGCTGATGCATGACTGTGTTATGCTACCAACGTAAAATGCAAATGATGAAGTCAGGTGCTAATGATGTAGCAGATGTACGACTATTCTGAGACCATGGGATCGTTTCTGTGACTGTACTGTAACTGTTTCTGCAACCATGGCCAGTCACAGTTGGTTTGACCATTAACATGTCCCCTGAATGCGACCAACATACATCATGTTTGTGTGCTGCTGACATAGCTCATGTTTGTGTGTTACTGAATGACAGCTCATGTGTCATTGATGTAGCTCACGTTTGAAGGCTACTAACATACGTGGCTGATGTTATATGCAACCAATGTAGCTCATGTTTGAGTGCCACTGACTACCTCATTTGAGTGCTACTGACATAGCTACTACCAATGTAGCTCATGTTTGAGTGCCACTGACTACCTCATTTGAGTGCTACTGACATAGCTACTACCAATGTAGCTCATGTTTGAGTGCCACTGACTACCTCATTTGAGTACTACTGACATAGCTGCTACCAATGTAGCTCATGTCAAGTGCTACCATAGCTCATGTTTGAGTACTTCTGATGTAGCTTATGTTTGTACACTACCAACATAGCTCATGTTTGTGTGCTACAGATCATTAGAGTGCTATCAATGCAGTCATGTTTGAGCGCTACTGACGTAGCTTATGTTTGAATGCTACCATCAATGTTGTGTGCTACTGACAGAGCTCATGTTAAGTGATACGAATGTAGCTCATGTTTGAGCACTACCAACATAGCTCAAGTTTGAGTGCTACTGACACAGCTCATATTAAGTGCTACCGACATAGCACATGTCATGTTTGAGTGGCTTGTGTTTGTGATACAGCTCATGTTAACTGCAACTGATACGACTCATGTTAAATGTTACCAATGTAGCTCATATTAAATTGCTAGTGACTTACCTCTACTGACATAGCTCGTGTTTGTGGGTTACCGATGTAACTGATGCATGCTTGTGTGCTACCAACATAGCTCATGTTTGAGTGCTACTGATGTTGTAGCTCATGTTTGTGCTACCAACATAGCTCACATTGTTATCTTTTGAGTGCTACTGACGTAGTTCATGTTTGAGTGATATCAATGTAGTTCCTGTTTGAGTGCTACCAACTACCTTTACTGATGATATAGCTCATGTTTGTGGGTTACCAACATAGCTGATGCTTGTGTGCTACCGACGTAGCTCATGTTTATGTGCTACTGATGTAGCTCATGTTTATGTGCTACTGATGTAGCTCATGTTTATGTACTACCAATGTAGCTCATGTTTGAGCGCTACCAATGTAGCTGATATTTGTGCTACTGATGCAGCTGCCCATCCACCAATTCAGGCATAGCTATCTTAATGTTATACGTCTCCCTCCTATGGGATAAGGGCCTAAGAAACAATAAGATAGTTTTGGAATCCACCCTGTTTAATTTGAGGTCAGCTCATCCATGAATTCCTTAAAATGAATCACCACAAAGTCAACAACTCTACCCTAAGGCCAAAGATACTCTCTGCACCTATATTCTAAGCCATCCAGGATTTACTATATTTCACTCTTGTCCTGTGTGAAAGGAAAAGAAGTGGCAACCTGTTAGTGGCTTGTGGGAACTTCTGGTGACAACTCACTCATCTGGCTCTGGCTAGACAATGTTAGATGCCCTAACAGTAGAGTTGGTCGTTGATCTGTTTGTATCATTAATGCCACCATGGTTAGAGCGCTCAGGTTAGACGCCAAACCAGTGAAAATTTGCTTGAACATCTACTCTCAAACTGACCATCCTCCCCATGAGTAACTGTAGTAGAAATTGATACCCTAGTAACTAGACCGCTTTTTCTTCTTTTGTAGTGGGTAGGGAAGAAAGGGGTCCGGTATAGCAATTTTGTTCTGGTAATCTCCAGGTTATGGGGTTTCTACTGTGCAGCTTCTGATTGGTGTCGAAGACACACAAAAGCTCGTTGATAGGGGGCGAGTGATGTAGTCACTCTTTGACATTCATTATTTGTGTGCCATCTAATGTCGGACCCACATGTCTCGTCACGGTATAAAAGCAGATAAGAAAGACTACTATCTCGTTGTGTTTGTGATTCTACTTCAAAAGGGACCAGAAAGCTTCATGGAAAAAGCCGTAATTCCGGAAAGTTAATTACGAATGATGTTGATGCCATGTGTTGAACTGTGTGGAGCTACTCCTGAAGAGATAATCCAACATGTGTTGTCTGTTATAAGTATACTGTAAAGCTGGGAAAGTTTAATATATGTTGCAAATGATGAAACCAGGCAAATGTCACAGGGTAACTGCATCACTTGCACATATCAACAAGCCTTCCTGCATCTTTGACACCAATTAGGAAGCTGCACAGTAGAATCCCCAAAATATGGGAATTGCCAAAACAAATTGCTATATTGCATTCACCACACCTTTTTTCTTCCGACCCAATATAAAAGAAAATGTGGTCTGTCTGGATGCACAAGACTACTGATACCCTACTATATAGTATATTCATGTTGAGCTGAATCCTGAAAAACAGCTAAAAATTAAAAGTGGATTTTTTTCTCAACAGAGTTAACATTTCAGCCAACCAGATGATTATTGGTAACAGCAAAGGTGTCAACAACAGAAACGTACGGTTGGCTCCATTACAAGTTTGGGAAAAGGCTGTAATGGACACTGTATTTATATGGCTTCCTCATAGGAAATGTATTGTGAAAATTGATTGGCCGTAAATATTATGTCAAACATTTGAACAAAAAGATTCTGAAATATTTTTAGCGGGTCAAGCAGTACTACAAATGAGCCAAATTTCAAGATTGTGTGTAATTGCATCCATGAGTTATTAAATGTTTTTGAGGATTCAGCTCAACGTGAACATACTACCGTAATTTGCTTAATTTTCGTGCAAAAAAATTTCGTGATAAAAATTTTTGTTGTAAAAATATTTTTGTATGGTTTACGTGAATGACTGTTCTATTAGAGTAGTTTGATCTTTTATAAAATTTTCGTGCAAGAAATTTTTGTACAAGTTTTTGCATATGAAAATTATTTTACAACAAAAAAAAAGCAAATTACAGTATAGTCATCAGGATATTGTTTCTGCTTGAGATAGTTCTCCATCTTGTACTTTAACACACAGAAAGTTGAAGTTTGATCACGCGAGGAGCCAAAAAATGGTGCCTTCTGCATCATCACATGCTTAATTGGTTGGAGACATGTGTGATTCCTTATGTGCTAACCATGGTTATGCTATTAAACCATTTAATCCAGCTTTTGGCCACTTAACTATTGTTAATTATGTTTCAGATCAGTTTGGATGGATAGCGAGTTAGCTGAAAGCTCAATACCTATTGCTTCCGTACAATTACTGAAACACTGTGAGACATAGCAATACAGGCTGGGAGATCTGAACCATATAATCAACAATAAGTGGTGCTTGTAGGTTATTACTATTATCCTAGTACAGCAGATTTTTATCATTGATCATGTAGTTTGCACAACAGCTCTCCATGTATGTATGCATATTATTAAACATGGCAACTGAAAAATCCACTGTACATGGCACAATGGCTCAGCCACATTTACTTTTTACATCTGAACTCTCCACACTGCTGACAGTTGTGTTGACTGACCCATAAAATTTTATATACTATATGTCAGATCTGCAATCTTCCTTTGATTCAGTTGTGAGGTGTCTGTTTGACATGCTAGTTAGTTCTTGCTTGGAAAATTCTACAGACATCATTGTCAGAGGTATGGCTAGAAGGTTCATTTTGTAAATCAATTCACCATGTACTTTACAGTGCACATGATTCATTCACGGTTTTTCTTGCACTTGTATGTTAATTTTTTTGTATCAGTGCATCATTATTAGCACCACATCAAAGGAAAGAATAGTGACAGACATATGAGGATATAAATGCATGAAAAAAACATGTACTAAATAAAATTAAATTTTTCGTAGCAACTAATTGAAGCATTTTGGGTCACATTGAAAGTACTTTTGAGCTAAACCAATACAACACTAGAACTGGTTTATGGTCGGTATTGTTGTGGGGTCATGCACACTTTCATGATCTCTACTATACAGTACTGCGCTATTGTATGATCACAACATATTTGCATGAAATTATCATAAATTTTGCTTAAGCTTAAAGAAAATTAAGGACTTTTAGTCCCTTGATCAATTTGCTGTCACTTGATATGATATTATGATAGGACAGTGCTGGTACTTTGATTGTGTATATATAATCATGAAAATATGATAGTTTGTGTATGGTTATATGATATACAGTACCACAACGTTATCTTGCAAGATAACATTGTATTTGAGCAGTACGGTAATTATGCATTTCCAGATATATAATTGTAACTATTAAATGTTTATTTAGAATATAAGGAGGCAGACATGGAAACAATCTTTCTTGTTAGTTCTCTGATATTACTTTCCTTTATATCAAGAGCAGCTGATGCTATTGTAGTACGGAGCAGTGATGATAACATTTCAGAGGGAAAGGACCACTGGACTATTTCTTGTGTAACTGTTTGACAACAAACACAACTATTGACATTCAAGTTTCACCAGGTCAGTACACATTCAGAAGACAATTAGACTGTATACTAGAGAACAAGACCAACATAAGAATTATTGGTAACTCATCAGATGATACAGTATTTAACTGTGATGGACCATTTAGTATTGTCTTTTTGAGAGTATGCAATGTTACCATTGAGGGTATTCAAATGGTAGGCTGTGGTGATGTGGTGAGCAATGTCATCAATCAAACGCTCTATACTATTGTTCCAGCTGCCCACTTTGGAGCTGGCTTCAGATCTGCAGTAATGTTTTACCATGCTAAAGATGTGAGAGTCACTGATCTCATCCTGCTCAACACTCTTGGTTACGGTATTGTCACTGTAGACACAATAGGAAATGTTACATTGTCTACTGTCCGTATTATCAATACTACATTTGATAACGATCCAGCTTGTGACAATTATGATTTCAGTATTGATACGGCTACTTTTTATTGCTCAGGAAGTGGTATTCTAATTGTCTATCATGACAATATTGAGGTAGGCACTGTTGATGAAGCTAACACAGTCTTAACAATTGACCAGTCTGTGTTTCTCAACAATAGAAATCTTATTCCAGACAGACAATTAGCTATTCTTGTTGAGTTGATTGCCACTGGATTCTACCGACTACCAGTACCACTGCAAGGAGCTAGTGGAATCTCCTTTTACTATCTACAGAAATTGTATGATGTCAAAACTGAAATTAGCAATTCATTATTTTATAACAATTATGGAAGTCTTGCTGGCAGTTCAATAGTGGCATCTGCATCGAGTATTAGGAGCACAACATTCTTTGAAAGATGTCATTTTGAGTGTGAAGAAACAGCTTTAAATTTTGCAGTCAACAGTAGGTATTTAACTAGGGGTGGAATATCTTTCTTTTATTTAATGACCAGAAATGCACCTGGAATAGAGCCTTTAGTGGTTACGACTGCAATTGAAGTTAGTATTCTTGGAGTCTTACAATGTAATTTTACTAACCTTGGTGGCAAACTAGGGGCTGCTTTACATATTTATAAAGTATCTCCAGATACAGTATCACTTGTCATTATTGTTGAACAATGTAATTTTATTGGGAACGTTGCTGATGCTGGAGCTGCAGTGTATGCTATTGATAATGGTTTTGGTGCCTCTGCATCATCAGGTGGACTAAGTGTTCTCTTAATTAATATAAACGCACACCACAATGCTATTTCACCAAGCTCTTCTTTGCTGCGTGCTTCCAGTGAATACATTACTGGTGTTTTTACTGCTCAAAATTTATTATTGACACTCATTTGTAGTGAGCACTGTAGTTTTACTAATAATGAGCCATCAGTTTTCTATGGGCACTCCTCCTCCATTGTAATATCTGGTTCAGTGGACTTTACGTATAATGTAGGACATCATGGAGGTGCATTTGATGTTATTAACACTATTGTTTACTTTTATCAAGGTGCTCAGGTTTACTTTGGCCACAACCATGCTGTGGTACATGGCGGCGCTTTGGATATCTTCCTATCCACAATCAATTTACAAACTCTGGTTACATGTCCTATACAGTTTCTAGGACAGAACACAACTGATCCAATATTCACTCTGAATAGGATTGGTGATCTTAATCTCAATATTACTTTTGAAAGCAACACTGCAGGTTCATCTGGTATACTGCAATCCATCTATGCTAATGTATTCTATGTATGCTACTATTACCCACACACAATAACACAATTTAACTTTGGTTTAGAAACTCCTGTAGTGAATGGTACTAGACCATCTGTGTATCACAATGTGTTTAACTTTGTACCAGAAGACTCAGCTAGTGAACACCTCTTTGTGTCAGCTTATCTACCATGTCCCTGTTATGACAATGGCACTTACGACAGTGAGAATTGTTTGGCTGCAGAAGCTAATAACACACTGAAACTAGACTCACCTGTCATTGCTGGAAGATCATTTACAATCAGCCTGGTGACACTGGATGTAGTTGGTTCTATTGGATTCACAAGGACTCTTTATAGTGATGTTTACTACAATGAAATATCAGATGGACATTTAGCTTTAGATAGTGATCAGAATACTAGAGCATTTTCTATTGTCAACAGACAATGTACACCAGTTGATTTCACAATATATGGACTACAAACAACCTTGCCAACACATGGAAATTTACGTCTTTCAGTTATACCAGGTTCTGATCATGACTTTCATTTTACGTTTGATGGTTGCCCAACTGGATTCAGTATTCAGAAATATGAGAATGGCTTGTATGGCTGTGCTTGTGGTGAGTTCTTCATAGAGTCAGAAATCAGAGATGATTTTCAGTGTAATCCTGTTTCTGGGATGATCAGACGTCTAGATTTACGATCATGGTTAGCCACAAATGATGACAGAATTGAGTACTCTAGCTTATGCACACCCACTTACTGTGATGACTTACTAACAAACTTTACTTTAGAGAATCGGAACATTCTCTGTACCAATTCTCATGCAGGGCGCGTGTGTGGAGGTTGTGTTGATAACCTCAGCAAAGTGTTTGGCTCTAATATTTGTAAGAATTGCAGTAATATTTGGCTGGCTACCATTATCCTCTATGCTTTACTAGGAATAATTCTAGTACTGATTTTGTTTGTGCTAAGGTTTACAGTAACACTGGGGGCTATTAATGGACTAATATTTTTCTGTAATGCTGTCAGCATAAATGAACATTTATTTTTCAACACTGAAGAATCAGACTTTTTATTTTTAAGAGTGTTCATATCTCTTCTCAATTTGGATTTAGGATTTGAAATATGTTTTTATGATAAGATGACTCAAATTGGCAAGACAGGGTTGCAGTTTGTGTTCCCCATCTACCTGTGGCTGCTGATATCAATCATAGTCTTCCTCGGACGATATTATTTCCGTAGTCAAAGGGTCACATCTTCATTAGTCCTCCCAGTATTAGCTACTCTCATGTTGTTGTCTTATTCTAAACTGCTACGTACCACAATCAGTGTATTTTCTTCCACGACAGTTCTTTATTCTTCAGCACAAAGTAACTACACTGACTTACAGAAAATATCAGTATGGCATCCAGATCCCAATGTAGAGTACCTACACGGCACACATATAATATTGTTCCTAATTGGGGTTGTGTTTACGCTGGTGTTTATACTTCCGTTAGCTTTAGCTATGACATTTCCAACTGTTGTCTTACGACCTAAAAGACTCAGTTATTTCTTTCCACTTTTTGATTGCTTTTATGCACCATTCAAAGACAAATATCGCTACTGGTTTGGGGCAAGAATGATTGTTCTAATATATTTGTCCACAATGGAAAGCATCATACGTTCTTATCAAGAAGCACTACTGCTATCTGTTGTAATAGCAGTTTTGGCATTTGCCATTGTACAAGCTTATATTCGTCCATTCAAAAACACAATAATCAACATTTTGGATTTAATTTTTATGGGAATTTTTATTTTGCTATCCGTCATCACTTTGTACATCTATCCCAGCACATCAAGTTATGCTGAAGTGAACATTGCTGTTAAAGTGTTGGGTTCTGTGGCATTTGTGTTGTTCTGCTTTGTACTGGTGTTCCATGTACACAATATTATCAAGAAGACTGATAGGTACTCACATGCCATTGAGACTTTGCAGGAGACATTGAGGGCAAAAGGAATAAGCACAAATTTTGATGTTCTGTTTTCCACCAGCAAGCCAATTGACAAAAATAATGTCAGAATGAGCAGATGTGATGGTAGCCAAGAGCACAGTGATGATAATTATTATGCGCATCTACGGGAATCTTTCCTGGATCAAGTTTAGGATAGACTGTGGCTACATTTAGTATTTGTGATGTAATTTAGAAAAATAGCTGTATCATTGCATTTTGTGTATGTAGTAAGCCTGTGGCTACATTTAGTACAACTACTAACTTGTGATAGTTTTCTATGTACAATGTATTTGTGTATCCATGCATAAGTTTATTAACAATTGTATAGGTGATCATAAAGTGTGCTTGTTTAATGTGTTTGCTTTCGTGTGCAGCTGTAGATAAGAGAGATACATTTGTACTATTGTGAGCTATATAGGGCAGACAAATTATATATCAGTAAATCACCATGTGACCAATAATTTGATTCAAAATTGGAAATTTGTCTGCTTTATTATTTGTCAACTTACAATGAAATACGAAGCAACAAGCAAAATTACCAGTATGCAATAATTGTAAGATACAGAGCTGTACAATGTATGGACTCTCAATTTACACAAGCCAACTTTACCTTTTTTAAAAATATGGTGATGGTAGTGGCTAATCCTTTACTTTATTGACATGTTGAGGTGATTATAATAACTATATATTCTGACTCTTTCTTTTAAACCTGCTATGCACTATTGCCATATATATTCTACACTACGATAGTACATTTTTTCCTTTGTTTGGCCCATTTTGTGTTTCACCCTATTATTACTAGTTAGGTTAGTAACCTTACCTTCTCCATTTCTGTTAGATTAGGAATCCAAAGGTTGCAGCACAAGTTGCTGTCAGACCTTCAGTGCTGCATGGCCACGTGAACTAGAATAGTACATCTATTTCTTGACCTCTACACTCATCAGTCTAACCAAACAATTCTTTTTCCTCTCAATTCATGCAATGCTTGAGCTGTTAGCACATACCAAATGCTATTGTTACTGCCATCACTGACATTTAACTAGGAGGCAATGCACTATTGTTGAACTTGTGTTTGTTCATCAGATAGTTTGCAAAAAATAATAAACAGTCCCAGCCCAGCCAGCTATTACCATTATATCCTATTGTTACAAAATCTTTTTAGAATTCTTGTTATTGATTGTTGTGTTGGATTAAAATACTATTAGTTATTGTTTGTTATTGTTAACAATAATTATTTTTAAGCTGCTACAAAAGCTATTTTTGATTTAGTTATTGTTTAACAATTACAACATTACATTGTATATGTGTGTTGTTTGTGCACTGATTCAACTCAATAACAAAAGCATATTTACAATCTCTTACTACAAGATTCTATATAAATGTCACACAAGTATTTATGGTTCTTTCTATTTGTTAGATGTCAAACCAGCCATGCAGTCTCTTGCATAGAAGGTAGCACATTTCAGTTTTAATTGTTACTGCATATTACATTACAAAACCAAAGGTTAACAAATTGGAATATATGTAAAGTCGACAACTCAACTATCGTTTTTAAAATCAAAACTTGACTGCATAATGACTTCACCAAACTTTAATTTGTCTGCCCTATATACCCTGCACAAAAAAAAACACTTTACAAAGTAGTGTCTAATCACTGGACTGGAATGGACTACTTGACTGACATTCTTTTGGTTTTACACATTTTTAAGGGTGGGGTCACTGTACATTTAGGCAACTTGTGACAACATTTCAGCACTCAGTGATGAATATGATGCTTTAATCCAAAAAGTAGCTATGATAAGCCAAATGGGTTCAATTAAATGTATTCTATTCAATGCTTGACAGAATCTACTCTACTATATAGCAGATACTGACATGTAGGTATACCAAAAATAGTTTCTCACATGTTGTGATACAACTTTCTATTAACATATATTGTGAATTGGTGACTAGTCACTGGAGTCCATGATATGTAATGGGGGCACATTAAGTTTACCTGTTTTTTAAACTTGTATGCCATTGTATTATATATGACCATGCAATTTTCTACTCCTATTAACAGCTAACATTCCAGTAATGAAATATAACCAGTTAGGTGATAGGATCTAGTTTGTGTGTTCACACACCCACCACATATGTTATATCACAGTAATCACATGTGCCTAACAGTGAGAGAAACAAATTTGGGTATACACACATGTCTATACAGAAGAGTAGATACTGTCAAGCAGTGAATAGATTTAATTGAATCTAATTTGGCTTATCACAGCTACTTTTTAGGATTAAAGTATCATATATTCACCACTCAGTGCTGAAACGTTGTCACAAGTCACCCAAATGTACAGTAACCCCACCCATAAAATGTCAGTCCAATAGTGCATTCCAGAATTCCAGCTGCAGTCCAGTGATTAGACACTACCCACTTTACAATCATTCATATGCTATATATACATACACTGATACAGTTTATATATAATATAAAATTACAGCTCACAAGCTGTACATCAAATGTAACCACCACAAGATATCCTACGTATATATACTCAACACAGTTATGCATATACATACAAACACAAACTTTAATATATTTTTTATAAATTTAACACAAGCACAAAAAAGCCACAGTCTATCCTAAATTTGCTCCAATAAAGATTCCTGTAGATGAGCATAATAGTCATCATTACTGTGCTCTTGACTACCACCATATCTACTCATGTTTGTGGTATTTCTGTCAATAGGTTTGCTAGTAAATAACACATCAAAATTTGCACTAATTCCTTTTGACCTCAACATCTCCTGCAAAGTCTTAATGGTATGCAAGTACCTAGCAGTCTTTTTGATAATATTGTACACATGGAACACCAGTACAAAGCAGAACAACACAAATGCCACAGAACCCAACACATTCACAGCAATGTTCACTTCAGCATAACCTGATGAGCTGGGATAGATGTACAAAGTGATTACGGATAGCAAAATAAAAATTCCCATAAAAATTAAATCCAAAATGTTGATTATTGTGTTTTTGAATGGACGAATATAAGCTTGTACAATGGCAAATGCCAAAACTGCTATTACAACAGATAGCAGTAGTGCTTCTTGGTAAGAACGTATGATGCTTTCCATTGTGGACAAATATATTAGAACAATCATTCTTGCCCCAAACCAGTAGCGATATTTGCCTTTGAATGGTGCATAAAAGCAATCAAAAAGTGGAAAGAAATAACTGAGTCTTTTAGATCGTAAGACAACAGTTGGAAATGTCATAGCTAACGCTAATGGAAGTATAAACACCAGTATAAACACAATCCCAATTAGGAACAATATTACATGTGTGCCGTGTAGAAACTCTACATTGGGATCTGGATACCATACTGATATTTTCTGTAAGTCAGTGTAGTTACTATCTGCTGATGAATAATAAATTGTCGTGGAAGAAAATGCACTAATTGTGGTACGTAGCAGTTTAGAATAAGACAACAAAATGAGAGTAGCCAATACTGGAAGGACTGATGAAGATGTGACCCTTCGACTACGGAAATAATATCGTCCCAAGTAGACTATGATTGATATCAGCAGCCACAGGTAGATGGGGAACACAAACTGCAATCCTGTCTTGCCAATTTGAGTCATCTTATCATAAAAACACACTTCAAATCCTAAATCTAAATTGAGAAGAGATATGAACACTCTCAAGAACAAAAAGTCAGACCTTTCAGTGTTGAAAAATAAATGTTCATTTATGCTGACAGCATTACAGAAAAATATTAGTCCATTAATAGCCCCCAGTGTTACTGTAAACCTTAGGAAGAACAAAATCAGTACTAGAATTATTCCTAGTAAAGCATAGAGGATAATGGTAGCCAGCCAAATATTACTGCACTTCTTGCAAATATTAGAGCCAAACACTTTGCTGAGGTTATCAACACAACCTCCACACACTCGTCCTGCATGAGAATTGATACAGAGAATATTCTGATCTTCTAATGTGAAGTTTGCTAGTGAGTCATCACAGTAAGTGGGTATGCATAAGCTAGTGTACTCAATTCTGTCATCATTTGTGGCTAACCATGATCGTAAATCTAGACGTCTGATCATCCCAGAAACAGGATTACACTGAAAATCATCTCTGATTTCTGACTCCATGAAGAACTCACCACAAGCACAGCCATACAAGCCATTCTCATATTTCTGAATACTGAATCCAGTTGGGCAATCATCAAACGTAAAATTAAAGTCATGATTTGAACCTGGTATAACTGAAAGACGTAAATTTCCATATTTTGGCAGGGTTGTTTGTAGTCCATATATTGTGAAATCAACTGGTGTACATTGTCTATTGACGATAGAAAATGGCCTCTCATTCTGATCACTATCTAAAGCTAAATGTCCACCTGACGTTTCATTGTAGTAAACATCACTATAAAGAGTCTGTGTGAATCCAATAGAACCAACTACATCCAGTGTCACTAGGCTAATTGTAAATGATCTTCCAGCAATAACAGGTGAGTCTAGTTTCAGTGTGTTATTAGCTTCTGCAGCCAAACACTTTCCACTTTCGTAAGTGCCATTATCATAACAGGGACATGGTAGGTAAGCCGACACAAAGAGGTGTTCACTAGCTGAGCCTTCTGGTACAAATTTAAACACATTGCGATACACAGATGATCTAGTACCATTCACTACAGGAGTTTCTAAACCAAAGTTAAGTTGTGTTATTGTGTACGGGTAATAGAAGCATACATAGAATACATTAGCGTAGATGGATTGCAGTATACCAGATGAACCTGCAGTATTGTTTTCAAAAGTAATATTGAGATTAAGATCACCAATTCTATCTAGAGTGAGTATTGGATCAGTTGTGTTTGGTCCTAGAAACTGTATTGGACATGTAACCAGATTGATTGTGAATGAGATAATATCCAAAGCGCCGCCATGTACCATGGCATAGTTGTGGCCGAAATATACATGAGCACCTTGATAAAAGTAAACAATAGTGTTGATAACATCAAACGCACCTCCATGATTCCCCACATTATACAGGAATTCCACTGAACCAGATACCTCAATGGAGGAGGAGTGCCCATAGAAAACTGATGGCTCATTGTTAGTAAAACTGCAGTGCTCACTACAATTAAGTATAAACAATGAAATTTTAGCAGAAAAAACACCAGTGATGTATTCACTGGAAGCATGCAGCAAAGAGGAGCTTGGTGAAATAGCATTGTGGTGTGCATTTATATTAATTAAAAAAACACTTAGTCCACCTGATGATGTAAATCCATTATCAATAGCATACACTGCAGCTCCAGCATCAGCAACGTTCCCAATAAAATTACATAGTTCAACTACAATGACAAGTGATACAGTGTCTGAAGATATTCTATCAAAATGCAAAGCAGCCCCTAGCCTGCCACCAAGGTTAGTAAAGTCACATTGTAAAACTCCAAGAATGACTTCAATTTCAGTTGTAACCACTAAAGGCTCTATTCCAGGTGCGTTTCTAGTCATTAAATGAAAAAACGATATTCCACCCCTAGTTAAATACCCACTGTTGACTGCAAAATCTAAAGCTGTTTCTTCATACTCAAAATGACATTTTTCAAAGAATGTTGTGCCCCTAATACTTGATACAGAAGTGACTATTGAACTACCAGCAAGACTTCCATAATTGTTATAAAATAATGAATTGCTAATTTCAGTTTTCACATCATATAATTTCTGTAGATAGTAAATTGAGATCCCACTAGCTCCTTGCAGTGGTACTGGTAGTTGGTAGAATCCAGTGGCAGTCAACTCAATAAGAATAGCTAATTGTTTGTCTGGAATAAGATTTCTATTGTTGAGAAACACAGACTGGTCAATTGTTAAGACTGTGTTAGCTTCATCAACAGTACCTACCTCAATATTGTCATGATAGACAATTAGAATACCACTTCCTGAGCAATAAAAAGTAGCCGTATCAATACTGAAATCATAATTGTCACAAGCTGGATCATTATCAAATGTAGTGTTAATAATACGGACAGTAGACAATGTAACATTTCCTATTGTGTCTACAGTGACAATACCATAACCAAGAGTATTGAGCAGGATGAGATCAGTGACTCTCACATCTTTAGCATAGTAAAACATTACTGCAGATCTGAAGCCAGCTCCAAAATGGATAGCTGGAACAATGGTATAGAGTGTCTGATTAATGATGTTGCTCACCACATCACCACAGCCTACCATTTGAATACCCTCAATGGTAACATTGCATACTCTCAAAAAGACAATACCAAATGGTCTATCACATGTACAGTTAAACACTGTATCATTTGATGAGTTACCAATAATTCTTATGCTGGTCTTGTTCTCTAGTATACAGTCTGATTGTCTTCTGAATGTGTACTGATCTGGTGAAACTTGAATGTCAATAGTTGTGTTTGTTGTCAAACAGTTACACAAGAAATAGTCCAGTGGTCCTGTACAGTTTCCCTCTGAAATACTATCATTGCTGCTCCGTACTAAAACAGCATCAGCTGCTCTTGATATAAAAGAAAGCAGTACTAGAGAACCAACAAGGAGCATCGTTTCCATGTCAGCCTCCTTATACTGTAAATAAACATTTGATAGTTACAATTATATATCTGGAAATGTATCATTATATTATATTATTATATAACCACAAGTTTATTATATTTTTATGACCACATGTACAAAGTACCAGCACTGTTCTATCACAATGTCATATCAATGAAATGTGAACAGCAAATTCGATCAAGGGACTAAATAAAAGTCATACCATAATTTGCCTTATTATAAGCAAAATCTACGTATGATATTTGATGCAGACATACTATGATCACACAATACCATAGTACAGTAGGCACTCGATTATCCAGACACTTAATTATCTAGATCCTTGATTAAAACAGTGCGAATGACCATTTTATTAGAGTATTTTGACAGTTATTGTATGTTCTATTAGAGTAATTGGACAGAACTCTGTATACAAATTCACTTATCCAAACAAATTCGCTTATCTGAAAACTGACATTTGTGGTACACAGGTGTTCGGATAATGGAGAACCCACTGTACTGTATAGTAGGGATCACAAAGGTTTGCACTATCCCACAAAAATATTGACTGGAAATCAGCCCCACAATAGGCAGTATGGCCATGGATTTGGCAGGTCAGTGTTTTGACAAAATCAAAATAATCATGTGATCTCTTGAAAAGAATTGTTAGTTTAACTGCAGACTCTAAATATTGTCCTCTAATAGAACAGTCTTATAAACTCTAATAGAACAGTCAGTTCTAGCTAAAATGGTTTATAATTTTTTGACCTTCATTACTAGAGGGGAAAACATATGATTAATTTGGCATGGCCTGTTGGTTAGGTGTAATCCAAAAGTATTTCCAAAATGCTTCCAATAAGTTGCTACAATATTGAAGCACATGTTTTGTGATACATTTATATCCTCATAATCTCTGTCACTATTCTTTCCTTTAATACACTGTTACTAATGATGCACTGTGATACTCTGTTACTAATGATGCACTGTGATACGCTGTTACTAATGATGCACTGTGATACGCTGTTACTAATGATGCACTGTGATACGCTGTTACTAATGATGCACTGTGATACGCTGTCACTAATGATGCACTGTGATACGCTGTTACTAATGATGCACTGTGATACGCTGTCACTAATGATGCACTGTGATACGCTGTTACTAATGATGCACTGTGATACGCTGTTACTAATGATGCACTGTGATACTCTGTTACTAATGATGCACTGTGATACGCTGTTACTAATGATGCACTGTGATACTCTGTTACTAATGATGCACTGTGATACGCTGTTACTAATGATGCACTGTGATACTCTGTTACTAATGATGCACTGTGATACGCTGTTACTAATGATGCACTGTGATACGCTGTTACTAATGATGCACTGTGATACGCTGTTACTAATGATGCACTGTGATACGCTGTTACTAATGATGCACTGTGATACGCTGTCACTAATGATGCACTGTGATACGCTGTTACTAATGATGCACTGTGATACGCTGTTACTAATGATGTACTGTGATACACTGTTACTAATGATGTACTGTGATACTCTGTTACTAATGATGTGATACACATAACAATGCAAGGGAAAATCTTGAATGAATCCTGTTCACTGCAAAGTGCAGATTCGTTGTGAAATGAGACAACCTCCTATACCTCTGATAATGTTTATAGAATTTTACAAGCAAGAGTTCGTGTCAAACTGCAGTGTCTCGCCACTGTGTTTGTCAAATTAAAGGAAGATGGTAGATCACAATCTTGCTGCTAATGTCATTTTGGATAGTATATCAAGTTTTGTGTTGGGTCAGACAATTCAACTGACAGCAGAGTATTGAGTTGTTGTGGCAAACTGTTGTCATTCATGCACAGAAAAGCTGCAATATCACTGTAATGGTGAAGCGTTTAATAATGGTGTACAACTCTGTTACAACTTCAGCACTGCATGGATTGAAACAGGTTAAAATAAAAGTCTACGTATGCGATAAAAACGTAGCAAGATGACAAAGATAAAAGTTGATCAATTGTTACTCATCCCTGCTCGCATCTCTTTTTACCCCACCACCTGTAATTTCGTTATTGTTGTTATTAATGACATGCACACTTATTTTAATGTTAAGAAGGCTGGCTATCATTTTACAACACAGCAAATGTCACCTGCACCTCAGAAACGGTGGTAAATGTAGGTACTGCTAACCTTTATAGTAACAGACAGCGTGATATGGATTACTTAATGAATAATGAAAATGACCTTCCGCCCACATGGAAATCCGAATTTTTGTGGATGAGAAACAAGTGATCAAGTTTGCCTGGCCAGGGCCTGGCCTAATAGTAATGAACCCCCCACCTGCACATCGCTATGTCTCACCACCTGGTATTTCACCATTATTTCATCATCTCAATGTTTCAGTACTGAATGCATGGATGCAATAACATAGCTGGAGCATTGGGCTTTCACTGAGCCAACTTACCATCCGAACCCACATTGGTTTAGGTATTATAGTGACCTAAAAGCGCTTAACTTGGTGCTTCCAATGCCACACACATGCGCACTACAAACTGCACAACAGGGCAGGGAAAGTGGTTAAAGGGTCCACCAGCTGCAGGCCCAACTCCTTTCAACTTTCACCCCACGCAACCATCTTAATAGGGCAAAAGTAGAATCTCGACCGCTCGCAGCATAGTTCGAAGAGACACATACATTAGATGCGGAACAAAAACTAAAATATTGAGTTCTTACCCAGGAATGATTTGCAGTGATGCTGGTCCTAGCGAACGGGACGCCCGGAACGGAATGACGTAACTGACCTTCTATCAAATTTTCGCGCACATTACGAAGAAGGGCATGACGTCATATGAAGCAAAAAATGCATGTGTCTAATATCTTCAAGCAGCTTAGTCATCGTGCTCAAAGTGCTGTAGTAAGCAGCAGCAGCAGCAGAATGGCGGAGTTCATCCCTAGCAGGTCATCATGGGAGTGGAAGACTCAGCTTTACATGGAGCAAGAGGGCAAGGAATGGCCTAGTGAGGGTAGACACGTTTTAGCTCAATACGACGATCAAGGCGTAGTCGTATACCAGGCCTACTGTCCCGAGATAGCAAAATATGCAACCGATAACCAGAGGTATTGCTAGAGATAGCACAGAAAGACTGTCTATATCTATGTTGAATCTTGTGTTGAATTGTCTATTAAATCAGGTACTATTAACCTGTGTAAAATGGCTTGCCACTTTAGTATAAATCCTCAAGTGTGTCATTATGCAAAGTTATCTGGCCAGCTACTTAGGGAAATTTTGGTCCAACTAAAGCAGCTAAATGTAGACCGACTTTACTGTATTGCCATTTGGCAAAGCTGTTCTTACATACAAGAGTGTTTATACAAGTATACAGCAAAACTACACGCGTTGTCTTCTCTTCTGTAGATTTGGTGGTAGTAAGTTTTCCTTCACTCGGATGTCATGGATCAAGACAAACTTCTTGTGGATGATGTACCGATGTGGTTGGGCCACCAAACCAAATCAAGAACGCATCCTAGCCATCCGTATAACCCATGAAGGTTTTAACACAATTTTGTCACAGGTTTGTGTGTGTGTGTGTCAGTGTAGTGACATAAGTACTAGTTGTATGTGCAATGTGTATATCACAATTTGATTTTGCAGGCACTAACAGGACATGATGAAAAGGAGAGAGGAATGAAGGATAAATCTGATGTCCGGTTACAGTGGGACCCTGATCATCTGCCTAATGGAGAGTCTCACAAAAGGAGAGCCATACAACTCGGTATGAGAAACAAGGTATGTTGTTTGTCTGGTGGTATCTGTCGTGCAATTCTACAAAAAACATCAAATTTTATTAGTGTTACTTCTTGTTCAGCCATTTGATGCAAAAATCAAAAATTGACATCTCTGACAACACACTGTTTCACTTTCATAGATGTTGGAGAGGTATTCCAATGAATGGATACTCGACGTTAAAGACATAACATCTTTTGTCACTGAACAACACAAGATTGTCCAGTCAGGTAACCTTGACAACCTCCTTGTAGCCAGTGAGAGACCATACCCAGTCAAAGATATTAACATAGCCAAACAACTAGGTCTTGGAACAGCAGAAACAATAACATAGGGTTATACTACATGATGAATAATGTTTATTATTTTTAATTTTGCAATAAAATAAACTTCACAGTTCAAACAATGGACAATTACACATACTAAAGATTGGTTGACTGAAAATAAGTGAATACTAGGATAGCGAAAGGATGAAATGGTATATATACAACATGATCACTACAGGCTGTAGTAGAATAGTTACGTTTGATTCATAGGTCCATTGCTGATAAATACTCTTCTTTCTCTTGAACTATGCAACAATCGTTTTTGCTCTTCTATTAATGCTCTGTAACGTTTTCTTCTGTTCGCTTTATACAGTTCAATTCTTTTCTGTTCTTCTTCATCATCAGATAAACTATTCTCCCATCTCAAACTGGCCATAGAACTGATGCAGTGTTCAAGCATCATGTCGGTCTTTGATGATGAGGTAGTGGTGTGAGATGAGACACCTGAGGCTGATGATGCTGGTCTTATTGGTGAACATGATGTACACTGGAGTGGCTCTAAGTTTCTATGAATAATACATAAGTATAATTTCGAATACTGCAACAACAAGGACTTGTGATTACTGAAGACTGTTTTAGCATCTTTTCAATCCCTTCTTACATGGTATAATTATGTGTGCTGCATGACTTTCATGCACACACACACACTCACATCTGTAAAACACATTACAAAAAGTTCTTGTGTTTGGTAACTGCTAACACGCTTAACAGCACAGCGGTGGGACAGCGAAACTTACACTAAAAATGATTACTCAGTAAGACGTTAGCAGTAATCAATACTTGACAAGGCACCTATATGATTGATGATCTCTTTGCATACATGCATTCACAATACTAATAGAAAAGCCATTAGCTGCAATTTACAATGATACAGTGTGTCCTATAATGAAATGCTGGTAATTTTGTACCATTCAGATTCTAGGAGTTAGAGCAGGCAAGACCCCCATAAAAGCAGTTTCACAGGTCACATGAATACATTTCTCCCACACACCCTCAAACACATCCACACCCTTAAACATACCTGTATACCATCACCTCCCCAAACACATACATCTCCTTTCCAAGCTAATTTTTTTTTGGGCACACTTTCATCATTAATTTTATAAAGTTAAAGGGAATTGATTCCATGAATAGTTATCACGTCCTCTACTACAGTATCGTATGAGACCAACTCTCATGATTCTAGTAGTCCAAAGTTAGGGTTGGGGTTTGGGTTCAGCTTTACCTCTTTAAAAATCATTGCATTACATTAAAATGGTCAAAAATTCAGGGTGCTGGCAGCAGTAGCACAGTGGGTAGGACTCTGATGACTTGTAAAAAGTAGTGAGATCTAGCTCAGAATATGAAACTTTTTTCTTCATGTTAATGCCCAAAAAGATATGCCCTTCCCAAACACATGCACACACATACACAAATGTTAGGCCACACAATGTAAGTCTACCAGCATCAACAGCTTCTGATTGTTGATAGCTACCTGCTGATTCTCTGGTAATAAATTTGAAACGTGTTTCATACTTACTGGTTGTCACTAGAAGTGTCCCAGAATAAACCACATGTTGTGCATGTGCACACGCACTACACGTACCATAACAAGGTATCAATAATATTATGATAAAGAACTGAGACATGCATGTGGTATGATTCGTTCAAATGTGACACAGGTAATGGGTACTAGTGGTGATGACTTCCTTGAAATACTGTGTGTATAAGACTAATGGAGAACAATCAATCAGACGATGAAGGTAAATAACAGCATATTGCTAATTTTCATGGCACACAAGGTTTGAAAATAGCCAGACAAAAACTAGGTAGTTTCAATGTATCATACAGTACTACAGGGATCACGGGGGTTAGCACATTCTCACAGAAAATACAAGCCAGAAACCATCCTCACAATATCTTATGGTGACTTGGCAGTATTGGTTGGGTATAACCAGCTCAAAAGTGCCTCCAGTGCCATCTGAAATGATACTGCTACACAAATTTTTATTTAAAAACTATTCAGTGGAATTTTCTACTGACTGATTACCTGGTGTCTTCAGACAACCATAACTTAATAATGGCTAAGACTACGAGCGTGATTTTTTCACTGTTCGACATTACTTCAGCCAAACAGGTGCCTTTTGGCATACTGCAGTACATACAATGCACGCTCCAAGGATTTTATCTTTGCTGACAGTGAAAGGTGTTGATTCTCAGTAGCACCATGTGATGGCTTCCCTATGTTTGTAATAATAGTCCAAGTTTTTTATTGTAACTGGATTGATTGCAGAGGTTCTTCTCATAGTGTTCTTCGACTGTAACGCTGTGTAATGGGCTGAAAACGAAGCGTAATGGCTACTTCACTATTTCAGTGATGGATAGTTGGGGGGTACATTTAGACAATAAGCCTGGCACTGTTCTCCCTAATGTGGCATGCATTGGTTCACCAGTCAAAACAATGTTACAAAAAATGTACATAGACCCTAAATAGTAAAACAACCACAATATGAAGCAGGACAAAACCTCAATTGTAAAAAGCAAAAATCACTAATCATTTGTGGCCTATTTTCAACACCACAAAACCACTATACTAACTAAACTGGTAAGATGGGATATGTACACCAGTGGTATGTACCACAAAGTGTCACACCACATCTCATACTGCTCAGCACTATACAACACCAATTCAGCTACAATATATCACAGTCACAATCTGATTTGTAAGAGTCTAATGTATGACTCTTTCATGATCCCAAGTGTATTTGTACAGTAGTATTAAATATAACACCCCATTTAGGTTACTTTCAACTTGGGCCAACCCGGGCTATCAAACTCAGTTCACATACTGCTTAACAAGTGGGCTAGGTATTGCACGTGCCAAAAAATAATGAGTTTATAACAAGTGCACAGTGTATAATAAGCCATTTATTGTTTCAGCACTTAATAAAACTTGTAGCGATGAAACAAAGACAAACGGCTGTACGCTGTTATACTTGCTGTATTATAGCCAGCGGGTGCTCCTTTTGCTAATGTCAGTAGAACAAAACTGTTTAGAGTCTACTAGAGGCTTGCAGTATGTCACATCGTTGCCATGCATGCTTCTAGGACTTTTAGAAGCTAGGGATCATGAACAATGGAACTGTATACTTTCTCACACGGTTCTCACAACACTATGCAAGCACAGACGTAAGCTTGCATTATCTGAATCACTGTGCATATATAGACATCATATTGATGCCTTATACTTGAAATAATTAGGTTGCACTGCTTAGAAATACGAGCTGTGCAGCCAATCAAATTACAGAGGTATGGTAATGGATAATGAGCATTAGGTAAAAACTACCTCATGGCAATACACATGTGTGTAGTGTATGTTTTGTGGTTTGACGTGTGCAGCATACAAAACAACATACGTCATCTCTTCTATAGCAGCAAAATAATATAATTTCTGGCAATGTAACACAAAAGGGGACATCACTGATGACATAATACATCATACATGCACACATACATGATTGAGTATTTTATCACTGATCGCAAATTCTGGTAGAAAGACCACAATTGTTAAAGTTCCATGCCTTATGGTAACAGCAATAAACTGATTTGGCGTACAACAGAAAGTTTACAATTGGGCACTTTGTTTGTGTGCAATAGAAGGGAATTAAACCAATTAACAAAATCTACTAGTGACTTGGTGATGAATCACACTTCAACTAAATGAACACAGCACTTACCGGGTAATCACATCTGGTTTGCGAAACAGTTCCTTTTCAAATGAGCGACTCACTGGCGGTTGTAGGCGCGGTACGGGAGGCGACCCTTGCGTAACACTTCCACCTACATGAATCAGCTTGATAAACCATTTATAGACATTTAATTGAAACTCACTTGTTAGTTTAAGCGAAGGTAGATGCACCTTAGCTGGCGAGGAAGCTGATTTCTTCATCGCAGCTGAAGACTTGGGTGGTGTGGAAGCCCGAGTGACTGGCTTCTTTTTCTTCCGCTTGGAAAGCTTCGCGCCGTTTTCTTTCCTTCCCCTAACCATCATCCCATCGCTACTATTACTCTTCGACATTGTTACTGGCTTTCGCCTCCGCGTCGCTGTCGGAACCTTGGAATCCATTTTAAATTTCGTAACTATGGTAACGCCATTGTTTGTTATAATAATATATGTTCACTCATTTTTGAAATACAAAAAGAAATTGCATATACTGAAGCTCTGTATTCATGTAGGATTAGCTGGCCCAGTCTTAGACAACTGTAAAACAGACAAAGTGCTACAGTTTATGAATACTACTAGGGTTTCACACTTACATGTTTGACAACATCCACCCAGTCCCATCCTCGAGGTAGTTCTCCTTTATTATCTGATTACAAGACAACAAATTAGACTTACATATCATAACGTACTGACTTAGCCTGTCTGCTAGTTTTCTTTTAGCTTGCTTGCTCAAATGTTCCTTCTTTTGCTTTGGCTCTTTATCCTCAGTGACCTAAGTACAGACTCATGGTACATGAATATCTTTCAAAGCAATTGTATACAGTGGAACCTGTTAATCAGGACACTTAAAAATGAGGAAACTGGACACTTAGGTAAGGTCCCAAAGCATCTCTTATAACAAGAGTTCATAATATATATACTGAGGAGAGTATCCTACTCTCATATACCCCTGTAGAAGGGCATATCATGAAGTTATGATATAATGACAAGATGTTGTGGTTTGTGACGTATGAGCAGTCATAAAGGTTCAAGAATTGTTAGGATAGTTCAACACTCACGACGCTCAGGATAGCTGTATTTGCAAATGGAATGCCTAAGAAGTGGTCTGAACCCATGAAGGAAGTTCAAACAATGATTGTACTTCGGTGAGAAATGCTTAAGAGCTGGAGTTAATTTGGTTGCTAGCAACATTGTTAGGCATGCATTCAATCGATATCATGCTCAACTAATGACATCATTAATTTTACAAAGAAAAACGGGCGAACTCAGAAGTGCTACATCATAACTTCACAACACACCCTTACAGGGGTATATGAGAGTAGGATACTCTCTTCAGTATATATTATATAGCTATACAACGGCCACGAGTGCTCTGCCAGATATAAACGCACGAGCCTGAGGGCCGTTAGGCCCGAAGGCAAGTGCGTTTATACAGGCAGAGCACGAGTGCACGTTGTATAACTGTTATGTACCACTCACCTAATAGGTGGGGAGAGTCTCACAAGACAGCTGTAACACTTATAAAGGCCAGGTTTCTAACATCGATTGTGGGTAACCAAGCCGGACGTTGCGATGACGTTCCCCCTGCAGTAGTGCAGCCACCTGAGATATTGAAAGCTAGTACGCTATGGGTTATATCACTAACCTGCATTCGCTGTTCGACTCTCATTATGTAGTGCTCAACATGCCAGCGTGATCACTCAATCGCCATATAGACTAAGCGCCAGACTAATCGCCATAGTGATTCCCTCGAGCGAAAAAAAGTAGCTAAATAGACGTTTTAAGTAAACAAAACCCAACTACTAAACGATACTAGTCTAATTCTTACTATTCACACTGGCTAAACTCGAATCTGGTGGCATGACAAAACTGGTTACCACAATCGAACGTAAAGGTTAGTATTATTTAGAATGTATTTGTTTTATTGAGTCATTGTCGAAGTGGACTACAGTTTAATCTGGACTAAGATGGCACCAGACTAGTAAGGTGTATAAGTACGTTTATATATATGTAGACTAGAGTTGTGGCCACCCGTGTTGGCTTTTTCGATCGCCATTGGCTGCTTGTAAACATTATACGTATTGGTGATGTTATGGCCCACAATCGACCTTTACATGTCAGGCTATAAAAGAATTCGAGTGATCTGTGAAGTGTTCTTCCACCTATTAGGTGAGGTGTCGTAGTGGTCTTCGCCACCGGCACTTGTGCTATGCTGCATAAAACCGCAGCCAGTGCAATATCTGTATATTGCACTGCGGTCGGTGCATTATAACTTATAATGCACTCGTTGTGGTCTAAAAAACCGCAACCAGTGCGTTATAAGTTATAATGCACTCGCTGCGGTCTGCAGCAGTGCAATATACAAATTATGGCACTGGCGGTGCCTTTGAACTGCCCACGCAGAGTGGTACATATATATATATATATATGTATATTATGAACTGTTGCTTATAATTAGTGACCTGAGGACACCTTGATAATCAGGACACTTTCGGTCAATTCCAAGGTGTCACAGGTTGCACTGTATATATGCTACAGACTAACAGGGTTCTGCCCAGGAATTCCTGAGTGGTGGCCTAAAGTTAGCCTGAACTAATATGCTGTGTATTATATTAGGGTATATTACATATGCAACAGTGATAATTGTACTGGTCAGGGTTAAGAGGGTACTGGTCGGATTTTAGAGGTACAGGTTGCTTTGAACCACTGCCGAACAGTGTGGGCAGAACCCTGGACTAACTTACTGTGTTTGAAGCTTGAGCTACTGCCACTGGTCGCTCTTCAGGAATGATTAAATCCTCTATGTTATCTCTACACCATTCAATGATGGAATAAGTTGCAGCAGAGTCCAGTAACTCCTCAGCCTATAAGGTGGGTATGGTAAGTTAAAGCAGCTATGCTACTTACCTGCTCTTGTAGTGAGGTTAGGATTTCTGCTTTATTTTCTGATGAACTAAATAGGATGCACAAAAAATAAACCCTTTAATTTTAAAATGTACTGTAAATGTTTAATCTAACCATACCGTCCCGAATTATGGCCTAGGCATTTATTTCATTCAAGCAATTTTTTACTCCAGCTATCAGCATTTATGTATTCACAAATCAAGTTCATATCTAGGCAACTAAATGGGACCAGCTGTAATTCAAGGCAATATGGTACAGCTATTGTGTTCACTACTTACAGATGATTGTTAAAGAAGTTATCTAATGAGAAAGTAGGGAGAACTGATGGGTACTGGTCACTCCATGATACTTGCAGTAAACAGGCCTTGGGCTCTCCAGCATTGCCAAACTAGAAAAGATACAGTAACACAAGTTATAGATAAAGCACCACCGCGTGTGTGTACAAAAAATACAGTACAAGGGATTGTGTTGAGATGCTATTACAGCATGAGACGAAGCCGAGTGCTGTATTTGCCTCAAGACGCCCTCGAGTGCTATATTTTTAAGCATATATAGGTGGTGCTTCAAGTGTTTTATTGTACTTCCTGATAGTCTTGCTTGGTGTGATTTTCTTGAGCACTCGCATCGCTTCAATTTTCAGTGATCAGGCTATTAGTAAGTTGTCATAATCTATTTGTAGTGGTAGAATGAACTGGTAGGATTAGTTTGGTTAGTACTAGCGTTCGACAGTGTCACGCACGTGATTCTCTATGGATCAGACTATCAGTAAGTGTTCATGTAATCTATTTGCAGTCATAGAACCGACTGGTAGGATTAATCTGGCTAGTTTATGCACCTGCTTTCTGAGTGGGGTTGTTTTTGTAACAACTGTTCTGCATAACTATACTGTACTTGCCCAAATATCCACATAACTGCACTGTACGACCCATACAGTACAGTTATATAGCTAATTGGTGCAATGAAGAAAAGGCCTACTTTATTCTGCGGACTGGACTGATGGACTGGACTGACGGACTGGACTAGACTCGACTTGCAGATTGAGCTGGAAACCGACTTTCTACAAGTAAACTATCTCTCACAATGCTGGAGAGACGCCTATCTTTGAGTTATGCTTACGACTGCTTATCAGTTCTCTTGTTGATGAAACATGGCAAAAATACCTTGTGTACTAATTAATTAAAACTGCATAGGTATACACTCACCATAGCTAGCACAATAGGCTATCTGTCATAGAGGGCAAGCACGGGTCATATCAAGTAGCTTGTTAAGTTCAAGTTACTTGAGTTAGGCGCGAACATTGTACCAATATGTTTGAATACAGCAGACGAGAATCATGTGAACAGTCACGCTTTAATCGAGGTGGCCTACAGGGCTTTAGGAAAAACAGACCACTCAAGCATGGGTGGTCTGTAACATATAGTTTGAATGTTGTCACCGATCTAGGCATGCAGTGAATGCCTTAGCTACTATACCATCATGTGGAAGGACTATAGACTATAGGGACGAATCCAAGAGAGAATGGCCCACACTTGTTGATGTGATTCTCGTCTGCTGCATTCAAACATATTGGTACAATGTTCGTTGAACTTAACGAGCTACTTGATATGGCCCACGATTGCCCTGTTGTGCTATAGCTACGGTGAGTGTATACCTATACAGTCCAGCAATTGGGGCCGTCTTCTAATTAACTCATAGAGCATGAGTTATTTTTGCCATGTTTCATCAACAAGAGAACTGAGATTATCAGCAGTCGTACGCATAGCTCAAAGATAGGCATCTCTTCGGCATTGCAAGAGCTAGTTTACTTCTAGAAAGTTGGTTTTCAGCTCAACCTGCATGTCGAGTCCAGTCCGTGAGTCCAGTCCGCGGAATAAAGTAGGCCATAAAGAAAATACAGTATGCAGCAGCACTTTGATCTTCCCATGTAAAATACAATAACACAAATATAAAGCACACACATACCAGCAAATTTTAAAGGCATAGCATAGTGACAATTCTTTTAACCAACTGGATGAAAGGTATGAACAAATGGAAATGGCCTGTATTTTTAAATTATCACCATGCATACTGGGATTTGTGTAAATAGCTTTGAAAATCAAGACTTGGCTACATGACAATTTATCTTATATTGACATTGAAGTGTTAGCCACTTGAACTTTCTCGTTGAAAGTTAAACAGCTGATGTGCTGCATTGTTTCAAGTTGTGAGTATAATTGTAGTAGAGTGTGTGCTTATCCTAGCCGTTTGCTGTAGTTGCATGTTTGTAACATTTATTAGTTGTGCAGGACTTGATTTGATTATTATTTATCCACAAGCTATTTGGCAAAAAGCCATTCTTCCATAGCTGAGCAAACATTATAAAACATAACAAGACAAATACGCAGCTACGAAAAACAAAAATGATTACAAAACAACTTATATCACACTACTGATGAACTGGCCGAATCTGCATTTTCACAAAATGAAATGTATTGGTGCTTGCCATGCAGTTTATTAACCACATACTTACCCTGTAACTAAAACTGGTTTCACTCAACGCCTTAAACGCATCGTCATCTTCATAAATTGACTGTAGTACTTCTCGTTCTTCCTACCGACACCATACACATACGCGAAAATAATAGAATACATTACAAATTTCGCAACTTTCGTTACCTCTTGTAAATCAGCACAGGATTGGCTTGCCATCCGCTATCTCATTATAGACTGTTTTATTACACAACCAAACAAAAGGCTGCTATTTTTATATAAGCAAAATAAATGCTGTAATCGGAATATTAAGTAATTACAATTTCTTGGTAATTTGAAATACGGATGTTCAGGTGATATTTATCATTTGCCACGTGCAGGAAACTGGAGTGAAATGGCGGCGTCTAGTCAGCAGGGCGTTACAGAGAGAAGACTGAGGCCTATATACGGTGCGTTACTTCTATAATTCACTAATGGCGAGCGCAACCTTCTGGTTTATTAGCTGATTCATTTTAAAGCCCACCAAGGGCTTGCATTATCGTTGTTACATTCTTGTCTTTCCAGAGGCTATTGATAACATGCAGTACAAAAAAGCAGTGCAGTTATGTGATAAGGTACTAAAGAAGCAGTCAGAGTTACAGAGTGGCAGAGCCTTGAAGGCACTAGCATTGAGCAGACTGCAGAAAATGGATGAGGCCCTAGTGTTGGTTGAACAGCTGGTTACTGAGCAACCATCAGATGAAGGTACACTACAAGCAATGACAATGTACTTCAGAGAGAGTGGACAAAGTAAGCTGCATAATGTGTGGTGGTATGTATATGTGTCACTACAACACAAAACAGAGCATTACGTACATACACACATGCGCACACACTCTCACATAGAGTTTGTTGGATGTGACAATGCATGCACATTTTCACTTGATAACTGTAGTTGTACTGCACTTAATATTCATATTCTCTTGTTCTGTGTTTGTATAATAGTGTTGGGGTCACAGTTATTAAGTGTATGTACTATTGACACTGCTATGGTGGCACTGGTGGCACTTTAGCTGATCGGTCACATTTTAAGGGCTGCTTGCTGTCAGGCATGTTTCTTAATGTTTGCTAATGGGTGATTGTGGCTGATGACAAGTTGAAAGAATATATAAGCATTGTTTTTGTAAGGCCGGGTCTCAAGTAATTTGTAAAGATGTGTATACTTAGTGTAAATGTGGTTTGATGCGTATTCATGATGTTATCTGCCAATTTTTGCATTGTGTATGTAATTAGGTATATTACATATCATTATGATAGTACTGATAGTAGAGATTTTGTCTAAAAGTGTATCAATTAAAAGCTACCCTCATCTTTTCAGCAGTAGCGTAACCCTGATTGCTTTCAGCGTAACCTAAACCTTCCAACAAGTTTAAATTTATATTTAACTGAATTATCCATAATTTCTGTATTGGATTGATTACTGAGACTTTGTAATGGCTGAAAATAAAGCGGAAGAGACAGTTTGTTTTTCACACGTTCAGTTGCACAAATAATTTTTATGTGTCTGGCGGGCTCACCAGTATGTATTATGTTATGAAAAAGTGAACAAACAAGTGTAAGGAGGATCTTAGAAATAAAATAAAGAGGTGCAGATATACAAGTGGACATCTAATAACCTTCTCTTAGTCATGATTTAATTATTGACAGGCATAAAGAATTAAATGTCCACTAGTATAGCTGCTGGTGTAGGTGACCTCCCTTGTTTCATTTCTTTTTTTTACTATGATTCCAGAATTTCTCTTATAATTACAATATATAATTACAGTAGACGTGTACATGTTATATGTGTATTTCAGCACTCTCCGTAACAATGGTATTACTAGATTCCAAATCATTGCCTTCGCTTTTTCTCACAAAGTAACAAAAAATAAGTAAATTAAGAGAACACCATGTATGTCTACATAGGCACATATGTTTGTGTGTGTGTGTGTGTAGCAAAGAGGATTCCAGCGATGTATGAAGCTGCTGTCAAGAAAAGACCAAAGAACGATGAGATACTGTCTCACCTGTTCATGGCCTACGTCAGGACGGAAGACTACAAGAAACAACAACAAATTGCTCTAGCCTTGTATAAGGTTACCCCAAGCAATCCCTACTACTCCTGGGCAGTAATGAGCATCGTGATGCAGGTAAATGATTGGATAAAATTACTATATCATGATTTTAAAATCTCTAAAATCACATCAACAGATTTAATATTTTTTAATCACACTTGTTATTTAATGTTTAGAGATTTATAATTCTCTCAGTATTAAAATTAAAATATGTTTGATGATTGTTTTACTTGAAATTGTACAAACTTGTGTGACTACCTAGTGATGTCATTTGACATCATAGCAAATATGTCTGGACTAGAAGTGTTTCATGTGGACCAATAATATTCTAGAACTTGCAAGTGCACCAATTTTAATTTCTCTGATTAATCAGGTAATTCTCTTTGTTCTCAGGCTGAACAGGACCCCACTAAGGCGAAGGCTTTTTACCTCCCTTTAGCTGAAAGGATGTTAGAGAAATTTGTCAAAGAAAAGAAGCTGAATGCTGTAGCAGAGATGCGTCTCTATGTCATGGTTCTGGAGATGCTTGGTAAAACGGAAAGTGTCGTTCAACTATTGGAGAGTCCACTAGGTAACTTCTGTGTGTGTTGTACAAGTGTGCCTGGGGCAGTGGTAGACAATTAGCAATTGACTCATTGTCTTATAGGGATTGATTGGAGATGAGGTTGTAGAAGTGAAACCTCATTAACAAGGGACCAAATGATGTAGCCTATGTGGCCTTTATTAATGAGTTAACGTTATCAATGTATGGTACTACTAGATTTAGCTGTTATAACAAGGTGGTCTTAATAAAGAGGTGGCTGCCAGCTGAGTGAGGTTTTACTACATCATAATTATTGTCCACTAAACTATAGCAATAGAAAATGTTTGATACAGTCTGTACTTGAAATGTTGTCTGAATGCCTTCATGAGAGAAGTAATTATAAAATACTTTGGCTTCTTTTCAAAAACTTATTGTTACAATATACAAAGGAGTTTTTGTTTTTTTTAATCATTTGCAGAACACAGTTTCTACAACAATATTTAACTCTTCAAATAGAAAGCTGACTTGTGCTAGGTCAGACGAATGCTGTCTACTGAAAACTTCAAGTTATCGTCCTGTGTAATAGAAATACAAAACAAATAGATAAGATCTCTTTCCGTGCCTGGCCAACAACTTCACTTTCTTTAATAATACTGCCACAACCATGCCCACGGCAAGTCAATCGTGAATACCCATCCGCAAAACAAACTCCTCCCAGTGGAGTGGTCTGTATTTTTTATAAACATAATAACTCCTAGTGACTGTCTCAATTTCGATTACATGTGGTTGCCATTTAAACATGCACTAACGAAATTATTTTTAGTAGTGCTATGCACAGTGGTTGAATATTCGAAAATATAACCTTCAAATTTTATTTTACCTTCTGCTATTCAAAAATTTCTCTTTCAAAATTAACTGATTATATGGTAGTTGGTTGACCCAACTGTCCTGATGTGTATAGTAAGAATTTAAAAGGTTTTGCAAGGTTTCTGTTACTATCCCATTCTATGGATATGGGAGTTAATATTGCAAGTTATGGTGGTATAATAAAGAAGCCATCTGTAGGGATGTTTGCAAGTCATCATTCTAATTTTTTTTTCAGAGCTTGAGAATACATTTCCACTGTATGTTGTATAATAGTTGAACTTAGTGATTGAAAAGTCCCACAGCAAAATATTTTACGCGCATAGCTCCAGTCTACCCAGCTGTGTAACAGGAACCTGATGTCAGCTGGAGAAGCAAATGTCAACTGTTCAGGTGGTTGTTTGGGTGCCCACACCTTCACCAGTGAGATGAGGTACAGCCTCCTGTGGGGTACTAGTCCTGTTCCAGGAGGATTTTCCTGTGCTGACTTTATATAGCAGTACACAGGTGTTCCAGTGTTCCACTATATAAATGTGACAGCTGAACAGTTTGGTTTTGTGCACGGGTGTATGAGTGTAGTGTAGTTTATTAGCTACTCAGGGTCTCGCAGTAGAGTGGTACAATGTTTTGTTCAAAATTGTGGTAAAAAGAATGCTTATAATTTTAACAAAATGGCTTTGATTTTAGTAGCAAATTGACACTTTTATTGCTCTACTTTATTTTCTGGGGAACCTCTGCTACTTTGACTCTGGTAGCATTTCAACAGCAATGAATGAGGAATGTGTGCATGATCTTTCAATGTACTTCTCCCTCCCTGTATAGCCAAACTATACACTAACAGTTATGAGCTGGAGATGAAGGTATTGGAGTGTTGGATGAAGTTGAAGAGGTGGAGGGATGCAGCCAGGAAATACACCGATCTTATACTGCATAAGTATGTGTGCAGTTTTTTTTGTGTGTGTGTGTTTTTTTGTAGTGTATTGTTTGTAGTGTATGAGGTGTACTGTTTTAATATTGTGTTTGTTGTATAATCTATGCATTCGTGTGCATTCAAGACTTCAAATATTCTCTATCTCAATTGCGTACATCCTTAACTATACAAGCATTTTGGCTGTTGTATGTTTGTGCATTTTCTAACAGTCCAGACCGTTGGTCCTGCTATGGAGAATACATGTACTGTCAGATGCAACGATACTACACTGACGAAAATGATAAGTCTCCTATAACTGAAATCAAGGATTTTGTACGCCATGTCAGATCATTGGAGGAGGCAAAGAACAAAGGTTTCTTTCGAGCACCTTTTCTGGCTGAACTGGAGTTAATCAAGAGACTACGAGAAGCCAAACTTCAGCACCTTCTTGAGCTAGGTATGTTTTAATTGACTAGATCGTAGAATGTAGACATCAGCTGTCTGAATTTTCAACTTTCAGGTAAATATTGTGGCATCTTCATTATCTGAACACCTTATGCCAGCTTAGCCAACAGTGTACAGCATGTACAGAACATTCAATTACTTTAATAGAACATACACCTGTATGCTTACTCAAATAGAACTTTGACAATATACTCTAATGTAGCAGTCGTTATGTTGTGTGATTAAAGGTTTGATTGGATAAATGAAGTCTCCTTGTGCGTTACGGTGCTGCTATTCCCGGTTCCACTATTTAATACTAGTGCTACTTTAACCTAGCTTTTACTGAAGTGTATCGATTGTAGTTCTTGTATGAACCTGACAAGTGAATTTTGATTGACTGTCTTCAGTCTTCTCTTAACCCTTTCTTACCGAAGTTATTTCGTAAAACCGCAGAAAAACCTCAGGAATTGATACTTTATGGCTTGTGTGATCTTTGTGCGATACGTGAGGACCCCACCCATTAATTAACACGGAACGCTATATACCACATGAAAGCCCTCTTTCCCTTCTACCCAAACATTTAAAAACATTACAGGGAAACACAACTCATGCGCTTTGAAGTGAAGAAAGGTGCATTGTTATTCTTCACCATAGCAGCGAAAGATGGGCACCGCCATCTTGTTATAACCCCGGGTTGCATCATACTGTATATTTTTAGAATCCTCATCACGTGAAGAATATTTTTATTCTTAGTAGAACACACCATGATGCTCAGAGCGAAAGTTATCGAAATTTAAACAGGTACAATTGTTTTTGATGCATTTTTGTGTGTTTATAAGTGTTGATAGTTCCCCATACTCATTCTTATCGCTTCGCACTAAACTTTATTAGAACCGCCTGGGCCTACTCAACAAATTGGTGATTATTTCAAGTTCGTAGCCCTTAGGATGAAGGAGTTATGGGTCCATTTATAAAGGGCACCCGTAACACGTTTTCTGGCAATATATTAGCCATTCGGTAATAAAGGGTTAACTGCTCTAATAAAACACATGTGCATTACACAGTATGGTAGACCTTCAGTTGTTCGAACCCCAATGGTCTCATATAAAAGTGCTCGGATAAGTGAATTATTTGGATAATTGCAGCTCAGTCGTGTACTGTATATACTGCTATTGTCTTATCCAGGAAATTTAAGTATTTTGAAGCCCACTCCTGAGTGGTAGGGATAGGTTAAAATCAATATGCCATTGTTATCTGTGCGTAATCTGTAGTGACATGCAGTGTTTTGCTAAAGTTTCTTTTCTCCAAAGTGTTATACTGCCCAAGTTTCCTATCATACGGTATGGTATGGAGCTCCATTCAGTGAACATACAGCTCCACTTGAAATACTTAAATTGAACTTTTAATTTCAGATACAGATAAATAAGGGTCAGAGTAATGGATAGCATCCTTGCATGTATACTCACAGACAGACAGATACATGTATGTGTACAATCATACATATGTACTTCATGAATAGAGTGCCATGTGGGTGTGTATCGTTTTCAGAGGAGCCTCTTGTTCTGTTGATGGAGTACTTCAGGAGGTTCAGTCATAAGCCATGTTGCTATGATGATACACATGGCTTCATCTCTAAACTGTTAACCAGCGAGGACATAGACAAGGTGGGTGTGGTCAGTGTCAGCATCAAACATTTCTTGCATAGAGCTTATTGAATTACTCTAAAAGAAGGTTTACTTACTCTGATAGAATTCCCCTATTCACTGTTATTATTTGATCAATGGCTTCTCTGTATCGAGTTTCCTAAACACTCGTTTCTTAATGCTGTTTCTTATAATTTTGAGCCTTCAACTGTATGTGTGGTCTGATGTACTGTGTTTGTGAGATGGTGACCATAATGTAAAGAGAGAACAACAGTACACGTGTACAGTGTTGTGACTTGCTAGTAGCTGCTCTCTCATCTCTTAGTACATGAAATTTGTGGAGGAGACAGTGGCAGCTGAACAAGTTGACTATGACTGTACCGACCAAGAAATTTCACAGAATGTGAGTACCAATTACATACAGTACTTATGCCATGTGCATTGATTGATGTTAGATTTAGTTCGTTTTGCCAGTGCTCATAATATTGTTTGGTAGTGGCAGTAGTATCATTCACAAATACAATGCATGTGTTGTTAGTCTAACTAAAATCCCAGCTACCGCAATTGAAGCAAGCAATATAGATGACTTTAAGAAAAGAATTGTGGACTATTTTTGTATTATCCCAGCTATAGACTAAAATGTTGTATGCTTTGTGCTTATGTGTGTTTTCTTGTGTGTATCTGTGTTTTATCCCTAATGGAGGTCTACATAGTATCAATAATAAATAAACAAATGAATAAATTCTCTGAATTTTGCCAAAGGCTATGCCAACTGTCACTGTTTGTTTGTGTGTTTGTATACAAATGTGGTAAGATAGCAAATGTGGCAAGATATGGGACCAAAAATCATTGTAAATATTGTGTAACAACAGTTACAGTGGTTACATTGTTACACTAGTGCGACTACTACTTGTATCTCTGTTATGCTGTACCTGTTATACTATTAGTACCTATAAATACTTGTTTCACTTGTTACACTGTTTCACCTCTCAGGGGCGGATCCAGAGTTTGGAAAGAGGGGGGCACCTTTCTGAAAAAACAGTTGAGGACCAAAAAAAACTTGCTGAAAACCAGTTGAAGACCAAAAAAAAAAAAAAAAAAGTCACAACAATAATAGCTAGTTATCCTTACCAACTATATCACGTCTGTTATGTAAAATAAAATCCTATTTATAGCTTCATACGTAAGCTACACTGCCTCATGAACATTGTACATTGTGACTGCTTTATTAGAGTAATTGACTGCTCTATTAGAGTATCTCGATCTTGTATGCAATTTCTTGAAGGGGGGGGGGGGGGGGGGGGCATTTGCCCCAAATGCCCCATCCTGGATCCGCCACTGCCTCTTACACTAGTATATACTAGTACTATTATATATTTTATTTAATTCATGCATTTGTCTTTTTACCTATCGAGGATAACAGTTGTAACAAATGTTACCCTTATAATATAACACATTTTGGTCACGTATCTTGTCCTATATTATAATGTGTTTGTTTTGCAGGTATCAAAGCTGACGAAGCACCTTTACCTGGTGCAAATGCAGCGGTACCTCGGTAAATATGATAGCCTAAGTGTTCAGGATAAACTAGCGTTGATCAATAACCTTACTCAACGTCACAGTGCTGGACTCACATTTGGTATGTAGTGTGCACATATCTGTGTCCATACAACATGTATAAGAATGGAAAATAGTGTGTACGTACGTGCGTGTGTGTGTGTGTGCATGCGTGCGTGCGTGTGTGTGTGTGTGCATGTCATATGTGCATGTGAACATACTAGTGCATCTAACATGCTGTAAAATGTTTTGTTCATATGTATCAAATGGTAGACATATGGTGCTCCCTTAATACAGTTGTAATTGTATATGATTGAAGTAATAATTTAAATCATATGTAATACATGTGAACATAAACACAATCCATTCTGTATTATACTTGCTACTTCTGTGGGTTTAATTATCTTCCACGAAATACAGTGAACTTTCTTAACTGTACCGTGGCACAACCTCTCTAATGCAACAGTCACAATTTTGTACTGCTATTCTTTGCTATGCTGTAGATGTGAATGATTGATTTACTGATACAATATGCAATAGGATTAGTGTTGCAGACTGTGAATGTTGCTGTGTATAGCTCAGAATAGTATGCTACAATAGAGACATACTTCAATGAAGTATTTGTTTTTTTAATAAATGTCAAAGGTGGCGGCCTGGAAATGTCTGTAATGACTATGTCATTTCTAGTGGTTTCTTATTTGGCTGCACATTTTTCTTGAAGGTTGCACTCTTTTTTTTTTAGCTTTGCCATTTTTGTTTTACATTATAGGCCCTGCAAATGGCTTTGGAGCCTGCTCATCTTTTGTTTTGTCAGTGTATAATAATGTTGCATGCACTCCGATCTCTACACGAGGATACACACATGTATTATTAACACGATAAACAGCAGAGCAGTGAGTCAGTAAGGTAAGAACTGTGTATGTATGTGTTGCTTCTAGTTGTACTCACTGCTCCATGGACAAGATCACAAATGAGTAGTTATACAATATAATACCATGGGAACGTGAAGTGACTTGGCTACGATGAGATACTTTGGATGCTGTGTAACGAATTAACGGACTAATGAAACAGCAAGAACTTGATGTGTTAGTAGCCACATAGCTGTATTGCTGAGCAAAAATTCTTCAGCAACGAATCGCTTTACGAATAATTTAGTATGTGTTTCACTCTACGTGTACATTTAGTATGCGCTAAACTGATGACCGTGGCATGGTAAGTAATCTTGTTTCTCACACCATATGTGGTGACTATAGCAGAACATTACTTTTGGCCATGGAGGAAGTACATGTGTTAATTTTATAGTCTAAGAAGGGATTAGGTCAGTTAGGATGTTGCCACACAATTGTGTGTAGAGACAAGAGTAATAATTTGTATTTGTCTATATGTGTGCATGTATAGTCAAGTGTCTTCTTCTGAGACTCCAATTATAAACTGTTCAAAGTACAGCAATATGTATTTTCTTTATAATGTTCATGGTTGTATTGCCATACCAGCTCTTCATCCTGTGTAACATCAACCAGTATGGTATAGTACTGTTTAAGTAGAGATCGCCCCTAAAGTGATGTGAACCGCCTAAAATTCTGCCTTTAAAAATCTTCTAGAGGCATCTTATGTGACGAAAATCACCTTAATGGAATAATATTAGTCCATCTAACATCAAATACAGCATTTTAAACTTACAGGCGACCAGATATAGAAATTTTTTTTTAAATCACTGATGCTCGGATTTTCGTCTCCCTGCCTGCCTGCCTGCCTGCCTGCCTGCCTGCCTGCCTGCCTGCCTGCCTGCCTGCCTGCCTGCCTGCCTGCCTGCCTGCCTGCCTGCCTGCCTGCCTGCCTGCCTGCCTGCCTGCCTGCCTGCCTGCCTGCCTGCCTGCCTGCCTGCCTGCCTGCCTGCCTGCCTGCCTGCCTGCCTGCCTGCCTGCCTGCCTGCCTGCCTGACCACAGTTGCAAGACTAGAGCAGCGTTTACCCACCATTTCTCACCACAATAACAAACTGACAAATTTCTTACCATTTCTTACCCATGACCCATTCCTGCTGTGTCATCTCATTCTCCTTACTTCCATTCTGCCATCTTGGTTATCTGGGGAAGCAGGACTGTTGGGCCCCAGTATACCTCTGCTGAACTGCGCTTGGCAGAGGTTAACCTTGACCACTCTGTTTAATGTTTAGCTGTGTGTATATTCTGTATCTTTGTTGAGTTATCCTCTTGTGTTGTTGTCTTGTGTAGCACCGCTTGTTCTGGTATTCTGTTGTTTATGTCTGTCACATTCCCTGCTTTTCTCAATTCCATTTCTTTCCATTTGCAATCTGTGAAGTTCTCTGTGATGCCTACAGACTCTATCATCTGTGTCGTCCATTTGGATGATACACAAAAATAAGGAACACGCCAGTAAAACAGTCTAGTTATTGTTCGCGTCGTAAACGTATGTACCAGCCATATATGAAGCATCAGTAAATTATGCCGGTTATTGTTCGTGTTATGAACATGCATACCAGCCTTATATGGAACATCAGTAAATTTTGTCGGTTATTGTCTGTGTTATATGTAAGTTATCCATGTTTTCTTGTAATTGTCCATAAACAAGATACATGTACCACTGACTCGCTAGTGTGGGGCTTGCTCAAGCTTTCCCCAATGATTTTATAATGTACCATTATGTTTAGTTTTGTTTTTGTTTTATTTGCTGCATTTGCTACATGCATTTAAACAAAATGTATAATTTGTTATGTTCATATGCTGGTAGATATGTATGTAAAGTTATATTAATTGCCAGCTTTACTGGAATTGACCTGCTGTGTATAGAAATACATGTATAAGTATAATAATGATAAAACAATAACACACACAAATTTGCAGTCTAGTAGCAGCTATGTACATAATGTATAGTTTAGTTTGTAGTTCAGTTAGTGCAGTCCAGCAGCTCATTCTTTTGACACATTGTCTTAAAACACATAAATAATGGCCACGATGAGACATTGTTGTGTGAAGAAGTGAGCGTAGCAAAGAGTGCTAGCTCAATGGTGACTATACCATTAACTGTGTACATGGTAAATGTAAGCCAACCACTGCCTCCATGGTGAAACCAATCTTGTGCAAAAGAGACTGCTGTTTATCCAAGATGGGGAGGTTGCTGATATCCTTGTTCATCTGCTATATATAGTAAGGATAAGCAATAAACAACATAAGTTGAGCAATCTTGTTGATACCAACCATGCCAAGTATAATCTGTACTGTACCATAGGGTTCAGCTACATAAGCGCAATGACCATCTGGTAGGAGTAAATGTTTGTAGTTGCCCGATGCCACATCAAAGCTTATGACAAAGAACAAAGCAATCATAATTGTACCAAGAACATAAATCATGTAATATCTGAGGTAGAGCTTTCTGTCTTCTGGTGTCACCCTCCTCAACTTATTGCTACAACACATGGTGTTTACAGCTTGATGTAATATACATGTATCTAGCACTTCAACAGCTAACCCTGTCGCCTTAAAAGTAATGGTTATGGAATAGCAAAATACAAGTGAGTCAAGTGTAACTAGGTTTTGTGATGTTTACAAAGGTGTGGTGGCAGTGTTAGTACACAACAACAAATTTATATGCTATTAACAACTTTCCGGTGACCATTCGGAGCTCCTTAACCATCAAATGTATGAACGCACTCATTACCAACACCATTGCAGGACCAATCATTGCCAGTACAAGTTGGACTTCTTGCATTCGGTACTGCAAAAGCATGCTACTAGGCTTAGTACAAGATACGTAGCTCATTTTGTTGTTTGGCAATCACCATAGAAGTGTGGCCATCTGTTGGGGTAGTAATAATGAGACTATCGGTAGTGTAGACAATATTGTTCGATCCTCTTGGTGGTGCAGTTATCAACCAGGCAGTATTGTAGAGTAGTGACTTGTTGGAGGTCATCATCACCACTAGCTGGTATCAGAACAGTGAAGTGATGTTACCTTACTGACTGTAGTAAGGATAACAATGAAGAGTAGAGTAAGTCAAGCCATCAACCTTTCTTGTTCTCTGACTAAAACTGACAACACGAATAACAGTGATTGAGAGGTATACTGTATAACCAGCCCCAGGAGTGAATGGTGATCTTTCATACAATGTTCCTATAGTACCTGAAGTGCTAACATCATAAATTCTCTGATCTTACATGGGTATTTAAAATGTTGAAAATTGAGATGTTGTCGCTGGAATCTGTCAAATCTCACATGTCAACAATTTGCCACTATAATCCATGTAATAGTAACACTATTATCACATCTGTCATGACAGTGGCTTTTCTACTCTTCTCAACACTAGTTAACCTAATATGTTGTAAAACTGATTGCATCTTACTAAATATTACATCATCAAGCTAAAGTACATTTCATCACTGAAGTGTTACTGTAAATCAGGCAAGGTTAGTGCTTCAAGTGCAGTTAGAAATGATGCATCACATGATAGTCTTCTATATAAGGTATGGCTTGATAATATATTGGAACCAAATTACATCAAAGTAAAGAAGAAGTTTCTGAGAGCAATGCTTGCTACATGCATTATACACTTATAGTAGTAGGTATATGTGAATAACTGGATTAAAGTATAGTTGTAATTCCTGGAAACAATTTCCTGGAAATAATTCTGTAAAGGTACCATAGTACTCCTCCCATCTGGCCTTTTCTTCCTCTATTAGAATGTACTGTAGTATTGGGTAGCAGCTGATATAAAACAATTGCAATGGGCCACGTCCCCTTGAACAATCAGAACACCTCACAACACCTTTTGCTGAGGCTACACCCCTGTATGATAATATATACTAATACATTGTAGCAACCCCTCAGTCCAAGCTCTTGTAGAATAGACAGAATGCTGTGTTGTACATGCCACTGTAAAATTTGCATTGATTATGTAACAAGATGTAACTGACACAATCGAGAGCCCATTCTACCACTACGCTTGCTAAGTTTGTTTTTTTTTAGACCAAAATTTGAAGGCTAGTCGTGAACAGTTTAATGAATGCTCTCGTGTATATCCATCACGCTGTGTTTAGGTGTTTTAACAATAGAGCTGCTTTTTCCTAGCTAAGTGTGAGTGCTGTATATTCTGTAGTGCCAGTGTTGACGATATACATAACAAGTTGATGTTGTGCTACTTCTAAAAACCAGATTCCATCCAGCTAGCTAACTCATCTGGAATTAACCAACTGTGTATTATTATTTTATTGTTATAACAAATAGGGGTTTTGGTTGTGCAATAATACATTATTATTAGTACGTAATTTTCGTATTTTGTAATTCATGAAATTTTTGTAATTCTTTTAATTACATTGCTATGCAATGCTAAGGAAGCGTTTGTTAAACAAACCACTTTTACCAACGTATTACACACAGAAGTATCTTCTGAACTGTTTTATAGTTTGACTATCATGTTTTTTCCCCCACAAGTTCTCTCAACAAAACCTCAAAGTTGTTCTTTATTTTCGTTCGTGTATATAAGGGATACGCCCCCTTTCAGCTCAAAGGGATAGGCTATTCCTAGTAGTCTACGAGGCTTGCACCACCGTTTTTCAGTTGTTAAATGCCTGTACAACCCCGAAGGGAAGGTAATTCACAAAGTCTGAGGAGAGTCGCCACACCAGTATTTCAGACCGCCAAAAAGAAACCACCTCAAAGCAAAGTTTACCTGTGCAGAAGTTTAATACAGACTTCCTTTCGCTTTTACTTCTTAACGTAAAAGCTGCTTTACCATTATTTGATGATTTTGCTCATGTGGGTGTGTACGGACAAATATAGATAGGTACACATGCACGCACACACACACACACACACACTTTTATGAAAACAATTTCAGTGAACCAGGCGCGTGCTATAACACAGCACTGAAGATTAAATGGTTTTCTTTACACAACAGGATCACCTTGTTGTTATCTCTGGTTGAATTCCCCTGAACTCTGTGTAGAGATAAAGATACGGCATTTCAAAAAAGTTAATTACAATACTAAGTGACCATTGTTTGACCACTACCTTTAAGGGTGCTAGCGGGTTTTTGAAGCCATTCAAGGGACAACCCACGGCTGTTACATCATAATTGGCTACATTCCGTATGCTCAAAGTATCTGTGCTAGGCAGCTGTGTTTTGCGCCAAAGAAACTAGACTTGTTTCATTTGAAAACCATCACGAAAATGATCGTCTGGGTGACCAAGAGTGACAAGAGATTGAATTAGCCTGAAAGTAAGTGTTAGTTTTGAAGACACTGTTTGTAGCCAACACACGTTCTTCCTGTGTTTTCTTGAGTGATAGTGTATGCTGATAAGTTACATTTGTATTTGTACACCTGTTTTTAGGTAGTGACAATGTTCCAGCTGGATTAATCACCCATTGCAAGACACCGACTGCTATAGAAGGCCTATCGAAGAGCAGGCATGGCGACTCCACAAGCAACAGGAAGGTGTCCCAGTGCACAAAGAAAAGGAACAAGAGCTTTTCTTTTGTTCAGAACTTCATTTATAGCTTGTTATTTGATAAAGTTGGCATTTGTGGTTTATTGGAATTTGTTGTAATAACTGGTCGGAGTGCGCAAGTTCTACACTGCATTGTAAAAGGTAATGTTCTGGAACACACGATAGTCAGATCTCTACCAAACTTTTGATGGACCATCAGTGATGAATTTGCAAACTTTTAGCGCATGGAATTATAATTGTTGTTATCCAGCACGAAGTTACAAGGCCCAGAAATCTAAGTTTGCTTGTGGGCACTCGCTCTTTGTTTTATAACTCAAGAAAGAAGAAGTGCAAAGACAAATCCATACACTAAATTTCCACAAGTTTATTGAAGAATCTTCACAGCAAATTTGATGCCTGTGCAAGCAGCCAGTATCTCAGAATAAGAAAAATGTATGGATTAACTTTGAGGAACTATAGTGTGTGAATGAAACAAGGTACAATCTTATACTTTGTTCTCTGTATAGTAGAAAGTTAGGTCAATCTTTGAAGCAGTAGTTTAGATTCCTGAAACTTCCTTTTTTTCCTGTACCAAAGGTAAAAAGAACAGCATTTGTGCAGATTCAAAAACCCGCTACCACCCTTAAAGGGTTGGCTCTTGAATGACTTCAACAACTTTGCTAGTGCTTTTAAGTATTCTCAAAAGCATATACCTGCACAGATCTGTGAAGAAGACCAACTGTCATGTGATATGCTGTGGTATTCTACCGTACACCAATATCCTGAGCTAAGTTGAAAACAACTTTCTAATTACTCAATGTCATGTTTGTCATAAATGTGTTATGGATGCTCTTTTTTTATACTCTTATCATTACTGGTACAAGAGGTGATATGTTTCAGTTTAGTGTAATTCAGTAACAGCAGTTATTGTGAATAACAGAATTTCCAGTGAAGACACTGATTGACAATGCATGAATTAAGCATGTTTGCTAAACCATCTATACATCCAAGCACACATCATCAATAGCAGTACATTTACACACTACAGTGACTACATACATAGGAGAATTCTTTCTTCCCCTGGATTGTATTGTCTTCCTCCACATGGACATACACAGCTGTTTGTATTGACTCTGATTTCAGTACTGAGTGTGTACAAAGTTTTCCATAAAAACTTTTACTTGTTAGCATTGCTACAATATGATCAAGATCATTATAATATTCAATCTTTTGGGGCTAAAGCTAGTTTTTTAAACCTCTGGGAAACACAGTGAAAGTATGTGTTTTACTTTTGGGAATCGAGGAGCATCTTTACAAGTGCATGTTCAAGTATGTACCTTGTATGTATTCAGAAACATGATATTATATACTTTTTGTAAAGTGATAAATCACTATTTTCTTTATGGCATAGCTATGCTAGTCCAAAACAACTATCCTATAGCTAGTTTGATGACTAGGACTGAATGGTAGGGGAATTGCAGTGAAGCCACACTATAAGTACGTGGTATTTTGTATCCAATTCTTTTTAAAGGAATGCATACGTATGTTCATGAGGTACTGTAGCTTGACTATGGCTAACAACTACAAGCTTAATTTTCTTTACTGCTTGACGTCACTTTGTTAGGCCTGAAATGAAGCCTAATGTTTCTTATATTGTGAAATGTGTAGTTTGCAAACATTATGCTCTGTAACCCTTAAAGCCACACAAAACTTTACAAAACGCATATATTGTATCTGAATAAGCCACCATATAGTGGCATAACTTATATACACGGGATTTCAATTTAGATTTTCAGAATGCTGATGTCATTTAGAATAAAATGGTATATACGTTTCACAATTGTGACATTCCTTTGCCATGCTAAGATGGTTTAACACAGGGGTGTAAATTGTGCGGTGTTTTAAGGAGAAGAGTTAAAAGTGATACTATGTTAAGCATATTGTTGAAAAGCCTATTACCATTAATACAGTGTTACTAAAAATTAGATCATTGAACTATATTTAGTACATTACATCACTAAAGTGTGACTATAAATAGGCTCACAACTGATTACTTACCATGAACAGTGTTCGAGTACAGTTGTAATGATGAAGTACATTATCCTCCTGTTGTTATTTGCTACTGGCTTAGCTGCTAATGAAGATGTAACTGTTGGTATTAGTGAAGCTAATCCTGCTAGTAGTTGTAATGAGATATACCATCGTAATCCTACTAGTAGGGGAAGTGTTGGACAGTACTGGATCAAGACTGATGAAGGAAAGTTTAAGGTGACATGTAACATGAAGCTAAAGTGTGATGGTGTTGGAGGAGGATGGATGCAAGTTGTTGATGTGGACATGACTCGAGATGATATCTGTCCAGGAACATGGCATAAGATTACTAGTCTAAGAAGACTATGCTTGGGAAATGGCCCTAAATGTAATTCTGCTGATTTCAGTGTTGATGGTGTTAGCTATGAACACATCTGTGGACAAGCTAAGGCCTATCAGAAGGGTAACACTATGGATTTTCACGCTCAACGGAGTCTGTTTATGGGTTTTATTTTGATGGTATTTCCATTACTTTAGGATCACCACGTAAACATGTGTGGACCTATGCCATTGGCTTGAGTGATGATGGTAACTATCCAAAGTGGAACTGTCCATGTTCCACTCATCCTGGTCCCTCTCCACCTGCCTTTGTAGGGAATCACTACTACTGTGAGTCTGGAGATGTGGGGACATATGTTGCTGTTCCTTTCTACTTGTCGGATCCTTTGTGGGACGGCCATGGCTGTACTAGTGGTAATGGTTGTTGTGCTCAAGTAGGTATGCCATGGTTCTATAGGAAGCTACCAGTAGCAGTGGCCGAGAACTTTGAAGTTCGTATTTGTCTTAATGAACTTACATCTGATGAAGACGTTGCTGTTGAGAAAGTGGAGTTGTATGTTATGTAGCTAACAACTGTACCGTACTTGTGCTGGACTGTCATTTAAGTTTCTAGACTGCTAGAACAGTTGGAGTGTAGTAAATAGTGTTTATTGCTGCTGTATATGCTTTAACAGTATTATTAAACTTAAATGCTCTGTCAGCAGTTGGAACAATTAAAATCCAATGTTTAAAATGAAGGGATTATCATCCTTCTTCAATTACTGTATAGCGGAAAATTTTGGTGGAAGAAAAATTTGGAAAATTTGGCGAGATTGCATGGAATCGCCAAAATTTTATTCGCCATTTTTTTAAAATAAAAACACCAGACACTGTTCTCCACCACTTCATAATCGGTGAGTGAATATCGTTACAGCGGTTATTCAGCCTTCCCCAAGTATTCCATTCAACAACTTTCTATTGATACGTGGTTTTAGGATAATATAGTTAAGCTGACAGGTCATTCATGCCCACACGCATTACAGTCTCGATTGCTACAATCCACTTTATTATTGATGGCACTGCTTCAATACTTTACATTGAAGAAGAAAGCAAAGCTGCTTTTACTTAATCCAAATGGTCCGTTGAGCTTGAGGGTACCATCTTCGGGGATTTTGTCCGCGAATGCTTGTGTTAGCAAACTGTTAGAAAGTGGTACTGCCTCAGACACTCATGGCTCATACACAATACTAGACCCTGCACAGAGGTTTGAAATCGGCAGGAAAGCAGCAGAAATTGGTACAACTGATGCTATACGTTACTATGCCAATCGATACCAGAGTCTTCCCCTCTGAAGGAAACCACAGTTCAACGATGTAAAGACTTATACCGAGACAAAGTCAAAGACCAAGTTAAAGAAGCAGCACACAAATCACATTCACCTGATAGCAATAATGAAGAGTCAGATAGTGTAATTCAAGAATTAGTTCCTAAGAAAAGGGGTAGACCTTTACTGATTGGCGAGGACCTAGGCCACCTTCGCCTTGATCACACTTTACAGTAGTTGCTACAATCCAGTGGTGTCGATTACTGCAGTGAATTATTTGGAGCTTATTGGTGGTCTCATCTTCTGTGAATACCTGCTCAAAATTTCTACATTGCAAAGGGGTCAACTTTAATCCTTTCAACTGGGGAAACTGTGCCTTTAACAAATTCTGTGCCAAATTAACATGGATATCAGACAATTCATTGCCCCATAATAATATCTTGCACTTCCTTATTAGGTAACTTGCATCTTTTGGCAGCTGGAGGCATTGGGTGGTCTTCTGTGGTGTCCATTTGATTTTCTGCTTTACCTACTTCATCAATTCCATCAATGATTATTTGGTGCTGGACTTGATCGTCTTGATTATTCATCTGCTTCGGCTCCTGAACTTCTTGTTTGATTTGTCGACCTTTAGCAGAGGCAGTTTGACTGCTATCTAAACTTTGTAGAGGGATTTCGATATAGACGAGTTCAATGTCATATTCCTTGCTTAAAGCCCTCTTTATTACTCTTTTTTTTTTCACAGCGACTGCAAATGTATCATAGGCATTTCCCACTTCCCTTTTACAGTGAAGAGCTTCTCCATCGATCGCAGCATCCCAAATGGCACAGTAAACATAATAACCTCGGACCTTCGATTGAACAGCAAATATGTACTCCATCAGTTATTCTATCAAGCAGCAAAACGTGTAGTGTCTTGTGAGGAATCATGTGACTGATGTGACGGCATCAGTGTTGCTGATCAAATAGCTATAGTAGGCTAGCTATATACAGTTCACAGAATAAACATGATAACAGTGTGTCAATTTTGCCTAGTGAAGCATTAACATATAAGCTGTGCATTTACCCTGTAGCTACTTAGTCCCGGCGTAGATATCGCAACCTCGTCTTGAGCTCGCGCTGTTGTCTAATTTGCGTGGGAGTATACATGTGATCCATTCACCAAACTATTATCTGCCAATTTCTGTTTAAGACCAATTCGCCAAAATTTTCCACTATACGGTATACCTTGCATGAAAACTGTATAATGGCTGTTGTATAGATAACATGGCCATAGCACGTTATGCAAGATTTTTATTTTTTAATACATAAAGCACCATGGCATGTGTATATGTACAAGGGAGGCATGTTGGGGCATGGACTGTACGAGTCTTCAGAGTTTTCTCACTAGTGTGGGGCTTTTTGTTGATTATCATAAATGGTTGACCATATAAGTTTCAGGAGTTTTCTTGTTAGCGTGGGACTCGTGCCCCAATAACACTTAAAGTGCTGCCTACACTTGTGTATGCAAATACAGCACTTAGGGGGAGGGTGTGGCTCTCAAGACTACTACAGCACTTGACCATTCGAGCATTATGGAAAGCTCCATACTAGCAAGATGCTCATACAGTGAACCAGTACACAAAACTACACTACGTAATTATTGATATTCCATGTGGTGGATATTTGTTGTGTCATGAATGGAACAAGAAGAAAGACAAAGTAGAGGGTACAGTATAGAACAAGAAGAAATCACGAAACTTCTGAACAAAGAGAAGAAAGATTAGTCAGGTGAAGAGATTGAATATGTCAGATACAAATATACTACCATTGAAGAACTTTGTAATTTACCTCAAAGAAGAAGGGAACGACGGCTACTAGCTAGTGAGACACACCAAGCAGCAGACCCCAGCAATAACAATCATTTTACTGCTGTATCTACCACATAACTGATCACTGCTTTATGATTAATAAAACACTCTTTTACACTTTGTTCCTCCAACGTAAGGTAGTTTTAGAATCCTACTGGCACCATTCCAACCAAGCAATGGTCACATTTTTGTAATACTTATCAGTTACTAGAAGCCGTGTAGTTCTGCTGCAATCAATTAAGTGTTTGTCTATTACCACACCAAACTATTGTTGGTACTTCTTTGAGCATGATGGATCCTGTGGAGTTACTGGACATAGAAAACATGGTAGTACTGTACTATTATAGTTTTAGTGTGAAGAAGATGATTAGACAACTGCGCAAAAAAAACTGGATATGTTTTTGTCATTCAGTAGTAGTGACTGAGCTATACAGGTTTACCGTGTTAATTTGGAGATAAATCCACCAGGTATATATAGGTGGATGGCATTCTTTATTACTCAGTAGGTGCAGTAGATTTTGGAAGCTTCTGTAAATTAGTCATCATTGTCAGAGAAATGCATCAACATTATTGTCTTTAGCAAAATCTTTTCCCACTGCAACATAATTATCTAGCTCAAAAAAGAATTTTTTTTTTTTAAATAATACATATAACATCACCATCACAATCATCATAGCTACTGGCATCACTGGAGCTACTTTCATCACTGAAATGATCACAGTCGTTGCCCATAGTCCTCTAAATTATCATCCTGTGATCCATCTACTGTACATACCAGAAACTCCACATTTCTTGAACCCCTCCCTTATCACCATATCCTTCTTGGCGGCAACCTCTTCCCAAAGCTATTTAGTCAGTAGAATTCTCCGCTCATATGCTGTAAAGTTACCATTGCAGTAATTATTGATGTGTGTGGTAGCTAGCTATTCAGTTGCCTCTTTGAAAGGACATATTAATCCTTAAACCTTCGGAGAACTTTTGGGGATGCGTGTGTACACAATATGGGCATGCATGGTGACACTAGGTGGGGTAACTTAATTTTTGCAGCCTACAACTATGCATTGATTAAAAGTCTGTTCATTGGGCTACTTGGAGAAGGTTAAATGAACACTGTTACTACAGTGGCTTACTTGTTATGAAGTGATGAACAGCGATGAGTCATGTCTCTGTGTTTCAAATTCTTGCCACGTGTTTAATTTTGATTGTGGGTTTACTCACATGAGTCATAATATGGCCCGATAGAAAATTTGATGGCGAAGTTGTTGGAAGGAGATAGGAGCAACCACCATCTAGTTATGGACCATTTTATAACTATACACTAAATGGTGAGGCCAAAACTACCCGTGAAAATAACTTTTCTGATGGACACTTCGAAAGTTACAGAGCTTTGTGCAAGGCATGCATATTTATTAAAGTTAAATCCACGTTTCTGGTTTATGCAGGTTTAAGGGTTAAATACTACATCCAAATAACTGGTATAACCAGGAGGTTATAGTAATGTTGTTGCATTCAAGTACAGTAATGGTATTGCATTCATTTAATCACAGATGGTAAGCCTTTGGTTGAAATCTAACACAAGCACATCAATCATACTTGAGCCTCTCAAAGTGACAAGCATTTTCCAGTTCCTCTAAAAATCACCAATGTTTTACTCTAGGAACACTATCTGCATGCAATGTAAGCTGGACTGTCCATTAATGTTTATCCAATCCAGATCTCCCACCTTGGTATCCACACCATTTTGCACCTCTCTCCTCATATGTAGGCCCATTTGTAAACACAAAATGGCAGAGTAGACTGGTCAACATTAGCCACATTATTACTGCCAACTTACATAACTTCCGTATTTGTGGTTCTTTTCGTTGAAAAGTTTGTGAATTTTACTCCTTCTTGTCTGCTGGTATATATTAGTGGGTTGTCTAAACTAATGCTTATAGTGCTGCACGAACACATCAAACCAAGCAGTAAAAAAGCTCTAAGTGAGACTTGAGTCTGTTGATTGAAGCACCTGCTCTGCTCTCGTCTTAATAAAACAATGTCCATTTGGTTCCACTTGGGGTACTTAGAGATAATAAGTCACTCTCTAGGGTTCCTATGGATACAAATACATGAAAATAGTAAGAAGAAAATATCCTGACCGCCTGGCAGACTCCTGTAAGCGTTCGAGCGTTAATCGGATGGCTGCAGGTTCGAGGCTGCCCAGGTCCAGTCATGGATTTTTTCTTCTTTCTCCTTCTTTTCAAACATACTTAGTGAAGTTAATATAAACATCTTAGGCCTTTGTAAGGCCTTCTGGTATACAAGCTCTGCCTTTACTAAGTACTTTAATCATAATAAACCACCACTCTTTAACTTGTAGCTCCTTGTTGCCAGTGGTTTCAATACTTGTGCAAGGTATCTTCCATTGTTGGGAATTGTGGTATTCTGTCAAATTTATACTTTTGCAACCCTATCAGCTGTCTCATCTCTTTCTCTCGTTCTTTATCCATCAAAGCATAGTTTTTGAGTTCGAATCAAAATTTGCCATTTTTCCAGTACCACTGAGTAACATTAGCTTCTCTTCTCTGCTGTAACTTTGCCGCATGTGTGAGCAGGTGTGCCTCTCAGCCATGATTAGTTGCAGAAATTGAACATGCACTTAATAAATCATGTAATACAGGTGTATGTGCGTGCGTGTGCACTTAACCACCAGACTCTACGGTAGAGCACTAAATCATCTTTTAGCTGGTATCATTTTTCAACCAAGCACTGTCCACAAAGTGGCTGTGGGTGCACGACTGGTTTCCCACATGCATGAATTCAAGTATTTTTTAATTACATGCAAACTTTAAACAGTTCAGCATACTGGTACATTTATTTCAAAATGAGTTATATAGTTATAGTTGACTGCTCAGCCTATAGCTAAAGCAAAATGGTACATGTAAATACCTCATTGTACAGTGGCATTTGTGTCATTATATACCATAAGAAATATTGATTGTGGGTTCTACAAAACTATCACATGTACTGACGTTTGATTGTGAGACCTATCACATGTGCAGCAGGTGCTCTCTTTGATTCTAAGCCAGCACACTTATAGTGCTGATTCATTCATTCATGGAACAACCATCAACTTTTCTCAGTTTGTACCTCTTGAACTACCTTTTTAGAGTAAAGAGCTGTCCATGACATTGTAGGTCTAGATTTCTTGCTCAACTGTAGATCCATACAATTGTCACCTGGCTTCACTATCTGGATAAGATCTTGACGAAACACACTCCTCTTTATTTTTATTTTTTTAAAGCAATTTAGTTCAGTAGTAGTCTAACCACCAAGGATGTTACATTTCACAATGCAAACAGCATTCTGCAAGCTGGCAGTCTGATTACCATATAAAAATATCATGTCTTCAACTACCCAGTTGTTCAGTCAAGGTCCTTAAGCAAATTCTCTCGTACTGCTTGATCTCACGATTATCCACTAGTTTATTTGTGTAAGGATCTGCTCATTTCATCACACACACTATACTATTCTGAACAAATCATTTTACTCCATTCAGATATTTTTGGTAGCTTATGATACTTTCCTCTACCTAACAAAGTTATTCATGTTAAGTGTCACATTCCACTAATATGTACACATGTACAGTGGTCAGTGAATTATGCAAACTTGCCACTCCTTACATATTTGGTGTATGTAGGAGGTGTTGTTGTGGTAATAATAAAGCACTTACTAATCTAAAGTTATAACTTGCCAGTGTAAAGTTGATTTAATTACGTTATATAAAATTACATCATTGGGCTAAATTTAGTACATTACATCACTGAAGTGTCACTATAAATAGGTTCACAATTGATCACTGACTATGAACAGTGTTCAAGTACAGTTGTAATGATGAAGTACATTATCCTCCTGTTGTTATTTGCTACTGGCTTAGCTGCTAATGAAGATGTAACTGTTGGTATTAGTGAAGCTAATCCTGCTAGTAGTTGTAATGAGATATACCATCGTAATCCTACTAGTAGGGGAAGTGTTGGACAGTACTGGATCAAGACTGATGAAGGAAAGTTTAAGGTGACATGTAACATGAAGCTAAAGTGTGGTGGTGTTGGAGGAGGATGGATGCAAGTTGTTGATGTGGACATGACTCAAGATGATACCTGTCCAGGAACATGGCATAAGATCACTAGTCCAAGGAGGTTGTGTTTAGGATATGGAGTTGGGTGTAATCCTGCATTATTCAGTGTTAAGGGAATTAGCTATGAACACATTTGTGGACAAGCTAAAGCTTATCAGAAAGGAAATATGAATGCATTCTATGCCAATAAGCAATCGGTTGATGATGTCTATGTTGATGGTATTTCCATCACTTTAGGCTCACCACGTAAACATGTGTGGACCTATGTTGTTGGTAAAAGTGATGACTATGATTATGGTGATGATTATCCACTGAACTGTCCATGTGCCACTTATCCTGGTCGTAGCCCTCCAGCTTTTGTGGGGAACAACTATTATTGTGAGTCTGGAGATGTGGGAGATACTCATCCATCCCTGTACTACTTATCAGACCCTTTATGGGACGGTCATGGCTGTACTAGTGGTAATGGTTGTTGTGCTCAAGTAGGTATGCCATGGTTCTATAGGAAACTACCAGTAGCAGTGGCTGAGAACTTTGAAGTTCGTATTTGTAATGATCATGGTCATGATAATGAAGATGTTGCTGTTGAGAAAATGGAGTTGTATGTTATGTAGTAGCTATGAACTCTGAACAGTATGTGGTATATTGAGACCTACTTCTATGCACCTAAGTACTAGAATATGATTTTACTTTATTGTAGCAACAATCTTCTTTTTAGCATTATGATTAACCAAGACATTGTAATTAGCATCACGCTTTAAAATGTAATTGTATACTTCTGTAGAATATTCTGTGTTCCTATAATTTGTCAGTGTTTGTCCAACTTATACTTTGCTTGGTGTTTCATTAGTCACCCTTTAACAGCTGTGATCTTGTCTAGAGTGATAGTATGTGTGGCCTTAATCTGAGCCAATACAAGTACAGCCACTGGCTGTATTATATATGCATACCGAAAATTTTCGATTATGGGTCAGCAGCTAGTACGTTCTGGTTACATTCGGTTATGATAAATGGACATATCCTAGAGATATCACTGAAAATTTCTATCGAGAGCCCATTCTACCACTACACTTGCTAAGCATTTTTTTTCCCGACAGGTCGTTGTAACATTCCAAAATTTTGAAGGCTAGTCATGAACAGGTTAATGAATTCTCTCATGTATATCCATCACGTTGTGTTTAAGTGTTTTAGCAGTAGAGCTGCTTTTTCCAAGCTTAGTGTGAGTATTGTGTATTCTGTAGTGCTGCCAGTGTTAATGATATACATAAAAACAGTTAAGAATGACTGGTTGAGGACAATTATCGCATTTGTTTATAAACTTGTTTACAGTAATGTTCTTATAACACAGCACCGAAGATTAATTGATTTTCTTTACACAACAGGAGGTCCATGCCACCTCACTGTTAACTCTGGTTGACTCTGTGTAGAGATAAAGATACAGCGTTTCAAAAAAGTTAATTACAATACTAAGTGACCATTGTTTGACCACTACCTTAAATAGGTTGGCTCTTGAATGGCTTCAACAACTTGCTAGTGCTCTTAAGTACTCTCAAAAGCATATACCTGCACAGATCTGTGAAGCAGACCAACTGTCATGTGATACACTGTGTGTTACTAAAAATTAGATCATTGAACTAAATTTAGTACATTACATCACTAAAGTGTAACTATAAATAGGCTCACAACTGATCACTTTCTGTCACGTCACTTTCTCTCTGTCAACTGACCCTTGAAGTTATCAAACATTGCCACTGCTGGGTAATCAAAGTTCAACTGAGGTCAACCCTATTCCTATCCAAATATGGTACAATGACTTCCTTAATGTACTTTGCCATTGTTGACCAATGGTTTGGACTGTGACTGATTAGCCAGTAGTCTCCAAGGAAATCAAATGGTGGGTGACATCTTTGGGTTTCACCTTCATAAACCAATGAATAGCTAAATCTCTCCAATAAGGGCACCACACATTACAGTTGTCACGTGCCTCTTATCGTTGTGCCCAGCAATTGGAACTCTTTTCCTGCCTTTCTTGTCCATGGTCCACTTGGGACCATCAGTATTCCTGTCTGGTCCCAATTAAAAATAAGATCTGCAGAAACTTTACCCAGTTCAACAGTTACTATTATCTCCCCAAGAAATTCCTGTCGTAATCTTCCATGTTCTCTGATGGGTTACCACATTTCATACTAACTCGCCTTTTTGTAAAATTAGAAGCAACTTGACCCATGGAACACATAGTGTTACTGGACCACCTCTTTCACTAAAACGTGATGGTTCAGTAATTCTAGCTAGGCCTCTGGCAGCAGTAACAACAATTGTAGTGTTAATAACACACCCATACTCACGTAGCTTCAAATTATATTCTTGCACCTGGTCATCCAACCTTTTGCCAAGAATTAAGGGTCACTCTTTTTTCTTCAATAGTAGCTCAGTGAGATTTCCCTCTTCTACTCTAATTCTCTTCATTCGTTTTTCCTCCTTGTACAGTTATTTAAATCTGTGAGCAGTACTTTCATTTACTGAATGGCCCAACTTTCTTGAACACCTTCTAGCTGCTCCAGAAGGTCCAACTTGTCCAACCAGCTTACCAATTCCAGCCCTCTGTTTTGGTGAATAAATGTGTGGCTTGTTGCCTTTACGAGAATGACCGCCATTAATCGGTGGCTCGCCATTTAGCACTGCTCTTACTTTGGAATTGGCAGATGCAATTGCAGCAGACGAGAAATTCTGGTCCTCTAGGGTTGGGAAGCGATCTAGAATGTTGCATTCACAAGTAGTCTAACAAAGACATTTTCAGCAGGATTTTCAGCACCATGAGGTCTAACGGTCCACGAGATCTGATAGGTCTACCATATACATAACATTATCTAAAACTCAGCAGAATTTTTTTTGAATGATGTAAAAATATTTGCAAAATTTAATGTTGCGAAAGTGACAATTCGCAACATTAGCTTCTTTGCATAAATATCTTACTATACAGTACATGCAAACTTTAAACAGTTCAGCATACAGGTACATTTATTTCTAAATGAGTTATATAGTTATAGTTGAACGCTCAGCCTATAGCTAAAGCAAAATGGTACATGTAAATACCTCATTATACAGTGGCATTTGCATCATTATATACCACAAGAAATATCGATTGTGGGTTCTACATAACTATCACATGTGCTGATGTTTGATTATGGGACCTATCACATGTGCAGCAGGTGCTCTCTTTGATTCTAAGCCAGCACACTTAAAGCACTGGTTGATTCATTCATGGAACAATCATCAACTTTTCTCAGTTTGTAGCTCTTGGTACTAGGAACTACCTTTTTAGAGTAAAGAGCAGTCCATGATATGCTAGGTCTAGATTTCTTACTCCATGGCAGGCAACTGTAGATCCATACAGTTGTCACCTGGCTTCAATATCTGCATAAGATCTTGACGAAATGTACACTCCTCTTTTGTTTTTAAAATCAATTTGGTTCATAAGTAATTTGTGTATATACTTAATTTGTGTCAATAAATGGTAATGGGGGTGGGGGAGGATTTATGTGCTAAATGCGATATTTTGAGTGGCTGCGTGACCCAAGCATTTTCTGATGCCCGGGCAATGTGAAGTGATGCCCGGGCAAATGCCTTGGCATGCCCGGGCAAATGCCCTGGCATGCCCGGGTGTAGCTACGCCACTGTCTGTTAGTAGTTCTGATATTATTTATAGCTATTAGTCACTGTTTAGTAGCAGTGTTTACTGCTATCATTGCAGTTGGGGCTGTTGAATCAGATGTTGACTACAATGAGTATGGCTTGTGTGTTAAACTTCCTGGGAAATCTTGTAGAGATATTTACCAGCTAAATCCAACCAGTCAAGGCAAATCTGGTTATTATGTTGTACAAGCTGGTGATAGGCCATTGTTTGTATACTATGATATGGAACTGGAATGTGGTAGAGAGAAAGGTTGGATGGAGATGACTGTCCCATTAGATGGAGAAAGATTACTAGTTCTGTTCCAGCTTGTAGAGCTCCTAGTGATAATGATGGGTGCTATTCTGTTCAATTCTCAACTCACCAAGTCCCTTACAGTAGAGTATGTGAAATGGTGATAGGTTATCAGAAGGGTAGCACTGATGGGTTTAGGGCTACCTCACATTCTATTAATGGTCCATATGTTGATAGAGTTTCCATAACTTATGGTGTTCTTAGAAGGCACATTTGGTCTTATGGGATAGGTGTTAATGAGGTCGGCCCTTCTAATACTTGTCCATGTGCTCGGAATGGTGGTCCTTTACCACAATCATTTGTTCATGAGAACTACTACTGTGAGTCTGGATCATATAATACTCCTTCAAGTTGGAGCGTCTTATTGACTGATGACCCTGTGTGGGATGGTGAGGGTTGTCGTGATGAAAACAGTTGCTGATCAGAACCCAACCTGCCATGGTTTTATCGTCAAATACCACTAACCAGTGACAAGAATCTTGAAGCTAGGATTTGTCGTGATCAGGTTTACTCAGATGAAGGTGTCCTAGTTAAAGAAATTAAGCTGTATGTGCAGTAGTTGTTGTGATGACTACGTTAACTGACAGGAAACTTCAGTTTATGTGTATGTAGAATACTTGTCATGTTTGACAGGCTTTTCAGTTCATTATAACACATATGTGCACATACGTGCTACAAATTATTTTGTACTCTTTATTGTACAGGATGGAGGGTTTGGGAGTGGAGAGTGAGTGAGTGTGAACATTCGATGCCACCAATAATCTTACATGTGCATGGCTGTATGTACATACACTTAGAAGAAGTGTTTATAATTGCAATGAAGTACATATATACATAATTGTATTAAGAAGAATACATCTTTATGTACATGAACCATGAATCTGGGAATGCTGTTAAGGATGAAAGTTATTTAATTTGTCCTGTACCTATATCACGAGACTCATAACACAATGTTAATTATAGAAACTACAAATAGAAGCATCTTGTGTTCAGGTGTGAAACACACGCTGGTAATATTTTTATTCTAACTATTTTTTGAGTAAACATGTTACTAATACTCTCATTCACCAGTAGCTGGGGATACACTACATACTTTGTTTACTACCAATCTGTTTGTGTACAGTTAATATGACCTGATTATCAAAAGAACATTCATCCCTCATTTCTATGGCTACTAATTGAAATACTATTCAGGTTTTAGGCCACAATATATCTCCATAGTGATCTGGTGCACCACCTATGTGATATCACTAGGAACCTAAAATTTGCTGTACACAGAAGTTAGTGGGTACATGGTTATTTTAATTTCTGTACAAAAGGAGCATCTTTTTATCACCCTCTGGTGTTATTAGCTGTTAGAATGTTGCTAATTGAGAGTAGGTAATGTTTTTTTACTCATTTCACAGAGCCAGCAACACATTAATATTAAGCATTTGTTGCTATAGTTGCATTTTTTTTCACTATGTCATCACTTTCTGGTGACTGGTGCAGAGTCAACAGCTGATGTTTTTACAATGTCCAGAGTCAACAGCTGGTGTTTTGAAAATACTACCATCCAATAATTAGGGGATATCTGGTAGCCAGTATTATCACTAATAAATAACAATTCACATCACTAGCTGGGAGTCACTGAATCAACAACATCTCCAATCAATACAAGATTTCTCATATATACGTACTTCAGAGCTAGATGTGACAATTTTTATCACAGCAGTAGATGAAGAATCCACATATCCCATAGCTCCACATTGTACAATAAATGTTTTACATAATACAGTCTGCCAATGGGTATCATAACACTCAATTATCTACTAGTTTATTTATGTAAGGATCTGCTCATTTCATCACACACACGCACGTGTGCACACTATACTATTCCAAACAAAACATTGTAATCTATTCAAAAAAATTTTTGTCTGTATAGTTTACATTATTTCGTAGCTATGATACTTTCCTCTACTTAGAATAGAAGCGTAACAAAGTTATGACAGGCTGTTGTAATATTCTTAATCAGTTGTGCTTCATCAACTGTCGCTGGCATGTTGAGTGTCGCATTCCACTTGTGTACATGTACACTGGTTGGTGAATTATGCAAACATGCTACTCCCTCACATATTTGTGTGTGTGTGTGTGTTTGTGTGTGTGTGTGTGTGTAGGAGGTGTTGTTGTGGTCATAATAAAGTACCTATTGAGCTAAAGTTATAACTTGCCAGTGTAAAGTTAATTTAATTAAATTACATCGTTGAGAAATTTAGTACATTACATCACTGAAGTGTCACTATAAATAGGCTCACAACTGGTCACTTACTATGAACAGTGTTCAAGTACAGTTGTAATGATGAAGTACATTATCCTTCTGTTGTTATTTGCTACTGGCTTAGCTGCTAAGGAAGATTTAGCTGTTGGTATTAGTGAAGCTAATCCTGCTAGTAGTTGTAATGAGATATACCATCGTAATCCTACTAGTAGGGGAAGTGTTGGACAGTATTGGATCAAGACCGATGAAGGGAAGTTTAAGGTGACATGTGACATGAAGCTAAAGTGTGGTGGTGTTGGAGGAGGATGGATGCAAGTTGTTGATGTGGACATGAGTCGAGATGATACCTGTCCAGGAACATGGCATAAGATCACTAGTCCAAGGAGGTTGTGTTTAGGATATGGGCCTGGATGTAATCCTGCACAGTTTGATGTTAAGGGAGTTAGCTATGAACACATTTGTGGACAAGCTAAAGCCTATCAGAAGGGAAACACTAATGCATTTTGGTCCAATAAACAATCGGTTGATGATGTCTATGTTGATGGTATTTCCGTCACTTTAGGATCACCACGTAAACATGTGTGGACGTATGCTGCTGGTAGAAGTGATGACTATGATTTTGGTGATACGGTGCTGCTTAATTGTCCATGTGCCACTTATCCTGGTCGTAGCCCTCCAGCTTTTGTGGGGAACAACTATTACTGTGAGTCTGGGGGTACAGGAGTAACTGATCCATCCCTGTACTACTTATCCGACCCTTTATGGGACGGTCATGGCTGCACTAGTGGTAATGGTTGTTGTGCTCAAGTAGGTATGCCATGGTTCTATAGGAAACTACCAGTAGTAGTGGCTGAGAACTTTGAAGTTCGTATTTGTAATGATCAAGATCATAGTAATGAAGATGTTGCTGTTGAGAAAATGGAGTTATACGTCATGTAGTCACTGCATGATTTCTCTGTGTGACATTTTTAACAGTATACTATTTACTCCATAGAACTGCTGATGATAGTATTGACTCTTGTATGCATGTGTAGTTTTTGTAATGTTATGTCTTAAATGCCACACTATTGTGGTGTTGTTGATATAAAAAACATCAAAGTAATTTTGAGTTGCTACCTCATGCACATCCACTTACTGGGCATGATAGTCTACATGGTAGTTGTCATGTATTCATCATCACAAGCTATTAATTAATTATTAAATCCCTTTCACAGCTGAATTTCCTGGCGCAAGCACACTGAATCATGCTGTATAAGCCTCACTGTACACTACACCACTTGGTTACTATACCTCTACGTAAACGCTGTGGACTAACAAGGTTGTTTATGTTTACATAAATACTAGCTAAAACCACAAAGTAATTATAAGACAACAAAACTACAAAATACGCCAAAAGCAGTCTTGAGAAACAGGCGGCCACAAATGAACTTATGTACGAAACTACTTTATATTATCTCCTTACTGAATTGTCATCTTCATGACTGGTTTCTTCAAGTTTAATGACAAATCCAGTGTCACACATGTTATATGCACATGATTGAATCATGCCACATGTCTGAAAAACCATCAACAGCCATTCGCAGTTTGTTTTAGCCTATCTATAACAATGTATCATTGTTCAAAATGTACTATCAACTCAAACATAAATGAAATAGTCCTATTTTTGAGAGAAAGGTTTTACCGGGTTATGAGATAAACCCGCAATAGTGCACAAACTATCCGGTTATCCCCAAAACAGGACCTCTGTGGGCATACCCACTTCGGGATTAGCACATCATACTGTGAAACGCACAATAGAAGTGCTAGCGTGTTGGAATTGCACTCAGCACATGTTTTATACCGTTGTGCCAAAAAATCCGGTTCCAGCCATAAAAGTGTTAACTTGTGAATCTCTACAAAGCAAAAATAATTGTGTGGCTGTGATCATCATTTTGGTTGTGATCATTTGATCTTTTTAAGTATTGATGTATTGAACACCTTGGCTGTACAGGTGTTTTGTTTTGTGTGGCAGTGAAAAAATACTGAATTTATTCAGCTGAATGGTAGGCCACGTAAACCCAGTACAGAAATTCTCCATGAATTGTAGCCATGAATTCAGTTCTGGCTAATAAATTTGCCTTCTTGTTTCAAAGGTTATGTACTTTGATTCCGCTTTGTTGTTACTGTAAGTTGTACTTGTTAACGGTCCACTGAATGGAAATTTTACCTCCTATTTTATTGTATGGATGTGTTGTTTATAACGTGAAGTGCACAAAAACACCATTTTAATGATTTCATTGTAGTGATATACCAAGATGTTAACCCGCAAAGCTCGATCACGTCACAAATAATTGAACCTGTGACATATGATCGGGAACCGCAAGAGTTTTATTACACATGTTACAATGGCAGAAAGTGGCAGCTTGCACAACTCATCGATGAGCAGCAATGATTCAGACGAATCTCCCTCCACATACTTATCAGCAGAAGTGAGCGAAGAGTTGTACTTGTCTCTACCAACTGAAGTATAACTCTGCCTCATAAATTTGTGTGTTTGCTTATGCCTGTCAGTTATCAGCGTATAAGCATCCAGTGAATTATCACTTAGAAACTGGATTTGACAAGGTTGCTCTACAATAGGTAAGAACACAAAAGATATTATGTTGTTTGTAAAGAATTATGTATTATGACTTACTCTATATGTATAACTTCATTTATCATCAAGTCAATGATCCCATATGACTGAAACTTAGCAGAGTGACCAGGGCTATCAGCACAACCATCACCACCAATTGTGAGGGAGTACCAGTAATTCAGATTGTTTTGTGTTCCAAATTGATATCACTGCTGGCTGTAAATATTTCTTTTGATGTATGTAGTATATTTGATCAGTGATGCAGGCAACATTCATGTGGGACAGTGCTTTGAGAAATTTTCCAGCAGTTCCTCCACCATATAGAATAGCTGCAGACAGCATGATGTTACCATCAGGTGTGTCCTTGATGTGAGGTTGGCTTGACCATGATCTCTGATACCCACAGTGGGAACATGCCTGCTTTACTGTAACAAACGTTCCCTGTGGCTTTGTTGTTATTCCAGGACATAAGCTATGACATGATAGACAATGAGTGAACAATGCTAACAGAGATGATCTAAACACTATGTATCATCTAGTGTTGAACCTGACTGAACTGAAGAACATGGCTGCTGAATGTCATAACTGTGTAAATTAGTAGGTGCTGATGACATGTTTATAAGTGTAGACAAATATTACTTACTCTGTTGAGGCTTCATCCTGAGAAATATAGAAAGAACTCTCGAGATCAGTTTTGTTTGGCTCAGTTTCCTCAGGCTTACTAGAAGGCAGCAATTCAATGGTGCAGGAAAACTTTTTCAGTGGAGGTACTGCTAGAAGATTACACTGTATTCCGATTGACTCTATTACCAGAGAACCTTTTTTAGTTACATAACTAATACCAGGACTGACCTTTATTCTGTGTATGTGTCTGTATTTCCATTTGTGTGGGTGGCTGTTCAATAGTAGCAGACTCTGACTCAACTTCTAACTGATCAGACTCAGTAGTTGCTGTTCAGTATTGGCATATTCTAACAATGGTGTACTCCTGCAGATCTTCTATTAAACTAGTCTGTAAGACCTCATCAGCTATCTGTATAAAAAAACTTTACTGTTTGATTTTTCAATAGCTATAAAATTTTGTTGATTTTCAATATGTTGTATTAATCAATATTTACTGCTACTGATTTTTGTCTTCTTCATTCAGAAGCTGGTCTCTTGGGTGATGCAGATGGTTGGCTGCTGCCACCATGAATAGATCTGGGGAATGTGGTCGGGATGGCACCTCGCTTCAGGCATTTCTTAGCAGGAATACCAATGGCATCTCGATAGCTTGAGCCATCAGTTTCAAAGCACTCAGGCATGAAATGCTTTGCACAAAGCAAAGAATGGGGTGTCCAGTTCCTTCGCTGCTATTGTACAGCCTGTGTTCATTTCGCTCTTAGTGTGCCATCACTAGGAAACTCATGTGAACTGTATCCCTGTCCACATTCAGTATAGCAATCGGCTGCTACACAGCGTCTTGGCATGTTTAAAGCCTTATCAGAAGCTATACGGATCGACTATAAAGCAAACATCGCTTTAGTTATGGTTTTTATAGCGGTGATGCGTATTCAGCTTTCCTAGTGTGATGCTTTATGACGCATCTCACATCATCAACTGCAAAGACCTAAAATCTGCCATATCTACTGATCTAAGTGGAAATAGATTGAATAACATGCATCAACTTGTATTACTATTAGTGAGGATTGGCTATAGCACAAGTTGATTTTATCATTTCAGTGGACCTTTAAACATTAAGGTTAATTTTGTTCAATGAGCACTGTATTGGTGATGCCTCCTTTTATGCCATCTAGCAAGCCATGGAAATTCTATTGGGTTGTACTCAGATAGATTCCATGCAAGAGTTCTGTGTGTGTCAACAAATGTAAAGCGGAAGTACACAATATAAGAACATTAGAATACTATGATATAAATTTTTCTGCATAAAACTACTCTACATCAAAAATTCAGTCCTGAAACATATATTACCTGGGGCTCCGAGTCCCCCCACAGACACTATTCCATACCTACTAAGTGTTCTGATTTCTTTTTGCCAATTTCCGATTTCCCTTGCTGATTTTCTGATTTCTTCACTTGCATTGATTGAGCTCATATAATCAGTGATTTTTCTTGGTGGTATTCAAGATTCAGTAATGGATTGAGTGATGCATTGAGTGAGTATCTCAACATTAATGTTCTTAAGCTAGTTTTTGGAGGAAAGAGTGGTGGCCTCAAACCCGGGGATGGTTACCAGCATCTTTAGCTCCAGGAGAGCATGGAGGCGGTGTTTGCCTGCCTCTTCTAGGGATGAAGCTTCTAGGGAATCTGAAAGGAGCTTAGGTTGCTGTTATTCAAGTATGATGTCTAGGTCAATATCCATGAGTAGCGCCTAAACCCCTAAACCCGCACATAATTTTAAGCAATATGTGAATACATAAAACCATTATAAATGGCCAGTCTAGCCAGACTAGCCTAACTCTATTAGCCTAAAGTTATATACTGACAGAAAGTTTATTCATTGGGCTACTTGAGAAAGTCTAAATATATAACCACTGTAACAATAGAGGCTTACTTGTTATGGAGCAATGGAAATGGCAACTTTATTTTCCATTATTTCTCGATACTCATGATGGCAGCCATAACAACAATTAAGTAAATTACGTGAGCTGTATATGGAGTGACTCGCTATTGAATGAGGAATTGCCTCATGTTTATTTCACACGAATCCGATGAAGTAGGAAGGAGATATTAACCATTTCTAAAGGTGTGTAAGTGGTTTATGTGCTTATTTTGCATAACAATTGTTTCAGGGTGAGTTTTGGCCCCATGTTTTTGTGCTGGGATAAAACACTAGACACCATTTCATTCCTTGTTTAAATAATAGTTAGACGTCAAGAACCAGGGTTCTATGGGATTTAGAAAACTTGAAGGCCCTGGGCTGTAGCGCCTGAGCGCAGCGAGGACGCTACTAAGGGCCTGAGGGTTTTCTAAATCCTGTAGAACCCAGTGGTTCTTGACGTCTAACTTATTTAGACTACAACTCGTTATTGTACCTTGAGTTGACAGCTGCTTGTAAACCAGAAATGTATGGCTAATTACTAGAAACAAGCCCTCTACACCTCCCTACATGGCGGGCTGTTGCTATCTGTTTAAACGCCCATGCGTTGCCAATGTTACAGGCGCGTGCTATGTATCGAAGTACTGGACCATAGATAATAGAGGGCATAAACGGGATTGGAAACGCGCTCGTATTTACCTAGCAACCGCTTTCTATCCATGTTATCAGTGCGTAGTGACTAAATTCAGCGAAGTTTTGGTTCTTCTAGTTATCGGTTTAACAGCTAAAGAAAGTGTATGGCAGGTGCAGGTACTTAACTCGGTTCTTGTTGTCTGCTAACTAATTATTTGACGTTGTAAAGGGTGTGGCTTACAGCGTGCGGTTTACCGCATTAGCAGTGACAAACTATAGTACTAATTGCCAGCTTCGCCTACATTTTGGTTACAAATTGAACCATATTTCCATAGCTGATAACTTTATACCAAAAGTTAATGTTCAAGTAGTCCATTCTCCTGCCAGCGGCTGAGAATTATATCCATGCCATATATTATTGTTTACTCTCTATCTACAGCTAATGGATCCGGATTTGTGAAAAGTGGAATTGAGTCAATTATGAAAGAAGAATCTTTTACAGTGCCATCACATACAGCAAGAAATGTAATTAATATAGCAAAAGAAATGAAGAAATGGATTTAACAGCCTGAGAACAATGCGGAAACGAAAAGATTTGAAGAAAACCTAATGAAATCCATCGAATCATGCTTCACATACAAGGGAAAAATTCCAAAGAAACACAGAGGGAGAAAATGTGGAGCGCATACCACACACTGCGTACATCAGCTAACTATCTGAGCTTATGGAAGAACTTTTGTAAAACTGTGGGCACTGAAGGGTCACCAATTTTTTGCCAGTACATTGGAGATCATGTGCTGAAGGAACTAGCTAAACTAAAATACCCAATTTCCACTAATATTACCATCAAAACTGAAGAGGCTGCACTTACATATGAAGAAAGGAATGGACTTCGCTATGCTGCAGGGTATGTGCCAAGGTCATTAAAGAAGAAGCTATATCGGTCAAGCCATCAGCATAAAGAGGTATTAATTTCTCTTTTGAGAAATCTGCTCGATGAAAGAAATGATGATTTTGATGACTCAACAGATTGGATCAGTTTGATAGACAGAGGTGGACTGAAAAGAGTCAACAATGATACATACCAGTTGTTTGTGGCCTTAGAAACACAATTACGAAAGCAGATCAATTCACAACATATTCCACTACTATAGGGGCAGAGAGCAAACAAATTCTGCTGAACAATGACAATGTCCAGTTCTTTTGGAGCATAGTTTGTACAGAATGGGAAGAAGAGATTGGCAATGTCCTACTTGAGATGATTGTAAATGAATGGGTCACAATACGTGGATTTTCATATGCTAATAATTGGATAGAGAAGTATAAGCAGGATACCCAGACAACAACTGGGAAGTCTAAAGGATTACGAAAACAACTATTGGCAACTAAAAGTGAATAAAAAGCAGCATGTACAATACTCACTTCACACACATGTACACATGCACGCACGCACACAAACCCACACACTACTAATCTGCTACCAATACTGCTATACATATGCACATTTCATGTAGCTAATGAAATAAAGATATAAATCTAGTCAACATTTCTTTGATATGCGTGCTCGCTTTGGTAGTGGCTCATTAATATCTTCATTACTTAGTGAAGTGTCTTGTTTTCCTTTGCGATAGTTTCCTCCCCTTGGAGCCCTGGCTACTGAGTTCACAACTCTCAGTGCTTGAGTGTTGTTGCGAAATTCCTTAGCATTTGGATTATCATGTACACCACCACGTTGTCTCTGTAGTCCAAAAAATCGTTTTAAAGGATCCTGACACAGCCGCTGACTTAAGAAAGATTTTACCCCAGGAATAGTGAAAATGTATTGAACCAGCTCTTTGAATGACATACCTATTAACAAAATAATTTATTTTAATATAACTTATGTACCCTTACAATCCATTCTAAGTCCAAGATGTGTTTCTCTGCTTAGTAGCATAAATGCTTTCTCTTCTTTACAGTAGCCAGATCGTTGGTCAACTGCTTCTTCCCAGTCTGTGAGGTACTGTTGGAATTCATCCATGAACTGCATGTATGTCATAGAAACAATAGCTTATTATGTTATGTTCACATTTCAATTAACATGCCACTAATCGGTCATCCTTTGCTGATTCATAAGGCTTTTGAATATCTTTGCGAGTGTGTATACCTTCATAGTAGTTGTGTACATTTATTGCATCAAACCACTTATCGCACATCTCCAAAAATCTAGCTGTTTCATCTGCCTCTTCTCCAATACTTAATTTCATACCACTGGCAACACTTTGGCTCAATACCTAAATATAACATTGACTAGAAGAATAAAACATTGGCTGTACAATTTTGTACTTGTGCAGCCAAGTCAACACGCATCTTAGAGAAAGATGTAAGCTTGATATGTTCCATCTTGATTTTGGGAATCAGTCTGACTCCCATAGCTGGATCAGTATCTCTGCTATATAGCGTTGTTAGGTGTGACCATAAAATGCTTTTTCCATTATTCTACAGGAAGATTAGTCAACTTGTAAATGGCCTTGCAGAGTAATACTTACCCAAAGGTGGCGAGATTTTGACTCCCAGCAGTTCCGAATGGTTTTCATCAAATGAGGAGGATCGGAAAAAAAGTAAATGTAACGGTCTTCTTCAGTAAACGGATTTTTTGTCTTGTGCACAATCTCTTGGAATGGATTATGCATTTTCATAAACTTTCGGTTGATGGAGTTGCCATCCAGTGTTGCAGCAAGAACCTACATGCATAATGCATTACATGCTTTAAATATCACCTTAAACCCACAAGTTTCTACCCTCCTCACTGCTTCCCAAAAAGGATCATAAAGTTGGTCTCCAGACAAGTTTGCACAAGGAAATTGTGCATATGGAAACTACAGCTTGGTAAACAATCCTCGTACCATGATTACCAGCATTGACTTGGCAAGTTGGGACTTAGGTGGACTATCTGCCTTCAGTCTCCCTTCATATTGTAGCAAATGTGTATTGATATCCCCCAAATCTACAAAGCCAATCAGTTCTCCTGAGTGTTTGTCAAAGACCAAGTCTTCCTTGATGTGCATCTCATCCAACAGGAGTAAGACATGCTTATCTCTTGTTGGACAAGATTCTATGTTGGCAGCTTTCATCAGCATTCTGTCTACATCACTGGAAAATCCATTGCTGGCTTTTACATAATAAGTGTAATCCCTGAGTGTTCGTTGGGATGGAAGATGTATACATCCTGTGTTCCTCATTGATTCATATGCACCCCCAGACCTATTAGAACAAGTACTTTTGTAGCAAAGATAACTTGTAGATTTACCTGTGCCTAATGTAAAGACACCAGCGTATTATCAAGGGATGCCAACACATGGTACGAGCATCTGTTTTGCTGGCTGCTTCAAGTTGTTGCTTCCAAAATATATGCTTAAAGGAGTCCTCAGGCTCATTCTCAAGGAATTTTAGTCCTTCACTTGCAATAGTCTGTGAACACAATATGCGTTTCTTTGTGATATATATATATACATTTAAACATACCTTGATATCTTCATGGGTTTCTTCATCAAGGGTAGTGCTATCAACCTCCACACTTGCAGCTATCTGTTCTTTAAGTTGTTTAATTCTGACTTTGGCTGCATGATATTGTTTCTCCACTTCACCAAGTCGACTTACAAGAGTAGGTAGGGTCTGATGCCTGTTCAATTGTGAGTAGATGCTGAATTGAAATACTGCTATGTACTTGTTACCTGTAGTTAGTATGGCTACTGATACTTGCTTCAAGGTCAATGTTTTTGAAGCGATGCACTTGTGTTCTTAGATTCTTACGAAGTGTACTACATTGAGTACAACGGTTATACCGGTTGGTGCTTGTAAGCAAGTAGTGGCAATTATTGTGATGAACAGAAGGCTCTATTGTATCTTCCAAATGCCCAGAACCTGGATCTTAATGAAAAAGTAAGTGATGGTGTACATGTAGTCAGTAATGCAATTTAGATTATTTAATTCTGTGGCACTGAGCTTGATGCTCAGCTTTGATGCAGGATACCAAAATATCAACAAACTTTTAATTTTCATGCTAATATACTCTAATAGAGGGGTCATGTATACCTCTTTAAAAGTTATATATAATAATAATTATTATTATGTTGCTCCTTTGATTACAAGGTATGTAGAAACTGACAACCATACAGTCACCTAATTTCTAGAGTTATACTGGATTGAGTCACTTACTGGCAATTCCATGTAGTGTTGATAGCCGATACTGCCAACACTCAACAAAATCTTGATCAGGGTTGCCTACACAATACTTAGCAGCATCCAGAGTTTCAATTATTTCCATTACTTTTGCTACATTGCTAATGGTATCTGGTAAAGAGCTAAGTAAGGGACAATTTGCTGCTGTGAGTTGATGATGCAGGTAGTGCACTGTCCACTTCAGTTCTGAATTGATACTTAAGCTCATCATTACACGGCCACACAATACTTCACTTGTAGACAACTGTTGAACCTCCAACTTACAAAGAGTCAGTGGATCTGCAGTGGCTATCTTCCAAGATGGGTGTAAGTGTGTGAAGAAAGGAGAACTCATCAGTGTAGTTATTCGAGAATGCAAAACATCACTAGACGCAACTGGTCTGGTAGCATATATGTCAAGGGGAAGTGGTACTGGTGCTTCATGAATCACCACTTCTGAAGGCTGGCTATTACATTCTCTCTTCTTCTTCATAGCCTTCTTCCTTTCTTCATTCTTACAGTGTGCACTAAGTCGAAACCTTCTGCCACCCATTCTTCTGCAAAAGAGTCATTCAACAAGTTAGCCTGAATGATAGCTATATGCCAGTGGTGACAATAAAAATCCACATTGTTTATGCTTTACATACTATACCTAGCCTAACATGTGATGTAGTTTACAAACGCTATGCAAAAGTAGAGCATTTAAGCAGCCCAACACATTCAAGTATTGGTCTCTACGAAGTTTAGAATAAGAGAATCCCCCCCACAAAATCAGGTGGTGAGACAACCCGAATTTTAAGATGTCTTACTGAATAACTTGTAAACCTCTATATTTACAGCAGCATTTTATGCAGCATGCAAAATAACACTCAGAGAGTAATTAAACGCGTTAATTACCGTCTATGTAGAGTGTGTAGTAGAGCGACACTACCCCCACAAAACGTTTGCCTCGAAGCCATAAACATTACGTTAACATTTTCGACGTAACTAACCACACACTGTGCGGTTTTGTGACATAAGTATCTAACATACCAGCTATACAGTTCCTGCGGTAGCAATAGAGCGACACGAGATACGACACAAGACGAAACCTGTTACACAAGCGTAGCAACAAAGTTTTCTTTCCAAAAAGGAGGGAAACTAACCGCGAAAACTTCGCATTACACGGATAGAAAGTGGTAGAAAGTATTAGACTATTGGGTGTACGTGAGCCGTTTCCAATCCCGTTTACGCCCTCTATTATCTCTGACTGGACTCAGCGACTGGACTACAACTCATTTTTGCTGTTGTTGTGCCTCGACAGCTGCTTGTAAGCAAGTAATGTAGTGTTGATTAGTACAAACAAGCCCATTATACCTCCCTCTAATTCAGTATGGCTGTTACTAGCCATTTAAACACCCATGTGTTGCCAATGTTACAGGCGCATAATTATCGTGTTTCGTATCGCCTCAGAGCGTGGTCTCTATTGGACATGAGCGTGGCTCTACGAGATTTAGAGACCACGTTTTCAGCCAATCAAATTTCAGTATCAAACTTGTTGTAGTCTAATTTCAAATAAAATGGTGTTGATTACATAGCCATAAGAAGAACGATTCGTAAGTTACAGTGCATTGTTTATAGCCATGCGTAAATGCCGATTTACCAGATTATACGGGTTTAAGGGTTAAAAACGGAAGAGATTCATTCATGGCTATGATCATCTTTTTACTTTTGACCTTTTAACAAATTAGTTTTCAATAGTGTGTTTTACCTTATTCATTTTTTCAAAAGTGCACACTGATCAAAGTTATCAAACTAACAGTCAGTCCAGTGACTGTTAATCAAATTAGTTAGGTGAATGCTGCACTATGCTATGGTAGGTGGTGAACAATTGGATTAAAGTGTGGATTGCTTTCTGTATTATTTGTAAAGGTTACTCTAGTCTTCTGTGCACTCTAACCTCATGCAGAAGTAATCCAAATTTGTTAAACAAAAGCTGCAAAAAAATATTGTTTACTCACAGAACAGTCAGAAAGCTGAGTGTTTTCTAAACATGTTGGTGTCCAATTGTTGAAACTTGATCTACTATGTCACTTCAACGCTTTAGGTTTAAAGTGCTCAAAGAGAGGTTTGCTTGCACTCGCCATAGATCGCTGTAATAAAACACTTGTGGTTATGTGGTCAGTGAATTTTGCAAACATGATGCCACTCCCTTACATATTTGTGTGTACATGGTGTATGTAGGAGGTGTTGTTGTGGTAATAATAAAGTACCTACTGAACTAAAATTATAACTATCTAGTGCTCAATTTAATACATTACATCACTAAAGTGTCACTATAAATAGGTTCACAATTGATCACTTACTATGAACAGTGTTCAAGTACAGTTGTAATGATGAAGTACATTATCCTCCTGTTATTATTTGCTACTGGCTTAGCTGCTAATGAAGATGTAACTGTTGGTATTAGTGAAGCTAATCCTGCTAGTAGTTGTAATGAGATATACCATCGTAATCCTACTAGTAGGGGAAGTGTTGGACAGTACTGGATCAAGACTGATGAAGGAAAGTTTAAGGTGACATGTAACATGAAGCTAAAGTGTGGTGGTGTTGGAGGAGGATGGATGCAAGTTGTTGATGTGGACATGACTCAAGATGATACCTGTCCAGGAACATGGCATAAGATCACTAGTCCAAGGAGGTTGTGTTTAGGATATGAAGTTGGGTGTAATCCTACACAGTTTGATGTTAAGGGAGTTAGTTATGAACACATTTGTGGACAAGCTAAAGCCTATCAGAAGGGAAATATGAATGCATATCAACTAAGGAAACAATCAATTGATAATGTTTATGTTGGTGGTGTTTCCATCACTTTGGGTTCACCACGTAAACATGTGTGGACCTATGCTGTTGGGTTAAGTGATGACTATGATCATGGTGGTAGTTACAACTGTCCATGTGCCGCTCATCCTGGTCCCCCTCCACCTGCCTTTGTAGGGAATCACTACTACTGTGAGTCTGGAGATGTGGGAGAGCGTGACCCATCCCTGTATTACTTATCCGACCCTTTATGGGATGGTCATGGCTGTACTAGTGTTAATGGTTGTTGTGCTCAAGTAGGTATGCCATGGTTCTATAGGAAACTACCAGTAGCAGTTGCTGACAACTTTGAAGTTCGTATTTGTTTGATAGACCCTCATAGCAATGAAGATGTTGCTGTGGAGAAAGTGGAGTTGTATGTGATGTAACAAACAACTCGAAACTACCTGTGTTAGACTTTTAGTTATGGTGCTAGGCTTTTAGAACACAGGCAAAATTTGATTTTTATAATATTTAGTGTTGATGCATATTAACTTGGATATTGTGTGTGAAATGCAGTGGTATTTGCTGTTCTGTCAATGGTTAGAACAAACACAACTATTATCTATAAAAACTTGACACAGATACAAACATATGTATTGCATTCAATGGCTATGATTATAGTCCAATAAACTTGTGCTAAAAATCTTGTGCCTATATATAACAGATACAATAGAAAGAATTTTTATTGTACCTGTATGAATATAGTGACTAACTATAGAATTCTCAGTAGTAAAGGGATAAACACAATGAAGCACAGAAAGGTATGCTTGAGTATGTTCGTTTTATAATGATTAACATGTAACAGTAGCTATGAATGGCACTACAATAACACTAAGCACATAAATGCAGTACTCATTGATGTACAGTGTGTATGTACCAGTATGCAGTAGCAATGTATAAATATTTGAAGCAGCAGACTGTAGTAGGGATTAAACATATACCCTTTATGGGATGGTCACGCTTGTACTAGTGGTAATGGTTGTTGTGCTCAAGTAGTATGACATGGTTCTATAGGAGCAATGGCTGAGAACTTTGAAGTTCGTGTTGGTAAAGATCAAGACCATGATGATAATGAAGGTGTTACTGTTAAGAAAATAGAGTTATATGTCATGTAGTCACTGATTTCTCCATTTTGACAGTGTTTACTTTTTTGAGCTGTTGACTTATTGTTGTGTGCGTATCAATTGTTTATTTGTTTTTACAAATTTTACATTGCATACCACACTGCTTTTGTCGTTGATTAAACTACTAAGTAACCACACCTCAAAAAATATTTCTATAAGCTTATGAGAAGTCACGTGATACCATGGACAGCTGTGAAGACTCGTGTGAGAATCTCAGGAGTCAGTCAAGAAGAGAGTCACAAAGAAGTTGGTAGCCAGAACTTGATAGCCAAATAGTCTACTTTTATGATCATAGATAAGAACTCAACGCTTTTTGATGTATATTGGTGAACAGTAGATCATTCAATACGCTGTGTGTGTCCTGGAAGTTTGCACAGCTCAACCAGGACTTGGGCTTCTGGGGAGAAAAGTGCTACTGGGTTCCTACTTATACTTTCTGTTTAGGTAACAATCACTAAGTGGTTGCAATATAACAAAGATAAAATACAATACTAGTATACTAAAACTTAAGGATCCGAGCAATAAAAAAGTAGTGAAACAAGAGACGAATGATGGTATTACGGTGGGAAAGTCCCTACATTGGCAGGTTATAACAATTGTTTTTTCAGTGCCAAAGTAGGGATTTTCCCACCGAGCTATGCTGTAGTACCATCCATCATTCATCTCTTGTTTCACCACTTTTTATTGCTTGAATCCCTACTCTGTTTTTAAATTAATAATTTATAGTATACTAGTTTGTTAGGTTTTTATATAGCATACAGCTATACACGTGTGACTGCTGTATTAGAGTATCTTGAGTCAGCCTTTTATCTAACCAGGGGTGTGTCACTATTTCGTTGTGCTAGCATTATGAATACATCTAGGCTAATAATAACAGAATGTGTCATTGTGATAGATTGTTGGTCTTGGTGCTCAATCATTATTAATCAACCAAGATTATGTTAATAGGCATGGCATTGAACCTATCATGAAGTTACAGGTATCTACCAAGCATAATTGAATAATTTTGCAGCGTTTAAATATGTTGCTCAAGGAAAGTGTTGATAGGAAACATTAATGCCTCAATATGGTTTCAAGCCGGGAGAAGGAAGAAGACTAGCCTGATTGAAGATAAAAGGAAAGACAAGGTGCAGAGGGCACACACTTGTTGGAACCCCAATTTGTTATTTCGGTATAAAGTGGTGGCCATGCGTTGCTTCGTTTGGCTTCCAGCCTTACATACAACACACACACACACACGTACATGCATGCACACTGTGACACCAACACTTTTAAGCATATACCGTACGCAAGGAAATTTTGACGTAAGAAAAATTTGACGAAATCACACTTCAGCAGATTTGACAAATAAAATGTTGACGAAAATCAAGAAATTGTAGACAAAACCTGTACTTTTAAAGGCGCTTACGAATTTAAATTTGACGAATCAAACCAATTTGTCAAATTTTTTGAGGTCAAAATTTCCTTGCATACAGTACACTGTACAATAAAATTGAAATAAAAAGAAATTAAATTGCATGTATACCTGTGATCATACTAGAGTTATTATAGAGCTAAGCCAGTTCAGAGGTTTCCACTATAAACATATAACAGTGCATACCAGTCCTATACATTACTAAACATACTAAGCTATTTAATCCAACAACTGAATGTGTTACTGTATAATACTCTCAATAGCAGCTCGACGTATTATATTGAAATACGTCAAGCGATTAACCAATAGAATTAGTATTACACTTGTTTGTCAAGGTCCCATGACAAAAATCTATAATATTAATTTGATTGGCTAAAATAGTGTGGTGTGTTTATATTAGAAGTAAATGTCCGACTTGACAACTATTGTTACCATAGTGATAGTTTCCCCCAAGGTATGACACAATATGGTTGCTTAGCAACGGTTGCTAGGTGATCGTTGCTAAGGTAAAAGTCCTTTTGAGACCATAGCAACGGTTGCCAGGCAACGGTTGCTAAGTGTGATTGGTCTTTTGCAGTGGTTACTTTTTGAATTTCAGTTGCCTAGTAACAGTTGCTATGGTTGTCGGATTAATTTGCAATAGGACGGATGGCTGAGGTATTCGGGATTAATAGTTCTCGCATTGTAAACAGGAAGGAAATAGTGCTCGGCTTCACCTCGCACTATTTTACTCCTTTCCTGTTTACAATGCTCGCACTATTAATCCCTAATACCACAGCCATCCATCCTATTACATATACTAATACGTACAGAGAAAAATTTGGAATTTTCAACTAGAGTAGGGACCATAGCACATCGATAAAAAGTACTGAAACAAGTTGGAGTAGTCCATGATATTTAATCACAGTAAAACAATAAGAAGTATTATATCCCTACTGTGCTCAAGATGCCATAACGGAAATGCACAGTAGGGATATAACACTTCTTATTGTTTTACTGTGATTTAATATCGTGCACTACAGCTTGTTTCAATACTTTTTATTGATGTGCTATGGTCCCTACTCTAGTTGAAAATTCCAAATTCTTGTTTGTTAACTTTTTTGTAAATATTTATTATTATGATTGGTTAACCCATGCATACCGCATCTGAAATGGCACCGCACGCCCCAGCTATATCAATTATTGTGTAAAAAGTGAAGTATCCATTATGCTTTGTTGTCAGCTATGTTCAACCCGTTACACAGCAGTATGAATCGAGAACTGTTCGAAAAGCACCTCTGTAATCAAAACAGCCACTATGAAAATATGGACAATTTCCATTACGAAGGGAAGCCATCACGTGCTATCGCCAAATTGACACTTTTCACTGTCAGCAAGATGAATGGGACACAAAGGAGGACACTGGTAAGTCCATGAAGAATGCATTGTACATACTGCAGTATGCCAAAAGGCATCTCTCGGGCCAAAGCGATGCCGAACAGTGAAAAAATCGATCCCATAGTCTTAGCCATTATCAAATTACACTTGTCTGAAGGCATCAGTCAGTCAGTCAGTCAGTCAGTCAGTCAGTCAGTCAGTCAGTCAGTCAGTCAGAAAATTCCATTAAATGAATTATTTATAAAATTCCATAGCAACTTGTTGAAAGCATTTCGGATCGATCTGAAAGCTTGTTTGGGCTATATTTTTGGGTGATATTATTCCGTGGGCCACACCTACTCCTTTGTGGTCCCTACTGTATAGTAACTTTTGTACTATATGATTACACATATTACACTCAGTATTTGATCATTAGCAGCTGGTTATTCAAATCTGTACCCTAAGAACCATATCAACTACCCACATGTGCTTCATAAACATTCAACATCAGGATTCAAGTCAATATGTGCTATTCGTTACAGTATCTATTCAACCAGAGTGTCTGATACATTTATTTTTTTAGTCATTAACGAATATCCAAATGTGCTGTGTTTGTCATGTCTGCCTGTTAAATATGATAACATTCAGAGGACAGAGTTTGCAGGTTCATGGACAGAGTTTTTGGGTTCGTGGTACATGGAACTGGTTTGGTTTCCCTAACCAGGTCAGCAATGCTCCAGGTTTGTCGCCAAAAGGACTACAACCAAATCATCATTAATTAGTGATGCCAAATTCATACCACTGTTGTAGCCTCCCTTCATCTGTACAAAGTACACAAGTACACTAAACACAATGCTACTTGACTACCTACATGGTGCCACATACTACAAAAACAGTGAATCATATACAAACTGGTTATATTAAAACTGTAAACCAGAACATACATAAGTCTATATAGTTCGGTGAAGTAGAATATTTTGTAGAATCGAGTGATAATTACTCAACTTAGCATGTTATTTTTAGGTGTATTACTTTGACAATAACTTTCCTTATTGTGTGGTTTTGGTCTGCAATATGTTAGCCTGTCCTTTTATGTACCTTTGGCCATTAGCTAGGTTACTTTGTGTATGAATAAATTAGAGATTTTATAAGTAAGTTTGTTATATATTGAGCAGGCCTCCCCAGATACCTTCATTTGTGCTATTGCATGAAAGCTGCATTTATTAATTAAGGCTTTATAGCTAAATACAGTGGAACCTGTGTTACGGTCACCTGGATTAAGCAGTCACCTCTGCATAACGGCCATGGACACGAGGTCCCAAATATTTTCCCATAGAAATGTATGCATTGTTGTCTGCATTAAGCGGTCACCTGTCTAACGCGTATAACGGCCAACCACGAATTCGCCTATGAATCATTGTATACATAACTTTCTCCTTCATATAGCGGTCACTACCTTTTATGGTGGCTTGTTAAGCCAACTGTCTGGCACCACGGCACCGTTTGAATTAATGTACAATTATCACACTTCCTACCTTTCACTGAATACTATATAATCTATCAGGCTTCATTGCTTAAACGTATTCAATAGCTATAACCAACATTCATAACAAGCTCACCTTGTCCTTTCTGCACTAAAAATATTACTGCATTGCGGTTGGCGCGAGCCTCTTAATAATAATCACTCATTTATAACAGCCATAGCCACTAAAATGCTGCTGACCACCTTATACAGGTTTTCTCTATAACAGCCACCTGTATATAAAGGCCAGATATATCTGGTCCCAAGGTGATCATTATAGACAGGTTCCACTGTACTGCATCTCTTTGACATGACCCAACAATCCTCTGGTATTTGTACTTTAATTGGTAAATTAATCTCATTAGAGCTAAGTAGACCAGATGTAGGGTGACCATGTCACATTGAACTTGCCACTCTGTACTGATAAATTAGCAGCCTATGCCTGAACCTTTAGAAATGGTGACAATTTGATGAAGTCTGTTATGTCTCAGACATTGCCAACTGGTTTATCCGAGAGGATCGTTCTAAGAATTGGTTTGTATTAAATTTCTGTCTTTATTCTTGAGTTTCTGTGTCTGTATATCTGTCTGTCTCAATGGTAAATTGTTCTGCGGTATGTTTAGTCTTATGTAGCCAGACAGCTACCTTGCTTCTTCTTTCTTATTTGTGACATCATTGGTTGCCAGTAAGGTAAGCTACAGTTCAATTGACAATGTTGTGTGTTTCCACTGAAACTCGGTGCATTGGCTAGCTGTACATATATATTTGTCTGGCAAAGAATAATGTGATTGAAAAGTACCAACTCAGAGAATAGGAACTGGGATTAATATCCAGGTCAGTAGCCTAGCCAAATATCTGTTACAATTTGTTACATAGCTGTGCTGTCTATCCAGTAGCATTAAGTTAAAGTCTTTGAAGTGTAGCTTTATACCTACTGCCTACACATACACTTATCACCAGTGGTCACAGCCAGTGAGTATGTACAGTAACTATAGAATCCTTACACATAATTGTATCAATTCTTGGAAAATAATGTCACAAATTATTAATTACACTGGGCTAAAGTTAGTACATTACATCACTAAAGTGTCACTATAAATAGGCTCACAGCTGGTCACTTACTATGAACAGTGTTCAAGTACAGTTGTAATGATGAAGTACATTATCCTCCTGTTGTTATTTGCTACTGGCTTAGCTGCTAAGGAAGATGTAACTGTTGGTATTAGTGAAGCTAATCCTGCTAGTAGTTGTAATGAGATATACCATCGTAATCCTACTAGTAGGGGAAGTGTTGGACAGTACTGGATCAAGACTGATGAAGGAAAGTTTAAGGTGACATGTAACATGAAGCTAAAGTGTGGTGGTGTTGGAGGAGGATGGATGCAAGTTGTTGATGTGGACATGACTCGAGATGATACCTGTCCAGGAACATGGCATAAGATCACTAGTCCAAAGAGGTTGTGTTTAGGATATGAAGTTGGGTGTAATCCTGCACAGTTTGATGTTAAGGGAGTTAGCTATGAACACATTTGTGGACAAGCTAAAGCTTATCAGAAGGGAAATATGAATGCATTCTATGCCAATAAGCAATCGGTTGATGATGTCTATGTTGATGGTATTTCCATCACTTTAGGATCACCACGTAAACATGTATGGACCTATGTTGTTGGTAAAAGTGATGACTATGATCACGGTGATGATTACCCACTGAACTGTCCATGTGCCACTTTTCCTGGTCGTAATCCTCCAGCTTTTGTGGGGAACAACTATTACTGTGAGTCTGGGGATACAGGAAATGCTGACCCATCCCTGTACTACTTATCAGACCCTTTATGGGATGGTCATGGCTGTACTAGTGGTAATGGTTGTTGTGCTCAAGTAGGTATGCCATGGTTCTATAGGAAATTACCAGTAGCAGTGGCTGAGAACTTTGAAGTTCGTATTTGTAATGATCATGGTCATAGCAATGAAGATGTTGCCATTGAGAAAATGGAGTTGTATGTGATGTAGTAGCTGTGAACTCTGTGTGATTTTACTTTGTTGTAGCAACAATCTTTTTTGTTCTTAGTATTCTGATTAACCAAGACATTGTAATTAGAATGTAATATGTATGCATCACGCTTTAACCCTTAAAACCACAAGTAATTATTAATAAAGTGTGCTGAAAACGTATAGGCCGATATTTTTTCCGTAATGCATGACTGTAAACAAAGCACTAACTTTGTACAGTAAGCACTAATAATGCTACACAATTTGTACCATTCTATCCATAATGTAATAAGGGATAAAACAGTACCTAGGGTTTTACCCTTTAGCGAAACCATAAGGCCAAAACTCACTGTGAATACAAGCTGTCACAAAACACGAAAACAACTCATTACATACCTTCAGAAAACGGTTGATAACTTCTTTACAGTATGTCCTATGGAGTTCTGGTAAGTACCATTTGATTCTCCATTCAATGACAAATCACACCATATAAAGTTCACGTGAGTCAAACATTGTTGTAAATGGTTACCAACACGATGTGTGTGAAGTAACAAGAAATACAGTTGCTGTTCTTCATGGCTTCATAATAAGTAAGCGATTGTTGTTGCGACAATTATTGATACTTGTCTAAGTATAGCCCAATGAATAAACCTTCCATTGGTATAAGGTTTTCAGTCAATGTACTGGCTGTTTAGGAGCCATTCTTTAAGCATGCATTACTTAAAATATTTATGCATTTTACATGCTTAAAAAAACAGCTGATATATCAGCCCATGCGCTTTTAAGGGCTAAAATGTAATTGTATACTTCTGTAGAATATCTTATGTTCTTAATCACTTCCTATAATTTTTCAGTGTTTGTCCAACATATACGTTTGCCGATGTTTCATCAGTTACCCTATAACAGCTGTGATCTTGTCTAGAGTGATAGTGTGTGTGGCCTTAATCTGTTGCTTCTAGTGTAACTACATGTAATAGTTGTAACACAGGCAAAGCCCAAATGCTCCGTATTACAGCTAATATGTAACATGTATGAGGCTGATAGCGATCAATGACCCGAGCCAATGCGAGTACAACCACTGGGTATTATATATGCATTAGAGGTGTACTGATATACCAATACATGTATAGTCTGAGCTGTGAATAAAGACCACACCACCATGGGTAACCAAGCATAGCCAATGATCTTAAAAGACGGTCTTCAGTAGTTAAACATGGCATATGTGGTTCCTCAAATATAAATAGCTACACTTAGTTATATCAGTATATCAGATTGGTATCGTGTCGGTTTCAAAATGATTAACCTCATATTGGATCGGTATCGGATCGGTTTAGTTTTCTTATATCGGTACACCTCTAATATTCATACCTAAAATTTTTTTTATTCTGGGTCAGCAGCTAGTGTGTTCTGGTTACGTTCAGTTACAATAAATGGACATATCCTAGAGATATCACAGGGAATTTCTGTTACGCGAGTGTAATGTTTTAATCAGTGCTTTGAATCATTTATGGAAGAAAAAAATACGAAGTTCACTAAAGGCCTAGATAGGTAAGCTTGCTTGTAGAGTAGTTACTCTCTGCAGAGTGGTAGCTTTGTGATGGGGGCGTGTCCGTATTTGAAAACATGTGGAAACAATTGGTGAATAAGCTATAGCACTAGTTCTCACCTTGTCCAGATGTTTTTAAACTCGTAGGATGGCGAGGATAACAAAACACTTTCCATCTGAGTGGTTGTCATGGTGAAATCCCAGCCGTTCATCCTAATCACGTGAGTATTAATTGATCCCCACAATCGATTTCAGCCTCAATGTCTACATAATCACTGCCCAGTTGTAGCCCAGTTACATTTCACCCCCCGGGCAGCCCCTTTGATCTGAGGTGTGAAAGTGTTACATAAGTAAGATAGAAAGGCTGCTGTATAGAATGCTGGCATGCACAAGTGATAGTGTGATAGTGTTTGTAATTAGTAATAGCAATAAGTTGAGCAGCAGACTTGACAGTCAAGACACTGATTGACAATGCATGAATTAAGCATGATGTGCTGAACTATCTATACATCCAAGCACACATCATCAAATGCAGCACACTCATCTTATATGTACTAGTGAACTTCACAACATAAGTTTACGAGCATCAATAGCAACAATAGTAGTACATTTATACACTACAGTGGCTACATAGAAGGATTCTTTGTTTTTCTGAATACACACAAGATGCATACTTAAACATGTACTTGTAAAGTTGCTCCTCAATTCCCAAAAGTAACACACAAAAGTCTTTAGTAACATGCATATTTCTATATACTTCCACTATGTTTCCCAAAAGATTAGAGGTTTAGAAAATTAGCTTTGGCCCCAAAAGATTGAATATAGTGATCTTGATCATATTGCAGCAATAGTAATAATTAGAAATATGTAAATGGTTATCAGAAGTTTTTATGGAAAACTTTGTTATACTTTTTGTAAATTAATGTATCAAACTATTTTCTTTATGGCATAGCTATGCCAGTCCAAAACAGCTATCCTATAGCTAGTTTGATGACTAGGACTGAATGGTAGGGGAATTGCAGTGAAGCCACACTATGCATGTGGTGTTTCTTGGATAGTAACAGTATCCAATGCTTCTAAAAAGGAATGCATATGTTCATGAGATACTGTTAATGCTACAAGCTTAATTCTTCACTGTTTGACGTCATTTTATATAGACCTAAAATGTGCCTTTTCATTCTCCTGTTTACAAGTAGCATGCCTATGGCATCTTGAGCTAACTTATGTGTATCCGTAGTGACAGCATTAGCACTTTTCCTACTGTTCTTTGCTGCTGTGTAATGAATGGAACCTAGTTGAATACGAAGCTGAATTGCCACTACCTTTTCCAAGTAAAAGTACCTGGGAAAACATTCAGACATAAAGTAATTTTATGGTATGTCCAGTGCCATTCTTTCCTTTGATGTGGTTTCACAATGCAAGGAAAATTAAGAATTGTAAATTTGACTAGAGATCATAGAAATAATAAAAAAATTATTGAAACAAGGGAGGATGCCTACACCTGCAGTATGAATACCTACTTTAGTAATTGCAATACTATCCCCACTTAGTGGCTATCTGTTTGATAAGCTCTACTAATTGACTGCATGTAGATTCCAAACAAATGTAGCAAGGGTGTATTTTATGACTTCTTTATAGTTTGTAAGTTCAGCAATATTTCTTGGTTCCATGAATCAGATATTAAGGAGCTTTCATTGTGTATAATATTGTAACGTTGTAGCCACTGATTCACTTGCAAGATTGTAGTTCTGCTTTCCAGTGTATTGAACATCTGTTGTCGTAGCATCGGAGGTTATTGTCCAGGAGCTAAAATTAGTATACGATGTGTAGTGTTACTATATTTGAACTTGTTGAGATAAATTTAGTACATTACATCACTGAAGTGTCACTATAAATAGGCTCACAACTAATCACTTACTATGAACAGTGTTCAAGTACAGTTGTAATGATGAAGTACATTATCCTCCTGTTGTTATTTGCTACTGGCTTAGCTGCTAATGAAGATGTAACTGTTGGTATTAGTGAAGCTAATCCTGCTAGTAGTTGTAATGAGATATACCATCGTAATCCTACTAGTAGGGGAAGTGTTGGACAGTACTGGATCAAGACTGATGAAGGAAAGTTTAAGGTGACATGTAACATGAAGCTAAAGTGTGGTGGTGTTGGAGGAGGATGGATGCAAGTTGTTGATGTGGACATGACTCGAGATGATACCTGTCCAGGAACATGGCATAAGATCACTAGTCCAAGGAGGTTGTGTTTAGGATATGAAGTTGGGTGTAATTCTGCACAGTTTGATGTTAAAGGAGTTAGTTATGAACACATTTGTGGACAAGTTAAAGCCTATCAGAAGGGAAATATGAATGCATATCAACCAAAGAAACAGTCAATCGATAATGTTTATGTTGGTGGTGTTTCTGTCACTTTGGGTTCACCACGTAAACATGTGTGGACCTATACTGTTGGTTTAAGTGATGACTATGATCATGGTGGCAATTTCAACTGTCCATGTGCCACTCATCCTGGTCCCCCTCCACCTGCCTTTGTAGGTAATGATTACTACTGTGAGTCTGGAGATGTGGGAGAACGTGACCCATCCCTGTACTACTTATCCGACCCTTTATGGGATGGTCATGGCTGTACTAGTGGTAATGGTTGTTGTTCTCAAGTAGGTATGCCATGGTTCTATAGGAAACTACCAGTAGCAGTGGCCGGCAACTTTGAAGTTCGTATTTGTTTAATGGACCCTCATAGCAATGAAGATGTTGCTGTTGAGAAAGTGGAGTTGTATGTGATGTAGCAAACAACTCGACACTACCTGTGCATATTAACTTTGATATTGTGTGTGAAATGCAATGTTACTTGCTGTTCTGTCAATGGTTAGAACAAACACAACTACTATCTATAAAAATTTCCATTAGGAAGTTATATTGGACACAGGTACGAGCATATGTATAGCTATGGAATTTTTATTGTACCGTACGAAAATAGTGACTAACTATAGAATTCTCAGGGAAGCACAGAAAGGTATGTTTTGAGTATTTTCACTTTATAATGATTAACATGTGACAGTAGCTATGAATGGCACTACAATAGCACTAAGCACATAAATGCAGTACTCATTGATGTACAGTGTGTATGTACCAGTATGCAGTAGCAATGTATAAATATTTGAAGCAGCAGACTGTAGTAGGGATTAAACATATACCCTTTATGGGATGGTGACGGCTGCACTAGTGGTAATGGTTGTTGTGCTCAAGTAGTATGCCATGGTTCTATAGGAACAATGGCTGAGAACTTTGAAGTTCACGTTTGTAAAGATCAAGACCATGATGATAATGAAGGTATTGCTGTTGAGAAAATAGAGTTATATGTCATGTAGTCACTGATTTCTCCATTTTGACAGTGTTTACTTTGTTGAACTGTTGACTTATTGTTGTGTGCGTATCAATTGCTTATTTGTTTTTACAAGTTTTACATTGCATACCACACTGCTTTTGTCATTGATTAAACTACTGAGTATCCACACCTCAAAAAATAATTCCACTCTTTCGTTGTGCTTGCCATTAATGTTTGGCTTATGTAAAGCTGCTGAGCCTGATAACAATGATATTTCAACAGTGAGGAGTATCAAAACAAACCTGACTGAACAGTTGGATAGACACTTCAATTTGACAAACCTTGAAATAGATTCCCCAGCAGTACTAGCTGCAGCACTGGATCCACGATTCCGTAAGCTGGCCTTTCTTTCTACTGAAGAGCGACAAGAACTGAAGAGTGTTTTGATGGACAAAGCTGTTGACTATGATAGTGCTATATCTTCTGCTGGTACAGCACAAGCAAGTGGGCCACCTGCTAAGAAGCAATAGAGTGTCTTAGATCATTTACTTGGTGATGATGATGAAGTGGAGGCAACTGTAACTATGTCAGATGAAGTTGATGCGTACTTTGAAGAGCGGCCCATCAGTTGTAAAGAAAATCCACTTGCATGGTGGAAAAGTAATAACAGTCGATTTCCTCGCCTTTCCAGTTTGGCAAAACATTTTTGGCAATACCAGCAACCTCTACACCCTCTGAGATGGTTTTCTCAGTTGCAGGTAGTGTAGTAGATAGAAAACGGTGTGCACTTACACCGGAAATGGTAGATGCTTTGGTGTTTCTTAACAAGAACTCTTATTTGTTGGATCTAACTGAAGAGGAGCCACCAGCTCCACAAGCAGAGTTACTTCTGTTGCCAAAAGAGCATGAGATGATTGAGATCAGTGACAATGAAGATGATATGGATGATGTGATTACTATTCAATCTGGAGATGAAGAAACTTATGAGAGCGATACTTCAAGCCAGTAGATAACTTGCTGACATTTACATTTCTGGATTTTCCAGTATTCCTAAACACATATATATATAGTATTGATTATTGTAGTTACATGACAAGGACGTTGTTTTACAACATTTTGTAATGACAAAGTACACGAATGACAAATGGTATACAAAAGCTTACAAATAACATTACTTGTAAAAGTATAGAATATTCGATTGTTCCTTTGTTTGCGAATTGGTTCGTTTGGAATATTCGTTTTAGCCCTAGTGAAAAGTAGATCATTCAATATGCTGTGTGTGTTTTCTGGAAGTTTGCACAGCTCAAAGATGTCCAATACATGCAAAAATGATATTTAGCACAATAGCCTTCTTGATTTTGCTCATACACATGCATGCATATCACATCACATTCTTTAAAAACACTTGACTGTCTTTCTGACCAACGTAGCCCATCATAATTAATTCACTATTATCAACAACTTGAAGAAGCACTCAATTCTTTTTAACTAGATGTTAAAGTTATGGTGCAATACGTAGGCCATTGTCCACTTCTATTAAAAGTCAACTGGCTACAATGACCTGACCTTTTATTTCCTCCCGCCCTGTATAATGTAACTGATGTATCATTTTTATATAGAATGTGGTTTTCTGACAATACTTGCACATTTGTTTGGTGCCGAACACAAAACTTCTATCATATTAAAGCATCTCATGTTGATCACATGCTGTTAACTATGCTTCGTCAGTTATGCTAAAGACTGTCACTGACATGTTCTGTTAGTTGAAGTACCACACTCTGCTTGTGTGTATGTGGTCGGTGATTTATACAAACATCTCACATATTTGTGTATAGATAGTGTATGTAGGAGGTGTTGTTGTGGTAATAGTAAAGTACCTACTGATCTAACTATCCAGTGCTCAATTTAGTACATTACATCACTAAAGTGTCACTATAAATAGGTTCACAACTGATCTGTGGTGGTAGGGGAGATTCTGAAGCTAAAATTAGTACATGTTGTGTAGAGTATTATTTTTATTGCCTGTTGGCTAGCTAAATTTAGTACATTACATCACTGAAGTGTCACTATAAATAGGCTCACAACTGATCCCTTACTATGAAGTACAGTTGTAATGATGAAGTACATTATCCTCCTGTTGTTATTTGCTACTGGCTTAGCTGCTAAGGAAGATGTAACTGTTGGTATTAGTGAAGCTAATCCTGCTAGTAGTTGTAATGAGATATACCATCGTAATCCTACTAGTAGGGGAAGTGTTGGACAGTACTGGATCAAGACTGATGAAGGAAAATTTAAGGTGACATGTAACATGAAGCTAAAGTGTGGTGGTGTTGGAGGAGGATGGATGAAAATTGTTGATGTGGACATGACTCAAGAGTCCAGGAACATGGCATAAGATCACTAGTCCAAGGAGGTTGTGTTTGGGAAATGGCCCTAAATGTAATTCTGCTGATTTCAGTGTTAATGGTGTTAGCTATGAACACATTTGTGGACAAGCTAAGGCCTATCAGAAGGGTAACACTAATGGATTTTGACGTTCAACAGAGTTTGTTGATAGGTTTTATTTTGATGGTATTTCCATCACTTTAGGATCACGACGTAAACATTTGTGGACCTATGCTGCTGCTTTAAGTGATGATGGTAACTATCCAAAGTGGAACTGTCCATGTGCCACTTATCCTGGTCCCTCTCCACCTGCCTTTGTAGGGAATGACTACTACTGTGAGTCTGGAGATGTGGGGACATATGTTGCTGCTCCTTTCTACTTGTCGGATCCTTTGTGGGACGGTCATGGCTGTACTAATGGTAATGGTTGTTGTGCTCAAGTAGGTATGCCATGGTTTTATAGGAAACTACCAGTAGCAGTGACTGAGAACTTTGAAATTCGTATTTGTCTTAATGAACTTACATCTGATGAAGACATTACTGTTGAGAAAGTGGAGTTGTATGTTATGTAGCTAACAGCTGTACCGTACCTGTGTCATTTAAGTTGCTAGACTGCTAGAACATTTAGAATGTAGTAAATAGTGTTTATTGCTGCTGTATATGCTTTAACAGTATTGTTAAACTAAAATGCTGTCAGCAGTTGGAGAAATTAAAATCCGACGTTTAAAATGAAGGTATTATCATCCTTCTATAATTTTACCTTGCATGAAAACTGTATAATGACTGTTGTATAGATAACATGGCCACAGCACGTTATGCAAGATTTTTATTTTTGAATACATAAAGCACCTTGGCATGTGTATATGTACAAGGGAGGCATGTTAGGAGATTAACACAACATGGACTGTACGAGTCTTCAGAGTTTTCTCACTAGTATGGGGCTTTCTGTTGATTATCGCAAATGGTGGCCATACAAGTTACCAGAGTTTTCTTGTTAGTGTGGGACTCGTGCCCCAATCATACTTAAAGTGCTGCCTACACTTATGTATGCAAATACAGCACTCAGGGGGAGGGTGTGTCTCTCAAAACTACTATAGCACTCAACCATTCGAGCATTATGGAAAGCTCCATACTAGCAAGATGCTCATACAGTAAACCAGTACATGAAACTACACCTGATCTTCCATCTGGTGGATATTTATTGTGTCATGAATGGAACAAGAAGAAAGACTAATTAGAGGGTACAGTATAGAGCTAGAAGAAATCACGAAACTTCTGAACAAAGAGAAGAAAGATTAGCCGGATGAAGAGAATATGACAGAGGCAAATATGCTTCCATTGAAGAACGCTGTAATTTACCTCAAAGAAGAAAGGAAGGACATCTACTAGCTAATGAGGCATACCAAACACTGGATCCCAGCAATAACAATCATGGTACTGTAAAAATCAACAGTTTATAGCTACCTAAATAGTAAGTACAGTAACCAGCTAGAGATAGAGATCATATTTGAATACAGAAAAATCTGTTAGCAATCCAGCTAGTCATCCTTCAACATGTAGCTTTATAGCAAAGACCTTAACTACCTGTATCATAATTATTCATATCTCAGGCTTGCCCCATGATGCTCATACATCTGTCTAGTATAGTACTTTTTGAGTCATACTCTTCGGAGCATTCATCTCGAGCACTCAACTGCTTCTGTTGTTTACTGTCAGACTGTTAATTAGTGTCTTAGTGGCCATACTATCTGTATCTAGTTGTAGAGCTAGCAAATAGACTAGTGTTAGCAATATTGAATGTAACACATGCGATTAAGATCCAGAGATGCTGTGTTGTTTATGTGTAGTATACATACTTTTTATAGTTGTACTACCACATAACTGATCACTAATTTATGACTATACTTTGTTCCTCTAACGCAAGGTACCATTTTGTGCAATAAGTTTTAGAATCCTGCTGGCGCCATTCCAACCAAGCAATGGTCACATTTTTGTAACACTGGATGTCATACTGTAATCAACCGTGTAGTTCTGTGTTGTACTGCTTCAATCAATTCAGTGTTTGTCTATTACCACACCAAACTATCGTTGGTACTTCTTTGAGCACGATGGATCTTGTGGAGTCACTAGATATAGGTAATGGGTTAGGGGTACTGTACTATATAGTTTTAGTGTGAAGAAGATAATCAGACAGCCGTGCAAGAAACTGGATATGTTTTTGTCATTCAGTAGTAGTGACTGAACTATACAGGTTTACCATGTCAATTTGGAGATAAATCCACCAGGATGGCATTCTTTATTATTCAAAAGGCACAGTAGATTTTGTAAAATTAGTCATCATTGTCAGAGAAATACATCATCATTATTGTCTTTAGCGAAGTCTTTTCCCACTGCAATATAATTATCTAGCCCAAGAAAATTCATTTAAAAATTATATATATCAAGACACTGTCGTGCGGCCCAAGAAGCCGGTGCGCCACACCATGAGTATATTAACAGGAAGAAAGTAAATGCGATTTTCACACCTTTGTAGCTCCGTGATTCCTTATCCGATTTAAATCAAAGTTGCTACAGAAGTGCCAGCTAGGTAGGGGAGTCCACATTCCAAATTTGAAGAAAATCACTCCAGCCATTTCTGAGATACGAGCAGCCAAAGTTTGGGTTGTTTTTCTTCGTTTTTTTCTTCTACTACTTTTCACACACTTTGCAAAATCTGCCATAAAACTCAAATGTGTGCTTCAATCGGGCTGAACTTTGGCACACTTAAAGGGCTCATTACGGCGAATCTCAGTACCAAGTTTAGTAGGAATCCGATGAACATTCACGGAGTTATGACCGATTATTTGCGTAAAATAAGGTCAAAGGTCTGTCATGCCCACAGGGTAAACCACTTGAAGGAATAAGCTGAAAATTGCTATGTAGATGGAGTAACTATCGTAGGAGTGCCTTTTTGTGGTTTGAAAGGAATCCAGTTAAAGGCCATCGAGATATGACACAAAACCCAACCTGTGTCACAATTACGCGATCAATTTTTATGAATAAAAAAAACTATTAGTTTTCACGCCTACCAGGCAAACCACTTAGAGCAATGAGCTGAAAATCAGTGTGTAGCTGGAATAATTATCATAGAAAGTCCTTGCAGTAGTACAGAAGAATTGGATTACAAACCATTGAGTTATGATTCGAAAGCCAACTACGTGTAGCATATGCGATTTTGAGATACTCTAATAGAACAGTCACCCTAATAGAACATTCAGCTACATTTATGACTAACTCCATTTATATATAGAATTATATTACATTGCAAGTTATTCTGTAGGGAATTCAGCTACAAACAGTTAACCTTATGGACAATTCAGCCACAAGCAAGTCACCCTATAGAGAGTTCAGCTAGAAACAAGTCACCGTGTAGAGAAATCAGCTAGAAACAAGTCATCCAGAGATCAGCTAGACACAAGTCACCCTGTAGAGAGATAAGCTAGAAAAAATTTACCCTGTATAGAGATCAGCTACAAAGAAACCATCCTGTAGAGAGTTCAGCTACAATCAAGTTACACTATAGAGAGATCAGCTAGAAACAAATCATCTTGTAGAGTTCAGTTGCAAACAAATCACCCTGTAGAGGGTTCAGCCACCCTGTAGAGAGTTCCGCTAGAACAAGTCACCATGTAGAGAGTTCAGCTGCAAACAAATCACCCTGAAAAGAGTTCAGCTACAAACAATGAGAGTTTCAGCTACAGTTCAGTTATGTAAGAAGTCACCTTATTAACTACAGTATGTGATAATGATCATTCAATGTTAAATATACAAATATTTAATCAGACAAAAGCTATACACACAATTATTTCCTTTGTTCCACAATTCCTGCAGTAAAGAAATAAGTTAAAAGGAAGCATCAAAGCCATATGGCCAGCTTTGTGGCTTGCAATACAAAAAGAAGTGATATCTAAACCAAAACAGCCAAGCTGTAAAAAAAGAGTACGGCCCTCAAAAAGGCCAAGGTAAAAAAGATGTGAAATCCAAAGTGGCAGCCAAGAAATGGCTGTGATGGTAGGTTAATGGAAAACTTTTTAATTACAACAATTCAGGTGAATTTGGTGCCGAATCCTAGTGGAGGAGGCAACGCAAATTCACCTGAATTGTCGTAATTTAATTTTTTGCCATTAACCTACCATCAGCCATTTCTTGGCCGCCACCTTGAATTTCACTTTTTTTTTCACCTTGGCCTTTTTGAGGGCTGCACTCTTTTTTTACAGCTTGGCTGTTTTGGTTTAGATATATATGATCATCATGGCATCACTGGAGCTACTTTCATCACTGAAATGATCACAATCGTTGTCATGTTCTGAGGTAACAAATGGGTCATCACTTTCAATTTCATAGTCCTCTAAATTATCATCCTCTGATCCATCTACTGTAACAGAAACTCCACATTTATTGAACCCCTTGATCACCATATCCTTCTCGGCGGCAATCTCTTCCCAAAGCTATTTGGTCAGCAGGATTCTCTGCTCATATGCTTTAAAATTACCATGCAATTAAGTATTGATATGTGCTTCCATGTGTGTGGTATATAGCTAGCTAGTCAATTGTCTCTTTGAAAGGATATATTAAAAACACATCCATTGGCTGGACAAGACTACTATAGCCAGGAGGCACAAGCATTCATTTTATCTTAGATGGTGTCTTCTGGGCTTTGTGATGTCAAGCAACATCATTTTGTCTTTAACACTATGTGCTTCAATGGTTATGTACCCAGTACTTCATACAGGGTTTATCACACCAAGCCTTTGTTTGAAATCTAACACCAACATACTTGAGCCTCTCTCTAAGTAAAATGCATTTTCCAGTTCCTTTAAAAATCACCAATGGTTTACTCTAGGAACGCTATCTGCAAACAATGTAAGCTTTAGGCGACTTGAGTCTATTGATTGAAGCAGCTGCTTTGCTCTCGTCTTAAACCACCACCTTTAACTTGTAATTCCTTGTTGCCAGTGGTTTCAATACACCTTGTGCAAGATATCTTCCATTGTTGTAAATGGTGGTATTCTGTCAAATTTTACACATTTGCAAATCTATTGGCTGTCTCATCTCTTTCTGTATCCATCAAAGAATGGCTTTTGAGTTCAAATCAAAATTTGTCATTTTTCCAGTACCACTGAGTAACATTATCTTTTCTTTTCTGCTATAACTACATATATACAGTGGAACCTCAGTTATCCGAACCCCTTGGGACCAGGAGTGGTCCTTAAGTCTGAGCAGTCCATATCTCTGAAACTTAGCATGAAGAAAACTTTTTTAAATTTCAGTATTTTTAAATACCCAAGTAGAACAGTCACTACTCTAATGGAGCAGTCATTTCCGTAATTTGGTTTACCGAGAATCCGGATAAGTAGGCTTCAGATAACTGAGGTTCCACTGTATATATATATACCATAAAATGGGAATGATTCACGGAAGAAAACATTCGCGAATGATTTACTATTTCCTCATTCGCGAGAAAACATTCGCGATTTATAGCATAAAGTAATTTAATAATTGGGCACACACCTACAACAGATTAATCATGGATAGGGAATGTTTGACTCTGACATGTTGCGTAATACGCATCCTAGTAGCCATGCATGATTGCTGCTTCACTGGAGAAGTAGGCATTCACGATAATGAGTGTGGACGATAGGCATGCCTAGCCTTGGGGACGGCACTAAAACCAAGGCTAAGACATGCCATTCTGGCACAGTGAATCGCTGGGCTGCAATTATATCTGCCCCATTTCTCTTGCATAAGTGGCACTGATTTTTTTTAACGGTCACTGAAACTTTCATCTCTGTTCAAATGGTGTTGCACCTCACAGGTAGCACTAATTTCTGGCTATACCGTAACACATATATAGCAGTTTAGTGATTAGCAAGGCGAGTAGCTACCCGCTTATGTACTCATTATATGAATGCTGCATCAACTGATCCATTTTAAAAAGTTTTTTAATTGTAGGAAAAGTTTTGCAAGAAAACATTCGCAAATACATCTAAAATTGCGAAAATCGTGAATGTTTTCTTCCACAAATCATTCCCATTATATGGTATATCTGCACTTAACAAACCAGACTCTATGGTAGACCATTAAATCATCTTTTAGCTAATATCATTTTTCAACCAGGCACAGTGGCTGTGGGTGCACGACCGATTTCCCACATGCACTTATTCAAGTGTTTTATAGTTACATGCAAACTTTGGACAGTTCAGCATACGGGTACATTTATTTTAATGCTCAGCCTATAGCTAAAGCAAAATAGTACATGTAAATGCCTCATTTTACAGTGGCATTTGCATCATTCTATGCCATAAGAAATATCGATTGTGAGCTTATCACATGCACTGATGTTTGATTGTGGGACCACATGTGCAGCAGGTGCTCTCTTTGATTCTAAACCAGCACACTTAAAGTACTGATTGACTCATTCATGGAACAATCATCAACTTTTCTCACTTTGTAGTGCTTGGTACTGAGAACTACCATTTTAGAGTAAAGAGCTGGCCATGACATACTAGGCTAGACTTCTTGCTCCACGGCAGGAAACCATAGATCCATACAACTGTCACCGTCTGAATAAAATCTTTACGAAAAAGCACTTTTTTATCAATTTAGTTCATGCATACAGTAGTATCTCCAGTATGCTACATTTCACAATGAAAACAGCATTCTGCAAGCTGGTAGTCTGATTACCACATATAAAATATCATGTCTTCAACTACCCAGTTGTCCAGTCAAAGTACTTAAGCAAAATTCTCTTACTGCTTGATCTCACGATTATCCACTAGTTTATTTGTGTAAGGATCTGCTCATTTCATCACACACACTATACTATTCTGAACAAATCATTTTACTCCATTCAGATATTTTTGGTAGCTTATGATACTTTCCTCTACCTAACAAAGTTATATGACAGGCTGTCATGTTAAGTGTCACATTCCACTAATATGTACACATATATAGTGGTCAGTGAATTATGCAAACATGCCACTCCCTCACATATTTGTGTGTACATGGTGTATGTAGGAGGTGTTGTTGTGGTAATAGTAAAGCACTTACTAATCTAAAGTTATAACTTGCCAGTGTAAAGTTGATTTAATTACGTTATATAAAATTACATCATTGGGCTAAATTTAATACATTACGTCACTGAAGTGTCACTATAAATAGGCTCACAACTGATCACTTACTATGAACAGTGTTCAAGTACAGTTGTAATGATGAAGTACATTATCCTCCTGTTGTTATTTGCTACTGGCTTAGCTGCTAATGAAGATGTAACTGTTGGTATTAGTGAAGCTAATCCTGCTAGTAGTTGTAATGAGATATACCATCGTAATCCTACTAGTAGGGGAAGTGTTGGACAGTACTGGATCAAGACTGATGAAGGAAAGTTTAAGGTGACATGTAACATGAAGCTAAAGTGTGGTGGTGTTGGAGGAGGATGGATGCAAGTTGTTGATGTGGACATGACTCAAGATGATACCTGTCCAGGAACATGGCATAAGATCACTAGTCCAAGGAGGTTGTGTTTAGGATATGGCATTGGGTGTAATCCTGCACAGTTTGATGTTAAGGGAGTTAGTTATGAACACATTTGTGGACAAGCTAAAGCTTATCAGAAAGGAAATATGAATGCATTCTATGCCAATAAGCAATCGGTTGATGATGTCTATGTTGATGGTATTTCCATGCTGTTCTGTCAATGGTTAGAACAAACACAACTATTATCTATAAAAACTTGACACAGATACAAACATATGTATTGCATTCAATGGCTATGATTATAGTCCAATAAACTTGTGCTAAAAATCTTGTGCCTATATATAACAGATACAATAGAAAGAATTTTTATTGTACCTGTATGAATATAGTGACTAACTATAGAATTCTCAGTAGTAAAGGGATAAACACAATGAAGCACAGAAAGGTATGCTTGAGTATGTTCGTTTTATAATGATTAACATGTAACAGTAGCTATGAATGGCACTACAATAACACTAAGCACATAAATGCAGTACTCATTGATGTACAGTGTGTATGTACCAGTATGCAGTAGCAATGTATAAATATTTGAAGCAGCAGACTGTAGTAGGGATTAAACATATACCCTTTATGGGATGGTCACGCTTGTACTAGTGGTAATGGTTGTTGTGCTCAAGTAGTATGACATGGTTCTATAGGAGCAATGGCTGAGAACTTTGAAGTTCGTGTTGGTAAAGATCAAGACCATGATGATAATGAAGGTGTTACTGTTAAGAAAATAGAGTTATATGTCATGTAGTCACTGATTTCTCCATTTTGACAGTGTTTACTTTTTTGAGCTGTTGACTTATTGTTGTGTGCGTATCAATTGTTTATTTGTTTTTACAAATTTTACATTGCATACCACACTGCTTTTGTCGTTGATTAAACTACTGAGTAACCACACCTCAAAAAATATTTCTATAAGCTTATGAGAAGTCACGTGATACCATGGACAGCTGTGAAGACTCGTGTGAGAATCTCAGGAGTCAGTCAAGAAGAGAGTCACAAAGAAGTTGTAGCCAGACCTTGATAGCCAAATAGTCTACTTTTATGATCATAGATAAGAACTCAACGCTTTTTGATGTATATTGGTGAACAGTAGATCATTCAATACGCTGTGTGTGTCCTGGAAGTTTGCACAGCTCAACCAGGATCTGGGCTTCTGGGGAGAAAAGTGCTACTGGGTTCCTACTTATACTTTCTGTTTAGGTAACAATCACTAAGTGGTTGCAATATAACAAAGATGAAATACAATACTAGTATACTAAAACTTAAGGATCCGAGCAATAAAAAAGTAGTGAAACAAGAGACGAATGATGGTATTACGGTGGGAAAGTCCCTACATTGGCAGGTTATAACAATTGTTTTTTCAGTGCCAAAGTAGGGATTTTCCCACCGAGCTATGCTGTAGTACCATCCATCATTCATCTCTTGTTTCACCACTTTTTATTACTTGAATCCCTACTCTATTTTTAAATTAATAATTTATAGTATACTAGTTTGTTAGGTTTTTATATAGCATACAGCTATACACGTGTGACTGCTGTATTAGAGTATCTTGAGTCAGCCTTTTATCTAACCAGGGGTGTGTCACTATTTCGTTGTGCTAGCATTATGAATACAGCTAGGCAAATAATAACAGAATGTATCATTGTGATAGATTGTTGGTCTTGGTGCTCAATCATTATTAATCAACCAAGATTATGTTAATAGGCATGGCATTGAACCTATCATGAAGTTACAGGTATCTACCAAGCATAATTGAATAATTTTGCAGCGTTTAAATATGTTGCTCAAGGAAAGTGTTGATAGGAAACATTAATGCCTCAATATGGTTTCAAGCCGGGAGAAGGAAGAAGACTAGCCTGATTGAAGATAAAAGGAAAGACAAGGTGCAGAGGGCACACACTTGTTGGAACCCCAATTTGTTATTTGGGTATAAAGTGGTGGCCATGCGTTGCTTCGTTTGGCTTCCAGCCTTACGACTGTGGTCATGCAGGCTGGCAAGCAGACAAGTTTCAGTATTTTTAAAAAAAATTCTATATCTGGCATTACCTGTAAGTGTTTTCTTGTTTTTGATGCTGTATTGGATGTTAAATAGACTAATATTTTCCATAAAGGTGATTTTTGTTGTGTAAGATGTTTCTAGGATGATTTTTAAACATGGCATTTTAGGCAGCGCACGTTTGATACAACAGCAGATACAAGCAGTGTGGTGCAATAAAAGCAATTACAAATCACTGTTTAACATTCCTACATCAGTTGCTTACTAAGTGATGTTTTCTCTGGCAGCATAAGTAGCACTACCATTCACAAGGGTAATGAGCATCATCAAACACGTTTAACTGGAAAAGCATCTGAGCATATTTTCCGAGACAGTCTTGATCATCATTCCAACGATGAAGATGACCATGCTGATTACATAATAGACCTAGTTGATTTTGTCAACAAATAATGCAAAAATGATATTTAGCACAATAGCCTTCTTTGATTTTGCTCATACACACACATGCGAATCACATCACGTTCTTTAAAAACACTTGACTGTCTTTCTGACCGACGTAGCCCATCAGAATTAATTCACTATTATCAACTTGAAGAACAACTTGAAGAAACACTCAACTGTTCTTGAAAAGTTTTAACTAGGCATTAAAGTTATGGTGCAATACGCAGGTCATTATCCACTTCTATTAAAGTCAACTTGGCTACAATGACCTGACCAATTCAACCTTTTCCTTCCTCCCGCCCTGTATAATGTAACTGATGTATCATTTTTATATCATGGTACTGTATAGTAGGGATCACAAAGGAGTAGGCGTGGCCCACAAAATAATATCACCCAAAAAAACAGCCTCAATTTCCCCTGACGACGATGAGGACTTACCAGTGTCCTTCTTTGTCTCCCATTGGTTAGGTAAAACTAAGCCCAAACAAGCTTTCAGATCAACCCGAAACGCTTTCAACAAGTTGCTACGGAATTTTTAAAATTATTTATTTAACAGAATTTTCTACTGACTGATTGAGTAAGTAAGTAACTGACTGATGCCTTCAGACAAGCATAACTCGATAACAGCTAAGGCTTCAGGTTTGATTTTTTCACTGTTTGACGTTGCTTCGGCCCAACAGGTGCCTTTTGGCATACCGCAGTACGTACAATGCATTCTTCATGGACTTACCAGTGTCCTCCTTTGTGTCCCATTCATCTCTGCTGACAGCGAAAAGTGTTGATTTGGCGATAGCATGTGATGGCTTCCCTTCGTAACTGAAATTGTCCGTATTTTTCATAGTGGCTATTTTGATAGCAGAGGTGCTTTTCAAACAGTTCTTGATTCGTACTGCTGTGTAACGAATTGAACATAGCCGACAACGAAGCGTAATAGACACTAATGGACACTTCACTTTTCAGGCGATAATAATTTATATAACTGGGGTGCACGGCACCATTTCTTTCGGCATGTGTGGATTGCAGAGGTGCTTTTCGAACAGTTCTTGATTCAAAATGCTGCGTAACGGGTTGAACATAGCTGACAATGAAGAATAATGGATACTTCACTTTTCAGATGATAATTGGGGGGCGCGGCGCCATTTCAGATGCAGTATGCGTGGGTTCACCAGTCATAATAATTATTTACAAAAAAAAAGTTAACAAACAAGTACACAGAAAAATTTGGAATTTTCAACTAGAGTAGGAACCATAGCACATCAATAAGAACTACTGAACAAACTGGATTAGTGCACGATATTATATCACAGTAAAACAATAAGAATAAGAAGTGTTATATCCCTACTGTGCTCAAGATACCATAATGGAAATGCACAGTGGATATACCACTTCTTATTGTTTTACTGTGATTTAATATCGTGCACTAATCCAGCTTGCTTAATGTTGATCAGATGCTGTTAAATATGCTTCATCTGTTATGCTAAAGAGTGTCACTGACATGTTCTGTTAGTTGAAGTACCACACACTGCTTGTGTGTAAGTGGTCAGTGAATTATGCAAATATGCCACTCCCTCACATATTTGTGTGTACATGGTGTATGTAGGAGGTAGTTCAGTCTTGGCTAGAATAGATGTGTTACAGCTTTGTAGAAGCTTTTTGTTGACTGCTGATGTGTGAGTTTGTTAGCTATAGAAATATTCTGGACTATTCTTACATTCTGGTATAGTGAATAACTGTTGTGGTAGTGTAGGAGGTTATGGAGGGTAAAAAGTTAAGCTAAAATTAGTATATGATATCATAAAGAATGTTACTGTAATTGGTAGAGTGTTACTATAATTGAACTTGTTGAGCTAAATTTAGTAGTTACATCACTAAAGTGTCACTATAAGTAGGTTCACAACTGATCACTTACTATGAACAGTGTTCAAGTACAGTTGTAATGATGATGAAGTACATTATCCTCCTGTTGTTATTTGCTACTGGCTTAGCTGCTAGTGAAGATGTAACTGTTGGTATTAGTGAAGCTAATCCTGCTAGTAGTTGTAATGAGATATACCATCGTAATCCTACTAGTAGGGGAAGTGTTGGACACTACTGGATTAAGACTGATGAAGGAAAGTTTAAGGTGACATGTAACATGAAGCTAAAGTGTGGTGGTGTTGGAGGAGGATGGATGCTAGTTGTTGATGTGGACATGACTCGAGATGATACCTGTCCAGGAACATGGCATAAGATCACTAGTCCAAGGAGGTTGTGTTTAGGATATGGGCCTGGATGTAATCCTGCACAGTTTGATGTTAAGGGAGTTAGCTATGAACACATTTGTGGACAAGCTAAAGCCTATCAGAAGGGAAACACTAATGCATTTTGGTCCAATAAACAATCGGTTGATGATGTCTATGTTGATGGTATTTCCATCACTTTAGGATCACCACGTAAACATGTGTGGACCTATGCAGCTGGCACAAGTGATGACAATGATTTTGGTGAAAGCCTACTCAATTGTCCATGTGCCACTTATCCTGGTCTTAGCCCTCCAGCCTTAGTGGGCAACAACTATTATTGTGAGTCTGGAGATGTGGGAGAACGTGACGAAACTCTCTACTACTTATCAGACCCTTTATGGGATGGTCATGGCTGCACTAGTGATAATGGTTGTTGTTCTCAAGTAGGTATGCCATGGTTCTATAGGAAACTACCAGTAGCAGTGGCTGACAACTTCGAAGTTCGAATTTGTAAAAATGCTGACCATGATAATGAGGATATTGCTGTTGAGAAAGTGGAGTTGTATGTTATGTAGTTGCTCTGAACTCTGAACAGTGTGTGTAAATACTGACACTCTCATTACTAAGCTGCTGATGTGTGTGTGTGTTTTGAGTATCTTAATGTTTATTGTATCAAAAATATCTGTACTGCACAAGTATAAAGTATTGTATTCATATGCTGTAGTATAGTAGTATTGTATAGTAGGAGGTTTTTCAACATGGTTTAGGTGTGCCTTTTTGCCTACCAAAGTAGCTACAATGTATCCCAGGCAGTGCATTGGAAGATCAAATTTCCACACTGTATGACGTCACTAATTGTGTCCCTCTCTTGTACTGGGATACAACTTAGTATTGAAGCAGTATTAGTAACAAAGTGTTAAGAGAGCAGGTTGCTTGTTGAAACATTTGTCCATGATCACTGTTAGATGTATGATCTTTATTATTGTCCAGTTGCAATAGTAGTGCTCTCATCACCTTCTTGTCTATATACATGCTGCCTGTTGTGCCATGTTGTCAATTTCAAGACATCTATACAAGTAGTACTGTGTAGTAGGTATCATGAAAGTTTGGACTTTTCTACACAAAGATATCACCCTAAGTACTTTTCTTCATGCCAGCTTGGCGTTATTGGTTAGGTAGATGTAATCTAGCTCTAAATACATTCAAGGAGACTGCATACCATTTTATAAAGTTAAAATTGAATTTATTCTGGCCGATTCTTCAGCCAAGCATAACTCAACTACACTTAAGGCCATGACCTTGACTTTTCCACTGTTTGACATCACTTAGACCCAAGACATTCCTTTTCACCAACCACAGCAGCTACTATGGACTCCTTGTTTCTTCTCTCACAACTGCTGAGGTTTTGATTCATAGTAACACGTCATGGCTTCAGTGGAACTGGCTATCATGAGAATAGTCTATATTGACTGGATTGATTGCAGAGGTGCTTCTCTTACTGTTCTTCATTATAGTGCTGTATAACAGGTAGAACATAGCTGATAACTAGCAGAATGATCACTTCACTTTGGTGCGCATTCAGTCGTAATTTCTATAGTGACTGGATTGATTACAGGGCACTTTTCATTCTGGTCTTTGCTTGTAACGCTGTACAATGGATGGAACATAACTTAATAAAAACAAAGCGGAATGACCACATCACTTTCAGTAATTGAGTCTGAGCATATGTTCAGTAAGAGATTTGCATTTGAATAAAATAAATAGTAATGAAACAAGAGAGGTCATCTACACCTGCAGCTGTGAGTAGTAGTAGTAAACATTTAATCCCTACTTCAGTTATGACTATACAGGTGTACATATGTCGCTGAAGTTGAGATTCAATGTAACTGCAGGTGTAGATAACCTTCCTTGTTTCATTGCTTTTATTTCTTTGAAATTTCTAATCTGCTATTGTGCTTGTATGTATGTGTATGTACAAAAATTATGAATTTTCAATTCTAGCATAGTGCGTGCTTTGCACTTTTACAGTTGCTTGTATATCACTAACCACAACACCTTGAGAGTATGCCATAACTTCACAATACACCCCTTCTACAAAGGTAGGATACTCCCTTTGGTATATATCAGAAATCCTGGCGGGATCCCAGGCTGTGTGGCTCCTCAGGCACTTACCTACTAATACCTAGCCTACAATGGATCAAACCACCACCTGATCTGGGATTTTTTCATTCAACAGACTTTTAGTAGCACGTTTCAAGATGACTCCCTGCTACACAGTCCTGTAGTTGCCTTCTTTGACAGGTTCCTAGTGGGATAGTGACTACTAATTATGAACTCTTGATATCATCAAGAGTTCGTGATATAAGTAAAGGAGTACCACGTAAACATGTGCGGACCTATGCTGCTGCATTAAGTGATGACTGTGGTAGTTACAATTGTCCATGTGCCACTCATCCTGGTCCCCCTCCACCCGCCTTTGTAGGTAATAACTACTATTGTGATGTGGGAGAACATGATCCATCCCTGTACTACTTATCAGACCCTTTATGGGATGGTCATGGCTGCACTAGTGATAATGGTTGTTGTTCTCAAGTAGGTATGCCATGGTTCTATAGGAAACTACCAGTAGTAGTGGCTGACAACTTTGAAGTTCGTATTTGTAAAGATCAAGGCCATGATAATGAGGATATTGCTGTTGAGAAAGTGGAGTTGTATGTTATGTAGTAGCTATGAACTCTGAACGCTGTTTGTAATTACTGACACTTCACAATTCTGCTGATGTATATTTACGATTGGAGTATCCAAAATACTTTTTACATTGCAACACAAAGTAATTGTAAAATGAATTTTGCTCATATACTGTAGTATAGTAGTATAGTGTAATGGAAGTTTTTCACTTGCCTACCAAACAGGGGCATCAAAGTAGGTCCGGCAGACCCGGCAATTGCCGGACCAATACTTGCCATAGTAAGATCAATATACTCTAATGGAGCAGTCAGACACTCTAATAGAGCAGTCAGGTACTCTAATAGAACGGTCAGTTGTTGAACTACACTATATAAAAACCATATAAATGGCAATCTAAGGATGTAGTACACCACTACAATCTGTTTGAAAGTTTAGTTACCTGACCAATCCAAGATTGCTTCCTACTCCCCTGCCAAAGCAGCTACTGTGTATCCCAGTCAGCACAAGGAAGTCATTACATGCTATTTGTGTATCACCACATACACAATGATGGAGAAAGAAATGGAACACAAAGGGGGACAAAGTAAATCCATGATGCACTCACTGTGGCTGCTGCAGTTGGAAAAAAGGCACATCTAATGTCAAGCAGTAAAGAAATCAGGTCCATGGCATTAACTATTGTCCAGTTATGCTGGTTGAAGGCATCAGTTAGTAGAAAATTCAGTTATACTAAAAATTATTCTATAGAAACTTATTGGAAGCACTTGGGGTTTCTCTGGAAATACATTTGGGTTTGAATACACCTAACCTATACTTCCAAGCTAGCATATAGGAAAAGTGAGGCTGGTCTTAAGGGGAAATTTAGGTAAGAAAGCTCAAACCTTCATGACCAGTACTACCGTACTGTTTAGTAAGGATCATGACGGTTTGCTAAGATATTGACCAGAAATCAGCTGCACCTTACCTTCACTGTACCTAGGTAGCATCAAGAGGGTGTCAAACTGTGCTATAATGAACCCATAAAGTCCTGTGGCATCATTCAAATGACTCGGTGATTTGTGTTGATTGATGACTTATAAGTGCAGTGGATGCACTTTGTGCACACACACATACACGTCTGAAGAAACTGAAGCTAGTACAAGTATGGCACGTTGCACCGAGGAACTCGGTACAAAGAAAGACACAGGTAGCTAACCTGGAAAGTAAACATCACTAGGAACATTGATGCTGCCTTGGACAAATTCAGTTCCCACTTGTGCTGTACTCTGGGTCATCATAAATAAAAACCTCGCACGTGACATCTTCATTCAAGATTTAATCAAGGTCGCCATCCCCTGCCTTGACAATTTTGCTAGCAAAACTGACACATCTAAATGGAGTTTCAGCCATTGTGATTCCATGTGGACTATCTGTCTTGAACTAGTAACATATTAAATCTGGGCAATTAACAGCAGCCAGGTTACTGAGAGGAATGTAGGTATGCGGGTTACTCTACAGGCTCATGTCTCACAGCGTATAGTGTAGTTCGACACTCTCCCTCCTCCATTAATATTCTTGGTACGAAAATTCGATGGTACTTTTTTTTCCATTATTTAGTTTCTACTGATTGACTGACAGTACAAGGTGTTGATTCACGGTTGGGCATCAGTGACTCCATGTGTTACCTGTCAGTAAAACAGGAATTGTCATATGTATGCACACCACACCTCCAGTCATAGTATTATATATTTTTAGGCTAGCTTCTCTTTCAGAGACTTTACAATTTCTAAATGCGCAAACCAAAAACATGATCATGTGACAGTTAGGGCTGAGCGATACTACCGTTTTAGCGATATATCGCGATATTTTGAAAGTATCGATATCGCAATATTTTGTTATTAACTATCGGGATACCAGGCCTGTACATTACTGTCATTAAAAATCCATTTGTTATGCAGTACTAGGCTAAGAATCCTTGTAAGTGATAAGTCCACCCACCTGGTTTCCCCTGCAGAGAGGTGTGAACACCACAACATAACCTCAAAGCATGTGTTACAATAACTGTTACTGTAAACAAGAATGATAGTGGCTAGTATACTATCACCTATAAAGACTTCCTGCAGGAATGCTGAGCAATACAGTATGTAGCAGCAGCTACGATTGACTTATTCATAAGTATCATAAACTATTCAGTATCGTGAACTATTCAGTATCATGAACTATTCAGTATCGTGAACTATTCAGTATCGTGAATAGTGGCTTCAGTATTGATCGTGATACTAAAATGGCAGTATCGTTCAGCCCTAGTGACAGTATGGGAGATGTTAGTTTGATGGATTTTTTGTAATGCAAGGATTCTGATGGGGACTCTAAACACAGCATTATGGGGTATGGGAGGCGAGGAGACTAAATAAGCGAAGACAGTTTTATATGCTTTGCAGTTTAGATTGCAAGTTTTTGTAAAGTGTCTGTATCGTTCTCCATTTGTAGGACTATATAACAGACAGAACGTAATTAAGCACTATGTAAAATGGTTATCATTAATATTTATATAGAGTGCAGGTTTGTTTATAATTGTAATCTCATCCATTCTTTCTTTGATGAGGCGTAATAGAAGTTCACTAGTGATTAGATCCCTTACGTTTCAAATGATCTCTGTCTCTGGGGCGATACAAAACACAGCAATTACGCACCTGTAATGTTGGCAACGCACGAGCAGTGTTGGGCAAGTTACTTTTTAAAAGTAACTAGTTACATATTACATATTACTTGCAACTGAACTATTTAATCACAGTTACAAATTGCCCATAAATTAAAGTAACTATAATAATATTACATATTATATTACTTTGTGTCCACAGCCTTAAGCTGTCACGTGTGAAACTACCACCTTATCACATGACATGATTGCGTTGTTGGACAATGTGCAAATCTTGGTTATAAGTAAGAAGCTGGTGAATTAGCTTCATTCAGTAGGCTTCATTACTTCGTTGTCGCTAGACGTTACTCAGTGGATTACTAACGAGATTAGTAACTTCATTACTTGTAGTAATAATGTAATAAAGCAAACATGGTGTTCGGTTAATCGGTGTTCAGATAATACAGGTTCCACTCTACTCAATCATTTTTAAAGTATAAATTAATTGCTAGGAAACGGATTTCACAACACATTGATGGATAATGATGCCAACTTGTTGTTAAAAAACCTTTGCCCATTTTCACAGTGTATTGAACTACAATTTTTAAAACAGATGGATGTAATGGCCAGCTGTGCCTGGATGAAATTGGTTGTCGAAAATTATGCTTCTTTGCGTGTCTGTTTCAGCACTTACATAAACAATTAGTTTCAAGTGAAAAAAAGAGTTTAGGACATTATTAAACAATGTGTAAGGTAAGCCTGTTTTCATCCAACCTAGGAGTGTGACATATGTCCAACATTATAATTGAGTTTTCCTATATATGCGTGATGTAATGTACACAGGGGAGTTGCAACTCACAGTCTCCTACAAATTTTGTGACTTGCAGTCTCCTCCAACTGCTATCTGTATGAATGAAAGTATTACTGTAGCGTCACCTTCTTACATCATCATAACACTTGAGGCCATATTCTCTTGGCATTGTAGAGCACCATCAACCAATTGTGCTGTACCTGTAATAAATGCTAGCAATCTCATACATGATTTTCCTAATTGTGAACCTCTTTGACTGTAATAGTCTTGTGTGGCAGCAGAAATAATGACTTTGTTCAGCTGGAATGGTAAACCACATGAACCTGGCACAGAAATTCTCAATACTGAATTGTAGCCACAAATTCAGTACTATCTAATAAATTTGCCTAGGTCGTGTACTTTACTGTAGAGCTCTAATTGTTGTGTGAGTGCGTATGTTCTGTTGAGAACTTATCTGATAACTGAAAAATGAACAATCACAAACTTGTTATTAAGGGAACACTATATGAGACAAATTGTATTATGGTGTGCAGGTGTGTCTTTATACTGAACATTTTTACCTTTTGATCTTGTTGATTACAGGAAGATTATTACGGAAAACAGAGGTTCAGTTTAGTGATGTTTATGTACAGTTAGCAGCTCAACTAATGTTAGAAATATACCAAGAAACAAGTAAGATATACCACAGTTAATACCTACGTGTAGAGCTGTATGCTTTAATATGATGTTAGTATCTGTTGACTATAAACTTGATGTAGTGTTGATTTCTGTAACTAACAATACGATACTGAATTATTTAATGTATGCTCATGTACAGACAATGTTGGTTACTTGTGGGATACTGCCCTCATGTTGGAGCTAGGCTGGAAGAAGAGTAGAAGTAATGCTCAACTACAACTGATGCTACTGAAGATCTATGGTGAACTAGGTTAGTGCAGCAGTCCCTATGTACTGAATGTTCACAGTGTAGCTATACACGGTCACTTTTGTGCCAAAAGTTTTTGTGTCGGATTAGTAAGGATGTTGACTTATCGAGGTATTACATTGAATGGTCTCATTGGTGCAGCAAGCAGTGTCAGGTTCTTTACTGATCATATTCAGGCCAATTTCTATATTGTATATTTGGGGTAAACCCACAATGAGATTATCAGTTGTTTTAGCCACATTTGATCCATACAAAGTGTGTGTGTGTGTTCTGTTATTTTGATGAAAGTCCATTACACAATGTATTAGTAGAATTTTTTTTACAATTTTTGTCTTCTTAATGTCTGTAGGAGCATTTGAGCTATGCTCAGAACTATATGACTCACTGGAGATCAAAAGTATCCAGATAGACACACTAGGGTGAGTGGCCATTATCATGTGTTGTGCATTACATACTACTTGTGTAGGGAACCACTAGAGATGCTCTTTATGAATATATAGCACTCTTTTGGACTATTTGAGAGCTAGGAATATACCTCCTATAGTGGCTGTTTGTAATATTAGAGGTGGTAAATAGAAGTGCAAAAAACATTTTACTATGTTTAAGCTGTTGCACAGTGTTAAAAATGAAAAAGCGCCTCTTGCAATTTGTCTAGTCACACTATGGAAATAAAGTACAGTGTACTTAAGCCATGACGCATTACCATGAATTAGTGCCTACATGGTAGTGGAGAAAGAAATGGTACGGAAAGGAAGACATAGGTATCACCATGATGCATGCATGGTAGCTGCTGCGGTTGGTGAAAAGGCACATCTCAGGGCTAAAGCCACATCTCAGGGCTAAAGCCACATCTCAGGGCTAGAGCCATGTCAAACAGTGAGGAATCAAGCCCATAGTCTTAACCATAGTCAAGTTATGCTTAGCCAGCAGAAAATTCTGAAGAAATTTAAAATTCATATAAACTATGTAAAAATTTTATGGTCACTCTGAAGACATTTATTGGCTTGAGTATGCCTACTCGATACTGCTAAGCTGTCATGAAGGCTAGCTTTTGGGTGATATTTTTGGACAAAAAACCCAATACCTCTGTGATCCCTACAATACAGTACTACCATACTGTATGATACACTGGTAAGCAAACTGTCATAATGCAGCAGCTTCTGATTAAGATTCCCTTCCAGGAGTAGCTTCTGAATTGTAGCTATAAATATAATATGAAATTTCACACGCACATAAGCAAATGCCTTTGTTGTATAGTACAACACAATACCACATGTTCCACTAATATATTAATGAAGTATCGGAAACCAAATGGCATGTATATATGTATTTTGTGCTGTCACTCAAATGCTATCATTGCTATTGTGTAGGTATATTGCTAGCCGGTACATGCAGTCTGTAGGAACATTTCTGTTTGCCAACCACTTCTACAGCTTTGCCTTAAAATTCTATAAGACTTGTGAAAGAGAGGTGAGTGTTTTATATTATAGGTTTAGCACTGCCTACGTTAAGAGTTTGGCAGTGTGTGGTTTAATAGTACGTAACTGTGATGTTGTGAAGAATGTGCTTATCTGCTCCTGTGTATTGTCTTGTTTTAGACTACAGAATGTATGGTGCAAGCTTACAGGAATGGTTTCTTTACTAAGGTGTGTGTGTGTGCGTGCATGCATGTGTGCGTGCGTGCGTGCATGTGTACGTGTGTGTGGTGTGTGTGTGTGGGTATTGTAAACTTATAGGCAGGTAAGCTTCTTGTCCTGGTTTCAAATGCACATGGGTGAAACCTAATGGACTCTATGGGTGCTTTACGACTGAAAATCTATGTAATGGGTGAACAGAAATGGGGTATCCCTTTGGGTTAAAAGAGGGCACGTCCCTCTGGTGTGTGTGTGTACATAAATAAATAACCAACTAATGAAGAATTTTTGTAAAAAAAAAGTACGATTAGACAAACTACAAACATTGAGAAAATACTGTACTTCTGTACACTCGAATTGTAAAATAATTAACGGAGCATTGACATGTGTTATGAAATGTTCACACATACACACATTACATATGTATTTAGATTTAGTGTACTATTACAAAATATTTGGGTTCTATCTAATTGTTAGAGGTATACCGATATAAGAAAACTAAACCAATCCGATACCGATCCGTTATGAGATTAATCATTTTGAAACCGATACGATACCGATCCGATATACCAATATAACTAAGTATAGCTATTTATATTTGAAGAACCACATATGCCAAGTTCAACTTTACTACTGAAGACAGTCTTAAGATTATTGGCTATGCTTGGTTACCCATGGTGGTGTGGCCTCTATTGACAGCTCAGATTATAAGGCACCCACAAATGTTTTAATACATGCCCCTGCCAAGATTAGTCCGGAATTCTCCGCATTTTAATGGCTTGCAGAAATGGTTGGTTGTTTTATGCTGTGCACTTGGTTCATCTTATTGCTGTTTCCCCAGGCTCACCACTATGAGTGTTTGTTGTATGATTGGTAAGCTTTGTGACAACAAAACAGTGATTATGCATGCACTTAGATTGCTTCGTGTAGTGTACTGCTTTTAGACAAGGATGTTAACTACTGTTTCCCACCCTTGTTAGCTAAATAATAGGGTTTATAATGTGGCTTGATCATTGGACAGTGTCCTCAAGATAGTTCAGTTGTATATAGGTATATCGTATCGGTTTTTAGCAGCAATATCGGCTCCCACCGATATAGTAGAAATGTCTATATCGGCCACCAATACGATATGTATCGGCATATCAGTACACCTCTACTAATTGTCTCCATTTACTACAGATTCCTGAGATGAGAACAACGTACCTTAGACTCATTAGCTCTCACCACTATGCTCTAGTCACTGTGGACCAACAGATACTACTGTTAACTACTAATGCAAACAGGTATTGCCTTTTTGTCAGCTTCATCCGTATATTACAGTGAAACGTGTATATTAAGACATTAAGTTGTTTGTTTTTTGTTCTAGTTTATTGACTGCTGAGAAGGTGTTTTCATCACCTCTACTATCTCCTCGTTATGGACATGATTTTACTGGTAGGTAGTATTAGGCTGTGTGTACTGTTCTGTGTGTTATGAAGACACTGATGTATTACATATGTGACTTTGTTGTGGTTTTGTACCATTGTTTAGAATACTTTGATAATCTACGTGATAACAGAGACTTTGAAGTATTTGAAGATTGGCAGTCACCAAAGAGGTAATGATTGTCAGTTATACACATATGACATCATAATGGCTGGAGGTATATACACTTGTATGAATGTGAGGATCTCTTTGAGTAAGGCTTCTGCTGCTTGAAAGTAACTGCTTAGCAACAAGACCTACCCCTTTGCTGTGTTTATACTTTGTACTGTTTTGGTGACTGAGTTATATCATTATCATGGTTTTAGAGACAAATGAAAGTAGTTGTTTGGAAGTCATCCAGCTAAATACACTGTCCAGTTTAGGTATCAGAAGTAATGTTTGGCATATTGATAAAATAGCTAAAATAAGCAAAGGGGCTGTAGGTTGGTGGGTAGTGTTATATATACTGTTGTGATCTTACTAGCATGTAATGTGCTTTGTGTGCAAATTATATTGCAGAAAACTGTCTAAGGAACTTATAAGAGTATCATTTGAGGCTGAGGTATGTTCATAATGTAGATCTTGTATCTTTGACAAACAAATACTGACTTACCGCATGTGTGCCAAGTGAATTGCATAGTTTACTTTTGAGCATTTGAAATTTAATGTAATGTAGAATAATTAGATAAGAAATTTCCCATACTTTCGGCATATAGTCACTTCAAAATTTGTCATAAATTTAATCATTTTACATATTTTACATTTTTATGTCAATTTCATATTACAGTGTTTGTGGTTACGGATACTTGCTCTGGTCATCAAGCTGTCACGAGGAGCCTTGTCCTTCTTGCCTACTTATTCCACTCTATTAAATGATTTCTCACAAGATGCAGGGACACAGGCACCTCCTGTTGAGGTGTTCAATGAAGATCTGCGTATGTTTGAAGAGTCTGTACAAGCTGCTGAAACACATGAGTCACTCTCTGTGTTCAAGACGTTACGGATCCCATTGGTTAGTTGTGGTATCCATCTCATTTCTGTGTTGTTTGAAGATGAATTGCTGTCCTTACAGTGGGTAATGTATTATGTGTTTTGAATGTAAATGTACAGTGTGCGTGTGTGCGTGTACGTGCATACGTGTGTGTGTCATGCATGCATTCATGCACACGTGTGTGTTTGTAGTGTGTTGTGTGTTTGTAGTGTAATGTGTGTTGTGTGTTTGTAGTGTAATGTGTGTTGTGTGTGTATCTCAAAGATGGGTGTGCACTACTTTGGCTTTATAACGAGACTTGTAAAATCCAGACGTATCAGATTGTACAGTTTGCATTACATGTACTGTAGCTATTGGGCTACTGGTCATAGCTAACTTGTACATATCTACACATGTATACATGCTCTGATAGCACAACACTTGTATTAATTCAATTAAATATACACACATGCGAGTAATTGGGTACATACATAAGTGTAAGTGTAGACATGAAAAAGTAGTATACATTCTGCCCACATGTGATAAGTACGTTTGTACAAATTTATATTCAACTAGTTGTCTTTGCATGTTGCGTCAATACTCCAATATGGTGTATTATTGTACATAAAGTTGAAGTCGGTCAATTATAGTTCCTTCATTTGAGAATTCTTGATCTCGGCATATTCTTGCTTCTACATCCCCAGTCACTGATGAAGGGAATTGTCTGGCAAACCATGGCATTCCTGGATCATGACAACACTGGTTGTCCCCTGTGCACTCTTCACCATCCCATAAAGGATCATCAGTGAAGTAGTCAGACCCTGTTGGTGTTCCACCTGTTCCTGATTCACAGTAGTAGTGTTCTCGAACATATTCTTGTGGGTCTGGTCCACTAAGCAAGTCACCATTATTGTCCACAATGAAAGTGCATGGACAACTTCTGTCATGGTCAGCAAACCCTGTAGCATAACTCCATATGTGTTTACGAGGACTGCCGCTGATGGTCAGAGAAAGTCCATCCAAGTACGCTTCATTGATTGAAGTACGTCTAAATTGTAGCAAACTTGCCCAAAAAGCATCTGGTGTTCCTTTCTGGTAACCTCTAGCCATGCCACAAACCTTGTTATAGCTTAATCCATTAGTGGAGTATGTTGCTTGATTGCAACCTGAGCTCTCACTTTGTCCTCTGCACACATCTACATTTGTTGGAGTAGTTATTTTCATCCATCCTGTGGGACAATCATCTCCCCTGCTGGTATCAAGATCAGCTATCCTCATCCAACCTCCCTTGTGTCCACCACACTCCAGTTCCATATCACAGTAGACTTGATGTGTACCAGTAGCAGTTTGAATCCAGTAGTCACCTGACACTCCTCTACTGGCCTTGTTGATTTGGTAGATGTCATTACAAGACTTTCCAGGATTAGACTCCATCATTCCCAGACTAGTACAAAAACTGGAGCAGACTTTTTCCTGACCCAGCACCATCTGACTGACACATCCTAAAAGGATGAGTATGTTAGTAGCTGTAGTCTTCATGTTGTTGTTAATGATGATATGAATCATAACACTTAGTATTGTGTATTTGTACTAACTGACTAGTAACATTATGTCTTCACAAAATATGTCAGTAATTTATGATCTCAACTGTCTTCCTTCATTAAGTACATTTCCACGTCTTCTTTCAGTAGGCGGTTACATAATGACACTTATAGCAGTCTTTAGCTGTTGAGATTCAGCAAATCATTAATCATTCCACTGTGAATACATCGTGTGTGCAATTTCATTTAAAATTTACATGGTTCAACAGTGCTATCTATATTTGCTCACTTTTTCATGACTTTTACTCATATAAGAGAATTGTAGTACTGAAGGTTACTGTGGCACATAGTAAGATGACTTGTAGCACTACAAACTTCTTGTTTAAATATATAATCAATATGATGTACCCCTATTGGTAGTTCATTGTAAACAAGTATGTAGGTATATGTTCTACAGTGTTGGATTTAGTGAAGATGCATGATGTTAGTACACAACTGGACAGTTATTGTCAACATGAAATATTTACACATATTAGTATGCTGTCACATGACTTGTGTGGCTCCTCAGCCTAGCTTATCCTTATAAGTTGTCTGTGGATCAAGCCACCAGCTGGTGTGGAACTTTTTTGTTGCACTCACAACGAAGTTTTGATGTCCGGATTCATACAGGCTTGTGACCTTCTCTTCTCTTGCTGGTCCTTAGTGGAATATATCAGCTATAACAGGCTAGTGTTAGTTTGCTATCTGGTTTCAGCACCTTATACCTAGTCATGGCATAATTCTCGTGAATGCATCTAGCTGTTTTTTCTTTGTAATCTAACATGTGATAATAGTGCTTAGAGTTTCTGATGATGAGTTTATGTTCTTTTGATGTAACACTATCACTGTTGTTACCATGCTGGTCTAGTGTTGAGTAAACAGTGTCATAAACGGTACAGAAACAATTGATTGGTCGCCCATTTAACCCTATCAACAGGTTATTAGTTTGGTTAACCTCCATGATGTCTTATTGGCTGCTAGAGTTGGTCTTGATACCTTCAATATGCATGAGGCATTTGAAAGATTAAAGCTACACAAAACTTCCAATAAAGCACATGCTTGTAATCCAAATATGTTAAATGATCACAGTTAAGTAATGCAGTTAAGTGACTAACTGAAGTCTACAAACACATCACAATAGGATGTGTTAGTCAGGTAGTGTCAGCTCAAGACAGTTATACTCCTGTTCAATACTGTACTGTAATTCAGTTTACACTGGAATCAATTTTCCTACAGTAGGGCTTTTCTGTCACTTGTTAGCTCTTATCAAGAAAGATGCTGTATTATGGAGGTCATTCTGTAAATCAGTAGAAGCTTCTGGAAAGCTGTCTATTGGGTTTTGTGTTTTGCCTAAATTGTTTCTACATTTAATAACTCATTTTTTTCTGCTGACCACCAGAGACATGTGCAGCTCACCCTACTCTGTCAATAGAAAAGCAAGTTACTGATCACTGGCTGAGACTTATGCATGATTATTTTAGCTGCATCTGAGTTTTTAAACCAGGTGTGTACCCACAGCCAGCCTTCGCTGTGGGCGCGTGCCTGGTTTACTGAAATTGTTTTTGTAAAAGTGTGTGTGTGTGTGTGCCTGCCTCCCTACCTACCTACCTACCTACCTACCTACCTACCTACCTACCTACCTACCTACCTACCTACCTACCTACCTACCTACCTACCTACCTACTTTTGTCTGTACGTATGCACCCACGTGAGCTAAATCATTAAATGGTAAAAAACAGCCAGGATGTAAGAAATTAATTGAACTTTCTACACTTTGCTCTACAGTGGTTTGTGATGAGATGAATAAATCATTCTTCATGAACCCTTACCAGTGTGTCATTTCAATATGACATGGAAGCTCCCCAGGCGCAAGTATGATAATTGTTTATATAATTGATAACTCTATTTTGTTGTCAATTTGCCCATTGTGTGGGTAGAATTTACTAAAGGACACAGAACATACACTAAGCAGATATTTGGTGTCATCACCAACCATATGCATCACAACTGTTAAACCCAATTAAAGGAGAAAAATATTGATGTAGTTTTGATATGTTAAGTGAACATGTCGGCCAGTCATTACGGTCTTCAGTGTAGGATGTAACTGTCAGCTAGTATCAGTTTGAGGGGAACCTCACCTCTACAGATGTTGTTGCAGCTTTAAAGCATTCAGGGTTATTATCTTAAGAACAGTGCAGTACCACTCTACTCTACAATCCCTTTGATGTGGTTATAGTGTATTATTAAGAAATGCTTTGATGTTGGTAGCAAATTACAAAAGTTTTATACCACTTGTTTCACCGCAGAAAAAATGTAGTGTTTGAGTTTTTTCTAGATCCAGAATTCATCTTCAACTGAACTGTAAAGAAAATGAAATTAGCTTGATGAGTGCAAGGTGTCATTACTAGGTAACCATGTTACGTTATAACTAGTCTTGTTGAGCAGTTGTACTACTACATGCTATCATTTTCTCAAAACAAACACACTACATGACTTCTGCTAGGTGTATTCAGTGAGAATCTCATGTACTATGATCTGAATCACTTTTTGTTAGCATTTCCTCGACTTTCCTTTCATAACCAGCCATTTGCATCATCATTGTAAAAGCCTGGTAATTGAGGAAAGTGTAATTTGATTAAGAATGAGACGTGGCGGGACAGGTATAGCTTCATGTCGGGAGTAGGGTCTATCATTAGTGATATTAGTAGTGTATCATTGACTGTTCCCTGTCTGAATAGACCACCTCTGGAAGTTGCCACTCCACTATACACACCGTATGTATTATACACAATACTGATGTTTTTAGTTACCGGTTTTTGGTATGCCAAATTGTTGCAGTTGTGGTTGAGGAGGTTTTTAAAATCACTTATCCTTTCTATTTATTATAAATGCTCTCGAAAATATTGGGTTTTCTTCTGACTGCTAACAGATGCCTTCAGTCCGATGTACATAGTTCAACTATGAATAAGCTGCGGGCTTGACTGTTTGACGTCGGTTAGGCCCAAGATGTGCCTTTTTGCCAACCACAGCAGCTACAGTGGATGCATTATGGACTTACCTTTGTCCTCCTTTGTGTCCCATTCCTTTCTCCACTACTGGATGTACTAGGTATTACTAGTTGTTGATTTGCGGGCAGAGGCATGGCTAGCTTTCAGGAATACCCAGGCACAAGGTTTGCATTGTCCCCATACTAGCTATGTGGTAAGAATTGCAAGCCCATCTCTGTGGACTGTTTATTACACATTTGCTTTTGAAGAACCATTTAAAAGTGCATACATATATCTAGCTAGTTACTACATTGCATACAACTTATTTCACTAGGGTATTTTAGTTACTGCATGAATAATATAGAAGCTAAAACTAAACAATGACAGACTGACTTATCACAGCTCCAGCCCCAGTAACTATCAACTTCTCTTTCCATTCTTCTGTACTTGCATACAGCTCTTATGTGTACTTCATATCCGATGTTGAAAGAGCTTAAATAAAACAATGATTCTCCTTAATCTTGTCTTCAGTGTGGTGGGCACAAGACTAGCAACTTATTCTCTGTTCAAAATGCCTTGCCTTCCAAACAACAGCAGGAAATGACTTTTGTCCATTTTTATCGGTCTATCATTAATAAAGCAATTACTGTATTACCCAGTACAGTTGTTTATTTGACAGTTTCTCAAAATGCAATCATTGGTGCTGAGCGTTATATAGAAGTTTACTAAATTCTTGATAAGCTCGAATATAGGCAATCTTTGATGATTAACAACTGTTTCAGTGCAAGTATTGCATTATATCGGTGGTGAGCACCGCCTTTACCAGGTTCGCTTCCCAGGCACCAGTAGTGATAGTCCGGGCCTGTGTCTGTGCAGGCCTGGGTGTAGCTACACCTCTATTTGCAGGTAGCATGTCTGTGGTTTTGTGTGTTGACTGTCACACTTATAATGGGCAGTTAGCAGAGGCACTTTGATGCTATGTAATATGCTGAACCTGAAAACAGATCAGAATGGTCACTTCATCTTCCAATAATTGATAGTCAGGGCACCAAAATTAATTTCATGATGTAGTTGGTGCCATTCTTTCTTTTGTTACGGTATGCGTGAGTAAATTATGTTTCAAAAAAAAGAGCTAACAAAGAAAACTATTAATTTAGGAATTTAAGTTGAGTAGGGATCATATAAAAGTGATGAAACAAGGGAAGTCACCTACAGCTATACTAGTGGACATATAATTCCTACTTCAGTCATGGGTATACTATATGACTGAAGTGTGTAATAGAGCAACTACAATATTGACGACCTCCCTTGTTTTATCACCTTTATTTCTATGATCCCTACTCAAATTTGAATTCCTAGTGCCGGTATTAGAGATTGCATATATGGTCAAATAAAAACCAGATTCTATACGTTGTACCATATTATTTGTATCCTGGGATTAATGGAAAATGCCTCATTTTTAGTAGCTCTGCATGTGCGTCTGTCAGTCTGATCTCAACTATTATCCCACTGTACTACATTGCATACTTGCCTTACATGATACACCATAGATAGTTACACATTGTTTTTGCTGTGTATGGTTTTTATAGGTGCCTGTATCACAACCTCCTACTCCACTACTGAACTTGTTTGTGAAGAATCATTATGGACAAACATTAGCAAATACCTTCAAGTTAATAAGTCTCTTCCAAGAACTGACACAATCAGCTACAGGTTTGTGTACATATGGTAACTGTAATTGGTTGTTGGTGAACCTTACTAAGCTATAATTGAAGTTGTGGTATAGTAAATGGATATTTCAAACAAATAGAGTATGTATAATATTGCTGCTGAACGCATAGCAAAGTAATTATACGAATAATGTAAATATCAGCAGCAAAGTGATACGTAACCCAAGTGTACTCCATAGACATACATGCATACATGCATACATACATACATACATACATACATACATACATACATACATACATACATACATACATACATACATACATACATACATACATACATACATACATACATACATACATACATACATACATACATACATACATACATACATACATACATACATGCATACGTACATGCATACGTACATACATACACACATACACACGTACATACATACACACGTACATACATACACACATACATACATACATATACACACATACACACATACATATACACACGTACACACATACATACATACATGTACATGCATGCATACATATATATGCACACACGTACTTACATATACACATGCATGGCTTAATTCAATTGATGTATAAATATAATTATTATTGTGTAGTTGATGAAGGCAAGTTTGCTGAAGTGAAGAAGCTACTTGAAACAGTCATGACACAATTAACAGGTGATCCTTTAGAATGTGTTTATTAGATCAGCAAGAGTCTGTTTTTGAAATGTGATATGTATGTAGTGACTTTTACACAAGTATGCGTTTTAGCTTGTAAGTCACAGCATTGCTCTCTCCCATGTTGAAGCACCATAATGGGGCTAGACATTTAGTGTGTTTGTGTAACTGTCAATAGAACCATTCATGCATGGTCACATTCCACATAGTTGTTGCTAGCCAGCTAGTTTGGATAGTTGTAACTGTTATCTGCTGTGATTAGAGTGTAGCAAGAAGATTCCAGGGATACCTGATGATGTCCGGAAACAGTTTCAAGATGTGATACAGAAGGAGATGGCACCAGCAGGTGATGCTAAGCCAGCAATTTGTTCAGAAGATGCTAACGAAGATGGTATTTTGTATATGTAGTGTATAATTGATGTTGATTGTTGTTGTTGATTTAGATACACCAGAGACACCACTGCATCCATTTGACATTTTAAGAAAAACTTCAATACAATTTGAACCTTATGTAATGTTTGTACAGGTAAGCTACCCATGTAGTAATCATACGATCATGTAGAAAATGTGCTGAAATCCTAAAATCAAGTATTAGCATAGAAGACTGTCACTATTTTACACTAGAAAACTGCTAATGTGTCTCAATGTGTGTACCTGTGCTGTGTCTGAGTGGTAGGTATGAGACTTAGTGCAGAAAAGCTGTACATACATCTTAGCTGTTTGTAATTGTTGCTAATGGTTTATCCGGCCCTTAAACTTTTTTTTGAAAATGTATGGAACTATTAGCACTAATTCAGTAAATTGTGTAGTTAAAAAGCACATTTACTGTTGTTGCAGGTTTCAGGGTTTATCACGTTACTATGTGCAGTATGTGCTGAGATGGCATGTCCTATGAACACAACGTCTGCAGCTGCTGCAAAGAAGAAAAGAGTGTTCAAGCCAAAGGTGTTACCAGCTGAGACCAACCAACTTCTATTAAACTTTGCTGGTCAACTGAAATTCCTCATGTCCGAGTTAATCACTAGGCATCCTTTATTTCCTAATATTGCAGACACTGCTGAATTTGTTGAATCGTTCTCACAGTTATCTATAAATGATAAAGATGCTAGCGGAAAGGCTAGAGATCAGGTGAGAGAAATTTCATAAAGCATTTCAGTTTTTATGGTGAGTTTTTTCTTCTAGGTTTGGCTAGCATCTGCTACACACATGTTCCGGGAAGTAGTGGAAAGTTATAATAGTTCATTAAAAAGTTGCAGCAGCATCTTGACTTCCAAGCAGCAATTTTTAGATGATGTTATTTCTTTGCTAAATCAGCATCACCACTACTCGTGATTTTAGGAATTATTGTTGTTGTGATTGTTTGGCTGTCAAACACTTCAGTTTAGATGCATTCAACAATATACATATTTACTAGTAATATTGCTATATTATTTTTATTATCTACAATAATTTTATTTATGGTACATTGCGTCAGCCATTCATTTGTGTACTATAACCTGCATCACTTCTTGTCCATCATTTCCTCAATTTTCTTGGTATCACCAATCATATCCTTCATTTGAAATCCACGACTGTTTTAAGAAATCCAGACAAAAAGAAAGCCTTCCCTGTACTTTGCTATACACATGCACACATCAGTACAACTAAGGCTCCCTGTACTTGTTTTATAAAAAGGATGGAGTTGACAGTGTATATAGTAGCTATTAGATGATAATGATGTGCTACCTCCATGTTCTACCATGTTCTATGAAGTAAAATCACTTCTAGTAGCAGTCCACCTACACATCCATCATGGAATGTGTATAGCAAAATATAGTGTGTGGAGTGTTTAGTGAGTATGCTTCTGCCATGGGATGACAATTGAGCTAAATACCATTTTCTAATTAGGTTACAAGTTGTGCTTGATGGCATTCTCATCAGTACGGACAATAAAATAATATGATATTCTCATGTGTATGACAACATGAGTGTGTAGACTGTTTTGTCAAAAACATGTTCATGCATCATTTGTACTATATGTAAACAGTTAATTTTTTCCATATCTGGTTCATGCATGCCATCACATGGTCATCCTAGATCAACAGGAATTTTAAATGAATGCTGTGCTCTAGATGTTCAACATCAAGTACTACTTTGAGGTAACTAATATCCGAAAAAATGGATTATTTGACAGTTTAAAAAGTCAACCAACTATTAACAGTAGGAAAATACACTTGCATAATGTAAAACAATTTAGCGATACACAGATCATGTTGTGTGTTACTTTATGCAAAAAATTAATGTGTATATATATTACAAGAATTTGACAGTAGATGAAGAAAATTATTGCACAAATAGTTGAAGTTGATCAATTAAAATTCCTTCATCATTAAATGTTTGGTCTCGGCATATTCTTGCTTCTATATCCCCAGTCACTGATGAAGGGAATTGTCTGGTGAACCATGGCATTCCTGGATCATGACAACACTGGCTATCTCCTGTGCACTGTTCACCATCCCATAAAGGATCACTTGTAAGATAGTCAGCAGTCTGTGCATTGTCACCTCCAGATTCACAGTAGTAGTAACCTCTTACAAACTCTTGTGGCTCTGGTCCGACCAGCTCTCGGCCATCAGTAGCACGTATGAACCCACATGGGCAGGCAGCATTGATTGCATTATCACCACTAGCACCTACGCCATAACTCCATATGTGTTTACGAGGACTGCCACTGATGGTCAAAGACAACCCATCTACATATGCTTCATTAATTGGTGTACGTCTTCGTTGCAGTGTAAATGCTTCAAAAGCATCTGGGAGACCTTTCTGGTAACCTCTAGCCATGCCACAAACTTTGTTATAGCTTAATCCATTAGTGGAATATGTTGCTTGATAGCAACCTGGGTTATTGTTAGTACTTCTGCACACATCTACATTTGTTGGAGTAGTTACTTTCATCCATCCTGTGGGACAGTCATCTCCCCTGCTGGTATCAAGATCAGCTATCCTCATCCAACCTCCCTTGTGTCCACCACACTCCAGTTCCATGTCACAGTAGACTTGATGTGTACCAGTAGCAGTTTGAATCCAGTAGTCATCTGACACTCCTCTACTGGCCTTGTTGATTTGGTAGATGTCATTACAAGACTTTCCAGGATTAGATTCAATCATTCCCAGACTAGTACAGAAACTGGAGCAGACTTTTTCCTGACCCAACACCATCTGACTGACACATCCTAAAAGGATGACTATGATAGTAGCTGTAGTCTTCATGTTGTTGTTAATGATGATATGAATCATAACACTTAGTAATGTGTATTTGTACTAACTGACTAGAAATATTATGTCTTTACAAGGCATGTTTGTAATTTATGATCTCAACTGTCTTCCTTTGTTAAAGACTTAAAATATACATTTACATGTTTTCTTTTAGTAGGTGGTTACATAATGACGCTTATAGCAGACTTTACTGTTGAGATTCAACAAATCATTCCACTGTGGATATGTATGTGTTGCACATTCATTTAAAATTCACATAGTTCAACAGTACTATCTATCTCTGCTCATTTTCTCATGACATCGCTCATATAAGAGAGTTGTAATTCTGCACCTATTGAGAAGACTTGAAGTATTACAAATAATTTTCTTGTTTAAATTTCTGTTTGTGTGTAAATGATATAATCAATATGATGTATCCCTATTGATTTCTCATTGTATGCCAGTGTATAGAGGTGTTTGTATATGATCTACATTGTTGGATTTAAAGAAGATGGTGTTAGTACACAACTTGACAGTTATTGTCAACGTGGAATATTTATACATAATATTGGTATGCTGTCACATGACCTGTGTGACTCCTCGATCTAGCCTGTAAGATGAAGTCACTACCTCACCTGCAACTTTTTCTACATTCACAACAAAATTTTAATGTCCGCATTCACAACATATATTGTGCATGTGGCATTTGAAGGATTAAAGCTACACAAAACTTCCATAAAGCACATGCTTGGAATCCAAACAAATGATTATATTAAAATGATCACAGTTAAGTAATGTAGTTAAGTAACTAACTGAAGTCTACAAACACATCACAATAGGATGTGTCAGTCAGGTAGTGTCAGCTCAAAACAGTTGTACTCTTATTTAATACTGTCTTGACCAGACTGGAATCATACAGTTAGGCTTTTCTGTCACTTGTTGGTCATGATTATCAAGAAAGAAGCTGCATTTATGGAGGTAACTTTGTATACCAGTTAGAAGGTTCTGGAAAGCTGTCTGTTGGGTCTTGTGCTTTGCCTAAATAGTTTCTTCGTCATCACAATTCACTTTTTCCTGTCCACCACCTCCATCAATAGAGACGTGTACAGCTCACTCTATTATATGTCAAAAGCAGATTAGTGACTGAGACTTATATAACATTATGGAAGATCCATTCTGTGGTGATTCATGCTTCTATCATTATGGGATAACTTTGGTGGTTTTAAATTAAATGTATGACTGTTTTTGCTGCATCTGATTTTGGTGTGGTTGTCATGGGAAGTTAAAATGAAGGTACGTACTGTGAAGCTAAACAGATGTCTTATAAGAACACCAGTAGCAAGAGTTAATAATAGTGCCAGTAGGTTTCCTAATCAGATTACAAATAGGAAGTTTGCTTGCATTTTCATGTGGAGTGTCTGATATTTGATGGATACATTCTCGGTGTGATTGTGCTGTATGAATGAGGAAGTTGTTAGATAATTGGGTGCAAGTGTATGGAATTTTTGTTGATGCTATGTGAATGGTCATTGTAGATAGCTACTACTAGCACTTACAATAATACCTAGTTAAATTTGTAAATATTGAGTACCAAGACAGCTCTTGCTAGTACAGTAGTATTTTGAACTCTGATGTGTTGGTCCACTATTCTTGTGCAATGTTGTCTTTCCTGGTACAAATTCATAAGCCATACCAGTGTGTCTTGTTGGCGGTGTGCCAATATGACACGGAAGCTCCAAGTATAATAATTATCTACTTTGTTGTCAATTTGTGTATACTAGCCCATTGTGTGGGTAGAATTACTAAGGGACACAGATCACACACTAAACAGGCATACAGATGTCATTGATGTTACTACAACCATCAACCATACACATCACAATTGTTAAACCAGTTAAAGGAGAAATAAGTGGATGGTATTTAGATATGTTAAGTGATGTTCATATATCAAACATGTCAGTCAGTCATGTAGGGATGTAACTGTCAGCTTGAGAGGAAACCACACCTCTACATTATTCCAGATACTGTAGTAGCTTTATGAAGAGTAAACAAATTAGTATGATATTATTCATAGCATTCAGGGTACTATTACCTAAAGAACAGTGTAGTACCACTCTACTCTGCTCCACAATTCATTCTTTTGATGTGGTTATAGAAATGGATCATACTTTGATGTTAGTAGCAAATTACATGTTTTGCCAGAATTCATCATTACCATTTAACTGAACTGTAAAGAAAGCTTGTTGAGTGCAAGGTGTCATTACTAGGTAACCATGCAACGTTATAACATTAATCCAGTCTTGTTGAGCAGTTGTACTACTACTACTACTACTACTACTACTACTACTACTACTACTACTACTACTACTACTACATGTTGTCATTTCACAAAACAAACACACTACATGACTTCTGATAGGTGTACCCAGTGAGAATGCACTATGACTTGAATCACTTCTTATCAGCATTTCCTCAACTTTCCTGTCATCACCAGTCATTTGCATCATCACTGTAAAAGCAGCCTGGTAATTGAGGAAAGTGTAATTTGATTGTGAGTGAAACGTGATGGGACAGCTATAGCTTCATGTCAGGAGTAGGGTCTAGCATTAACAATAGTATCATTGCCTGTTCCCAGTCTGAACAAACCACCTATGGAAGTACTGGGTGTTACTGTACTAGGCATTACTGGTTACTGATCTGTGGTCAAGGGCATAGCTACCAGGGCACAACATCTGACTGTCACCATGCAAGCTATGTAATATAAGTCCATTTCTGTGGACTCTTTATTACACATTTGCTTTTGAAAAACCGTTTAAAAGTGCATACGTATACCTAGCTAGTTACTACACTGCTGTTTGTACAGCTTATTTCACTAGACTTATTATAATTACTGCATGAATAATATAGAAGCTATCACTAAACAAATGAGAGACTGACTTGCCCAGTAGTTGCGTACAGCTCTTTTTGTGTATTGTATATCCAACATTAAGGAGAACCACAGCTTAAATAAAACAGTGATTCTCCATAATCTCACCTTCAGTAAGGCAGACACGACTGCTCAAAATTAGCTCAAATCTAATCATGTGATGCTAGTTATTACATAGAACTTTTACTAAATTGAAGAAATTTTGAGTACAGAAAATCTTTGATGGCTAGCAACTGTTTCAGCCAAGTATTACATTATCATTTGCTTTACCAGGCTCACTGCCCTGGCACCAGTAATGGCCTGTGCCCAGGGTATAGCTATGCCTCTATTTGTGGGTAGCATGTCTATATGTGGCTTCATGTGCTGACTCACATTTATAATGGGAATCTCAGTGGTGTATGGATTGATAGCAGAGGCACTTTTCATTTGTAGCACTATGCAATAGACCAAATCTAGCTGGAAATGAATCAGAATGGCCACTTCATCTTCCAATAATTGATAGTCAGGGCACATTTAAACACAAATATGGTTGCCTTTGATGCAATATGTGTGAGTTCACCATGCAGTCATAAATTTTATTATGAAAAGAAGTACAAGGAAAAATGAGGAATTGAAGTTTGAGTATAGGGATTATAGAAATAGAAGCAAGAGTACTTCAGTCATGGGTGCAACTACGTATATGACTGAAGTGTGCAATAGAATAACTGCAAGTGTAGGTGACCTCCCTTGTATCACCACTCCTTATTTCTATGATCCCTAATCGAATTTAGACTCCTAGTATATACCAGAATTAGAGCTCAGTCAAATACAAACCATGCAGATTCTATATGGTGTTTTTATCTGTCAATTTTTCCTGGGATTAAGTATTTTGATACCTCATATTTACTGTAGCTATGTGTGTGTGTGTGTGTGTGTGTGTGTGTGTGCGTGCGTGCGTGCGTGCGTGCGTGCGTGCGTGCGTGCGTGCGTGCGTGCGTGCGTGCGTGCGTGCGTGCGTGCGTGCGTGCGTGCGTGCGTGCGTGCGTGCGTGCGTGCGTGCGTGCGTGCGTGCGTGCGTGCGTGCGTGCGTGCGTGCGTGCGTGCGTGCGTGCGTGCGTGCGTGCGTGCGTGCGTGCGTGCGTGCGTGCGTGCGTGCGTGCGTGCGTGCGTGCGTGCGTGCGTGCGTGTGTGTGTGTGATCTCATCTATTATCCCATTGTACTACATTGCATACTTGTCCTACATGGTACTTCATAGATAACTACAAATTGTTTTTAGCTGTGTATGATTTTTTATAGGTGCCTGTATCACAACCTCCTACTCCACTACTGAACTTGTTTGTGAAGAATCATTATGGACAAACATTAACAAATACCTTCAAGTTAAGAAGTCTCTTCCAAGAACTGACACAATCAGCTACAGGATTGTGTATATATGATAACTGTAATTGGTTGTTGGTGAACCTTAGTAAACTGAAATTAAAGTTGAGTTACAATAAATGGATATTGTAAACAAATAGACTATATTATACTGTTGCTGCTAAATGCATAACATGTTATACAAAGAATCTAGAGTGACACGTAACTCAAAGTGTACTCCACACACAAACACACACACACGCACGCACCCACGTACGTACGCACACACACGCACACACACATATGTACGTATGTACATACATAATCCAATTGATGTGTGTGATATAATTATTATTGTGTAGTTGGTGAAGACAAGTTAGCTGAAGTGAAGAAGCTACTTGAGACAGTCATGCAAGTAATCCCCACACCATATTAGAATAATTATCATGTGCTTATTAGATCAGTAAGAGCCTGTTTGAAATGTGATATACATGTAGTGACATATGTATTTTAACTTGTAAGTTATAGCATTGCTCTCTCCCATGCTGAAGCACCATAATAGGGCTAGACATTTAGTGTATTTGTGTAACTGTCAATAGAACCATTAATGTATGACCACATTCCACATAGTTGTTGCTAGCCAGCTAGTTTGGATAGTTGTGACTGTTATTTGCTGTGATTAGAATGTAGCAAGACGATTCCAGGGATACCTGATGATGTCCGGAAACAGTTTCAAGATGTGATACAGAAGGAGATGGCACCAGCGGGTGATGCTAAGCCAGCAATTTGTTCAGAAGATGCTAACAAAGATGGTATTTTGTACATGTAGTGTATGAATTGATGTTGATTGTTGTTGTTGATTTTAGACCCTGTTGTTACACCAGAGACACCACGTGCACTGCATCCATTTGACATTTTTAGAAAAACTTCAATACAATTTGAATCTTATGTAATGCTTGTACAGGTAAGCAAAACCTGTAGAAATTATATGATCTATATCTACTGTGGCATGTAGAAAATGTGCTGAAATACTAAAATCAAGTATTAGCATAGAAGACTGTCACTATTTTACACTAGAAAACTGCTAATGTGTCTCAATGGGTGTATCTGTGTTATGTCTGAGTGGTAGGTACGAGACGTAGTGTAGAAAAGCTGTACATACATCTTAGCTGTTTGTAAATTTTGCTAATGGCTTATCCGGCCCTTGAACTTTTTTGTAGTTTTGAAAATGTATGGAACTATAAGCACTAATTCAGTAAATCGTGTAGTTAAAAAGTACTTTTACTGTTGTTGCAGGTTTCAGGGTTTATCACGTTACTATGTGCAGTATGTGCTGAGATGGCATGTCCTATGAACACAACGTCTGCAGCTGCTACAAAGAAGAAAAGAGTGTTCAAACCAAAGGTGTTACCAGCTGAGACCAACCAACTTCTGTTAAACTTTGCTGGTCAACTGAAATTCCTCATGTCTGAGTTAATCACTAGGCATCCTTTATTTCCTAATATTTCAGACACTGCTGAATTTGTTGAATCATTCTCACAGTTGTCTATAAATGATAAAGATGCTAGTGGAAAGGCTAGAAATCAGGTAAGAGGAATTTCATAAAGGATTTCAATTTTTAATGGCGAGTTTTTTTTTTACTTCCAGGTTTGGCTAGCATCTGCTACACACATGTTCCGGGAAGTAGTGGAAAGCTATAATAGTTCATTAAAGAGTTGCAACAGCATCTTGACTTCCAAGCAGATGATGTTTTATTTCTTTACTAAATCAGCATCACCACTACTCGTGATTGTAGGAGTCATCGTTGTTGTGACTGTTTGGCTGTCAAACACTTCAGTTTAGATGCATTCAACAATTACATATTTACTAGTAATATTACTATATATTTTTATTATCTACAATAATATTATTTATGCAAGGTTATGTACAGCTGTTCATTTGTGTACTATAACCTGAATCACTTCTTGTCCATCATTTCCTCAATTTTCTTGGTATCACCAGTCATATCCTTCATTTGAAATCCACGACTGCTCTAAGAAACCCAGACAAAAAAGCCTTACATCCCAGTACTTTGCTGTACACATGCACACATCAGTACAACTAAGGCTCCCTGAATATGCAGAAATGGTGGAATTATGAAAAGGATTGAGTTGACAGTGCATACATGTAGTAACTATTAGCTGATAATGATGCACTATCTATGAAATCAAGTCATGTTATGGGCACTGCAAGGTATTGGTTGCAACAGTGTAGCTATCTGTTTGCATATAGTAGTCTAACTACACATATCCAACATAGTACTAAAGAATAATATTATGTGTAATATGTGAGGTGTTAAGTGAATATGCTTCTGATGAAAATGTGAGCTAAACACCATTTTTCTCTCTTGTGTCTGCAGGATTTCTGTTTCATGCCAAACATCAGTACTGACATTAGAAGAGTATAATATTCTCATGTGTATGACAACTTGCGTGTGTAGACTGTTATCCCAAAAACATGTTCATGTTATGAAACAGTTAATTTTTTTCCATATCTGGTTCATGCATGCCATTACATGATCAAAGCTGTTCATTGCCTGACTTCATAGATCAACAGGAATCTCAAATGAAGGCTGTGCTCAAGATGCTTATATCTATCATCAAGTGCTACTTTGAGGTAGATTTACTAACTGATATTCAAAAAAATTGATTATTTGCCTAACTATTGACAGTAAGAAAATACACTTGCAGAATGTAAAACAATTTAGCTAACAATACGCACAGATTATGTTGTATGCTAGTCAAGTATATGTGTCTCCATGCAAGTTGTAAGATCTCAGTCTTTCTGACACTCCTTCCTATTACGTGGTGAACATCTGTAAGCATTTAGTATGTATTGAGTATATCATAATTTGACTGCTGTCATTCATAACTAAATAATTATTTTTGTTTCATTGTGTAATTAACATAAAATTATTTATGCACTGGCCATAATGCAGGATTACTATACTTATAATACAGTAATTCATTCTGGATTCTAACAAGCATAATAAAAATATAACCAGCAATTTCCATGGTCCATAACCTGAATCATTACTGGTTACTATACTCAATAGCATGATGACTGTATACATGATGACTGTTAAAGTCTGCTAAGGAGGAAATTGATAATGCTAATTAGATACGTTAGATGATGTTCACAACTCAAATATGTCAGTCAAGTTGAAGACAGTTTTCAGTGTAGGACGTGACTGCCGCGTAGTATCAGCTTTAAGGAAACCACATCTCTACTCTGATGTTGCAGTAGCTTGAACCTATTGCACTCTTTTTGACACTAACCTTTTGTATCAGTGGCATGAAGAATCACAGTAGTACAATAGAGTTGCTTTAGTACTGTCAATGTTTGTTAAACACTCAACATTAATTTTGTGCATAAAGAATAAGTGAACAAACATGCATTGTACTTGTAGCGTTTGAGAATTTATCAACACTTGTGCACATCTTTGAAATTCCTGAGCTATAGAAAATGTAAATGGCTTGATGACTTAATCATGTTACTAGGTATGTAACTACACAACATTATCAACTCAATCCAGGCTTGTTCAGCAGTTGTATTACTACATGTTGTCATTTCACAAAGTAAACACACTACATGACTTCTGGTCAGTGTATCCAGTGAGATTCTCATGTACTATGACCTGAATCATATCACTTCTTGGCATTAATTACTGAATAGTAGCATTTCTTGTCATCACCAGTCATATACGTAAACCATACTTTTAAAACCAAAAGCATAATTTGATTACAATGGAACATGTCACTGTAGGACATGGTTGTCAGACAGGTAGTGACAGGTTAAAGTAGGGTCTAGTTTTGTGACTGTTTTTAAATTCTTGTGTTGTATGTATTGGTGCCTTAGCAATCATCATGACTTGCTTGTGGTATGTCGTATATGTACTTGAAGGTATACTCATCATTGATCCAGCTATGCTAGCTACTCTTGGCATTCTTCTCACACAACAACATGTCACAATGGCCATTTTTTGCACTTAAAATGTGTCACTTGTATAGGAAACACATTTCAGCTGAAATGCTTTATCAATCTTTGAACAGAGTGTAATCTTGTAGAGTAAATGTGTAGGGTTTTTGTATTGGCTAGTTATCAAGAAAAAAATTAATTGTTTGCCATGTAGCCTTAGTTTGAATAAGTACATGCTGTGGTCAATACAGTGTGTAGTGATCGTTATGGTGATAAGCTAAATTTTCCATATTAGACAGCACTATATATGTGACCGGATTTGCGAAAAGGGGTCCTCCACACACATCCAATTTACCAACTTTTACGATTAATAACTTACAATTGGAAAAAGATATTGACTTGAAATTTGGTCAGTAGTGAGCACTGACATAGCTGAATGGATGAAGAAATTTTCAGGTTTCTACAGTAACTGAACACTAAGTTATGGTCTCCCCAGTTCAGAGAATTGGATGTGTGTGGAAGACCCCTTTTCACAAATCCGGTCACATATATGCTTCACAATTACGTACAAATACACAACAGATGATTTTACACAAATACAACATTAATAATGTTTTACTACATAAACTTTATACACAGAACACAAGGAAATTGAGTTATTGTACAAATAGTTGAAGTTGATCAATTAAAATTCCTTCATCATTAAATGTTTGGTCTCGGCATATTCTTGCTTCTATATCCCCAGTCACTGATGAAGGGAATTGTCTGGTGAACCATGGCATTCCTGGATCATGACAACACTGGCTATCTCCTGTGCACTGTTCACCATCCCATAAAGGATCGTCAGTAAGGTAGTCAGTAATTGCTGGAGGATTTCTGTCTGTTCCAGACTCACAGTAGTAGTGCCCTCGTACAAATTCTTGTGGGTCTGGTCCAACCAGCTCTCGGCCATCATTAGTACGGATAAACCCACATGGACAGGCAGCATTGTTGTCACTAAACCCTATTCCATAGCTCCATATGTGTTTACGAGGACTGCCACTGATGGTCAAAGACAATCCATCTACATATGGTTCATTGATTGGAGTACGCCTCCTTTGGAGTGTAAATGCTTCAAAAGCATCAGGGACACCTTTCTGGTAGCCTCTAGCCATGCCACAAACCTTGTTGTAGCTTAATCCATTAGTGGAATATGTTGCTTGATAGCAACCTGGGTTATTGTTAGTACCTCTGCACACATCTACATTTGTTGGAGTAGTTACTTTCATCCATCCTGTGGGACAGTCATCTCCCCTGTTGGTATCAAGATCAGCTATCCTCATCCAACCTCCCTTGTATCCACCACACTCCAGTTCCATGTCACAGTAGACTTGATGTGTACCAGTAGCAGTTTGGATCCAGTAGCCACCTGACACTCCTCTACTGGCCTTGTTGATTTGGTAGATGTCATTACAAGACTTTCCAGGATTAGACTCCATCATTCCCAGACTAGTACAGAAACTGGAACAGACTTTTTCCTGACCCAGCACTATCTGACTGACACATCCTAAAAGGATGAGTATGTTAGTAGCTGTAGTCTTCATGTTGTTGTTAATGATGATATGAATCATAGCACTTAGTAATGTGTATTTATACTAACTGACTAGTAATATTATGTCTTCACAAGACATGTTTGTAATTTATGATCTTAACTGTCTTCCTTTGTTAAAGACTTAAAGTATACATTTACATGTCTTCTTTCAGTAGGTGGTTACATAATGACGCTTATAGCAGACTTTGCTGTTGAGATTCAGCAAAATAATTCCACTGTGGATATGTATGTGTTGCACATTCATTTAAAATTCACATAGTTCAACAGTGCTATCTATCTCTGTTCACTTTCTCATGACATCGCTCATATAAGAGTCATAATTCTGCACCCACTACAAATAATTTTCTTGTTTAAATTTCTGTTTATGTGTGTAAATGATATCTAATCAATATGATGTATCCCTATTGATTTCTCATTGTATGCCAGTTTATAGAGGTGTTTGTATATGATCTACATTGTTGGATTTAAAGAAGATGGTGTTAATACACAACTTGACAGTTATTGTCAACATGGAATATTTACATGTAATATTGGTATGCTGTCACATGATCTGTGTGGTTCCTCAGCCTAGCCTATAAGTTGTCTGAAGATGAAGTCACTACCTCACCTGCAACTTTTTCTACATTCACAACAAAATTTTAATGTCCGCATTCACAACATATATTGTGCATGTGGCATTTGAAGGATTAAAGCTACACAAAACTTCCATAAGCACATGCTTGGAATCCAAACAAATGATTATATTAAAATGATCACAGTTAAGTAATGTAGTTAAGTGACTAACTGAAGTCTACAAACACATCACAATAGGATGTGTCAGTCAGGTAGTGTCAGCTCAAATCAGTTGCACGGCTCTTGTTTAATACTGTAAACCAACCTTGACTAGTGCTGTTCAGACTGGAATCAATTGACATACAGTGAGACTTTTCTGTCACTTGTTGGTCATGATTTTCTGACCTTATCAAGAAAGAAGCTGTACTATGGAGGTCACTTTGTATACCAGTTCAAAGGTTCTGGAAAGCTGTCTGTTGGGTCTTGTGCTTTGCCTAAATAGGTTCTTCGTCATCACAATTCACTTTTTCCTGTCCACCACCTCCATCAATAGAGATGTGTACAGCTCACTCTATTATATGTCAAAAGCAGCTTAGAAAAGCAGATTAGTGACTGAGACTTATATAACATTATGGAAGATCCATTCTGTGGTGATTTATGCTTCTATCATTATAGGATAGCTTTGGTGGTTTTAAATTAAATGTATGACTGTTTTTGCTGCATCTGATTTTGGTGTGTTTGTGATGGGAAGTTAAAATAAAGGTATGTACTGTGAAGCTAAACAGATGTCTTATAAGAACACCAGTAGCAAGAGTTAATAATAATGCCAGTAGGTTTCCTAATCAGATTACAAATAGGGAAGTTTGCTTGCATTTTCATGTGGAGTGTCTGATATTTGATGGATACATTCTCGTGTGTGATTGGGCTGTATGAATGAGGAAGTTGTTAGATAATAACAGACTTGGGTGCAAGTGTATGGAAATTTTGTTGATGCTATGTGAATGGTCATTGTAGATAGCTACTACTAGCACTTACAATAATACCTAGTTAAATTTGCAAATATTGAGTACAAAGACAATTCTTGCTAGTACAGTAGTGTTCTGAACTCTGATGTGTTGGCCCACTATTCTTGCCGGTGCAATGCTATCTTTCCTTCATGAAGCCTTGCCAGTGTCTCTTGTTGGTGGTGTATCAATATGACAAGGAAGCTCCAAGTATGATGATTATTTGATAACTCTACTTTGTTGTCAATTTGTGTATACTAGCCTACTGTGTGGGTAGAATTACTAAGGGACACAGATCACACACTAAACAGGCATACAGATGTCGTTGATGTTACTACAGCTACCAACCATATATATACATCACAACTATTAAACCAGTTAAAGGAGAAATAAGTGGATGGTATTTAGATATGTTAAGTGATGTTCATATATCAAAACATGTCAGTCAGTCATGTAGGGATGTAACTGTCAGCTTGAGAGGAAACCACACCTCTACATTATTCCAGATACTGTAGTAGCTTTATGAAGAGTAAACAAATTAGTATGATATTATTCATAGCATTCAGGGTACTATAACCTAAAGAACAGTGTAGTACCACTCTACTCTGCTCCACAATTCATTCTTTTGATGTGGTTATAGAAATGGATCATACTTTGATGTTAGTAACAAATTACATGTTTTGCCAGAATTCATCATTAACATTTAACTGAACTGTAAAGAAAGCTTGTTGAGTGCAAGGTGTCATTACTAGGTAACCATGCAACGTTATAACATTAATCCAGTCTTGTTGAGCAGTTGTACTACTACTACTACTACTACTACTACTACTACTACTACTACTACATGTTGTCATTTCACAAAACAAACACACTACATGACTTCTGGTAAGTGTATCCAGTGAGAATGCACTATGACTTGAATCACTTCTTATCAGCATTTCCTCAACTTTCCTGTCATCACCAGTCATTTGCATCATCACTGTAAAAGCCTGGTAATCGAGGAAAGTGTAATTTGATTGTGAGTGAAACGTGATGGGACAGCTATAGCTTCATGTCAGGAGTAGGGTCTCACGATAGTATTATTGCCTGTTCCTGATCAGAACAAACCGCCTATGGAAGTACTGGGTGTTACTGTACTAGGTATTACTAGTTGTTAATCTGTGGTCAAGAGCACATAGGCTGATATGATATAGCTACCAGGGCATAATGTCTGACTGTCACCATGCAAGCTATAATGCGAGTCCATCTTTGAGGACTGTTTATTACACATTTGCTTTTGAAAAACCGTTTAAAAGTGCATACGTATACCTAGCTAGTTACTGCACTGCTGTTTGTACACTAGACTATTATAATTACTGCATGAATAATATAGAAACTACCTAAACAAATGACTGACTTATCATAGCTCCAGCCCCAGTAGTTACGTACAGCTCTTTTTGTGTATTGTATATCCAACATTAAGGAGAATCAAAGCTTAAATAAAACAGTGATTCTCCATAATCTCACCTTCAGTAAGGCAGACATGACTGCTCAAAATTAGCTCAAATCTAATCATGTGATACTAGTTATTACATAGAACTTCTACTAAATTGAAGAAATCTTGGGTATAGACAATCTTTGATGGCTAGCAACTGTTTCAGCCAAGTATTACATTATAATTTGCTTTACCAGGCTCACTGCCCTGGCACCAGTAATAGCCTGTTCCCAGGGTATAGCTATGCCTCTATTTGTGGGTAGCATGTCTATATATGGCTTTGTGTGCTGACTCACATTTATAATGGGAATCTCAGTGGTGTATGGATTGATAGCAGAGGCACTTTTCATTTGTAGCACTATGCAATAGACCAAATCTAGCTGGAAATAAATCAGAATGGCCACTTCATCTTCCAATAATTGATAGTCAGGGCGCATTTAAACCCAAATATGGTTGCCTTTGATGCAAAATGTGTGAGTTCACCAGTCATAAATTTTATTATGAAAAGAAGTACAAGGAAAAATGAGGAATTGAAGTTTGAGTATAGGGATTATAGAAATAAAAGCAAGGGTACTTCAGTCATGGGTGCAACTACGTATATGACTGAAGTGTGCAATAGAATAACTGCAAGTGTAGGTGACCTCCCTTGTTTCACCACTCCTTATTTATATGATCCCTAATCGAATTTAGACTCCTAGTATATACCAGAATTAGAGCTCAGTCAAATACAAACCATGCAGATTCTATATGGTGTTTTCATCTGTCACTTATTCCTGGATTTAAGTATTTTGATGCCTCATATTTACTGTAGCTATGTGTGTGTGTGTGTGTGTGTGTGTGTGTGTGTGTGTGTGTGTGTGTGTGTGTGTGTGTGTGTGTGTGTGTGTGTGTGTGTGTGTGTGTGTGTGTGTGTGTGTGTGTGTGTGTGTGTGTGTGTGTGTGTGTGTGTGTGTGTGTGTGTGTGTGTGTGTGTGTGTGTGTGTGTGTGTGATCTCATCTATTATCCCATTGTACTACATTGCATACTTGTCCTACATGATACACCATAGATAGTTACAAATTGTTTTTAGCTGTGTATGATTTTTTATAGGTGCCTGTATCACAACCTCCTACTCCACTACTGAACTTGTTTGTGAAGAATCATTATGGACAAACATTAGCAAATACCTTCAAGTTATAAGAGTCTCTTCCAAGAGCTGACGCAATCAGCTACAGGATTGTGTATATATGATAACTGTAATCGGTTGTTGGCGAACCATAGTAAGCTGAAATTAAAGTAGAGTTATAATAATAAATGGATATTGTAAACAAATAGACTACATTATACTATTGCTGCTAAATGCATAACATGTTATACAAAGAATCTAAAGTGATACGTAACCCAAAGTGTACTCCACACACACACACACACACGCACGCGCACACACACACACACACACACACACACACACACACCCGTACATACATACATGCATACATACATACATAATTCAATTGATGTGTATGATATAATTATTATTGTGGAGTTGATGAAGACAAGTCAGCTGAAATGAAGAAGTTACTTCAAGTGAGACAGTCATGCAAGTAATTCCCACACCATAATTATGCTTATTAGATCAACAATAGCTTGTTTGAAATGTGATATACATGTAGTGACTTATGTATACTAACTTAGCATTGCTTTCTCCCATACTGAAGCACCATAATAAGGCTAGACATTTAGTGTGTTTGTGTAACTGCCAATAGAACCATTAATGTGTGTATCTGTGTTATGTCTGAGTGGTAGGTACAAGACTTAGTGCAGAAAAGCTGTACATACATCTGTTTGTAATTGTTGCTAATGGTTTATCCGGCCCCTGAACATTTTTGTAGTTTTGAAAATGCATGGAACTATTAGTACTAATTCAGTAAATCACGTAGTTAAAAAGCACATTTACTGTTGTTGCAGGTTTCAGGGTTTATCACGTTACTATGTGCAGTATGTGCTGAGATGGCATGTCCTATGAACATAACATCTGCAGCTGCTACAAAGAAGAAAAGAGTGTTCAAACCAAAAGTGTTACCAGCTGAGACCAACCAACTTCTGTTAAATTTTGCTATACTAGTCAACTGAAATTCTTCATGTCTGAGTTAACATAGGCATCCATTATTTCCTAATATTGCGGACACTGCTGAATATGTTGAATCATTCTCACAGTTGTCTATAAATGATAAAGATGCTAGTGGAAAGGCTAGAAATCAGGTAAGAGGAATTTCATAAAGGATTTCAATTTTTAATGGTGAGTTTTTTTTTACTTCCAGGTTTGGCTAGCATCTGCTACACACATGTTCTGGGAAGTAGTGGAAAGCTACAATAGTTCATTAAAGAGTTGCAACAGCATCTTGACTTCCAAGCAGATGATGTTTTATTTCTTTACTAAATCAGCATCACCACTACTCGTGATTGTAGGAGTCATCGTTGTTGTGACTGTTTGGCTGTCAAACACTTCAGTTTAGATGCATTCAACAATTACATATTTACTAGTAATATTACTATATATTTTTATTATCTACAATAATATTATTTATGCAAGGTTATGTACAGCTGTTCATTTGTGTACTATAACCTGAATCACTTCTTATCCATCATTTCCTCAATTTTCTTGGTATCACCAGTCATATCCTTCATTTGAAATCCACGACTGCTCTAAGAAACCCAGACAAAAAAGCCTTACATCCCAGTACTTTGCTGTACACATGCACACATCAGTACAACTAAGGCTCCCTGAATATGCAGAAATGGTGGAATTATGAAAAGGATTGAGTTGACAGTGCATACATGTATGTAGTAACTATTAGCTGATAATGATGCACTATCTATGAAATCAAGTCATGTTATGGGCACTGCAAGGTATTAGTTGCAACACTGTAGCTATCTGTTTGCATATAGTAGTCTAACTACACATATCCAACATAGTACTAAAGAATAATATTATGTGTAATATGTGAGGTGTTAAGTGTTGCTTCTGCCATTGGATGAAAATGTGAGCTAAACACCATTTTTCTCTCTTGTGTCTGCAGGATTTCTGTTTCATTCCAAACATCAGTACTGACATTAGAAGAGTATAATATTCTCATGTGTATGACAATTTGCGTGTGTAGACTGTTATCCCAAAAACATGTTCATGTTATGAAACAGTTAATTTTTTTTCCATATCTGGTTCATGCATGCCATTACATGATCAAAGCTGTTCATTGCCTGACTTCATAGATCAACAGGAATCTCAAATGAAGGCTGTGCTCAAGATGCTTATATCTATCATCAAGTGCTACTTTGAGGTAGATTTACTAACTGATATTCAAAAAAATTGATTATTTGACTAACTATTGACAGTAAGAAAATACACTTGCATAATGTAAAACAATTTAACTAACAATACACACAGATTATGTTGTGTGTTACTCAAGTATGTGTCTCCATGCAAGTTGTAAGATCTCGGTCTTTCTGACACTCCTTCCTATTACGTGGTGAACATCTGTAAGCATTTAGTATACATCGAGTATGTCATAATTTGACTGCTGTCATTCATAACTAAATAATTGGTTTTGTTTCATTGTGTAATTAACATAAAATTATTTATGCACTGGCCATAATGCAGGATTACTATACTTATATTACAGTAAATTCATTCTGGATTCTAACAAGCATAATAAAATTATAGCCAGCAATTTCCATAGTCCATAACCTGAATCATTACTGGTTACTATATTCAATAGCATGATGACTGTATACATGATGACTGTTAAAGCCTGCTAAGGAGGAAATTGATAATGCTAATTAGATACGTTAGATGATGTTCATAACTCAAATATGTCAGTCAAGTTGAAGACAGTTTTCAGTGTAGGACGTGACTGCCGCGTAGTATCAGCTTTAAGGAAACCACATCTCTACTCTGATGTTGTAGTAGCTTGAACCTATAGCACTCTTTTTGACACTAACCTTTTGTATCAGTGGCATGAAGAATCACAGTAGTGCAATAGATTTGCTCTAACTCAAACATGTTTGTTAAACACTCAACATTTATTTTGTGCATAAAGAATAAGTGAACAAACATGCATTGTACTTGTAGCATTTGAGAATTTATCAACACTTGTGCACATCTTTGAAATTCCTGAGCTATAGAAAATGTAAATGGCTTGATGACTGAATCATGTTACTAGGTATGTAACTACACAACATTATCAACTTAATCCAGTTGTATTACTACATGTTATCATTTCACAAAACAAACACACTACATGACTTCCAGTAGATGTATCCAGTGAGAATCTCATGTACTATGACCTGAATCATATCACTTCTTAACATTAATTACTGAATAGCATTTCCTGTTATCACCAGTCATATGCATAAATCATACTTTTAAAGTGGAAAGTGTAATTTGATTACAATGGAACATGTCACTGTAGGACATGATGGCAGGTTAAAAGTCGGGTCTAGTTTTATGACTGTTTTTAAATTCTTGTGTTGCTTGTATTGGTGCCTTAGTAATCAGTGACATTGACAGTATACTGATGCTGAATACTTCTGATGTGTGCATGTGTACATGGCTCAGTGGCTGCAGTATTTTATCTACTGGGTTTTACATGTCACAGACAACATAAACACAGTTTACTTTGCCACGACCAGTTTAGTCGACACAATATATGTACACATAAAAACCACTCATAAGACAATTAATTAACTAAGCTGCTGTATACAGTTATCGAGTAATTTTTGTGGCACCTCTTAACTATCAGCTGATTGATTGTAAACATGCTAAAAATCATGTGATTGTGATTATTACATTTTTGTACTAACGTTGGTACCTGCCCTACATGTAGGACCATTTCCACATTTTTTGCAATACTATAATTATGATGGTAATCGATGATACAACACACCATTCATGTATATATGCAGCATGCTGGTGATAGTACATGAGTGCTATGCCATCCTGCTAGTATATTGAAAAGATGTGAGTCTGCATGCACATAAGTTAAACAGCTGAACTTATCAAAGGCAATTGTAATATTGATAATGTGATTAACACACACAGATAAGCTATGCTAAGTAGTATACCTGTCCTATCAATGACAAAATCACTAAACTTTGCAATGAGATGTACTGTGGTAAGAATCTAACACTTATGTATTCGAAATGGCTGTTGGCACACTACTGGCATGATATAATATGTGACCGAATTTGACTCTGACAAAACAAGGCTTCCACACACATCCACTTCTATAACTTTGAAGCATCATAACTCATTGTAGGAGTATGCTATCAGTTTCAAAGTTTGACCTGGTATTTTACCATATCATGCTATGGAAAAATTGTGCGAAAAGTTTAGGTCAATAGCTTGCTGACTAGTCAAGTTACAGTTGGTGAAAGTCAGCGAATTGGATGTGTGTGGAAGCCTTGTTTTGTCAAATTCGGTCACATATTATAATTATTATTCTACATCACATTATTTCCTGTACAGTTCGCTCTGTACTCAGTATATCCTGTCTATTAACATCAACTTGCTTAAAAGGTAATACTCACTGAAATTTATTGCAAATACAAAAGAAACACTAAAAAAGTGTTAGTGTATTTTTGATAAGTGAACAATGGTGCATGGCATGAAAAGTCAGTCACAGTAGAAAAGTAAGTCATAACCTTCCCTATTATTAAGTACCTTGTATACACTCTCAGGCTATCAGTGACAAAAGCTAACCATGAAACTATGTGCTGAGATGTTTGGTAGGCATATATATAAAATGGTTATTCGGGCAGCTATAGTGATAGAGACATTATAGTTATTCCTTTAAATAATACAACACATGTATTTCAAGTACCTAAGTGATACTGGCCTGCCTTCCTGCTCTATATCCTATCTACAGTAGAACTGCACAGTAAAACCAACAGTTAACATAGGAGAGGTAAAACATGTGATGTTTTGAAAAAGGAAGGTGCACAATGAGAGATAAAGGTGTCATAAAAGGCTCACAATAAAGAGGTGTGTCATAAAAAGTTACAATCAACACAAAAGGAAAAAATGTACAACAAAAAGGTTCTGACAAAGAGGTTATAGCTAAACGGAAGAAATTGAATTCGAAAAAAACCACACCCACACACAAGATTGTGATTATGAAGCACATGATCTGACCACTATGCCAACTGCACATAATGGTAAGGGCTGAACAAAAAGTGTTTATAAATGCATGAGCAAGTTGAATGGCATAGGTGTTTACCTGTGGTCATGCACGTGATCTATAAAGAATTTCACTGAGCTGTGGCTCTACACTCCCGTCTTCACGGCACTATAGAGAAGGAAAGAAAGTATGTAGTGATTTGTACCAACAAATTTGGAGTTGCCAGATGACCAGAAGTTAATTTCATTAAAGTCCCATGTTTGGTTGTCGAGTTAGCAGCATTGCAAAGCAGATGGACAGACAGACAGCTTTATAAAATAGATAGATAACATCTTATCACAATAAGTGAAATGATTCTACAAAGATTTCAAACATGTTTAAGGCAATAATCTATCTAATCCAAAACAGCCAAGCTGTAAAAACAGTGTGCGGCCCTCAGAAAGGCTATGGTGAAAAAAGATGTGAAATCCAAGGTGGCGGCCAAGAAATGGCTGTGATGGTAGGTTAATGGTAAAAATTTTAATAACAACTATTCAGGTGAATTTGGTGTCGCTTGGTCTTGGCACAAAAATTCACCTGAATTGTCGTTATTAAAATTTTTACCATTAACCTACCATCACAGTCATTTCTTGGCCGCCACCTTGGATTTCACATCTTTTTTCACCATAGCCTTTCTGAGGGCCGCACACTGTTTTTACAGCTTGGCTGTTTTGGATTAGATTTCATTTCTTTTTGTATTTGTATACCCCTTTTTTAACCTATGTTTTTTTCTTTACTACAGGAAGAAGAAAAGATGAAGTAGATGTACTTTAAATATTTTATCAGTAAATGTACAAATTATATATACTGTATAATACATATGTGACCGAATTTGCGAAAAGGGGTCTTCCACACACATCCAATTTGCCAATTTTGACAATTGATAACTTCAGATTGGAAAGAGCTATTGCCTTGATATTTGGGCAGTGGTGAGCACCACTATAGCTGAATACATGGTGAAATTGTCAGGTTAATATGTTACTTGAACACTGAGTTATGGTCTCCAACGTTTACGGAATTGGATGTGTGTGGAAGACCCCTTTTCGCAAATCCGGTCACATATATTGATTACAGAAATCTCCATGGTGGTTTCTTTGTAACTGAACACTCTACAAGGTGACTTCTTCTAATTGCTCTCTCTACAGGGTGATTTGTTTGTAGCTGAACTATCTACATGGTGGTTTCTTTGTAGCTGAACTCTCTACAAGGTAATTTCTTCTAGCTGATCTCTCTACAGGGAGATTTGTTTGTAGCTGAACTATCTACAAGGTAACTTCTTATAGCTGATCTCTCTACAGGGTGATTTGTTCGTAGTTGAATTCTGTACAGGTGATTTGTTTGCAGCTGAGCTCTTTACAAAATGGTTTCTTTGTAGCTGAACTTTCTCCAAGGTAACTTCTTCTAACTGATCTTTCTACAGGGTGATTTGTTTGTAGCTGAACTATCTACAAGGTAATTTCTTCTAGCTGATCTCTCTACAGGGTGATTTGTTTTAAGCTGAATTCTGTACAAGTGATTTGTTTGCAACTGAGCTCTTTACAGAATGGTTTCTTTGTAGCTGAACTCTCTACAGGGTGATTTGCTTGTAGCTGAAATCCCTACAAGGTAACTTCTTCTAGCTGATCTCTCTACAGGGTGATTTGTTTGTAGCTGAACTCTCTACAGGTCATTTGTTTGTAGCTGAACTCTCTACAAGGCGATACTTCTAGGTGATCTCTCTACAGGATTCCTTGTTTCTAACTGAACTCTCAACAGGGTGATCTGTTCATAGCTGAAATTTCTACTGGGTGATTTGTTTGCAGCTGAACTCTCTAAATGGTGGTTTCTTTGTAGCTGAACTCTCTACAATGTGACTTCTTCTAGCCTAACTCTTTACAGGTGATTTGTTTGTAGCTGAACTCTCTACATGGTGGTTTCATTGTAGCTGAACTCTCTACAAGGTAACTTCTTCTAGCTGATCTTTCTACACTGCATATTTGTTTGTAGCTGATCTCTCTACAGGGTGATTTGTTTGTAGCTGAACTCTCTACAGGTGATTTGTTTGTAGCTGAACTCTCTACAAGGCGATACTTCTAGGTGATCTCTCTACAGGATTCCTTGTTTCTAACTGAACTCTCAACAGGGTGATCTGTTCATAGCTGAAATTTCTACTGGGTGATTTGTTTGCAGCTGAACTCTCTAAATGGTGGTTTCTTTGTAGCTGAACTCTCTACAATGTGACTTCTTCTAGCCTAACTCTTTACAGGTGATTTGTTTGTAGCTGAACTCTCTACATGGTGGTTTCATTGTAGCTGAACTCTCTACAAGGTAACTTCTTCTAGCTGATCTTTCTACACTGCATATTTGTTTGTAGCTGAGTTCTCTACAGGGTGATTTGTTTGCAGCTGAACTCTCTACATGGGAGTTTCATTGTAGCTGAACTCTCTACAGGGTGACTTGTTTCTAGCTGAACTCTCTACAGGTAATTTGTTTGTAGCTGTACTCTCTACAGGTGATTTGTTTGCAGCTGAACTCTCTACATGGTGGTTTCTTTGTAGCTGAACTCTCTACAAAGTAACTTCTTCTAGCTGATCTTTCTACAAAGTGATTTGTTTGTAGCTGAATTCTCTACAGGGTGATTTATTTGCAGCTTAACTCTCTACAAGGTGACTTCTTCTAGCTGAACTCTCTACAGAGTGATAGATTTTTTTTGCAGCTGAACTCTCTACATGGTGGTTTCTTTGTAACTTAACTCTCTACAGGGTGATTTGTTTGTAGCTGAACTCTCTACAGGTTGATCTGTTCATAGCTGAACTCCCTATAAGGTAACTTCTTCTAGCTAATCTTTCTACAGGGCGATTTGTTTGTAGCTGAGTTCTCTACAGGGTGATTTGTTTGCAGCTGAACTCTACATGGTAGTTTCTTTGTAGCTCTACAATGTGACTTCTTCTAGCTGAACTCTCTACAAGGTGACTTGTTTCTAGCTGATCTCTCTACAGGGTGACTTGTTTCTAGCTGAACTCTCTACAGGTGATTTGTTTGCAGCTGAACTCTCTACATGGTTTATTTCTTTGTAACTGAACTCCTTGCAAGGTGACTTCTTCTAGCTGATCTCTCTACAGGGAGATTTGTTTGTAGCTTAACTCTCTACAGGTGATTTGTTTGCAGCTGAACTCTCTACATGATGGTTTCTTTGTAGCTGAACTCTCTACAAGGTAATTTCTTCTAGCTGATCTCTCTACAGGCCGATTTGTTTGTAGCTGAACTCTCTACATGATGGTTTCTTTGTAGCTGAACTCTCTACAAGGTGATTTCTTCTATAGCTGATCTTTCTACAGTGTGATTTGTTTGTAGTTGAACTCTCTACATGATAGATTCTTTGTAGCTGAACTCTCTACAAGGTGATTTCTTCTATAGCTGATCTTTCTACAGGGTGATTTGTTTGTACCTGAACTATCTACATGATGGTTTCTTTGTAGCTGAACTCTCTAAAAGGTAGCTTCTTCTAGCTGATCTCTCTACAGGACAATTTGTTTGTACCTGAACTCTCACATGATTGTTTCTTTGAAGCTGAACTCTCTACAAGGTGATGTCTTCTAGCTGATCTTTCTACAGGGTGATTTGTTTGTAGCAGAACTCTCTACAAGGAAACTTCTTCTAGCTGATCTCTCTACAGGGATATTTGTTTGTAGCTGAACTCTCTGTACATGATTTGTTTGTGGCTGAATTCTCTACATGATGGTTTCTTTGTAGCTGAACTCTGTACAAGGTAACTTCTTCTAGCTGATCTCTTTACAGGGTGAATTGTTTGTAGCTGAACGATCTACAAGGTAACTTCTTCTTACTTATCTCTCTACAGGGTGATTTGTTTGTAGCTGAACTTTCTACAAGGAAACTTCTTTTAACTGAGCTCTGTACAGGGTGAATTGTTTGTAGCTGAACTATCTACAAGGTAACTTCTTCTAGCTGATCTCTCTACAGGGTGATTTGTTTGTAGCTGAATTCTGTACAGGTGATTTGTTTGCAGCTGAGCTCTTTACAGAATGGTTTCTTTGTAGCTGAACTCTCTACAAGGTAACTTCTTCTAGCTGATCTTTCTACAGGGTGATTTGTTTGTAGCTGAATTCTCTACATGGTGGTTTCTTTGTAACTGAACTATCTACAAGGTGACATTTTCTAGCTGATCTTTCAACAGGGTGATTTGTTTGTAACTGAACTCTCTACAAGAAAACTTCTTCTAACTGATGTCTGAACAGGGTGAATTGTTTGTAGCTGAACTCTCTACAGGGTGATTTGTTTGTAGCTGATCTCTATACAGGTTACTTATTTCTAACTGATCTCTTGAATTCTGTTCAGGGTGACTGCTCTATTAGGATGACTGCTCTATTAGAGTATCTCGATCTCGCACTTGCTACACCAAGTTGGATTTCGTGTTATAACTCCGTGGCTTTAAGTCTGATTCTTCTACACCATTGAAGAGCCTTTCTAAGATGATAACTCCATCTGTACAGCGATTTTCAAAGCATTACCCCAAGTGGTTTATCTGGTAGGCGTGGCAAACATAATAATAATAATAAATATAAAAAATAGCTAATCTTGATTGCGTAATTGTTACAGACTGTTGATTTTTTTGCTGTATCTTCCTGGTTTTTAGCTCGATTTCTTTCAAACCACAAAAGGTTTGAGGTTCAATAGTTAACCTATTTACCCACCGATTTTCAGCTTCTTCCCATACGCGGTTTACCCTGTAGGCGTGACAACATATTGGTGTTATTTTTCGTGCATAATCGCTCATAACTCTTTGCCTGTTTATGGTATTCCAGCCAAAGTTGGTACCGAGATGCGCCTTTATATCCCCCTTCTGTGTGCCAAATGTCAAGGCAATCGGATAACGCGTTCGCGTTTTATAGCAGTTTTTGTAAGTGTGCGAAAAGAGGAAGAAAAATAAGAAGAAAAAAAACGAAGAAACTAAGCCAATTTTTGAAGTCGCATATCTCAGGAATGCCTGAAGCGATTTCGCTCAAATTTGGAATGTGGAGTACTGAAGTTGGCGGGAATGTACACAGCAAAATTTGTCTTGTTTCATCAAGGCAGCACAGAGCTACGGAGGTGCGAAAATTGCGTTTTCTTTCTTCCTGTCAATATACTCACGGGGTTGCGCGCCGGCTTCTTGGGCCGCACGACACACTACCGTGTGTCTTGATTCCTAGTTTGTGATAAAAATATCATGTTTATATGGTGTGCACAACTAATTGTGATGGTGATAAACTAAAATTTCCATATCAGCTGAAACACAGATTATGTTACATGAATACAAGCTTCCATAAAATGCTATTGTAAAAACTTAATACATAATACATGATGAAAAATTATTGTACAAATAATTGAAGCTCATTAATTAGAATTCCTTCATCATCAAATGTTTGATCTCGGCATATTCTTGCTTCTATATCTCCAGTCACCGATGAAGGGAATTGTCTGGTGAACCATGGCATTCCTGGATCATGGCAACACTGGTTGTCCCCTGTGCACTCTTCACCATCCCATAAAGGATCGTCAGTGAAGTAGTCAGATACTGTTGGTGTTCCACCTGTTCCTGATTCACAGTAGTAGTGTTGCCGTACATATTCTTGTGGGTCTGGTCCACTAAGCAAGTCACCATTATTGTCCACAATGAAAGTGCATGGACAACTTCTGTCATGGTCAGCAAACCCTGTAGCGTAACTCCATATGTGTTTACGAGGACTGCCACTGATGGTCAGAGAAAGTCCATCCAAGTATGCCTCATTGATTGAAGTGCGTCTAAATTGCAGTACAAATGCCCAAAAAGCATCTGGTGTCCCTTTCTGAAAACCTCTAGCCATGCCACAAACCTTGTTATATCTTAATCCACTAGTGGAATACGTTGCTTGATAGCAACCTGGGTTATTGTTAGTACCTCTGCACACATCTACATTTGTTGGAGTTGTTACTTTCATCCATCCTGTGGGACAGTCATCTCCCCTGCTGGTATCAAGATCAGCTATCCTCATCCAACCTCCCTTGCGTCCACCACACTCCAGTTCCATGTCACAGTAGACTTGATGTGTACCAGTAGCAGTTTGAATCCAGTAGTCACCTGACACTCCTCTACTGGCCTTGTTGATTTGGTAGATGTCATCACAAGACTTTCCAGGATTAGATTCCATCATTCCCAGACTAGTACAAAAACTGGAGCAGACTTTTTCCTGACCCAACACCAACTGACTGACACATCCTAAAAGGATGACTATGATAGTAGCTGTAGTCTTCATGTTGTTGTTAATGATGATATGAATCATAATACTTAGTAATGTGTATTTATACTAACTGACTAGTAACATTATGTCTTCACAAAACATGTCAATAATTAATTTTATGAATTGTGTCTTCCTTCCTGTCTTATAAGGTTTCTGGATTATGTTACTTTGATCTGTTATGTGCCTTTTAATGTATCAATGGAGGTATAATGCATACATCATAGACTAAATACCTTTGTTTTGCTCAAGTGTATCGATTCACTTGTAGTGCATGCATGATGTCCGGCTGAAATAGCATGCAATTTTTGGACCATGCCCACCACAGTTGTAAGCAGTTTGATGTCAGACGCAATCCATAATATTGTTCTTGATATGTGCATAGGACTGCGTAACGGACTGGACATACATGGGGCGAAACAGCATCTGTAGGCATTTAGTATGCAGCATAGATGTTGATTTTATGTAGTATAGGGACTTTTGTCATAATAAAATATCCTTGAGAATGTCATCATTCAACTCACTGTCGTCAAATTAACAGCATTGATACTAAACATTTCATTATGTCATTGAATATCATTCATGCACAGGCCATAATGCAGCTGTATCATGATCACTGCACTTACATACAAGCTCACACTAGTTTCTAGTAAACATGTCCAACAAATTCTATGTTCTATATATGACCTGAATCACTATACTCAACAACATGAATACCATATCATGATGACTGTTAAAGCCTGCTAAGGAGGAAATTGATAATGCTAATTAGATACATTAGATGATGCTCACATCTCAAATATGTCAGTCAAGTTGAAGACAGTCTTCGGCGTAGGACGTGACTGTCAGGTAGTAGCTTTAAGGAAACCACATCTCTACTCTGATGTTGCAGCAGCTTGAACCTATTGCACTCTTTTTGACACTAACCTTTTGTATCAGTGGCATGAAGAATCACAGTAGTGCAGTAGAGTCGCTTTAGCTCAAACTCCACCAGTATTTTAGACACTTGTAATTACTTAGGAATAAGTACATTTTACTCAGAATTCTTTCTGACAGTAGTGCATATCATTGAAAGCCTGACTCCTTTGAGCTATGAATAATGTATATTAGCTGGATGACTGTATCTTGGCGTTGCCAAGTATATTATGTATATTGCCATATGACATTATCAACTCAATCCTCTTTTGTTCAGCAGTTGTGTTGCCATTTCACAACTACATGACTTCTGGTAGGTATATCCAGTGAGAATGTCATGTACTATGACCTGAATCACTTTTTGTCAGCTTTTCCTCAACTTGCCTGTCATTACCAGCCATTTGCATCATTGCTGTGTTTAAAGCCTGGTAAGTGTAATTTAATGGAGACAAATAGATTTTTGAAAGAGTAATAAATGTTATGGAAACATAAAGTGTTTTTGTATTGAGACTTTACAGTTGCTTTGGCTTACTGGATGGTTGAACATATGGAAAGGATGTTTTAAAGAATGCTGTATAGCTGCAGAACTGTGAAGAATCAGTATGGAGGACAAAGTTAGCAAATGCCTTCAAGATTAATAGTCTTTTCCAAGTATTGACACACAATCAGGCATCTGTATGCAGGTAATAATACAATGGCTACTAAACACACAGAAGAGATTTACAAAGTACTAAAAGCTGGTGAAGTGATGCATAACCAAATCTGACCAACACACACAGAAGCACATACACATGCAGTCTATATATGTACACAGTTGAAATGCATGACAGTGTAATACTACACTTAGTATTGTTGTTTAGTTGATGAAGACAAGTTAGCTGAAGTGAAGACATTATTTGAGATAACCATGCAAGTAATCCACACCCTATTGATTATACTTATTGGATCAACAAGGGCCTGTTTGAAATGTGATATCCATGCAGTGACTTTGTACACAAGTATGCATTTTAACTTGTAAGTTATAGCATTGCTCTCTCCCATGTTGAAGCACCAAAATAGGGCTAGACATTTAGTGCATGTGTTTGTGGTACAACTGTCAATAGAACCATTCATGCATGACCACATTTCACATACGTAATTGTCTGTTAGTCTGTTAGTATAGAATAGTTGGTGTAATTGTGATTGTTATCTGTTGTGATTAAAGTGCAGCAAGAAAATTCAGGGATACCTGATGATGTCTGGAAAAAGTTTCAAGATGCAGTACAGTCAGATAGAGATGGTACCAGTGGGTGATACCAAGCTAGCTCAGAAGATGCTAGTGATGATGACATTTTGTGTGCATATGTGTATAGTGTATAATGATTATTGTGCTGCTATTGTTGTACTAACAATACATCTATTTTGATGTGCTCAAAACATTTTCAATTTGAACCTTATATCAAATTTTGTTATGTGATGTTGTATAGGTAAGCACACCCTGTAAAATTATTTAATAGAAAAGTGTGATTTAAAAAAATAATCATTGCCGTCCATCCAAATAGATTTGAATCCTATAACACATAGAAAATTTGCTGAAATACTTATATGTCAAATAATTCATGTATTTTAAACTATATATCCCAATGAAACCATACCTCAAGGGGTTTCTAGTAAGTTGCTCCTGAATATAGAAGTCTTATGGTATTGGAATCCTCCTAATGGCTCAATTGTAGTGTTTCCATCCCACTTATTCACTTACTTTAGCACACTTGTTAGCTCCTTCAAACCATGTACGTAATAGCAGCTTTGTTAACTAAGATAACTGCTTCATGAATGTTCTTATTGTACATAGTGCTGGCTAAAATGGACATGGCAAAGTCAAACATGTTGACATACATGTTGTCTCTTGGTAATTAAAATCTGGTAGCTAATGGTCTGCAGCCACTGAGCCATGTACACTTTAACTTTATTACCAAAAGTTCAGTAGGTGACTTGGCTGCAATAGAGTGACTAATGGTATTACGATGATTACTCAGGCATTAATACAATCAACATTCCACTAACACTAGATGCTACTCCTGACCTGACAGCACTTGACATGTTCCACTGTTCCACTTTCCTCAATTACCAGGCTTTAACACCAGTGATGATTTATATGATTGGAATGTTATTCAGTAGGGTGATTCAGGTCATAGTTTGCGAGATTCTCACTGGATACACCTACCAGAAGTCATGTAGTGTGTTTACTTAATGAAAATGACATGTAGAATATAGTACAACTGCATACTGAACATCGAGTTAATAATCTTGCGTAAAAATATCCTCTTAACCTGCAGCATCAAATTATCAATGCTGACATAATGTAGGATTGCCACTTGTATTTAACAAGTCTCACTGACAAAACAGATCATACGTACTTCCTATAATACTCGGACATTAGGCCATAGATTGGTTATTGCATAACATACTCTCCATTATAGAATGGATCACCGTTAATTTATGTACCACTCACATGATGCTACTAACAGTAACATGAACCAACAATACCGAACTGTTGTTTTTTTCATACAAAGGTTTGTGGCATATGGCTAGAGGTTACCAGAAAGGTGTCCCCGATGCTTTTGTAGCATTTATGCTACAAGGAAGTTGTACTTCAACTTATGAACCATAAGTGAATGGATTGTCTTTGATCATCAGTGGCACTTATGAGGTTCTTTTGATAGTAATGCTGCTTGTCCATGTGGATTTGTACAATTGATGGCCAGGAGTTGGTTGGACCAGAGCAACAAGAGTTTATAGGAGGCCATTACTACTGCAAGTCCGGAGCTGACACAGTAATCTTCTGACTCATCAGTTACAGGTGCAAGAATATGCTGAGATCAAATATATACTGATGGAGGAATTTTAATTGATCAACTTTAACTCTTTGTAAACTTATATTGTACATACACGCAGTCTACTCATGCATACTTACAAAGCATAATATAGCATTGCCCATGTAGCATACAATGGCATCTGTGCATGTACATATAAGCCATACAATGTGTACATGTTTGAATTATCTTTGTTATAATATAATTACACTCATGTCAGTTGTATTGGTGTCACTCTACAGCAGTCAAATCTGCACACATTTAAATATGTAATGTTTTCTTGAATGATTATTTGCAAGACAGTACTCATGTCACTCATCTGAAATTTCACTCCTCATAATGCACATGATACACAGGTAGCAAACATACAGTTAGCTACAATTACATGGCGATGGATAGCTACAATTTGCTGTCCAATTACAACTCCTGAAAGACATTCCCCAAACAAACAATGTGTTTTGTGATGAAGGCAATTCAGTGATGGCCTTTGTCATTATATTGCTTATACTAAAAGTCAGTCTATGTGATGTAAGAAGTTGGTTGGGCAGAGCCACAAGAGTTCGTAAGAGACTACGCATGCCGGTTTTACTAGTGACATCATATAGGAGATTGTTATCAATGCAAAGGAGAAAGCCAGTCTGACCTAGAAATTTAGCAGACAATTCCTAATTACCTAGGGTGTAGAAGTAGAGATCAAATATGTATCTATTGATGACAAAATTTTAATCAATTCTTTTATAGTAATTTTTGTGGTGGATTTGTAAGTTTATTCATGTAATCGTATGTACCAATTAAGTGTTATAAGTGTACCATACAACATTATCTGTGTAATGAAACACTGTACAATGTCTGCAACAATACATCAAACAAAGCATACTAGCTATAGTGCTGCTTATTTCCACTGTTTGGATCATACAGAACAACCTTTGAGGTATACTTTTCTACATTCACATATTCGTGCAAGCATTACTAGGGTTATATATAATATAGTAACCTATTAAGTATATAAAATTAATCGGTAATTATGGCTTTACCCATGCATGCATGCTTGGAAAGTAAATAATGTGTGGCATTTTCTTTTCCAACTTTCTTCGTCTATTGAAATTTCCACTTTTATCATAGGTGACATCCCACTAGGAAGACTAGAGTTAGAATCTTGTTATTAACATTCACATAACACAGAAAGTATTACCCATATCAACTATAATGATAACACCCATAATCAACTATAATATATACATGCTTTAGTTTGTAGCTCATTGCTTTTTTCTTGAGAGAAAACTCTCTGTACAACTGATATATCTTCTTTGAGCACAACAACATTGTCATGACAACAACACTGTTGCATGCATGAGCAACAATGAGTGTACTGACCAGTGGTGCGTCAAAAACAACTGTGACATGATTTATCATGATTACCCTTAGCCAACTACTGCTCCCACCGCAATACTAATTTTGCATAAAAGAGATTGCAGATCACAGGGTCATCGATGTCCTTTTTCACCTTGCATGGACGCAATGGTGCAATGAAGAACATGATTAATTTTGATGTGTTGATTCCACAAATCATAATAGGGTATAGGTAAGTGCATGCAGAAAGCATTTTAGTTTGTTTCTAAGGACTTTTTGTACTACTTTTGTTGATCTATTTTTTTTTATGACATTGCACATACATGTTCGGATAAAACACTTTGTGAGCATGCAGTCAAAATTAGCTATAGGCTACAAATGAAATGTTACATTGTAGGAAGGCATATAGCTAAATTGCATAGAGCCAATTTTAGTAAATTTAACACAGTCATTTAGTAATCATGCTATTATACTCTATTATGTTGTATCTCAAAATAATGAATATCATCTACAGTTCCATTACACGTTTGAAGTATTGGCTGCTCGGAGTCATTAATATCAGCTCATTAGCAAACCTGTATCAGAAAAATATATCGGATGTTAGTAGGATAGCTTATAGCATCAATTTCTGAGGAAATCATTATGAAGCAGATAAAAGAACCAATTTTTTTCTGAAGGTTTACTGATGCATTTGGACCATTTTTGGAAGGAGTGCCACACCCCCATTATTATTGGTCACTGCTTGTAGCAAAAAATCTAAATACTCTAATAGAGCAGTCAACCACTAACAGATAATGTATAAGCTGTAGCTAATAAGTTATCTGCATCTAAACTGCTATAACAGACCTTCTATAATCTAAAATATTCCTGGGGAGTATGACCCCAGACCCCAGAATGACACCCAAATCTGCTGCATTATTCAAACTTCACTGTGCAGTTTCATTTCCAAAGTTACCCTATCCCCTATTGACTTCTCTTAATTAAGTTGACTATGTAGTGTGTCTAATTTTTGACCTGTATCCCCTTAAACTTGCAAGGACCATGAAAATCTCATGGTAGCTCAGCATAGTGTAACAGTTTACATCTTTGGTGTACTTTTCCAACTAACATTCATATGTGACAAAACTACGTTGATGGTCTAGAAACCTATTTTGCTGGGGAGTCAAGTTTTTTGAAAGTACATTCAGCTACACTGTATACTGCATGTCATGGATAGTGTATTGTAATTGATTACATTTGGTCCACCCTGTTATGACGATACAGAAAGCAATTTTACCACCATACAAGTTTAGATGACAGATCAGGGCCGGACGAAGCAATTCAAAAGTGGTCAGGCCAAGGGGGTAGGCAGTGAAATGCTGAGCATTTGTGTGAATACTAGGGGGTCCGGGGGCATGCTTCCCCAGAAAAATTTTCAAAATTACATGCTCTGGGATTAAATCTGAGATTATTTCCAGCTGTAAATTCCCTAGCAAATTATTGACTAACACTTGTGTTAAACTCACTATATATAGCTAGGCAGGCCTACATCATGTGATCACATTAATTTCTTACATTATACAGTTGTAACTAGGGACCCGCCGATTATGCTGGCATAATTATGAGCATAATAGGTGCCTGAAAGCATTGAGCATAATGCTAGCATAATAGGTAGAATATATTTGCAACAGCATGAATTCTTGCTTATAAAAATAGCTATCAAAGAAAGATCAATATACTCTAATAGAACAGTCAGTAACTCTAATAGAACAATCACATAGCTGACTGTTCTATTAGAGTATATCGATCTTTTCTGTGATATGCAAGTAAGTTTGTGCTTCAGCCACTATAATTTATCCATAAACTGGAAATTATTAGCAGAGCATGAGAACTGAGGCATAAATAATTGGGCATAATTGAGCATATTAGGTAAGCATTGAGCACAAATTAAAGCATAATAGGTAAATTTTTGAGCAGTGCAGCATAGCATAATAGGTAAAATTATGAGCATAATTATGAGCATAAAATCATGTCCCTAGTTGTAACACATGTAAATACAGTATTGTTCCCTTTTGTTATAGTAGGGATTTCCAACTAAATTAAATAATTAACATTCCATACATTCATTGGTATGACAAATATTGTGCTTTTTTTCAGGGTCATTTTAGTGCAAACCCCACCTCAATCAGTGGTTCCTACCAAAAGATTTAAGGAAAAGAAGTTGACAGTGTGATGATTTTTGTGTACAGTATTTTCAATGCTTTTATGTATATTGCATGGCACCAAACACAGTATTCAAAGTGTCATAAATCTAGATAAGAAACTAATAATGACATCAAATTTTCACCACATAACTATTTCATGGAAAACAGCATATGAACTAGGTAAAACCTCTCAAAAGTGACCACTTCTTTGTAGACTGACCACTCAGAATATTACATGAATAAAGCAAGTGATTCACAGATACAACTGTGTAATGTGTAACACTTATTATTTATTAATGCTTTACAGCACAAGTGCTGAAGGTCTGTGGGACACCTGGTCCTACAGCCTGCTCAAAGACTTTAGCTACATAAGGTGTGTTTGAAAAGTTGGAGAAAGGAGAAAAAATCCATGACTGGACCTAGGTGGCCTCGAACCTGCAGCCATCCGATTTACGCTCGAACGCTTACAGGAGTCTACCAGGTGGTCAGGATGTTTTCTCCTTGTTATTTTCATGTAACTATATCCATAGGAATTCTAAAGAGTAACTCATTATCTCTAAGTACCCCAAGTATAACCAAATGGACACTAGTTTATTTATTAATAAGTATACACAGGTACCTAATGTATTTTCAGGGATAACTAACTAGAAAATCAGTAATATTTTATAACATGGTAATTACTGGCATCAAAAGTCACAATCAACACATACTTCGGAAACATGACAATCAGATAACACAATGTAAGAGCAACATTATTTTTAAAATAGATTTGTTAGGACACTGCTCAGCTTTATTTGTCACATTGTAAGCACTAAGGATAATAATTATTATATAACACAATGACATCACTATACTTCAAAGAGAAATTATAAACAGTTTCTGATCAAAATTACAATCACTGAAGCTGCTATAAAATGGATCAAAACAGCAGTAAATACACCAGAATATGACAACAGGTAAGTGTGAAGCCAAGTAAGGCTGGTATCAGATGCCAGTCTCCACTTTTGAAAAGACTATGCTCAACCTTGAACCTTATTTTGCAATTCCGCGCAAGACAACAAACTGCTCACCTTCACAAACTATACTTGCATCGATGCAGGGGGGTGCCTTGAAGCCCAGGGTGATTGTAATGCTGATTCTGAACAGTGCTAGATGGTGATTTATCTTTACAAGGGCCATATTTCCATCGTAATCCAACATCAATCGTCCTCCAATCAAAAAACACATGGCAAAATCGAAATCAGCATATACGGTTTGCCTAGAACCACTTTCTTCGTCCTCATCAGCAGCAGATTCATGCGGAATCACTCAGAAACTTCGGCCATCACCGGTGCCACATTCTTCCAATTAGAATTACGTACGCAATTATTTGTATGGGCTCCCTATGGGGATTTTTATTTCTCAAACTTTGATTTGTTGTATTTCAATAAATACCACATGGATTTTAATCCAGTAAAGTGCATTACGAATTACGAAGCATTGGCTATCATTTACTGGAACGGCAGCTTGTGAAACGATTATTGAAGGTGTATAATTTAAGTAGCAAAAATATGTGTGAAAAATTGGTAGGTTGGAAATCGCTAGTTATAGCTACTATACACATGCAGTAGGACTCTAACATTTGAAACTGATAGCTATATAACTAATTTAATGTGATGAAGTCACAACTCAGTGAATAGCTAGCTGGGCACTAAGCTATATGCTTAATCTTTACTCTATCATGCTATGCTGCAGTGCTCAAATATTCATCCAATTATGTATTCTTCCATGCTTATAAGCTATTTATATTTCGTATTTGCTAGCTTCATAAAGCGTTTGACTAATAAACTATTAGGGTGACTGTTCTATTAGAGTGTTTCAATCTTTTCCATGATTGATTGTCACAGGGAAGGATTCACAGGTAAATATTCTATATCACAATGCTTATGCTTTAGGAATCTATCATTCCCCAAAACATTCCAGCATAACCGGCCAGTGCCTATCATGACTTGGATATATATATTTAAAATTAATGCTGATAAAGTGGTCAGGCTATGGCCTGACTGGCCGGACCGCTTCCTCCGGCCCTGCAGATAGAGTGTCATGCACAGTATCCAAGGCAACCCAAGATTCAAAATGATGCATGCAGAAAAACATGCAGTACATCTCAGCAAACAAATCTACGTACCTGGTTGTAATGGAGGTACTTGAAATGCAAGCAGAAAACAGGACTGAATTGTCCATGTGGTTACTTCAGAGCTTATGATCCTCCATGCAAAGTAGTTTACTGCTGAACATCATATCAAGACAATCTATTCTAAAGTGGTGGTGGCTCTTTGGTCTTAATATGCCACATAGTAATAACACAGCATGCAGATATGCATACCCAGGAATGGTTTGCAGACCAATGCAAAGCATGCTTTAAATGCCATAGTCATCTTATTATAGTATAGTGTGTTTAATGAGCTATACATAGCCACTTGTGGCTCAAACACTGATACACGTAGATTATTAGTTTGCATAAGCACTGGTGCTGAACACATTTTCTAAAATATTGGACAATTTTGATGTTACAGACTCTTTTCCAACATTACAACCTAACTTGCTTTCAAAAGAAAAAGCAAGAATGTATGTTTGGTGGCAAGTGTAGTTGCCATCCGAGAAAGCTGACTAGATTCTAGACAATTATTTTATGTATCTTTCCCAGCGCCTTTTAAAGTTTCTAGCAATGTGAAAGAATTAGTGTTGTCTTTATGGCAAGCTAGTTTAAAGATGCATGGATAGGTTGCTTAGCAAACAAACTGCATTTGCTGAGCAACCTGCCCTTGCATCTTTAAACTAGCTGGTCATAAAGGCAGTACTAAATCTTACACTTTGGTGGAAACTTTAAAAAGTACTGGGAAAGATGTATTATGTATGGGGTGAAAACAAAATGGCCATCAAGGAGCAGCGTACATTTACAGTATATCATACATTTGTATGGAGTGAAATGCACTTACTTTTCCTATTTTATATTTGGCAATGGTGGTACTGTAAGTTAACTTTTTGCATGTATGCAATTTGAGTAGTCTTCCGTATGGGTCTAATGTTAACAGTCATTACCAAACTGCCACTGTGTGTATGAGCTATAGCTTGAGGCAAAATTTGTGTATTATTAACTAGTCCAAGTGCCTGTTAATGCACTGACCAAAGGGCAGTTATGAACATGCCTCTTAAACATTGGTAGTAACTGCCACTAACTGGTTCACAATGCAAAAGTTAACTTACAGTGCCATTTACTAATTCATTTGACTACGTATTGAATGCAAAATATAATATAGGAAAAATACACAAGTGCATTTCACTCCATATTCAAGTGTTATGATATACCGTGAATATACTATACTGCTACTGGATGGCCGTTTTATTTTCAGCCCACACATAATTAGGTTTGGTGGGCACCCCTTCTAATATTGGTAAGTACACCATAAAGAACTTGTGTATCAAAAATGGTGCTTTTATCCACCCTGTAACAATAATTTTGCTAAGCTACCTCACTATGTTGCATGGTACCAGTGGTATTGGTACAACTTTAGTACAGATTGCCTCAACATCGACTCCTAGCTGTTGTATGAGGGAATAACAAAATGTCAGTGAGATTAGAATGTGTCAATAGCTATACAGACAGAAACACCCTAAAAAAGCAGACTTGAATATACAGCATTGATAACTTCCCACTCATGCATAGGATAAACTCTTTGATCAAGTGTGCACAAGACAAAACATAAACCCACTTAGCTACAGCAGATATGCCTAGCTCTATACGAGTAAAGATAGTAGCTACATGTCATAGGCGAATAAAGATGACTCCATGTAGCTCCAACATTGAATTTTGGCTTAGTACAAGGTAGCTAGCACATTATCTTGTTTGGCAATCACCATAGACATAGAAGCGTGGCCATCCATTGGGGTATAACAATGAGATTATCAGTAGTAGTGTATTATAGTCCATACAGTAAATAATTATATTGATCCTCTTCGTGATGATGCAGTTGTCATGCATGGTGCATGCATGTTGATGTCGTGGTCGCCTCGGTCATGACATGTCACCACCAGGCTGTATTGTAGGGTATAGTGACATGTTGAATCTGGAGGCAATTTTAGCCAATAATCGTAATCACAGTTATACTAGATAAGTAATCATAGCAACCTTGGTATACTATGTTATTGACGTGATAGGACTGATGACACCAAAAAACACAATTAATAAGGGGCTGTTACTTGAACTAATTTAAATATACCCCCCAGAAATACACATAGATAGGATAGTTATAAATTACTTGTATGTGGGATGAATTAATGAATTAACATCTTCCCCCCTGAGTATTAACTACATTCTGCGTTAGTTCGCAGATCCGTAGTCTTTTTTTTATTTATTTTTTAATTTAAAAAAAAATTAATCAGGGAAAATAGCATCAGCCAAAAAGGCTGTTTTTCAGCTATGCCCTGAGAACACATACAATATGAGTAACTTACAGTACATACATACATACACAAAACGAAGTTACAACATGCAATACAATTTCTTAAATTCTGACACAGTTTTAGCACCATAAAGTGCTGGTGGTAATCTGTTCCAGATGGCCGGCTGTGCCCCTGTAGGCCAATGACCGTTTGCCAAAATTAGTTCGAACACTGGGAACATATAACCTGTGTACGTTTCTACTAGAGCGACCAGTGACATCTACGGCAAACGAAAAAACTCCATGTAAATAAGAAGGAGAAATCCTGTTAACAATCTTAAAAACTTGAAGAGCGGTATGAAAAGTACGTCTTTCAGTTAGAGACAATCGCAAATTAAAGTTATCAGAAGATGGTAGTGATGATGTAAATTTAGAATGAAGTCTCTCTAAACGACGAGTACCAGCAGAATTAGATTAGTCTTCTGGGAAATGGGACTGTTCTGATTCAGCTTCCTCCATCAAAGGTTCGTTATTAGGGCTAGAACAAAGCTACCTCCACTAGAACCGCTCGGGGAACTGCTAGAAGCTCCTTCACTAACAACTGGACTCTTTGAAATAGGTCTACCACGACTATGAATTAATTCTGACAGAGTTTTCTGGTAGTGAGACTCTCTGCAGCTGCACAGTTCCATTTTCTAACACGAATCACACGTGAGGTGTAGCTTATTATCACTTTAAGCGCCTCTAATATTATTTCAAATAAACTAGGACCAACATTTTAATTGGTGAGGAAGGAACATAGTCCAAGCAGGCCAATGATCTATAATTATTACGTGTCAAATGATGCATTACTGTAAAAATGACTCCTGCTGTAAACTGGAGGGGCCCTGACCTGTTCTATCTATCCATGGCCACAGACTAGGGGGGCCCTGGCCCCTGTTCCTATGCCCATGGTATTAATTACTGACACACATCATTTTGCTTGGCAGGGTCGACTATATCAGACCTTATTATTATCAAATTGCTTAAAGGGATACACAAAAGGCATGTGCACGTGCCTGTACAAGGTGATACCCTTAGGCCACTCCAATTGGTAATTATGTTTCTGGTCCACACCCTGCGTCCTTTTTGGAGCATGCGAAATTTCAGAAATACATGGGTAAAATGCCCGCATCAGCTTTTTGAAAACCTAGATTTCAGAAACAAATATTGGGCTGCAACAAGTATGCTAAATCTAACTATCTAAGTGTCATGATTTGTATTTTATCAGTGAAAACCTGCAAGAAATGGGCATACTGCATAGTACAGATCAATATACTCTAATAGAACAGTCAGTAAATCACAAAAATACTCTAATTAATCAGTCACTTCATTGTTGCTTTGTTGCTGAATTATGCCCGCCCGCCCCAGGGGCGGGTCCAGGAGCTGGAAAGGGGAGGGGCACAAGCAGGAGGTGGTTGGCCGGAGAGCCAGATTCTCTGCTACATTTTTGAAGCAACAAATAATACACCTTTTGGTAGTATCTCACTGTTGATTTTTACCATTTTGGCCTTTGCAGATAGTTGTGAAGTCTTAAAATCTGTTTAAAAGGCTCTGAATGCCTTAAATAACAGCAAGCAACCATGTACACCTGTAACATTGCACTAATGACTCTGACAAAGCAGAAGCTCTGAACAATTACTTTTGTTCTGTTTTCACTGCAAGATCATGTGATGAGTATCCTGGTTTTGAAGAAGTGCCCTTTCCATCCATACCACCTATTAGTATTAATGCTGATGGAGCTGCTGGACAGTCTTGATGTGCAAAAATCTACTGGTCCAGATTGTATTCCTGCACGTTTATTAAAAGAATTGAGTTCTGAATTTGCACCAGTACTTACCCACATATTTCAAGCATCTTTACAACAAGGTCATATACCAACCGAATGGAAAAAAGCGAATGTAGTTCCTATTTTTAAGAAAGGCAATTGTAGTACACCAAGTAATTACCGTCCTGTGTCATTCACCAGCATATGTTGTAAACAGTTGGAACATATCATATATTCACATGTATTTTCTCACTTAGATAACCACAATATATTATGTGATGAACAACACGGATTCCGAAGAAATAGATCGTGTGAGACTCAACTACTATCAACTGTACACGATTTGGCCAAAAACTTGAATGATGGTTTACAAACAGATGTTGTGTTTTTAGATTTTTCTAAGGCTTTTGACAAAGTGGATCATAACCTTTTATTACACAAACTAGAACATTACGGTATTCGTGGACAGCTCCTATTGTGGTTGACTGACTTTCTTTCTGAGAGAAAACAGCAAGTTGTTGTTGAGGGGCATCATAGCTCTTCAGCTGAAGTTACCTCTGGGGTACCACAAGGTTCTGTTTTAGGGCCCTTACTTTTCTTATGCTTTATTAATGACTTACCAACCAATGTTAGATGTAAGATTAAGTTATATACAGATGATGTTTTGCTTTACACTACCATCAGAACAGTAGATGACTGCCACAAACTACAGGCTGATCTTTATTCTCTTGAACAGTGGGCTAAAAAGTGGAATATGCTATTTAATCCAGCAAAGTGTGAATTCCTCAGGGTATCCAACAAGTGTAATCCTATATTAATACATTATTATATTCAAGGACAAGAAATTAAGCACAGTACATCAGCTCAATATCTTGGCATAACAATTGATGAACATCTCACGTGGAATGATCATGTTAAGACTGTTACCAGTAAAGCAAAGTGAAAGGTTTTCTCCAGCGTAATCTTAAGCACTGTCCAACTAGTATTAAAGCAAGATGTTATAGCAGCATGATTAGGCCTATACTAGAATATGCCTCTGCCATCTGGTCTCCATATACTCAAAGGAATGTTGACTTAGTAGAAGCTGTCCAAAGACGATCAGTGAGGTTTATATTTAATAATTACTCACCTTATGCTAGTGTTACAGAAATGTTGGAAAGACTTGATTTTAAGACTTTAGCAGAGAGTAGAAATGAATGAAAATTGATATATTTGTACAAGATTGTTAATAATTTCGTAGAAATAAACACAGATGATATCCTTTTCCCCCGACCATCTATTCATAATACAAGAGGGCACTACAATTTTATAGCTAGTTTGACTTTGGTTCGCTTTGATTTCAGGTGAATCTGTAATAAATGCTAGCAAAATGTGCATATTTTTTTGTGAGTTTTATAAGCTGCATGATCTTGGCCTGACATAAAGCTTAGTATTTTAATCAGAAGTATGGCTCCTCCACAAGGAAGGTGGGGGTTGAGGGGGGGGGGCATTTGCCCCAAATGCCCCATCCTGGATCCGCCATTGCGCCCACACCTAAAACTGATTTTCAAAGGACCAGAAACATAATTACCAATTGGAGTGGCCTTACATACAATCCTTACAGTTACAAAAATACAATTACAAAAACAGAACAGCATAGCTACACAATACAAGTCAAGAATTAAATAATCACATTAAAATAAACTGTTTCAATCTAGATCTGAAATGTTTAACCTGGCTTCGGGCCAAAATGTCCTCAGGAATAGTGTTCCACAAGAATGCTACGGATACAAAAAAAACAATAACGGAAAGCATTGATAGTAGAAGAAAATACTTTTAAAGTTAGGGAGTGCGACCTTGTACACAGTGTATTGAACTCAAAGTAATCACTAAAGTTTATTCCAGTACGCCCCTTCCAAATATCATACAAAATTGACAGTAACAAGGATTGCCATCTAGACTGCAGGGATGGCCATTGCAATTCACTAGTCATCCAATGATTTGGACCACTGATGTGATTGTGGATTCCAGGTGCTACAGATCCAGCGTACTGCTCTGCACTGATTCAATCTAATTAATGTTAGAAGAAGTAAAGGGAGACCAAACAGGACAGGAATATTCAAGATGGGGTCTCACAAGGCACTTGTACGCAATGTTCTTAGCTGAAAATGAAGCACCAAACTTAACATAATAAGACGGAGATGATTGAGACAAACCGTAGCCTTATGCATGCAATATTTGCAATGGTCGGACCAGTTCAATTTTGAAGGTACAAAAACACCAAGACAGCTAGCTACTTCACTTTTTGAACCCAGCTTATCAAATGAGATCCAATATAGTAATTAAAATGTAAAGGACAGCGCTTGCTGGTAATGTTCAAGGCTTCACACTTGAGTGGATTTAGTCGTAATGCACTTGTCAATTTCATGCCCCACCCCCGGGCGTCCCCACACCCCAGGTGGGGATTTGACATTGCTTCTTGTCCCCACCCCTGGGGCAATTGACAGTTGTCCAATTCACTGACCGATTTTCGGTAGTTGCATTTCTAAACAATAAAATCGCACTTGCTATAATTTTACTATAGCTACAGGGCAGGTTTATCACTAGTTGCATGCATGAAATATGCGCTTAGTCATCCTTGAGGTGTTGTAAAATCCCCTACTATGGGGGTGGGGACATAGTGGGGATTTGACAGCCGATTTTGCCCCAGTAGTGGGGAATTTGACATCACGATTTGTCAAATCCCCTGTATTCCCCCACCCTCCCCGGGGGTGGGGCATGAAATTGACAAGTGCATAACAACCAAGTCAAGGTCCACTCATATATCCTCCTAAGATCCCATTGTAACTTGACAACTCGCAATCACTCACACTGGCAATGTTCCGATACAAAGTAAGATCATCAGCGAACATCTTTAGATAGGAGTGGGAGATCACAGATTTTATATCACATATAAAATAAACAACAGTGGGCCCAAGATAGGGCACTCCTGAAATAACAGGCAACCAACAAGTTAAAAAAACCTTGATCCAGTTCAGCAAATCACCTTCAGTGCTGGTCACTGTAAAGTTCTAGCTAATAATAACAATTATGACTACAAAATCCATAGAGTAGTAAACGTACAAAGTATTGAGTAATAACACGAATTCAGTTTTACCGAGAAGCCCGACAACACCCTTTATTAGTAGTATTCGAAAATTCTCGGAATATGTAGCGGAGTGCTACTACTCACGGTCACGTGAACCTAAAAATCACACTATAATAGTGTGACGCGAGCGAGGACGCGAGTGGCGAGCGGGATGGCTTACGGTGATAGTGAACGAGATATATTAACAGTTGGAACCACTATAGTTGTTGGGTCACTCTCTGTCCTGGCGTTTTTACTGAGATGGAAGTTTCGACAAGACCAGCAGAGGCGAGAACAGAGGGGTACCGTCCCACTTAGCGTGAACTACCACTTTACGAGACAGTGCAACTATCAATGTGGATTTTGTTTTCATACTGCCAAAACTAGCTTCGTACTACCTATAGATGAAGCAAAGCGCGGGCTGAAAATGCTCAAAGAAGCAGGTATGGCCGGTATTGTGTAGTAGCTATGGTTACCTTTATAAAATAGCTATACGCGTATGTGCCGTAGCCTAGAAACGAGTACCCAAGTGATTGTGCAAAGTTGTATTAACAATGTATTGTTGTGATTTAGCTTGTATATCAAGTAACTGCATTGCAGCTAGAGCAGCTTCATGGCATAGTTATTGTTACACGTCAGCATTTTGGTGTTTTGGGGAAACTCCCTATCCTTATTTAAACTACCTTGTGGCTTCTAATAATAGCAAATAATTATCCATATTGGTCAGCAGATATTTCTTTTGTCCAGGTATGGAGAAAATTAATTTCAGTGGTGGAGAGCCATTCATTAAGGATAGAGGCAGATACCTTGGAGAACTTGTCCGTTATTGTAAGAAAGAGCTGTGCCTGCCAAGTGTGACCATTGTCAGTAATGGCAGCCTGATAACTGAGGAATGGTTCCAAGAAAATGGTAGGAATGCTGTTATCTTGCTGTATGTGGAACATGTCTGTCTTATTTGGATTTGCAGACAGAAAAGTTTAGATAGACAAGACACAAATTGGCCAGCTCATTTATGTAATATAGAGCCATGGCTTTCATGTATTTGACCGAGGTAACATTAAATGTTCTCAACCTTTTCTTTACTAAAAATGGAAAATAGCTTTCAATATTTGGTCTACTTTGATTTACCGTAAATGACGAAAGTTTAAATTTGCATGCGAAGTAGGTTGGCAGAGAAAAGTTTGGCGAATTTACCATACAGCTAATACAGAGCAATATACTGAATAGCTGATTAGCGAATAAAGTTATTCAATTCAAAGTTTTGTCTTTTATAGTATAAGTTGATTTGTTTTATGTTATATTATGGGTTAAAAAAAACACTTGCTATAGGCCTGCTTCCTCATGCCTTCTTTATAATCTCGGGTTATCTGCTTGTATGCATGCAGAATGTAAATAATTGATAAGATAAATGTACCAACCTCCCATGCTTCATTCAATCCAGAAAATTACTATATTTTATGTAATTAAGAAATAGCCAGCCATACACTAATACACAGGAATGTTATGTACATGTGTACACTGTTACTTGACTCTTGTTGGAATAATGGAGGCCATAGGTAAAGTACATTGATAGATGTCTCCTTTTATGTTTCATTGTAATGTGATTACTGTATAGTAGGAGTATGCATATGAACATTAATATTTATGGTTTTGGGGTCAGTATTGACATGCACCACACTAGTAAACGTTTGTAGTTCTGCTGCACAGCATGTTCATGTTGAGCAAAACAGCTTTAAAAAAAGAAAAGTGACTTTTTTCTCTCAAGAAAAATAACATTTTAGGAACAACTTATAGAGATCATAGTGAAGGTGTCATGAACAGACATGTGTAGTTTGGTGCCATTACAAGGGGAGCCTGTATTCCGCGGAATAACGGAATAAGCGAAAATCACATTCTAAATATTTTGTTATTGTTTATAACCTCTATAACATTTTAATATACATTCCTCACCTCGTAGAGAACACAATCACGATGGCACTGATCCTCGGGGCGATCTTTAAATAGGATATGTACAAAGATATTCACTCTAGAACAATCTAACTAAGCTAAACTACCATCAAATACACTTCACTACACAATTGCTAGAAAACTAGAAGTTCTTTGTGCTATACTTACTCATACAGCTGTCACACACGAGTAAATGCCCGAATTTATTAGAGTTATATACGAAGTGTTAGAGCCGAGGTTGGAGCTCTGATGTTGGGAGCTGAAAGCAGTATTATCCTCCGAATTTATTTGAAACACTTTAGGAAATGGTAACAGAGTTATAAGAAAGGTCAGATTATTCCATGCATGCAGGGTAGCTACCTAGGGGGTGGATTGTTTTGTCCTAAACTTTTCGGCCAGTTAGCTAGCTAGCTGCTTGTGTGTGACAGCTGGTATGAGCAAGTAAGCACTTCTAGTTTTCTAGCGATTATGTAGTGAAGTGTATTTAACAGTAGTTTAGCTTAATTAGATTGTTCTAGAGTGAATATCTTTGTACATATCCTATTTAAAGATCGCCCCGAGGATCGGTGCCATCATGATTGTGTTCTCTACGAGGTGAGGTATGTATATTAAAGTGTTACAGAGGCTATAAACAATAACAAAATATTTAGAATGTGATTTTCGCTTATTCCGTAATTCTGCTATTCCGTATTCCGCGGAATACAGGCTCCCCATTACAAGTTTGGGAAAGGATCATATCAGACAATGCACTTTTATTAACTCCCTAAAACTGAAAACTTTGATTAGTCATAGTAAAATTTCACATGTTTTAATAAAAGATTTCAGCAGTCAAGCAGCACTATAGTTATTAACTGTTTTTTTTTAGGAATCAGCTCAATACTATAGCTAATGTAGAGGGAAATATCTTCATTCACAAACTGTGACTCACTTTCCCTCTTAGACACAGAGTATCTGAAAATTCATGACAATAGAGTGTTAACACGCATATGGCCTGTAATGTTGATGGGTAATATTGTTGGGTACATCACATTACCTCCTCTTCTTTTTGAGATGCTATCCCACTATAGGAGCCTGTGAGAAGACTAAGCCTGTAAATACAAGAACTCACAAAACATTACTCCTGTCTCTGACCATGTGGTGGGGACCAGGGGTAGCCGTCCTTGTTTTGCTAGAAAACAACAGGGCATTACTCAAACATATTTTATTGCTCATCTGACAGAAATATAAACATGCAGTTGTGTAAATGAGTTATTCAATGTCTCCTGGCTAGTCCATGGGAGGTTGGGATAAGGTAAAGTGCATGTGTGCGTACATGTGCATCTATGCATGTGTGGGTAATGTCTGCACACACACATGCAAACAAAACCACACTCAAAAAGATGTCCCTCTATAAGATATAAGAACAATCAGTACAGTAGGTTAATCATCTGACACCAGTTTGATTGAAGCTACTTTTGTCCATAATGAAGTAAACAGACTTGTATATATACACAATGTATATACACAACTGAAAGAATTATATAGGCATATTTGATAAATCCCCTAATTTTGTAGGTACATTTTTGTCTATGGTATTGATATACGTGTACATATAATTCATGCAAACGCTTTCCAATGATACCAGGTTTCAATGTGTATTGTTCATGTTCTATCATTGTGGCTTCATTTACACAACTTCACATTGTATTCGCTTTCCATGAAACTACATGTACACTTGTTCTTAGGTGAATACTTGGACATCTTGGCGATATCTTGTGACAGTTTCAATGAGGAAACTAACAGAGTGATTGGACGACATCAAAAGAATATTCATCATCTCAATTCACTCTTCAACATTCAGCAGTGGTGTCAGACCTACCAGGTGGCCTTCAAGATCAACAGTGTAGTTAATGTTCATAACTGGGAGGAAGATATGTCTCAAGAGATACTCCAGTTGAATCCAGTGCGTTGGAAGGTGAGGAAATATCATCACTGCTTCCCTGAGATAACACACAACACAGACACTGAATTTATTGGAACCAGTTCTCTGTATAGAAAGACTGCTTTTTTTAATACTAAACAATACCCATGACCCTCATGAGGGAAGTTTATACAGTAGATTTACTATGCAATGCTGCTACCTGCCTATTTAGGCCAACAAAACTAACAATTAAATCAATCCTATATGTAATTTTGCCAAGGAATTTATCACCAATAAATTTCTGGTGACTGAAGAAGAGGGCTGTATACAAGTGCAGTACACAGACTACTACGCGAAATACTAACATACCATACACACACACACACACACACACACACACACACACACACACACACACAAACTAAGTTAACAAATGAACCTGCATGTAATTCATCATAGTTTGGTATACTACTAGCGATATCAGCGGACGATCGATTGTGGGATTTAATAAACATATTTCTAGAACTTGTCTGTTCATATCGACAAACGTAGGAGCAACGTTATTTGCTGCCACCCATTATCCGAGACCTGAAATATTTCTATAAAAGTGAAGTGGCCATTACACTTTGCTTTCAGCTATGTCCAGTCCATTACGCAGTACTACAAACAAAGAACAGTAGGAGAAGTGCCTCTGCAATCAATCCAGTCACCACAAAAAATACGGATAATTCGACCACCCCAACTGGCTATCAATTACTGACTCGAAAGTGAATTGAAGTGGCCATTACGCTTTGCTTTCACCAATTTTCAACCCATTACACAGCGTTACAAATAAAGAACAGTATTAGAAGTACCTCTGCAATCAATCCAGTCACCATGGAAAATACGGAAGATTCCCGTTTGCAAACGTAGGGAAGCTCTACATTGTACTACCGCAAATCGACACCTTGGGCTGTCAGCAAAAAGAAATGGGACACAAAGGAGGACAACAAAGGTAAGTCCATGATGCATGCATTGTACGTACTGCGGTATGCCAAAAGGCATGTCTCGGGACGAAACGACATCAAACAGTGAAAAAATCAAGCCTGTAGCCTTAGCCATTGTCAAGTTACGCTTGTCTGAAGACATCAGGCAGGCAGGCAGGCAGGCAGGCAGGCAGGCAGGCAGGCAGGCAGGCAGGCAGGCAGGCAGGCAGGCAGGCAGGCAGGCAGGCAGGCAGGCAGGCAGGCAGGCAGGCAGGCAGGCAGGCAGGCAGGCAGGCAGTTAGTCCGTCAGTAGAAAATTACATTAAAAAAATTGTAGCTATCTATTGGAAGCATTTAGGGTTGTACTGAGGGCTTGGTTGTACCTAACCAATGTTGCCATGGTGCCAGGATGGTATTGTGAAGCTGGTTTTTGGGTGATATTTTTGGCCAGAAAAAACCCAAACCCCTGTGATCCCTAATATACTGTACTACTGTACTGTATGATACTTACCTAACCGCAGGCGGTTTGAAGTTTCATGGTATATAATATACTTATTTACATTGTACATTATATAGCTGAAGAGCGGGTTTTTTAAGTCGAATTGTCACAATCTGAGGGGACACAAATTACCTTCTACCCAATTTTCGAGGGAGGAAATTTTCACATATTTGTTGTGCATCATAGAAGTGGAGATGTTTGTTCTGGCGTATCACATTTCAAAGACATTGGGATGCTGTGATTGGATCATCAGTAAGAGATCTTTGATAGTTATGCCAAGAGTTATGCTGTGGCCGTGGCTGTGATGATGGTAAAAGATGACACAATGGTAGTTTTCCCACATGTCTCAGAACAATCCTCCCCTCAATTTTTCCTCAGTTTTGCCATAGCAGTATTCATCGAATGGTACATATACACTAGCTAACAACAATGATTCTAAAAGATGGTGGTACTGTTGCAACCAATAAACTGCTGGGATTTGGTAGCAACACATCATCTTCTTTCACATGTTTATTGTGACATGAGCAAATATTTAGAAAGAAAAATATTTGCGATTAGTTGTCAATATGCAAAAACCTCAAAACTTTTCCCCCTTAAAAAAAAAAAAACTCCACTACACGATGTATATGACTTTTTGTACACTGTATATACAAATTGTTGTACCTACTATCTTTTATTTCATCAAGCATTATTACTGCCTACATCAATAGGTGTTTCAATGTTTGCTCATTGGTGGTGAAAATGTTGGTCCAGATGCTAAGAGGAATGCAGAAGGATTTGTTATTAGTAATGAACAGTTTGACAGCTTCATTCAGCGACACAAATCAGTTCCACAACTTGTACCAGAGTCGAATACCGCAATGAAAGATTCTTATCTGATTTTGGATGAATATGTGAGTATAAAATGTGGGACTATGTTGTACTAAGTTACTAGTTTGCTTAATAGTAGAATGCCAGCATGGTTATTAACAATTTAACATCCAGAGCTTCAAGAGTGGGGGGTAGATTCTCCATTATATAACTGCAGTACTTTCATCTCAAAATTGCACGTAGCTGTGTGAGATACACACAGTAGATGTGACTGTTTATTAGAGCATTTTATTATCAATAGTGTGTTTTATTGAAGAAATTGTTGAAATATAAGACTTCATTTACCAAACAGCTCAACTTTATGATGATGATCCACTGAGCTATCAGTGATATCACTCTCGTTTGTTCACTTAGCAAATATAACAAAAACCTGCTGATATAGGTACCAAAGTGCATATCCCTGATACCTCACAAATTGTTGGTTGTACTCATACAATATGTCATAGTCTCAGTGTACAAGTAAATGTATGATTTTACTGACTTCATGGTATCTGGAAGGGTGGTACTGTATTTTGGTTTTGTGCTTTCCATCACCTGTCTCATCTATGTTTAGTGTTTCTGTTATTGCTGACCCTATACCCTTACTCATGGTATCAAGACACACGGTAGTGTGTTGTGCGGTTGAGAAAGCCAGTACACCACACCGTGGGTATATTAACAGGAAGAAAGAAAACAGCATTTTCATGCATGCATATAGCTTCTCCAAAGCACATCATTTTTGCATTATAGCTGTCTGCCAGGTACGGTAGGCCGCACAGAAAATTTGATTAAATTTGTACCAGCCGTTTGCAAGATATGGACATTCAAATTTTCATTTTCTTTTCTTCGTTATTTCTTCTTAAGCCATAGGGGGTCTATGGGGACTTTAATTTCTTTTCGCACACTTTGCAAAACTGTTATAAATTGCAAACATCTAACTCGATTTCCACGAACTTCAGTGCAAATGAAGAGTGCATAAAGGTGAATTGACATTCTAAGTTTGCTATGAATCTGCATGGAGTAATGAACGTTTATTCACATAATAAAGGTTAAACTTTTGTCACGGCTACAGGGTAAACCGAGCATGGGAATAACTTGAAAATCGGTGTGTACTTAGGCTGATCATCGTAGGAGTGCCTTTTGATGGTTTGAAAAACAATGGAGTTACAAAGTTATAAAACAAAAAATAAACAAGTGGAATCAAGATACTCTAATAAAGCAGTCACTGCAGGATTCGAAATTTTTTTTTGCCAGGGTTAAAACCAGGGACCTCCATACCTAACATCCACATCCTTAACCACTGAACCACTGGCTCTTAATTTTTACTTACTATTTAAATCTGCTTATTGGTAAAAGTTTATATTTTCATAAATCTACCAATGGAAATTCTAGAACATTCTCTGTGCATTCTATTAGAAGTTTTCAAAAAAAAGTGCGCTCTATTAGTACAATAATATTGAGTAAAACTTGCAATACAATACATATACAAGTCTGTCTTCAGTATTCACCATTGTGCCTATATAGAAAAGAAGAAATGTGAGTAAAAACAAACCTCAAAGTCAGCCATAGGCTGGTTTTGGTCCTCACACAAAAAAAAACAGCCAAGCTGTGCAAAACTGGTATGGCTTAGCACTGACCTGCAGATATATGGATATTTAATCCCTACTTCAGTCTATACCTGTCCACTCACATATAGAGAACCTCTCTTGTTTCACAACTTCTTAGCTATTCCCTTACTTTTATCTCTAATCCAACTTAATTTTTCCTTCTACTTGTACAATGATAACTTATACAATATGAACTACATACATTCAGATAATTCATGTAGTCACATATTATTATAATTAATTCCTCTATACTGTATCTTCTTCCAGATGAGATTTCTCGATTGTACAAAAGGAAGGAAAGACCCGTCTAAGTCAATCCTTGATGTTGGAGTAACTGAAGCCATGAAGTTTAGTGGTTTTGATGAAGCCATGTTTAAGAAGAGGGGTGGACGTTATCTCTGGAGCAAGGCTGATATGAAACTAGATTGGTAGCATTAAGAAGTATCATCTCTGTCAGAAAAATAAGTAGACTTTTAGTTGGAGGTAGGCGATAAGGTGTGTGTTAAGACAAACAGGGATTTTGTGGGGCTTTTTGTTTTAAGGTTTGTATATAGGAATTCAAATATTTTATTATATATTTTTATAAATTTTTATTCTGGAGTGTTACATGTGTGTACCTCTTGCATGAACATGCATGCTGGGTCATGCATTCAATGAATGAATTAGGATAGGATCTGTTCCAATTGTGAGATCAAAATAATTATATTAACTAGTTAGCTATATGAAGTGTTATCCTACCAGCCATTCATAGCCTTTCTATCAGCTTTTCAAAGGCCAAAATGGTAACAATCAACAGTGAGACAAGACTAAGAGGTGATTATTTGCTGCTTAAAAAATACAGCAACTATCAAAAAAGAATCTACTCTCCCTCAACTTAGCCTACTTGTGTTCCTCACCCTGGATCTCCTGACTAATAGTATTATGATGATTACTCAGGCATCAACACAATCAACATGAGAATTCTGCAAACACTAGACACTACTCCTGACCTGACAGCACCTGACTATTAGTGACATGGTCCACTCTTAACCATATTGCTTACCAGTGAAGATTTATATGGTTGGTGAAGACAGGAAATGCTTATAGTGACAAAAAAATGGTTCAGGTCATATAGTACATGAGATTCACCTACCAGAAGTCATGTTAGTAACGAAATTGACAACATTTATACAGCTACTGAACATCAGGTTAACAATCTTGTGTAAAAATTCATCCTCTTGACCTGTAGCATCAAATACTCTAACTACCAATGCTAACATAATATAGGATTGCCACAAACACTGAACAACTCTCATTGACAAAACAGGTCACACATACTTCCTATAATACTTGGACATCAGGCCATAGATTGGTTATTTGTAATAGCATTAACTGTTGATTTATGTACTACACATGATGCTACTAACAGTACATATAATGTAAACCGACAGTACTGAGCTGTATTCAGCAACTTTGAAATATATAAATCATACAAGTACATACCAAACTAAGGAAGACAGTTGAGATCATAAATTACTAACATTAATTTGTGAAGACATCATTAATGCTATTAATTAGGTAGTAGAAATACACATCCCTAAATGTTATGATTCATAGTGATTGTGCGTACATGTGTGTGACATCACAGCCAAATGGTAGAGCATTGGCCCTTCTTCCAATGCACTCATAACTAATGTATAACATAAAATATACAACATACTTCCAGTTAGATCATGGGTGGCTCCAGGAATTTTGATGACTAGTCTCCAAATTCCACAATCATAGCATGCATGCTAAATCTAGAGCATTTTGAAAAAATGATGCAGCTGAAATTGAATCTGGTAGCAACTTCCACGTAGATCTTTTAAAAGCTGATATTCTCAACATATGTTGAGAAGTTGTTGCCATATGGTTGCTTGTACTTGCACAGCATCAGTATCAAGCTATATAGGGGCAATGGGGCAAGCCAAAGAGTAAAGGAGTGCATGGGGAACAGACATGGATGTCATTCTGGAAGGGTCACCCAGGAAAATTTTTAGATTTCAAGAATTCAGTAGCTACTCATGTAGTTACAGTTTTAAAATGTGACTGGTCTATTAGGATGGTTGACTGCTCTATTAGAGTATCTCAATCTGAAACTTTTGTGCCAATGATTTCCTGAGTACATGTACTTCGGGGTCTGACAGCCTCCAGACCCCGCCCCACATCTGGGATTGCCTACCACTTCAATTTAGAACTGCCACTTGCCTATACATGAGTATTAAAATATCACTAGCATACAATACAAATATCACTAAATATACAAATATCGCTGAGATCCAATAAACCCTGAAGTTACTTTCATTATATGCAAAAAACTTGCTAGAACTGAGCAACTGCAATTTCAAGACAGTCCCGGCAGTTACTAGGACAAGAGGTTATCAAAAGAGATTTATGGCTATTCCTGCTGAAAGAAACACCTACTATTACTCCTTTTTACCCACACCTATTCGACTATAGAACTCTCTGCCAGAAGAAACTCCTACATTTATTAACTGATTAAGTGTATGTTAACTTGATATGCATTACACTCATATTTCAGTCTTGCATAACTTAATTAAATCCTACACCATGACTATGCACTTGAAATCCCACAGTATTATCTCCCCCAAACAAGACACACCAGACAGTATTACCCTTACACTGTATCATACCCAGGGGTGGATCTAGGATTTTCAGGAAAGGATTTCCAGTGGTAGTAAGACTCATCACAGGGGTCAACCCCCAGATGCTGACAAGGTTTTAATAATTACAATGTTTAATATTTAATAAAACTTTGATGTGTTATAGCTATACTACACAACAGTTATTGCTCACTATCATCCATGAAAATAGCTCAGTAGCTATTCTGCATCCACAGAATAATTACAAGATGGTTTTATGGGTATGCATAAATTTTATTCGGTTTGAACTTACTTGCATGGCAAATGTCAAGTTTTTAAAGTTGTTTATCAGCAATGATATCATTATTTTTATGAAATTGTCAGACAAGTTAGCCACACATTTAAGTAGTCATGCTGATCTCTTTCTGAGTAGCTAGCTAGCTAACTGAAGTACCATCAGAGTCACCTTCTCAGTTCTGTTTGTTCTGGAGGGTTTACTACAAGCAACAAGAAACTTTCCTTAAAAATCAGTTGTTGGCCACCTGCAAAATATAATAATTAAGTGATGGGCATCAATTAGAAATATCATTTTTTCACTTGGATATGATTCTTAAGTTTTCCTGCAAGAACAGTGATAGCATCAGTCAGCAGATGGGTATTGGTGAGTATAATCAGGGGCAGTGGAGCAAGCCAAAAGGTGGGGGTCAACTTTGGCAATGAAATTGAAACAGCGGAGATTTAAGCATATAGCTAGCAGATTTGAATGGTATTCATCAGGGTCTGGAGACTTGCTCTGATAGGGTGTTTTACTATGTTTCTACTTAGAGTCTTCAAAAGACATTATACAAGTGACTGTTCTATTAGAGTGATTGACTGTTCTATTAGAATTGCTGACTGCTCTATTAGAGTATCTCGATCTTGTCTTGCAAGCATTGTCCTGTAAAAGTGGGGGGCCATGGCTCCCCTACCCTCCCCTTGTTTCCACTTCCTATGATGATTCATATGTTATATTCTACGGGGTGCTACAGTAAAGAATCAGTATAATATTAGCTAATAGATAGCTGCCAAATGGCTGGACAGCAGTTCTGAAGTCAGCCCAACACCAAAGGGGTTTCCGGAAACCCCCCTAAAACCGCCCCTGAATTTAATACCATATTCTTCCACTGTAGCAGAGCTTCTACTCAAAAACACTTAAAGAATGGAATCACTTATCTACAGCAATAGTTGAACATGATGATCTGAACTTACATATTGATAAATTACTAACATTATTATAGACTCATTAATCAAATCATTGTAGCAAGCTAACATCTGCAAATCAAATTCTTTTTTTTCCATAGTAAATAAATAGATGGCTCTCCTAATTCAATTTACCTTTAAAATGTATGGGTAGTCCCGGAGAAAACATTCTACAGTTTTGTACTGTGCATGCATGCCAAGTAGCCAATTCCAACCCAACATAAAGGTCTATGTTTTCAAAATTTACAAATCTGGACTGGAATGCCCAGGAATGCCTAGCTCGGCCTAGTTACAGTAGTGATACCCCCCCAGTGGTGACACTATACAACAACATACTCTAGACCTGTAGACTGATCATGCAGGGCAGGAGACAGTACACTCATGCGTACATTTGCACTGGTCCTTCCTTCATGTTAACATAAAGCCACTGCCCACACAAAGGGTCAACTGGTTAAGCAAAGCCATTGCAAATTCTGTGTTACTAAGAAGCCCGGCCACAACCTGGGCCACATTTTCGTTTAGTAAGGCAGTGGAATGTTGCATGATTAGACTGTGACAATGTAATTTGTCTATGATGTGGCTTCCAGAGTGCAATGTTTCCTTCAATGACTACTAGTAGTATATGTGACTGGATCTGCGAAAAGGGGTCTTATAGCCTTTCCAAATTTCCAAGTTTGATGACTCATAATTCATCATGCGTTTAACCTATTGTCTTAAACAGTTAAAATTACATTCAGGAATAGTGCTATGCTAGGAGCTAGTGTAAAGTGACTAAATTTCAGGCTGTTGCCATATTCACATGTACAAGTCAAGTTATGGATTAGTGCATACAATTGGAAAGGCTATAAGACCTTTTTTCACACATCTGGTCATATATTACCATTGATATTGACAGTGTTCATACAAGTGGTAGCTGCAGTATATATTTCCGACTACTAATTAATCAGAAATGATGAAACTGATATGATGGATGATGGAACTTTTGTGGGCAAGCAATCCTCTTTACAAACTCTTGTCTCACTTTATTTCATGAGGATCTGAGTTTGGTCTTCATTGAATTTATCAAAATGTGAACTGTTTTGGCTTTCTGGTGATTCTTTTCCTGAATTTCCTCCCAATATCAAGCGGATTGCTGGTATAGAGCTATTAGGATCTGCACTTTGGGATGACAATGTTTTCTGTGAGTTTTTATGTTGTCATATAGATAAAGTGACCTCAATCCTGCTCTTTTGGAAGACCCTCAAATGGAACTTTATCTTCTGCAAAATTGTCTCAGCAGCTGCAAGATTATCCACCTAATTAGAACTGTCCCTTCTTCTGTGCTACAACCATTTCTTTGTCAATTTTTGACCTTAACCTTCGCAGCTTTCTCAGACGTATTATGAATTGCAGTCTTTCTGATCCATCTTGGTGCCAAGCCAGCTTGCCTTTCTGCCTAGGTGGTTTAGGTTTACGAGAATCCACCCAGTCTGCTACAGCTGCTTTTTTTTGGGTTCATTCATGCAATAGCATCTGTGATTTAGCTTCTAGACTTCTGTTTATTGTTTCAGATCAGCTTCATTTTCCTGATGAAGATGTTGCTGCTGCAATGTTCTCTGACAATCCCATTTCTTCAGCTTCACAACATGATTTGCAAGCCTTTTTAGATTAACATCAGTCCAATCGTTATTTTGCTTCTTGCAGTATACAGTCGGTTGACTGCCCTTTCTCACTCTTCTGGTACCAGTAGTGGCTGGCTTAAAGCTATTCCTTCAATCTCTCTTGGTTTAGCTATCCCTGGTCCAGAGTTCATTGTTGGTTTGCGTCTATGGCTTGGAGTTTCTCTGTTTCCCATTTCCCCCACTGTGTACATGTCTCTTTTCTATAGATTGCTTTGGTGACCATCTTTTAGGCTGTTCTCATGGTCCTATGAGAATCCGTCGCCATGATGCCTTAATTAACATCCTTTATCATGTCTTATTACAAGACCATTCAGGAGTTCTTAAAGAGCAACATGCCTCTTTTGATGACAGTTCACATCCAGGAGACATTTTCCATCCTGATTATCAACTTGGTTGTCCTGCCTATTTCGATGTCTCTGTCTGCTGCGCCACTCAGCCTGCTCATATTTCTTCCCCACTTCCTGTGCTGCGGTGGTTGCTGCAGCTGAAGAAGTGGCTAAGGACGCGAAGCACCTTGCTATTGTGGAGAAGGCAGGAGGTGATTTCATTCCACTAGTTGTGGAAAGTTTTTTGGATATGGACACCTTTTGCTTTGTCAGTTCTTCATTCTATTGCTGACCACACCACCACCCACCCGTATTGGCATTTCACCGAAAGTGGCCAGGAGAATATTGCTGCAACAACTTTCTGTTTGTTTATGGATGAATAGTGCTCGAATGATTTTAAGGTATTGGGCTCTACAAGGTGGTGATGATGACTTTCCCCTTTCCCTGTAGTTGTATTTTATTCTTTGTGGTTATATAGTTTGTTTTGTAGATTCTAATTTTAACATTTGTTGTCATCTGCATTTCTCCTTTGTATTAATCGGAAATTCGCGGAATACGTGGAGGCAGTTACGGTCACGTGAACATGAAAGATTGATTGAAAATGTACAAAGTGCGCGAGGGCAAGGTAGTCTGGTGCGGCCGCCCCTTCGATTAGAGATCTGCAGCAAGATGGCTCACAGTGACGGTGAACGAGATATATCGGCAGTTGGGACTACTGTAGTCGTTGGTATACTTTCTATTCTCTTGATACTCAAATGGAAGAAGCTTCGTCAAGACCGGCAGAGGAGTACCGTCCCACTTAGTTACCACTTCACGAGACAGTGCAACTATCAATGTGGATTTTGTTTTCATACTACCAAGACCAGTTTCGTACTGCCTATAGATGAAGCAAAGCGCGGGTTGAAAATCCTCAAAGAAGCAGGTATGGTGTATGTAGTGAGCTATAGGCCTATATATGGTTGTGATCGATTGATTGATCAAGTTCAGTGATATTGTAACTCCATACAATGGACTAAAGCCGTTCTTCCTTGCAGGAGACATTAAAATACATAAACATGCAACTACAAAAAACAGACCGGCAGCAGTAAAATACAATAATAGTACAGTGAACTGCCAACTAGTTCATCTTGACAATCACAAACAAGACAATACATATATGGCATCTGGTAATGGTATCTTGGAGGAAAGCTGGTGCACTGTTTTATCAATGGGATGTTTTATGATACCTTAGCAAGGCGTGCTAGTCTAGCTATATAATGAGTATAGCCAGCTGATTGTGTGAAGTTGCATTAGTAATGCATTATGTGATTTAGCTGTGTATCCAGGTAGGGACAGTTCATGGCACTGTGGTGTTATTGTTCCATGTCAGCATTTTTCTTAATGGGGTGTGTTTTAGAGAAACCTTTATCCTTATTTAAACTGCTTTGTGGTTAGCAAGTAATTAAAGGGCTCCAGTCAACAAGAAAAAATAAAATACTTTTGGTAAATCTGGAGAAAATGATTTGAAGTTATAAACGGTATCACTAGTTCCTTTAAAATTTGTAACACTGATAATAAGCATGCATGAATAACATCTTTGTGGCACTGCTATTTACTTTCATTGCCAAGGTTTCACCAGCAATTCTAAACTCCAGAAAGACTTTTCAGAAGTTTCACATGATAATATCTCGGACCGTGCTGTATCAGTTGTGTTTTGTTGTTGAGTTGAAAAGTTTTGCAATTTGAAGTGTTAACAGATTTTGTTGCAGAATTGAAGACTTCAGCCTATAGGGAATTCCTGAGGTTATTACCCGGATATTGCTATACAGACATTTAATTGCCTTTTTTGACTGCAACCCTTTAATTACCAGTTCACAATTCTTTTGTGTAGTAGATATTTCATTTGTCCAGGTATGGAGAAAGTTTATTTCAGTGGTGGAGAGCCATTCATTAAGAACAGAGGCAGATACCTTGGAGAACTTGTAAGAAAGAACTGTGCCTGCCAAGTGTGACCATTGTCAGTAATGGTAGCCTGATAACTGAGGAATGGTTCTAAGAAATGGTAGGAATACAGTATATCTTGATGTATGTGGAATAAGTGATTATTAACACTTTGTATATTAATGTCTCCTCTTCCTAATTGGATTTGCAGTTTGCAAATTGATAGGGAGAAGTTTAAATACTTATAGTTGCATATGTAATATAAAACACTGCTTGTTTAAATTTTCCGCATTCACCACTGTCAACTACATAATATAGCTAATGTTGAGGTGATGTGGAATGTGTAGCTATCTGTTAGTAGTATACTGATTAATTTATGCTTATGGTAGCTTTTCTTAATATTTGTTCTACTTCTTCAATGTATTATATAGGTGATACATTTTGTGGACTTATGTTATAAGTAAACACTCCCTATAAGCTCAATCTCCTCAATTTATCCAGTCATATATACTGTATAGTGGGTTTTGCTTTTGTGAATTGGCAGCTATCCACAAAAATTTCCCCCCATCAAAAGTTGCAGTCCGATCAAATGGCATTGTTTGAGTATTATAAATGGCTTGAAGAAGCTACCCCTCGAACTTTTGGATGGTGGCAATCTGCAAAAAAGAATTCCCTATCAAACAAATTCCGACTATACAGTACAATACAATTATGTATGTAGGAATGTATGTACATTTGTCTACTACTTCATATCTCTTATTGGAATAATGGAAGCCATTGATAAGAACACACGTACATGTTACAGTGTGTGTTCGGTACTTACAATGTGATTATCATATCGTAGGAGTATGTACATGAACATTAATGTTATGGTTTTGGGATCAGATTAAATTGTTCACATATACCATGCACAGTAGTAAATGATTGCTGTTCTTTGAATTTCTTTCACATACCCTTTAGTAGAAAGTGTGTATTGTGGGGGAGAAACATCTTCATTCATGAAATGTGGACACAAGATGATTTTAATGACACTGAATGCTGATGACAGTAGGGAATTAACATGGCCTTCGAAAAGCTCTAATTTTGATGGGTAACATGATTGGGTTTATCATGTTCCTGCAATGATATAAAGAAGCCCTTTGTAAACTTTTAACATATTGCATAACCATATCAAGCTCTACATACCATTTTGAACATGTTTACAAGCCTCTTTAATCCGACACCTGCATAATACAGAATCCTCCAAAATGTAATTTACCAACACTTTTGTATATAAAACAACCTCTGTAATCTGACACCTCTGTACTCTGTAATCTGACACAAAATTCGATTCCCTAGACTTGGAAATACATTGTTTTTGACCTTTGTAATCCGACAAAGAATAATAGCAGCATTAAAAACAATCACAAAGAATATTTTTAAACAAACCAAAGCATTTAATTGGTTGAAAATAATAGAAGAAAAGCTGTAATACTTGCAAATTCTAAACTTAACTCATGTTTAAAACATTGTGTGATCAGTTTTACCTGTAATTTACTACATAATCCGACATAATTTACAATGTCGGATTACAGAGGTGACTTGATAATCCAACAACCTCCTTAATCCAGCAAAATTTATGGCTCCCATTAAGTATTGGATTAGAGAGGTTTGACTATATAGACATTTAGGAGGATTTTTGTGTATGTATGTGCTTGATATCCTCATCATGAGCCACGTAACAATTTTGTTGATGGTGTGGTTAATTGCAGCACTTCTGTGTGGTGGAGACTAGGTTCTCTCCTGCTGGCACAACAGGACATTATTTCTTCATCATGTGTTTCTTTGATTCCTAATTGAATAAAGTTCCTAATTTTTACTTGTACTTGTAATATTTATGCACTTAAGTATTCTTTTCACAGGAGCCCAGGCCTTACAGGCTATAATAATGTATTGTCTTACGCCATCCAGAAGGTTTGCTTACCTATCCTAAATAAACAGTCTTGTAAATGAGTCACTCAACTCCACCTGGCTGAATACGAGGGGTGGGGGCTACAGATGTATGACACCTGTGCGCTGTATGCTAAAATACCCTTAAAAACTACTTCTTTATGCCCCATTAAGAACAAACAGAGCAGTAGATTAATCATGAATCATGTTACATGTGACTGAATGATTAAGTCTCTTTCTGATAACTGAATTGGTACAACTGTACATTGAAGTAAAGAGTCTAGTATAATATACACAACTAACAAACATATATAGTCATTTCTGAATCCCCTAATAATTTATTGTACATTTGTGTCTATGATCTTCAGTATGCATGCAAACATTCATTATCCAGTGATACTAGTTTTCAATTTGTACAGTACACTGTATGTATTGTTCATGTACCATCATTGTGGCTTCAGTTACACAATACTGCACACTGTACATTCTATTTATGTCACTACATGGACACCTGTCGATGTACATTCTTAGGTGAATACTTGGATATCTTGGCAATATCTTGTGATAGTTTTAATGAAGAAACTAACGGAGTGATTGGACAACATCAGAAGAACATTCATCATCTCAACTCTCTCTTCAAAATTCGGCAGTGGTGTCAGATCTACAAGGTAGCATTCAAAATCAACACCGTTGTTAATGTTCATAACTGGGACGAAGACATGTCTCAAGAGATACTCCAGTTGAATCCAGTGCGTTGGAAGGTGATCACTGCTTCCCTAAGATAATGTACAATACAAACATTGAAGAAAGTGGAACCTGTCTTAGCAGCTCTTCGTATACAAAGGCCGCCTCTTTTTACTAAGCAATACCAAAAGTATTATAGTAGATATTTACCTGTCTAATGCTGCCATCTGCTTAATTAGGCTAACAAATGCAATGTTTGACAGGTATCACTGTACTATACTGTACTGACTAACTATCGTTTTACCGTCTATGAATAGGTGTTTCAATGTTTGCTCATTGGTGGTGAAAATGTTGGTCCAGATGCTAAGAGGAATGCAGAAACATTTGTTATTAGTGATGAACAGTTTGACAGCTTTATTAAGCGACACAAATCAGTTCCACAACTTGTACCAGAGTCAAATACCACAATGAAAGATTCTTATCTGATTTTGGATGAATATGTGAGTTACAATACAGACCCCTGTTGTACAAGTTTACAAGTAAAGTACAATATCTGTAAGGGTATGTTGAGGTTGAGGGCGGCTTTCTATAACTTGTAGGGCATTGCTTTGCTTGTGCCATATGAGAAATATAGCACTTAAAGTGTGGTCTTGAGGCAATATCATACAGTACAGTGTACTGTATAGTAGGGATCAGGTGTAACTTATCACTGGATTGGACTACTGGACTAGAACACTGGACTGGATTAATGATAATAAATTTTAACAATGCACACAGCCATTATTAAATTTTTTTAGCATTAACTTCATTGCAGCTATTTCTTGGCCACTACCTTTGATTTCACAAATTTTTCACTCAAGGTTGCACCATTTTTTCACAGCTTAGCTGTTTTTGTGTGGATTTCACTTCTTTTTGTACACATTCCCCTATGGCCGACTTTGAGGTTTGTTTTTATTCACATTTCTTCTTTTCTATGTAGATACAATGATGATTATTGAAGACACACTTACAAATGTATTGCATTGTATGATTTACTTCAATATTTGATAATATTATTGTAATACTCTAATAGAGTGCACATTTTTTGAGAACTTCTAATAGAACATACATAGAATGTTCTAGAACAATCTAGTACTTCTATTGGTAGATCTATGAAATTACAAACATTTAAATTTAAACTAGAAAATTTATTACATTAAGTGAGGTGATCAGCCAAGATAGCAGTGGTTAAGGATGGAGGTCCCTGGTTCGAACTCTTGTAAGGTTTTTTTGACATTTTTTGTACACCTTTTTTACCTCGTGGTGACTACTCTATTAGAGTATCTCGATCCCACGATTTTACATTTGCTTGGTTTCTGCTTTATAACTTTGTCACTGTAACTCTATTGCTATTCAAACTATCAAAAGGCACTGCTACGATGATCAGCCTATCTACATACCAATTTTCAAGCTATTCCTATACTCGGTTTACCCTGTAGCCATGACAGAAGTTAGATCATTTTTTTTACGGGAATAAAAACTCCTTGGATATTCCTCAGATTCACAGCAAACTTGGTAGGTGAATCCACCGTTACACACTCTTCATTTGTGCCAAAGATTGAGGCAACTGAGTTACACGTTTGCATTTTATAGCAAACTTTGTGACGTGTGTGAAAAAAAAAATTGAAGCCCCTCGTGCGGCATAAGAAAAAAAAGAAATTAAAACAACTTTGAACACTCATATCTTGCAAATAGATGTTGCAAATTTAATCAAATTTGCTGTGTAGCCTCCCCTGCCTAGTGGACAGCTATAATGCAAACATGGTGTGCTTTGGAGTAAGGGCCATGGAGCTATTCATGAATGAAAAAACTGTTTTCTTTCTTTCTGCCAATATACTCATGGTGTGGTGTGCTGGCTTTCTTGACCGCATGACACACTACCATGTGCCTTGATAATTGGATTTTTGTTTAAATGCACGTTGCATGACCTGTTCACTATTGTTTTGTTGTTTGATCAGTTGTTTTAAAAACTACATGATTCTTATACAGTGATAATAATAATAAAAGTGGTACACAATTCAATTTCTATAATATTATATATTTTCTACCAGATGAGATTTCTTGATTGTACAAAAGGAAGGAAAGACCCGTCCAAGTCAATCCTTGATGTTGGAGTGACTGAAGCCATGAAGTGTAGTGGTTTCGATGAAGCCATGTTTAAGAAGAGGGGTGGACGTTATGTCTGGAGCAAGGCTGATATGAAACTAGATTGGTAGCAGTTGAAGTAGCATTGAACTTTAACCCCTGTAAGAATAATAAGTAAACATTTAGTTGGAGATAGACATTTAAGGGAACTAATGACAGTGATTTTGTGGGTTTTTGTTTTATAAAAATGTATTATATTTTTATTCTCATGAGAGCTATGTTTATGTACATCTTGCATGATCATAAGGAGTAAGAATTTTGACATTGTCAACTTTATTGTATAGGGAGTAAATGCTGGAATCAAGAGAAAGTGGATTTTAATGCCTTCCTATGTGGTAAACAATTGCTTAATTATTCTTCATCTGTAACCAAGAAATTAGCCTACTGTTAACCTATATAGGAGAAACCCCATTGTAATCTTTGCTGATTTGTACGTTATAGGTAATCACAAACATTTGAGTGCAAATTCATCTTGGAAATTTTGACTGTTACTCATACACCCCCAATTATATTCCCTAAGTGTACTCAAATATGTGTGATTACCTACTAATCACATTATAGTGACCACCCTTTGTGCTTTGTAGTGCACATGTAACAAGTTCTTAGTGGCCATTAGACTATGGTATGGCTCGTTTACAGGTTTAATAAATTACTTAGTCACCTGACATGCACACTTAGTCACCTACACATGTTCACTTAGTAACCTGCCCTCAAGCATTTTTGTACATGATAAAACACAAAAGGCACACTGCAGTACTTCATAATACTGTAATGCTCTTCTTCTCTGTGTTTCGCAAATAATTCTGGACAAATACCGGGAATTTCAGTTCCGTTTGAAAACAAGAATTTTTGCATGATGAAGTAATCACGTTGTTTTAAAGTGTTGACGTCATCACGCAAACAGTATAATTTTCAAACGCAACTGAAATTCCCAGTAGTAGACTAAACGGTGTATGTACTGTAGCTCTAGCTGTTACTCTGGTTATCGGTCAACAATTATTTTTGTGGGTGCTGTAAGGACTTCAGCATTCTGCTGTTCTGCATTATTCTTTCACCCCACACTCATGCTCTGGCTATAAAGGTACATACTTTAAACCGTAGTCTAAATAATATAAGTTATAGACACCGCGACCAATGGGAACTAAGCGATTTAGTAACCCTTCAGGCCCTTACACAACATAATTCATACATAAATACTGACTGTATTTGTTCCATCTCTAAGTTTAGGTGTTGGAACTAATAGTCTAAATATTCTACCTTGGCTCAAACAAAAACAGACCACAGCCCCCAATAGTGAATAACATTAGAGTCATATATAGATTTGAGGTTAATTTGTCTCATTATAAGGAGTTTTTAAAAATATATAGTTGTTCCAATACTGAATAAAGAATATGTAGTATTGGAACACTATCTTTGCTGTGTTAGTAGTGCGCTCGGGACGCTACAGCCTCGGGCCGTCGGGGTTATTACATCGCTTAGTTCCCTTGGTCTCGGTGTCTAACTACTATTTATCTAAATTCCATCATTCACTTAGGAACTAAAATCTGATTGACTACTTTGTGATATCTCTACTCGTTAGCAATTCTAGTTGGCCAAAAATGTTGATACTTGTTGCACTTAAAAGGCTTCTATTGGCAGCATATTTGATTTATTTATTGCATCACTTTCTTGTGATTCTGTATCGACTATTTGCAGTACAATTGTTAATATCAGATTTGGTTGCACTAGTACTGCTACTATTGGAAAACTAAGATATTTGATGACATGTGACTAACCTCCTCTGGTCTGGAATCTGTGGTATCTGTCATGTGTCATGGGTTATTCAAGTGTAAATTGGATGGCCGCAGGATTGGGGCCGCCCATGGATTTTTTCTCCTTTCTCCACCTTTTCAAACATACTTTATGTAGCAACTTTAAACAGGCTGTAGGACCAGGTGTCCTACAGACCTTCAGCACTTGTGCTGTAGAGCCTTAATAAAAAATTTATGCCATACTACATGCTGTGAAATGTAAATATGTATGGAATGTGTTACACTGAGTTGGGTTTAGGCAATTTTGATGTGCTGAAATTTTTATTCTTCTAGCATCATTGTACTCACAGAGAGTTGCTCTATACGTACCACGCCCAGAAAATTACTTAACAGACACAAAGTTAGGCAGCACACAATGAATAATTTCATTTTCATTAGATTACGTATTGAACATGCCTATTAGCAAAGTAATATCTGATGTCCACAAACCGTGATAACACAGTGCAGTATCAAATCAATTACATTATACCAGATAGTAATTATACTATGGAACTTTTCCACACTAAAACAGTAATCAACTGTAATTCACATTTTTTTTAGTTGATGCAAAAATCATGATTTATATGAAAGCTTTTCTCCATGCATTTATCTCATAAGCCTGTAATAGCCTGTATTAGCCTGTATTAGCCTGTAGTAGCCTGTATTAGCCTGTAGTAGCCTGTATTAGCCTGTATTAGCCTGTATTAGCCTGTATTAGCCTGTAGTAGCCTGTATTAGCCTGTAGTAGCCTGTATTAGCCTGTAGTAGCCTGTATTAGCCTGTAGTAGCCTGTATTAGCCTGTAGTAGCCTGTATTAGCCTGTATTAGCCTGTAGTAGCCTGTATTAGCCTGTAGTAGCCTGTATTAGCCTGTATTAGCCTGTAGTAGCCTGTATTAGCCTGTAGTAGCCTGTATTAGCCTGTATTAGCCTGTATTAGCCTGTAGTAGCCTGTATTAGCCTGTATTAGCCTGTATTAGCCTGTAGTAGCCTGTATTAGCCTGTAGTAGCCTGTATTAGCCTGTATTAGCCTGTATTAGCCTGTAGTAGCCTGTATTAGCCTGTATTAGCCTGTATTAGCCTGTATTAGCCTGTAGTAGCCTGTATTAGCCTGTAGTAGCCTGTATTAGCCTGTAGTAGCCTGTATTAGCCTGTATTAGCCTGTATTAGCCTGTAGTAGCCTGTATTAGGCTTACTTGTAGCTAGTTAACAAAACACACCAAACGTAAAAAAAAATCTTTGTTATGTATAGCAAAAAATCAAGATGCTTAATTAGAGAAGTTTGTGGTACAGCTGAAGTCAAAAAGTTAGGTTTTTTAAATAAGTCAATATAATATCTCATAAGAAAATATATAAACTCAATGTGGCTGGAAGCCATGCTACCTGTAATCAGTCTGTGACACTTACAAGTGCCATTTACAAATGCATGTGTCATTCTATTAGACAATGAGGTGCAGGACAAAGTAACTTATTTCTTTCGGAGAGGCTATTCATCCGGTTCTGAATGCCAATTTATACAGGCTATTTGTCCAGCTCTCACTCATCATAACTCAAGTATCAAACACATGAAGGTAAGTTATTGGTGAGTTCAAGGCAAGCTAGGTTGGAGTGAGCGAAGCAAGCATCCCGGCAAAGCCAGGTCAACCCTAGCTCACCTCAAACTCACCAAAAACTTACAGACAGTGAAAAACATCATTATGCTTAACAGGCAAACTTAAAGTTAGCGTTAGGGTCGGGTTCAGCTTTGGTTTCTTCCTCACCCGGTCTTGTTACTATATGCAGGTTAAATATTGAATCACATTTATATTTATAAGATAGAAAAGTAAGAGAGCTAGGTAGCTAGTAGCGGTAGCACAATTGGTACCACACTTGTCTTTCACACCAGTGGACCAGATGGAAGGTTTGCAGGTTTTTTTCATTTTGCCAACCTTTTTGTCTAAATTTTTTTATTACATACGGAACCGGACAAATAGCCCCTTCCTATTTCTTTAGAACACTCCATGCAGAGATGAGATGATCTTTATATTGTTACTGTAATATTGGTCAACACTTTTTGAATTCAAACTAGATAATATTATGTGTTATAATTGCGTTGTAGAATAGCAAAAGACACAATGACCATAGCCAAACCCTGCTAATATTTAAACAGTCCATTACAGGATGGTGATAGTATCATTAGTGGTGATTACACAGCCAGTATGTTCTGGAGATAGTAATGTAATAGAATTCATTACAGTGAAAATGAGAAGGCAGTTGGTCAGTGATATATCAGATTACACACTTAAAAATAAGGCAGTCTGTGATTTAGAACAATACCTGCTACAGGATGTTATGACTGTCTTCATGCAGGAAGCTTCCCTGCAAGCCCTTTATTTGTGTCAACCAGCTTCTACCATGGGAATCATGTAGTAGTAGAGATAACAGTGAGGTTTTTGAAAAGGATACTGAACAATCATGTACATAATTAAGATAGCCAGTTGCTGTATGAATTAGACACTACAATATTCTGTTATGTAAACAGAGACTACATATAATAACATAGCAGTATGACAATGCTAGTTACAAGCCAATTAACAGGATACTGTATGTCTACACTGTCAGGTACTGTAAATGTATAACACCATACACACACAATTACAAATTATGGCTACTGTAATTTTGTCTTTTGTGTGAAAGGATTTTGGTGATAATTTTTTTTTGCATAAAATCTATAAATTTGCACCTAACAAAATTCACATTTAGTTTTTTAAAACATTTGTTTTCTGATTATATTGTGACAGCAGATGACAATGTCTGTATCACTGGAAAAACATTGCAGTTTGTGTGAGAGGATCAAAGTGTTGATGCATACTGTATTTTCCATACAGTACCAATTAGACTGTACTGTATGAGTCATACAGTACAGTTACGCACATAATTGGGTAAATACAGTACAGTTATGCAAGGAATGTTACGAAAACAACTCCACTCACATAGCTCGATTGATCATGTGCGTGACACTGTAAATCACTAAAACTAGTCAGACTAATCCTACCAGTTGGTTCTATGACTAGAAATAGATTTCATGGACACCTACTGATCGTCTGATCACTGAAAATTGAAGCGGGTTCAGCTACTGATCGTCTACTCATTGCATGTAAGATGAATGCAATGAGTAAGATGACCAGGAAATACAATATAAAAAGTACCGCCTATGTTTGTGTGTACAAAGAATAGTTTTCAGGTGGGTGTAATATAGCATTTAGCTTTTGTGTTATGCTGTATTGGCCTCTCAACACACTCCCTCGTGCTGTATTTTTTTCCATACACATGCACGGCAGTGCTTTAATTATAACATACATGTTAAGGTAAGTGACAGTGTCTAAATTTGAAACACAGGGTTCTGCAGAGTTTAGTGGTGTTATTACTATTATTAGAGCTTTATGATGTCTGACGGCAACATGTGCTGCAGCTGTAGCCTTTGGATTACCTAACCTAATAAACAGGAACTATATAGACTTAACAATACTTAACCTACAGTAGCTAGCAATAAAAAATGGGACAAAGAAAGGAAAAAAAAATCCCTCCTACCCCAGGATTCAGACTGAGGCCACCCAATGTCTAGTCGAATGCCACACTCAGTCTCTTCCAGGAGGGACAGATTTTCTTCCTTTAAACCTAAGTATTTATATTTATTTATTATTGTGGTGCTGAGCAAAGCGAGGGCACTACTACAGGGCTTGAGGGTTTTAAATGTTGTAGAATCCTGTGACCGCAAATATTGTGTTTTGAAGTCTAACTTCTTTACACCACACCTCATTGCTGTACCTATTGAGACACGAGAAATATAGTGTTAATTAGTAGAAACAAGCCCACTACACCTTCCTATAATGAGTATGACTCATGCTATTGAGGTAAACACCCATGCATTAATGCTACAGGCATGTGATTGCCATGTTTTATATCACTGCAGAGAAAACAAGGGCTAACAGTGTGATTCCATTTTCAGAGTACAGTGAAACTAGTCTATATAGTACCTGTTTGTGCTGCCTAATGCACCCATGAGTTACCAGGAATCGGCACATTGTGTTGCCAGTGAAAAGAAATGGGACACAAAGGTACGTAAGCCCATGATGTGTTCTTTGTACATACTGCGCAGTATGCCAAAAAACACCTGTCGGGCTGAAGCAACATCTAACAGTGAAAAAAATCATGCCCACCATTATTGAGTAGTTAGTCAACAGAAAATTCCACTAAATAATCATAGCAACCTATTGGAAGCAATTTGGGTTGCATTGAAGGAGCTTTGGGTTTGATTATGCTTAAACAATGCTGCTAAGGTGCCATGAAGATATGGTGAGGCTAAAACCTCCATGATCCCTAATATACAATACATTAGTACTGTATGACATTATCAAGTTAATGAATAAGATATAGTAGCGTAGTTTGTGCTCGAAGTAATAAGCTACTTTGACATTACAATCACACGTGTTGCTAAGATATCATGAGAGTGCTGCACTGGCTTCATACTTCATAGTGAATAAAGAATATGAAATCTGATATTCCTATGCACTAAGGTGTAACCATGTTATCTATTGATATTCGAAAGTGCATGAACCTGTCTCCACTTAGGTTAACAAGATGGAGATGTTAAAAGTATAGACAGAATCCTTTTTAGTGTTGAATAACCAAACAAGACTTGATATATCGGATTACACACTTTACAGTACATGTAGTGGTATAAAGTACAGTTTGGGAGTACTTGAACCTTAAAACTATTTTAGTTATTTAGTACTAGCTACACAATTGAGCGTTTATTATTGTCCATGACCATATAAGTGCTGATGGGTAGCCAATTGTATTTTCAGCACACGCTATACTTTTTTTCATTATAAAATGCAAAGTATGTACATGTCTTTGTAGGTGCAAATTTCTACATACAGGCATATACTGTAGCAGGTTTTTAAAGGGGGAAAATATTCAAAGATTGCCACCATCCAAAACTTTTAGGAAAATTATTTTCACTTTTTTAGGATCTACAATGTCCCATCGAGCTGCAAATAAGTTGTTTTGCAGATATGCAGCCAATCCATAATATTTGTGAAAATTTTCCCCATCAGAAATAAAACTGCTATACGGTAGAACAATTTAAAACAGAGACACAATAACCTGTTGTCAAGAAAACATGGATGCAAAGGACCTATGCCCCTATGCCTAGCATTACCAAAGTGAATTTTCATTCAATATAAATCGTTGAATAATAGTTTTATACATTTTCATAAAGATAAAGCAAAATTATACGTTGCAGTTAGTCAATAAGTCTATCAATACACAGTGAATCGGTTTTTTCAAGGAAATCAGAGAAGTTATTCCCCACAAAGTGTTTCAAGCTGTTTTAACAAAACAAAACAGTTTCTAGAACTATCTTGTTCACACCATCTTTATTGTAATCATTTCTTCAAAGGAACCTCTAACTATATAGGATGTGTAGTAATTATTCCTAGTAACCTAGAGCACAACTTACTCTATGAACTATGTTTGCAGCCAGTATACTCAACTCACTATCAAATAAAACTACTGTAATATAAAGGAAGGAGACTAAAACTACAATAACAGGTAGCTATGATTTATATATAACACTTAGTCTATAAAGTAGTATAGAGATAAATTCTTACATACAGTACTCACTTTTATGCCTTTAAACAGAGTTTCAGCAAATACATCTTCACTAAGAATTCAATAAAGAACTTCCTCGGTGAACAACAATGGCTCACAGCAATACAAGTAGTACAGGGAAGACTACAAAGTTAGGACAAAGTTCAAAGATTAGTTAATTACTATGATGTGATAAATACACAGTTGAAGGTACAGAGTCTACAAAGAATCCATTTCAGTGGTGGCTATACCCAAACAAGGGAAATGTTTGTGATATATTGAATTACACACTTAGCAGGATAATTAGTATAAAGTACAGTTAGGGAGGTTTCGTTACTTTAACTAACAAAGTCCTACTAATGGGTTAATACAATAATTGTTCATAACAATACTATCCACACAAAAACAGCCAAGCTGTGAAAAAATGGTGCGGCCTTAAAAATCCTGGATGAAAAAAAGTACTTCAAACTGATATAGGGTACCAAGCTTCCAGCAAAAACTGTCTATCCCCAAATCTGTTTTACTTTTTCAGACAAGCTAAGATTCCTATCAAAGGATAACAGTGATACATTTTCTTCTACATACAACGTCTATGTAATAACAAGACTAATTCCTTGCTAGTTACTACAACTTTTTAAAAGCTTTATACACTATTTTACAAGGGACCAATAATGGACTAAGCCTTTGGTATCACAAATAGCAATAGTTCACAGACTGGACTTATGAGAATAAATCTACAAACTTACTTTTATAGATAATCACTGAACCATCAAAAAAACAACTTTCAAGGAAAGCTCAATATCTTATGGTCTCTTCTTACCAAGAATTATATAATGCTTGTTATGAACGACACTGGCAAACACTAAAAAACAAGTTAAATGACACTCCAAATTAGTGGCAAAGAAGACTTATAAATTCAGGTGTGAAAGTTCATGACGTCTGTACTTTGGATAACAAATATTAATTTCTATTTATGAATACATTAAAGTGACTGATACAATGGGTTAGCTGAATACACATTAACTTTGTTTCTGAGCCATTGCAGCTTGTTCTTGTGCAAATATTGCTGTCAACTTCTTTCCTGCTCTGTCTTGCACATCCATGAACTTGGAGACACAACGGTCCAGACATATTGCCTCTCCTTTGCTTAGATCTCCCTCATGGTACTTAGGAGGAATACACTTCTTGCGACATGCTCTAGTAAGCCTAAAATGTAATACATTTGAATGGCAAACAATTCATATGTAGATTCTCTATACAAGCGGAAGTTGGAAACAATGAAATTTTGGTTTGTATTTTGGTCATCTATTAACATGGGACTTGTGTGGACCATGCATAAATTACGAACATTCTGGTGTGGCACACTCAATTAATAAAAGATCCATTGCATGATTTGTGATACCAATAATTACCAATGTAAAATTTACAACTACAGCCCCTTGTGAACAAGGACATGCACACATGTAATAAACTACCCATTTCAACTGGGTTGTTTGTTTGTTTGCTTGTTAACATATCCATGCTTAGCCAGTACAGCTGTACTTGCCATTTTTCTTTCTTTTTGTCCCCAAACAAAAAAACAAACAAACCATATAACTTTGTTGATCACATTGATCAAATGCTGATTTTCAAAATTATACCCAGTACATGTGAAAAATTTAGGAAGAAGAGTTACGTTAGAATTTTACTGGTAGAAGAGATTAAGTCACAAATGCAAACAATAAGCTATAGAACTTTATGCACAAGACAGCAATGCAATCTTGTCCTTTCACATTTGATGGCATTGCCCAGAGTGTGATTATCACTCGGCTACTAACTGCAGACCACTAAACATCTGCCTTGCAGCAATATACATTAACAGCAAGCATGAAAACTGAAATGTTTTTGTAGGACACAATTATAATGATCTATGAAACATTATCCTGTATCCATGGAAATAGCTATACAATGATACCAGTAGTAACAGGAAAGAGTTGGTCATCTATCAAAATGTGGTATATTGAATTACACACTTTACAACATGAATAGGTATAAGGTACAACCATTAGCATAACACTGAGGCCATTACACCTACAGAGGTATTGTACTATACTGTAGACCATAGTTGAAGGGTTTACGAAAACTTCACCTCATAAGCATTACAGGTGTGTGTATCATAGCTGTTCAGTTCTAACAGCTTTCGTATAAACATATTGTCAAACTAGTAACCATAACATTATCATCATAAATTACAGGTTTATACAGTAGCAACCCCCACCAATAACCTTTGCTGCGTGACGTTGAATGCATGCAAGCTGGTGTGAAATTATTTTTTTACAACCTTTAGACCTTGTACATGTATCCCACTATGTGGGTATGATCAAATGAAAATGGCATTGGTATATGACGCAGAGACACCTTTACTACTATGACATAAAACCAAACACCTTTCCAGAAGAGTAAATCCTTAACAAGGGGGTCCTTCATGTAGGTGGTATTTGAGAAAACTATTCCTAACAGTTTTATCATTATGCATGGGCTGCTATTTGTTTTGTAAACATGTTTCAGCTAACTGAATTTATTGAGGAGCACATCATATTTCAAAACTGGGTTAGTTGTTTCAAAATAAGCCAGGAACAATAAAATAAGCATAATCATTGTAAATGGGGACTATAATACATACACGTTGAGTGGAGCAATCAACTCATGGATGGAATCACACATGTTCTTGAGACTTAGTGCTGCTTAACCGGCTTATTTACTATATTCTCATTCAAATGTCTAACAGATTATTTATGACCAATCAAAGTTTTCACCATACATTTCCTATGGAGAAATCATTAAAAATGCAGTGTGTCAAGACCTTTTCCCAAACCTGTAATGAAGCCAATCTGCATGTCTGTCTAGACACACCTTTTTCATCACTTCTAATTATCTAGTTGGCAGAAATTCTATTTCTCTAGAAAAAAAATCCATTTTTTTCTATTTAACTGTTTTCTCAGGGCTCGGCTCAATGTGTACACATGCATGCTACAAAACTGCAATACATGTATACCTGGATGGAAGTGACAGGACGGACTTAAAAGAAAGCCTAGAAGAAAGCCTAGAAGTACACAGGGTAATCCCCATACCATACAAGTGCGGATGAAAAGGTGTAATCGGATTTCCGTTTCTGTGACGTACACAGATCCTTCGCGGCCACACCAGTGTCCGTATTTTTTAAATATAAATAAACCTGGTGTAGAGATCCGTGAGCATTTCAATCTCCAAGCTGGCCAAGTTGGGATCCATGACTTTTAGCTAGCAATCTCCAGCATGAAATAGCAGGAAGGGGCTTTCTCTTTAAGATTTAATTCTTGAGGTGAGCACACGACAGTATTCCCAGTTAGCGCGCACCTACTATTATATTCTAGATAAAGCCCTTGACCTTCACGTGCAATGGCTGAAAGTTGTACTGATGAGCGATTTATGCGAGAAGTATGCTTGGACGAGAGGCTACAAGAATTGGCAATGGATGGGGATGAAGAAGAGATGGGAGGCGGTGCTCTAACTGATTCCAGTGCGAGTGAAGTCGAACTAGACTCGAAATGGATTCCCTCGGGCAGACGAAAAAACGCTGGCGAGCCTTTTGTCAATCGTCTTTGTCATCTAGACACAGAGTGGGTGGACATTACAGAGGAATTCACAGGTTTGGCCTCGCAATTGTCACTAGGAGAGTTGGTGCAAATGCCCAACTTTCGCTTGTTGGATGCCATGACTGCAGTAGAACTAATGGACCCCAAAATGGACGCGAATTACCAATGGTTTAAGCCCAACCATCATCCAGTGTGTTTAAATGCCCTGATTCAAACAGGACAGCTGAAGGTTTCCGGACACTCAACGTCTGAAATCATCGGAATATATGATGAAATTTTATGTCAAATTACATCGTGGCTTGGTGGTAACACTTTGGCTCAAACTGTTTATACTTGTTTCTATTTGCTTGAGCCAACCAAAGTTGAGGAATTGCACCTCCGAGCTATCTCTCTGTGCTTTATGAAGCTAACACAGCAAATACGGAGAGTTATCTACTGCAGCAAAGTGTACTCAGAAGATGACCAACAAACTATAAATTTTGGATTTGGTCATGTTGGGGCTAGTATTACAGAACAGTCAGTCCTAGCTGCTCTGAAAGAATCTGAAGAAAAGCTACAACATTTTATTAAGCAGTTCAACCAGTCACTGAATGGTAGTGAAAGCAAGGAAAAGAATGCAGAAATTGAGCCAACTAAAGCTCTTCTTGATAGGATAAAATTTTTACGTGGGTTTTATCATTCACTTTTGTTACTAGATAAGCGGACATTGCCCGATTTGGAGAAAGCCAATGCAAAGTTGTTGCAGTGTTTGACTTTGCTGCAGTCGATTATTGAAACTCAACCTATTGGTAAAGAATTTGATACAGATAATCCGATTGACATGGGGTTTTACCCATGTGTTAATCAGCACCTGTTACCCCCTTCACCAAGAAATCCTGATCCAGTTAGTAGAAAAGCCAGTATTGAATATTTCCAAGAAGCATTGGAGAACCTGCGAAACGTGCTCTCTTTTGCCCACAAAAAGACGCTACAAGATATTTTATCTACATCTCGAAGTTTCTCAGATCATGTAGAGAACTGCCCAAGTATTTTACCACGGTCATATTTTGTGTACCTTGCATTGAATTACAAAGGGAAGTTTTTTAGCCATATTTCATTGAAGCCACTTATCAAGGAAGACCTACGGTTGTTCTCAAATCCTGCCTGCCTTAATCCAAAGACCTCTGTTTCTGAGAATGCACAAGCACGGGAAGCAGTAGAGGAATTTATCAACAAGACAGCTCCAGTGATTTTGGACTGGTTAAATGTGTATGGTTACCACAGGTCGACTCATCGGCAACGGATGACACAAACCCTCGAGCTATTCGCTGACCTTCAAATTGATGCAGACCACATGGACAAAATGCTCCATGATATGGAAGAGAAGGCTAATCCTAATAGCCAGCGGCTGAACGTCTCTGCTTTTGGTTGCTGGGTACTAAACTTTCTTGTGCAAGTCATGATGGAGTATTTACAAATTGGTTTTGAACTAAACCTCTACAGCCCATTTGAGTACCATTACATCTTTTGGTATATTGAGTATCTGTTGGGTTGGAGACATACTTGTGTGAAGTCCGCTAAGCATTTTCATTCAATTGAGAACAACCTGCTGAACAAGGGGAAGAAGAAAGGGAAAGTGAAGGCTAAAGCTGCAATGGCTCCGGTAAAAGAACTCGACAAAGAACAGCATATAGTGTTAATAGAGAGATTGCTTTGTTTGGGGTTAGTTCATGAGTTGGATGCACTACGGATGGTGGATAAGTTACGATTTCCAATATTTGAGTGGTTCTCCCCTCACCGAAGCTTTGTAAAACGTTTCATAGCCTTTTCTCCGCTTGTTACACCACAGTTGATCCCTTATGGAACATACCACAAACTTTGTGGTGATGCCATTGCAAACATGAATGGTGAAATGATGTTCACAGCTGCAGGAAAAGAGTATGACAGTGTAAAAAGCACAGCTGAGTCTCAGGGAAGTGTGTCTGGAGAACTTTCACAACTTTTGACGGTAGCAAAGACCAACATGGTGATTACAAAGTTGGCAGCTCAAGGGCACAAAAAGAGTTCCAAGCTACCCGCAGAATTTGACTTCTCTGCACACAGACATTTCCCGATCATTAGAATTAAATAGATACTATACTTTTTGTACACATTTGAACATGTATTATTAGGGTATAATAGAGCACTTGGTGTTAATTATTTAAATACATTTTTAATGTCATATTGTGTACAAAACGTTAGAATTAAAAGCAGTGGTTAATGGGATGATTGTTTTATTATTGCAACAGAAATGGTTAGCTTCTTACATGATTTTTTCACCCCAGTTATTCTCTGTCCTGTTTGGGTACCCACCGATTCACAAGAGTTTCCTTGACAACAAAATTATGAACACATGATGGACAAAGTAATTCTTCAGTTGTCATCTTTGTTGAAGTGGTGACGTCGCAAACAATTGTTCCCTTTCTAACAGACTCCATTACTCTCACAAGTGAAATCATAAATTGCCAGGTTAGTTCAGATTGCGGAACAGCAGAACGTACCACCACACCATAACTTGAATGGTAATATGCCGGTCCATCTTTGTAAAGTAAAAAATGGACGCCAAACTTTGTGCCTGGTTTAGGAACCCAACCTTTTTTACGATAGTGTTCATAAACTACATACTTGTGGATAAAGTTATTGTCCCTTTTACAACATTCTTTCCAAAGGTTTTCTGTAGCTAATAATTGGTCTTTGTTGGTTAAAAAGACTTGTAAACAGTGAATGCGATGGTTGAGATAAAATGCTTCTTCAAGGCTAAGCTGTACACAGTTCTTTAGATGCTGCATGTAAGCTGTCAAGTTAGTGACATCAAAAGATTGTGATTCAAAAGTAATACTACCTGTGTTGTCCTTGGCTTGCAGTGACGCACACTCATTTACTGAACCATTGTCACTCAGAGAACTTACTACAGAAGTCTCTTCCCTCGTCTTGTCCACAACTCCACGTGTGTCATCATACTTTGAGATCACTTTGTCAAATTCCCTTGCCTTTTCTGGTACACTTTCCTTCTCAACAACACACTTACCATAACACTCTCCTTTGTTTGACCTCTCTGAATGTGGCTTAGTTCTGTCAAACTCCACCAGTATTGCCTGCTCACTTAATTGGCCTATTACATTGTCAGTTGTCCCCAAGCTCACTATACGCGTGGCCTTGTAGCTGTACTTGCTCTTAGCCTTCAGATATTTCACCGGGAATACGTTACTTGGACCCTCTGATTGACTTGCCATACATTAATCAAACCCACAATCAAAACGTTTCGTCAGTAAGTTTGTGCATCACGTGTGAACGGTACACCAGTTTTAGCGCGGAGTGAAGTCGAAGGTGAAATATCGGACAAAAATAAAAGATGACGCAGAAATCAAGTGCTGAGCTGATGTTGGCTGCGCTGTGTCAGCTAGAGGAGTGCGGGATGATGGGCAGTGCGAGAATTGTGGTAGGAGCCGCCCACAATTTTGAATGATTTGTGTTTTTATTTATACTCCGTAGGCTGAAGTGCTGTTAGCAACAGAATGCAGTGCGACTAGTACTGTGGAATACAAGCTGAAGGCGTTGGTTGTTCTCGCTGACAGTTTAGTTGATACGCAAGAGTACCGCCGTGCTGTGGTGAGTTAATTTAGTTTTTGAATCACAGGGTGTATCACAATTCTGTGCTGCTTCTTCCTGTTATTAAAACGTGGAAAATTTGAGTTGCTGTTCACCAACTTGGCTATCTTAATACTCAGTCTGGCACCTCTTCGATTAGAAATTGAAGGTCTGGTCTGTCTAGCATCACATACTTGTGCTAGATTACAAGAATCTGGTGCAACCAATCAGGTTGCTTGGTTGTAAATTAATGCATGTTTCGTACAAAATTTTCTCGCATTTTGTAATGGCGGTGCTATGTGAAGGTATACAATAAAAAAGGCATTACTTTTGCTGACAGGAAAGACATTATCGATGACAATGGAAGCAAAGGAATATGTTGTTATGTGGTTATCGTGCATTCCATCTGCGCAAGTACATGATGCTAGACAGACCAGAGCCTTAATTTCTAATTGAAGGGGTGGCCACGCCAGACTACTCAATACTGTGGGAATGTGCAATGTGAAAATCCATGTGAAGCCAGTGATCAGTAGCATGGAATACTGCATGTAGCCTGAACCCAGCCCGGCACAGATACTTTAGTACCCATGTTTTGTCAGTTTAAATGTTTACCCTTGTTGGGCTAATATATAATAGAAAAGGTGTGAAATTGTCATGGAATGCTTTAGCCTTCTGTCTGAGTACATGCATTTGGTGTGTGTACTACATGTTTGCATGTACACAGTAACATGTATGGACTCCTATATACCAGACATGGGGCCAAGTACATGAGTACTTGTACTTAAGTACACTTAAGTACAGATTTGAAAGTACTTGTACTTTACTTAAATACCTTCTTGATTTCCCCAGGAGCTCATCAAGTCCGTAGGACGAGGGAGCATGTAACTCCGTAAACGGCAAAATTCAAACATGGCGTCGCAGTTTATTAATAGTAATTTAAACAGTAACCGTATAAGGATAAACACATACCGCGCATGCTCGCTAAACCCATTACTACTGGCACAATACTGTAGTCTTCTTGCTCCAGCAGTGAGCAATGAAACTCGATTCTTTCAGTATTTACTGCAGATACTCTGTGCTGCTGCCGTTGACTGATAGCCGGCCTACTTACATTACGCGGTAAGCAAGAATGTTTCCTAGCAGTCTCCAAAACATCTTGTCACTATTTCACTCTGTTAGTTAAGCCCTTTCCTCGACGTTTCCTTCCTTGCCATCTCTTTCTTTCACGAATTAATCCAGGCGCTGCATATTTGTGGCATGATTATTACATAATTCTTTACCCTACGATGCAACTTTTACTATATAAGGAATATACTATGTTAAGAAATGTCCGCCATGTTTGAATTTTGCTGTTTACGTTGTGAGTATGCGGAGTTACATGCTCCCTCGTCCTACGGACTCGATGAGCTCCTGATTTCCCCAATGTACTTGTACTTATACTCAAGTACTTTGCTAAGTACTTGTATGTACTTGAGTACTTAAAAGTACTTGTAAGTACTTGTAAGTACTGCAAACATTGTACGTAGTTTGTACACAGTGGGTGAAGGTGCAGTTTGCAACTTTTTGCGATTCTTCTACTGCCTTCCCCATCCTTACTATGTACCATGTTGCCAAGATTAATGATGTCATAGCATTCTGGCAAACAAAAACAATGCTGCTATTCAAGTCAGTGAATTTTAAGAGTTTAAGAGAGAAAATGGTTGACAAAAACCAACCCCCTAGGCGCACTTACATACTACAATACACTGAATACAGCATATATTTTACTACAGCAAAATGTACTTGTACTTTACTTAAGTACTCTCTTGATTGCTGCTGGAGTACTTGTACTTGTACTTGGAAAATTCAAAAGTACTTGTACTTTACTTAAGTACTTTTAAATGTACTTGGCCCCATGTCTGCTATATACATCATGGTAACACAGAATTGTACATGTACACATGGTACTGCTCAAACACATGAAGAGTGCGAGTGATTAAAACAAAGGGTGTGGCACTTGTTTTGCTCACAAGAGTATGCAATGGGAGATGACGAAGTTGTATTTGAGTGAATTTGTATTACATTATGTTTCTATAATGTCTGTCATGTAGTGGTACTACAAAGAGTATGTGAAGATTTATCGGGGATTACTGCAGACCCAGAGAACACCTCACCTGGTAATCATACTATATATGTACATTTTGTCATTGTGTACACTAAGTCCCAGGTCACTGTATGCATTATAAGGCCTCTCACTGGTCAGTTTGTAAGTCTCCAATATTATTCAACCAGTTTTTACCTTATAATGGAGAGATGTTGCTAGAAAATAATGTGTACTGCTAATGTTTCCCCCAAAATTTCAAGACTCTTATCTACATACCATTATTAGTACTCTATGAAATCCATTAAGGGAGCAGAACACCTCAATCACATTTATTTTGTAAATATGGAGGGAAAATTAAGGTGGAACACTAATTTACTGTGTACTACTAATTGTGATATATCTCTGAAAAATTATTGCCATAGTGTTTATAGGAGATACGAGACATGGGGCCAAGTACATGAGTACTTGTACTTAAGTACACTTAAGTACAAGTTTGAAAGTACTTGTACTTTACTTAAATACTTTCTTAATTACCGCAATGTACTTGTGCTTATACTCAAGTATTTTTGCCATGTACTTGAGTACTTGTAAGTACTGCAAGCATTGTAGTTTGTACACAGTGGACGTCAATGAAAATAAATTTATGAAGTTGTAGTTTTCAACCTCTTGGTACTTTGTACAACCTTACTAAGTATCATGTAGCCACAAGCAGCTGTTTAATTGGAATTCTGATTTATATAATAAAAGCAGTGCTGTTGTTTAAATTGGGAGTTGGAGAGAATGGTTGACAAAAACCTGAAACTACCTGCTGTCAAGAAATGTTTTGCAATTCCTGAAGTTTTATCTAAAGGAGACTGTAAGACTAAATGCAACTACTGTAATGAGTGGTTTGTTGACTTGGTGGTAAGAAATTATCATTTATAGTGCATAGTATTCTTCTACGTTAGACACCATCCTTTCCATTGTGGCAAAATAGTGCTTGTATTATTTACCCCAATTAAGTGGTTATTTAACATTGCAGGAAAAGAATTAAATCCGAGTGTGGTAGACTTAAAAATGATTGTACTATGCAGTGTAATAGTTCTGTGAATATAACAACTGTACCTTGCATGTTTGTACTTCGAGCTTAAGTTATTATGCGCGGCTGTTGCTATAGGAAAATGTACTGTACTTGTACTTTATCCAAGTACTTTCAGTATGTACTTATACTTTACTTAAGTACTCTCGTGATTTCAGTTGGAGTACTTGTACCAAGAGTACATAATAATAGAGTAGGGTACCTCTTCTATTATTATGTACTCTTGCTTGTACTTATACTTCAAAAACTCAAAAGTACTTGTACTTTACTTAAGTACTTTCAAATGTACTTGGCCCCATGTCTGGTTCATGTACTGAAATGATGCTGTATTTTTTGATAAATTCTTTGCCTTACTTGCTGATACATAGTCTTGCTGCCCAGAGCAGCTCCACACAATGACAAAAGATGACAACACAACTAAGTATGTAGTGTTTTGTCAGTATATTTGTTTATGTTATCTTTTAGGCTGCCAAGTGTCCATCTCTGGCTGAAGTCAACTGGCGTATTTACAAGTGTTTTGATTTTCTTCATGCGTACCAGGAGGCACTGGACTTTGTAAGTGATAGTGTATATTGAGTTGTCTTAGTGATTGCAGGGTAGTGTGGCACTTATGTATATGTAATGATATTTGTAAATGTGAAAAGTGTACATGTGTAGTGTACAGTATGTGTTGTTTAGTGTGTGTGTGTGCGTGCGTGCGCGTGTGTGCGCATGTGTTATGTGTATACATGTGTGAGTGTGTGTACACATTTTCTTGTATTTAATTTCTTTTTTTCTCCAGCTATCATCCATAGAGGTTGCAGATGTCACTCCCAAGATGTTCATGGCACTAGGGAAGTTGTACCAACACTTCCACAGAGACAGGTGAGCTTGTTTCCAAGAAAGCTGTACATCATTCATTCCCTCTCACACAGACATGCTCAGATGTGCTACAAGAAAGTCCTTTGGTATGTAAACAACAGAAATGATTGAGTTAGTAATCGCTTATCAATGGTGTTGCATGAAATTGTTTGTTGCTAAAATGCTACATGTATAGTTTGGTATATGAAATAATAATGAAAAGAAGTAAAGTAGAGAGTCCATGTGTTATTAATTGAAAATGGCTTGAATTAGAGTGTATGAATAACTTGAGTGAATGTTTTATTAGAGTGGAGCTTTATATATACGTAAATGAATGAGTTTCAGTATTAGAATCATCTAAGTACTTTTATTATTTTGCTAGAGATCATTAGAGTTCAATAACCGAGGCTCCACTGTACACAACTGAGTGGTGTCAGAGACTTTTCATTCGCTTATACCTTCTTACCATTGAAGTGTGTAGACCACAAGCTTATCATTAAAGATGATGACTGAAATGACTCTTTGTATTTCCATTTCCATGCTGGAAAGTATTCATGCTTGGCCTGGTCTGTGACAGCAAACTTTTAGTATCTTTAATGCAAATTCCAGATTGCTGGTATAAGCTCCTGGTACTGTGTATGTGTGTATATTGGACACTTTGGGACTGTCCAGATCGTCTAGGTGTCTTGATTTTCCAGATAACTTTTTGTCTTTTTCAAGACCATTACCATGTGTCCAAATTATGCAGTTGTTCTCATTTTTAAGTATTCGCATAATCAGGTTCCACTGTGGTTACCTGTGCTCCTCTCCCATGTAGTTCCATGCCTTATGCTGCCGAGGCGATGGCTGGTCTTATGTCACTAGGGATGACCCCTCCAGAAGTGGCAATGATTTGTAAGGCTAATACTCAACTGTCTGCAGATGATAATAGTGCCTTTTTTGATAGTGATGGGTTAGTAGAGTGTGTAGTGTGTGTGTGTGTGTGTGTGTGTGTGTGTGTGTGTGTGTGTGTGTGTGTGTGTGTGTGTGTGTGTGTGTGTGTGTGTGTGTGTGTGTGTGTGTGTGTGTGTGTGTGTGTGTGTGTGTGTGTGTGTGTGTGTGTGTGTGTGTGTGTGTGTGTGTGTGTGTGTGTGTGTGTGTGTGTGTGAGAGAGAGAGAGAGAGAGAGAGAGAGAGAGACAATGTAGAACCTTGATGTACCTATATAGGAGCAACAATAATAGAGCATAAATTTCTATTGTAATCATTTTGGCTGAGGATATTTACTGTATGTAGTACACTATGCAATGTACCATATAACGGGTTATTGTAGCGTCTGAAATTTCCTGTGAAATTTAAAAGTTAGCAGCAGAAAATTTAGCGATTGAATGGCAACGCTAAAATTTTAATCTCACTTTTAATTAATATTCACGCAAAAATCCAATGTGGTAACACTTGTAACAAGCACAAACCAGTTTTGTTTCAACTAGTAGAGTGAAAACAAAGCGATTCATGCTGCATAGTGTCGTACACGCCGCTTTGTCTGCTGTCCTTCGCATCCCAGGTAGTATCCATCATTAACCTATACTCTGAATGGGCTGGGAGATTTACTAAAGAACTTGACCCTTGCTAGCAGGCCTGCAGGCTCAATTAGTTCGGATCACGTGCACCTTTCCCTATCTGCACTTCTTGCTTTGTCCCGCATAACCGTGCATAGCTGCATTCCTGGCTTTAGCTGGGCAAACGTATATTTACGGAGTGCTTAGTGATGAAACTGTGATCTTAGACTAAATATGCATTAACGTTATTATACAGTGCCAAAACTCTTGTGAATTAAAGTTTAGCGAATGACCCTAAACACTTTCAAAATTAATTCCTCGCTACTAAAACCCACTATCAGTACGTGCTGTGTATATGTACATGTGTGTGTGTTTGTATAATAACACTGTACATTTATTAATCTGTGTTCAGTATATATGAATGTGTTTACCCACCATTGTATGTTTTACCATAGTATGTCGGCTTGGATGAATGGGACTTATGCTGAGATGATGCATGACTATGAAGGTGTGTGTTATGTTATATTGCTTTGTGTGTGTACGTGTGTGTGTGTATGTGTGTGTGCTTTATTGCTGTATTGTATGGGAAGTCAGTGTATCTCATTTGTTTAATGCTATGTTATGTGTACTCAGGTGCTGTTAAAGCTTATGGCAGATTGTCAAAGCCAGTGAGTATGTATGTGTTTGTGTATCTGTATGTGCCACATGTGTGGTGTGGTGTGTCTGTGTGTCTGTGTGTCTGTGTGTCTGTGTGTGTGTTTAGTGTTATGTGATGTTGGGGGCTCATAAGCACCCGAAGAGTAGTATATAAACTACAGATACGGTTTAGTAAGTATGACATTTGCAGTTTTGCATAAGTGCTTACGTGTGTACTCTATGTGTACTATATTATGCAGTGCATACATACAGTATGATTGTCTTGGGGTTCTGACAAGTGTATGCTCGCCCTGCATTTCCTTTTATCTTCAATTATGCTGCATGCAACAAAAGTTACCATATTGAGGTGTTAATTTTTATATAGACACTTTACATGAGGAGTGTATTAAGAAGCCATGAAACTATTTGAAGTGCTTGTGCTATTGTCAGCAGTATTAGCTCCCACAACATACCATACCATACACCCACTATACAACTCTTTGGATTGTGCCACCACAGAAGGTTGGCTATAATAATTATTGACTCTAGAACAGCATACAATAAGAGACACTACAAAACTGATCAAACTTGAATTATATAGCTACATTGCAAAATCTGTATGTTTTGTGGAGTGGGGGCTAGCAAAATTATAATAAACTGAACAAAAAAATTTTGAGCTGACCAGCCCAGAACAACTCAGGGAAAAAACCTACAGGCTCACTTTCTTTTTTTTTTTTTTTTTTTTTTTTGCCATGTAGGAAAAAACCCAAAATGCTCCACTCCACAGTGTGTGTGCCAGTATAAAGTCCAAATTATGAGTCTCCTTCTCCTACGATCAGTTATCTAACATCTGAGTCAAGGAAAACCAGAAGGGAGGGTGGGTGGGCCCAACCTGTAACACTTTTGTGGCCTAGAATGAATTATAATATTTCACAACACACTTTTATACCAAGCATCACGTGCTACGCATGACACAACCATGACGTATTAACGTGGGAGCTTATTTTCTGTCTAATTCATTTCATTCTAACGCCAGAAAATACACCTCCCACAACATACCATACCATACACCCATTATACAACTCTTTGGATTGTGCCACCACAGAAGGTTGGCTATAATAATTATTGACTCTAGAGGGCACAAAGAAGGCGTTTATAGCTATATTAAGATACAGTCCCAAACTTTGAGAGACTTGTAGCCTACCCTCAATGTTATCCTTCACATAACCATCCTTTGCTGATTCTGAACGCCATCGCCCATGTCTTTTGAAGAGCCTATCGGGCACCTTAGCATTGGCCGCTGCTGTAGCACCACCAGCCCTCAAACTGTGGAGACCAAAGTCCTTGACATTATACCCCAGGCTAGACAGCTTCTTCCGAAAAAGGTCTCGCAGACAAGTGTAACTTATCTTTCCTGTGTCTCGCAACTCTTCACAATGCTTGGTTTTTTGTATTGGCCTGAAGAGGAAACGCTGGTCCTCATGGGGTGTGGCTGTCCTAGCCATATAACGCTCGAGCATAGCTACAGGGCATGTCCGGCTTCCAGTTCTTGATATGACAACCTCGTCTCCTTGACGCAGCTGGTCTGTCTTACTCCCTAGAATCTTAATTGCTAGCATTTCTTCAGAAAACTTAATTTCGCATGGTCTCAGCCTTATGAGCTCATCAAACCGAAGAAAACCTGCAAATCCCAGAAGGCAGGCAGTAGCTAAGCGTAGATCAGACAGTGCTCCTGACTTCTCTGCATCATCAACGACCCTCTCCAGCATATCCACTGTTAGCGGTTCCTTCTTCACTACTGGTTTAGCATATGACCGCTGAAGCCCTTCCAGCACAGTCTTCACGAATAGGTTAGAAGATGGTGAAGCCAATCCTGCACTTGCATGGGCCCATGAGAGGGCATTACAGGCTTCTTCAGCTGCTGACTTTGACCTGGTCTTTTCCCCCAGATGCTGAAGGTATAAGGCTACTTCATGAGGTTTAGCTGGCAAAGGCACCAACTTATGAGAGGTTGCCCATGTCTTCCACCTCCTGAATGCGCCCAAGTATTTCTTAACAGTGCTATTAGCACGACTATGGAGGACTGTGTTAGGTAACTTCTTTGCCAATTCCTTTAGCCCAGAATCTTCTAGCTCATCTAGTAGCTTCCAGCTTCCTTCTAGTAGAATACCTGTGTGTTATAATATTAAGCAGCCGTATATAGTTTCTAGATACCATATACCCATGCATATCACCTAGAACAAAGAGAACATGTCACATGCACGTGGGATGAGTTTGGGTCATCAATCAATTGAGGTGCAGCCGCATCATGTCATACACCAGGGTACTGGGTACTAAAAAGCTGTGGCAGTTGCCCATTCGGAACATCCTTCTATAACACACATAATATATACATATACCTCTGGTTATTGATAGAACTATATAGGCTGCACAAATGATCATTCACATTAGCACTGTAGGCAGAAGTTATCTGTATTAGCCTGCAGACTGTACATTCTTTATATTAGCACTGTAGGCTGTTGTCGTTCATATTAGCACTGTAGGCACTAATCAATAGCACTGTAGGCTGCTGTCATTCTTATTAGCACTGTAGGCACTAATCAATAGCACTGTAGGCTGTATTGCTCAACATAAGCTCTAAGCATTGTAGGCTGCCACCATATTCAAAGCACTGGAGGCTGCAACTATTGGCTAAAGGCAAAAAATTGCCAAAACTTTAGCAACATCTCCTTAAACAACACGCTTTCATTTTATATATATATATATATTTTTAAATTAATTAATTAATAATTTGTTTATTTTTTTATTTTTTGGATGATTATATCTGTGGCTGTGCTACGTTGTAAAATCTAGCCTCACTGCTAAAACTGGAGTATTAGGTAAACCCTTAAACAGATTTTGACCTGTTGGACCTGACAGAAAGAGGGCTTCACTATTAGGAAGCTCAGCTATCCCCACAACTGATTTTATTGGATTTATACCATCTGCAAACAATAGTGGCCAAAAGGGGGAAGATATCCACTGGGGGACTATTAGGGTTCCTTTACAGTGCGTAGCTTGGGCATGCCGAATAACCCTTGGAATCAAATAAACAGGGGGACACCACCAATTATTCTCATCCGTCCAGGAACATGTAAAGGCATCGACAGCCTCTGATCCAGGCGCCCAATACCTTGAATTGAACCGCTCAAATTGGGCATTAGATGGGTTAGCAAAACGATCAACAGAGTGGGGGCCCCACAAAGAATCCAACCAGCTAAAAACAGAAGGGTTCAACATCCAGTCGTCGTAATCGACAATGCGGCTATAGTAGTCTGCCAATTCATTTTGTTCTCTAGGAATCCACTCTGGCTCAATTCGTATGTTATTACTAGCACATGTAGAAAAAATTCCTAAGGCCTCTGCCTGCAAGGATGGCTTTTTACTTCCATACTGGACAATCCTCACCACGTTCTGGTTGTCTGTGAACCAACGCACACGCTCATTCTTTAATTTTGACTGAAATGATTCTAATACCATTCTAACAGCTTTCAGTTCCCTCCACGTAGAACTTTGCACTACCTCACTGGGTGACCACTCACCGTTGGCCACCTTGTTACCATGCTCCACTACATATCCCCCATAGCCAGTACTACTAGCATCTGAGTATACCACCCTCACTGCAGATGGTGTGGGCCATATGTTTCTACCGTTAAATTGAGATATGTTATCTAACCAAAATTGGACTTCGTCCAAAGCTTCCAATGACAATGCTAACTTTTGGCACCATGAAGTGCGGTCATTAAGCACAGAATACAAGCTACGGGTCATTAGGCGGGTAACTGGGCCAAGGGCTAAGGACATTGAAATTATTGTGCCTATCAGACTTGCTAGTTTTCTTGCTACGACCAACTGGGCCTCGTTCACTGCCAGCAGCTTTGACTTAAGCATATCAAGTTTACCCGCAGGGACAGAAAATTCACCCATTGATAAGTCGATTAGGAATCCCAGCCATTCCATGTTGCACTTAGGCTCCCATTCACATTTCTCATTATTTACAATGAATCCCGCATTTCCCAGGTCCAGCTTAACTTGGGCACTTTCTATTAAGGCGTTCTCCTTGCTTTTTACAGCTACAATTCCATCATCCAAGTACACAATAGCCTTCAATCCTCTACCACGCCAATGCCTTACCAAAGGTCTCATCAACTTGGTAAATAGGTAACATGCAGTTGCAAGTCCAAATGGAAGGACTTTAAACACAAAATAGTTTGTTTCACCATTGGTTTCCCAATGAAAACCCAAATATTTTTGATACTCAGGATGTATATCAATATGATGATAGCCAGACTTTAAATCAAACTTAAACATATATTCGCCCGGCTCAAACATCAGGGCGGCTGTTCTTAGGTCTTCGTACTTAAAACTCAATACATGCAAATACTGGTTTAGGTATTTTAGATTAAGGACCAGACGAAGCTTGCCTGATGAGTTTGACACAACTGAAAGAGGGCTACATATATATGGTCTGCCCTCCACTTGTGCTGCACATCTATTGTTAACCAGATTTTCAATTGCTTCAGATACAAAATCACTGTGGCTTGTGGCAGATTTGTGATTATGTTGGAAGTGTGTAGGGGGGATAAACTTAAGAGGCAGGCGATACCCATTTCTTATACAATCTAAAACTGGGGGAGGGGCATCCAGCACATTCTCCCAGAACTCCATATTCTTTTTAAGGAGTCCTTGGACATCGGTTATTTGCTGTAGTCCACTGGACTCTGCTTCCCAGAATTTCTGAGTTATGTCAGGACATGCTTCACCACCAGACATGCCATGATAATTGACCTGGTGCACATCAGGAATCTCATGTAAACCCTCAGACTTATGGACGCTTTTAGCATCAATTACAAGGGGCCTAACCATTGGCTCAACATCCAACTCTTGGCATTTAGCTGGCCCAGCAGCCAGATTATCAACACACCCTTTGATAATAACACACTTTATGTTATTAGTTGGCCTGGAAGCCAGACCATCAATGAACTCTTTGTATTTAGCTGGTTCAGTAACCAGGCCATCAACACACTCATTGTACTTAACTTGCCCAACAACTGGACTATCAACACATGTACCACAAGAACTTTGACCTACAAACTCAGACACATCAGCAGCACTGCTCACGACAGGCTGGTACAGAGGATACAAGCGGTCTTTCGCTTTGCAACTGGCAACCAGGTGGCCATATCCTCCACAGCCATAGCATGGTCCTAGCTTAGGTTGGTTGCGGTACTGCATACTCTGGTACTGCCCAACTGGAGCTCTGTATTGATATGGGGGCCCCCCCGTGGCCATTAGCGGTGGTGGCTGGTACACATCCCTCCTGTAACCAGGTCCTGGTTGGTCCATAAAGGATTGCTGGCGTCTCCTCCTGTATCCCCCATTAATATGGCCACCACCACGCCGCTTTCTGTACGTAACTCCAGTCGTCTCCGATTCCTTCTTTGACTCCTTCTTCGCCCTTTTAATTTTCTTTTCATCATCGGAGTCGTCGGCTAAAGGATCGGCTTCATAATGTCGGACGGCACCCCAATCAGAACTGTCGGCTATCATGATGTGTTTCTGCCTTTTATGCAAGGCCTTCGCACCTTCATCCAGACAGGCGTCGACTTTGGCCAGGGCATCCTTATCTGATGGGTCGGCTGCCAACTTCTCCAGCTCGCTGCGGGCCGATGAGATGGATTCTTGCATCCCGGAATTGAACGTAAACTGGTGTTCATGGCCTTTCTTCTGGAATGTATATCCCGACTTAGTTATCTTCTGGGAGAGATCCTTGGCCGTCTTTTCCTGCGCCGTGTTCACTTCTTTCCTGAGCTCCTTTAAGGAGCTCGAGAGCTTGTCGTCAGCCTGTCGCTGAGCTTTTTGGATCTCCCGCATTTCATTCATTAGCTTTTCGAATTTGTCGTCATCCATCCTCGAACGCAGTCAAATAAGACAAGCCAACCTGTAACACTTTTGTGGCCTAGAATGAATTATAATATTTCACAACACACTTTTATACCAAGCATCACGTGCTACGCATGACACAACCATGACGTATTAACGTGGGAGCTTATTTTCTGTCTAATTCATTTCATTCAAACGCCAGAAAATACACATGCCTGCAGTACCTGTAGCTATATGATAGGTTGTCACTGTAAACAGCATGACGACCATGCCCCTTATGATCTAGCTAGACTTGTGAGAATTGAGCACGATGACCACACCCCTGAACTACAATTTTATAGCACGACAACCACACCAGCTGCACTTATAGTGATCAAATGCGATTTCTTACTTGTGCAAGTAGAATTAAGTAAAAACTCAAACCCACAATTGAAAGTTCAACACTATATTTTACATCCAAATAAGTACAACTTCTTCCTCTTAACCCTTTATTACCGAAGTTTTTTTTATAAAACCGCAAGTGTGAAAACTTTTATGGCTTGTGTGAAATGTGGGCGATACGAGTGGACCCCACCCATTAATTAACCCATCAAGCTATATACCGTTTGATAGCCAACTCTCTCTTCTACCAACACAGCTAGAATACTTACAGATCACACACACAACTCACGCGCTATGAAGCGAAGAAAGCGTATCTTCTCCGTATCGCCATGGCATTGAAAGATGGGCGCCGCCATCTTACTAATCAACGCGATGACATCACACTATTTATTTTTAGAATTCTTATCACGTGGGGAATGGAGTAACTCCAACTAAAGCCTCCTAGTAGCAGGGAGAAGGCGAACATGGAGTTTTAAACAGGTATTATTGTTTTGTATACGCTATTTTATATTGCCAAGTGCCATAACTTGCCCATACTTCTTCCTATCGCCGAACGGTAAACTTCATTAAAAACGCCCGGTCCTTCTGAGCAGTTTGGTAGCAATTTCAGCTTCGTAGCCCCTAGGAAAAAGGAGTTATGGCTCTGTTTATAAAGGGCACTCGTTATGGCAATATATTAGCCATTCGATAATAAAGGGTTAAGTAAGCAAATAAAGAGATTTCCCTTGAAGTTAGCTCTTTTAACCTGCTTCTAACCGACAAACTTGATATAATTTACCAATGTAATGTACTATAACCCTCTAAACCACCATATGGTGGATCGATCTAATACGCACTTTATGTGCTGAATACAATTTTCAACTTTGTTGCACCTTGTTTGTGCATTTAATAATGCAATGCGCTTACTCTAAAGTCCTCACACCCACAGGATCCCAGTTACTGGGGTAAACGGATCCCTCACGGATTATTGTGCGAGAGTTACACAATAATACAAAATGTCTTGTCACGAAAGAAGACTAGTTTGTTAGTTCCTTTTTTGTTAATCGTGTCATTAAGAAGGAATTGAAGAAGACGATCTGTAGCATTGAAGACAGATACAAGTTACTTTCTCAAGACATGGCAATTCACCTCCATTCTCAGACCATGCGTTTCTTTACCTATGCACATTGGGCATGACAGTGGAAGACTTGAGGAAACTAGAATCACTCCATAAGTTATCACCTTAGAATGGTATGAGAAGTAGTATTGTATACTCTCAGCTAGTTTGATAGAGATAAGTAGGATCATGTTTACAGTTGATTTTAATATTTTTATGATTATATTGTTTAATCTTGTGGTTTTTGCTGTGTAAACAAAAACACCTCGATCAAGTTCCTTAGTCCATAGTAGGGCTGAGTGATACTCCCATTTTAGTATCACGATCGATACTAAAGTCACTATTCACGATACCGAATAGTTCACGATACTTACAAATAAGTCAATCATAGCTGGTGCCACATAGCATATTGCTCAGCATTCCTGCAGGAAGTCCTTATAGGTGATAGCAAACTAGCCACTATCATCCTTGTTTACAGTAATAGTTATTGTAACACATGCTTTGAGGTTGTTATGGTGTTCACACCTCTCTGCAGGGGAAACCAGATGGGTGAACTTTATCATTTACAAGGATTCTTAGTTAAGTACTGCACAACAAATGGATTTTTAATGACAGTAATATACAGGCATGATATCACGATAGTTAATAACAAAATATCGCGATATCGATACTTTCAAAATATCGCGATATATCGCTAAAACGGTAGTATCGCTCAGCCCTAGTCCATAGGGAGCATTTTGACATGTAGTTACTAAGGTAATATCCATTCAGGTTGGCTAATACAGCCCATTTTCAGTCCATACTATGTTCTGCCAGAAAACCTGATGGTTAGAGGGTTAAAGTCAGTTATGAACATGCACAATAGCAGTTTATCATGAACCACGATGGTGGGTTTATAATAGGGATCGTCCATGTTTTTGCAAAAAATCCTAATAGAATGCACACCTAAAATCAACCCTCTGGTGGTTCTTTGCAATGGGTATTGGTCCACTAGTATGTATCAAATGAAAAGTATGTGAATTTCAGACAAACCTGAAATTAGCCATTTCGTTCATATTCTTCATAATATTATTGTTTCACCCATGTACAGCAAAAGTTATCCAGTGTTAAAAACTATGTAGCCATGCTTGCTGAGTCCTTCTGTGTGTCCATGACCTATATTCCACAGGTCGCCAACTACCCTACAGCTCATAAGTTCTCTTTGTCATTACACGGTTCCATATACTAAAGAAACCATATGGCGATAAAACTACAAGATTCCGTTGTGTGAGTTCCTCAGGTTTTGTTGTAATCAAGGCTATAGCAGTACTTCTTACCCTTAGAAGCACAACCACTCACTGTAACTTATAACTGCTAATCATAGTTATCATTTCTTGTGACGGGTAGCTAGCTCAGTCATGATGATGCTAATTATAATGTGACGACAATTGATGATAACTTAAGAGTCACGAGACTACAACTACACGTGTAGTACGACAACAGCTGCTCAATATTAGGAATGTGTAGTAGATCAAGATACTCTAATACAGCAGTCACAGCCACACGTGTATTTCATAGCTGTGTTCTAACAAAAAGTTAACAAACTGGTGCAGTAAATAATGCCAAGTAGGGATTGTACTGCCAAAGTTTCAAGCCTATTGCATACATTGAGTAGTTTCAAAATTATAGAAGAACCCAATGCAATGTGCAATAACTATACTGAATAGATAAACTACTGGCATTTAACTTTGTGGCCATAGCTTATGTGTACAATGGCTACCGAGTTGAGAGTTGGCTCAGCATGTTTAATCCACCAAGGTGTAGTCTTATTTACTTGTGCATACCAGTGGAAAATGTTTCAAGTAAAGCCATGACGATGTAAACTAACGTGTGTATGTTACATGCACATATTTTGGACCACTCGAACAACGCAAGGATATTCAAGCTTTCCGTCCAAGTTATGTATCACTACGAATGCATGAAATCACATTACTTTTGTTCCTGTATATTACATACACGTCTGTCGTGCCATCCACACTTGATCTGTATAACCATGTATAATAATATTTTGATATGTTATACATTATTAGTTTGTAGTAGTTCACAGTCCAATTTAGTCTTTTGAAAGACTCTTTATGTACAGGCGACGCCTATTCTTTGAGCACAGGAAGATTGCAATGACGACACACCTGTTGTGTGAGGAAAAGGCTGCCAGTAATTATACTGAAACCTTCGCTACTGATTATAATCGCGACATGAATTGAATGGAGGACAGATGATAACACAACTACTGCTCCCATGACAAGACTGATCTTATGCAAAAGAGGCTGCTGTGATGTAATGATGTAAATGATGTATTTTTATCTTCTGACTATATCACTCTTAGCTTGTCACTACATTACACGATATATGCAAATTGATGCAACATGCATGTACCGAGCACCTCAATGCTAAGCTGTGCTAGTAGCCTGGCAATAGTAGTAACATAACAGACTGCGTGTGAGTTGATAGCTATTTGGTATTCCATTACTACTACAGCTATGATACCAACGCTGTAGCACAGCTCAGCTGTGTTGTATAACAGCAAAAATTTTCCAAATAACATGTGTGACTCTTCGAACATCCAAATTATGGCAATTATTAACCCTCTTGTTATGGTGTATGTATGGATACTAATCCAAATTCAACTCCTGGCAGTTGGTGATACTCATTATCATCTTTAGCAATCACTATAGAAGTGCAGCCATCCATGGGATAGTAACAGTGAGGCTATATTAGTAGTGTAGACAATATCGATCGATCCTCTTGATAGTGCAGTTATCAACCTGGCAGTATTGTAGGGTAGTGACTTGTTGGAGGTCATCATCACCACTAGCTGGTAGTTGTTGGTTAGAACAGTGAAATGATGTTACCTTACTGACTATAGTAAGGATAACAATGAAGAGTAGAGTAAGCCAAGCCATCAACCTTTCTTGCTAGAGTGCCAGTCACATTTGTTGTGATAAAGTGACTTTTTAAAGCAAAACTATGTATAATGTTGCAGTTAGCTGAACAATTTTGCAATTGATTTCATATTGCATATAGTTATCATTTTACTCAACTGAATAAACATGTGTACGTCCACCAACTATATACACTGTCCAGCAACTGAGTAGCTTATTGCAGCTATAATGTAATGTTAGTAATGACAACAAAGCACTTTCAAAGAATAGCACTCTTAGACAATGGATAAATAGCTTCTTTTTTTAAATCGATTGTGGGATTAGTCTTCTTCATTTTGGACAGTCATGTTCTTAACCTGATACCAAGCAAGGGTGCCTCAGTTCATTGTTGTTTTCGTGTTACAGGACAAGACAAGTCTTATCACCACTATACAGAGTCCTTCAGTTAGATTTTGCTGGTTTTGGTGGACACTATTTAGAATTTCAATTATTTGACTATTTTCAAGCCATAACTACAATGTCTACTAATAAGTTTGGATCTCCAAGGTACTAGGTAGAGGAAGAGGCCTGCTGACTTTACTCCACCTGGCTGCAGTAAGAAGCAGAAGGATAGAAGTGAAGAAGCCATATCTGAGGACATATGCCAAGTATGTGACACACCAACTGTAGAATACTCATCAACCAGTGAAGGAGAAGAGGCTGTGTTCTTTGAGGACAATGTAATGCCTGAATTCATAGAAAGTGTAGTGGATTAACTTCTGAACTATTTGATATTGTAAGTGAGTCAAACAAACCTTTGCGATGCTGTTACTGCATGCTGACACATCAAAGAAGTGAGATCAACACACTGAAACACCTTTTAGAATCTTTAACTGTAAAAATTTCCAGCCTAGAATCTAAAACAATTGAGACCAGCACAACAGTTAACCCACAACCTCCTCCTAATCGGACTCCCAAAGATGCACAGTTTCTGTCAACTTCAAATCCAATTCATTCTTCTGACTCTACCTGTCAACACAAGTACATAGCCCCTACTTTTAAGAAGCCAGCTACCCCAGATGACAAGATGCAAGATGATCGTAAGTTTAACATAGTTGTCTTTGGTATAGATAAATGCAGCAAAGGGACTCCAAAGAATGAACGACTCAATCATGATCTAGACAAAGTCACATCCATCATCACTAAAGGAGAAAACAGTATTACTCCTTATCCATCCGTGCCCTTGTGAGACTTGGAAAATACCATGAGCAATTGAAGGAATCTCGTCCACTACTTGTCAAACTCAACCGATCCATTGATGTATCAGCGCTGTTGTTAAAAGTAAGATCTCTACTAAAAAAACATTAGAATAAAACCAGACATGTCTTGAGCTGACAGGCTTGTTGAGTCTCTTCCTTCTAAAAGAAAAGTGGTCATTAATTCAAAACAGTATTGATCGCAGTCATCAAAATTTGAAGCAACAAAATTTTTGTGAACAAGAAACTTCATGGCCAAGTTATAAATTCAACTTTTGTCCTATCTCAGTTTCATCAGCTCATTCCAATGGATTCTTCCAGTAGCTAACTGACTATCCCACAAGATTCCTGATTTTTGTAGCTAACTAATCAGTTTAATTATAGTGTATGTATGTACGTAAGTCTTGTTAGGCTGCTGGTACAAGTTACCAGCAGACCCTTGGTAGTTCTCTACCATAAAGTTTAAATAAATAAATAAGATGTTATGAGCTTTTTAAAAAGTAATGTTTAATACAAATCGCAAGAAAGTTGAAATTGTTTGATCCTGTGTGTGTACATATCAAACAGTATGGTCATACTGTTTTGTAAGGTTACCCCTAAAATGATGCATGCCAGTAAAAAAGCAGCATCTAAAAACCATCATGGAAATATCATACGCAGCCAAAATCACCTTTGCGGAATAGTCTTACTCCATTCAACATCCAGTGCAGCCTTAAAAACAAGAAAACACAGGCGTCCGGATATTGATTTTAAAAAAATCGCCACAACTCAAAATTTTGTCTGCTTGCCTGCCTGACCACAGTTGCAAGGCTAAGGCCAAACGAAGCGGCACATGGCCACCATTTTACGCTACAATAACATACTCACCAGTGGGATGTGCCTTTTGTAGTTCCAACAAATGTCTGCCTTCTGTGCTTTACCATTCCTTTTATCTTCAATTAAATGGTCGTCTTCTTCCATACCTAGGAGCGTATTTAGAAGGCATGAAATTATTTGAGGTGCTGACTCTTGTGCAAGGCTAAATAATCGTTGTGACAACAATCACTGACTTTTTATTGTTTAGAAATCAAGGATGGTCTGCTGTCTCCATTGTTTGCTGCGTACCTCACGGTTACAGCTATTTTTATTAAGTGGTGAAGTTACATTTTTGCTGTAATTTGAATAGCAAACCAATCAGCTTTGTTAGAAGAATAAGAGGCACATTTTATAGGAATCAATTGCGTGCTATTAATTTGTAGACCATTTAGCCACTCTAGGTGGAGTAGATACATGTAGCTGTGCTTGTATAAAACAATCACTGATCTGACCACACCCCTAAATAACCAGAGCACATGCTTTGCACTTAATGATCTGTGTACTCCATGATCACTCCCCTTAATGATTTAACTGTAATTAGCTATGGTTTTGCTGTAGAAAACTAGACATGTCAAACCACGTTCCTTAGCATGACTCATTCAAGATAATCAGGGAGATCAAGATACTCTAATAAAGCAGGCTGATGTTCTAGCCACTTGGCTGTGCTGCCTCGTTCATACACGTATGTACATACATATACAACGCTGTATAATTTGTGTTGGAAGTACTGTACATGTACTCAAAAGTTCAATACCGATTTTTTTTTTGAGGAGAAAAACTTTCAGAGATTGGCATCTATCCATGAAAATTTCCCCATCAAAATGACATTATCTGAGAAGCGAAAATTTCCCTCGAAATTTTGGATGGGGAAAATTCCCTCCCCCCCTCAAAAAATAAATTTTGCTAAACGGTACCTAAACAGAGCTTTCACTCAGCACAGAACACACAGTGAACTTTCTTTTATATATCTAAACTTAATTCACTGTCTATAGGGTCAGCAACGTGCATAACGTCAGTTTAATCAAAGGTCCTTACTACTTATTCAATACTAAATGCCTTTTCTAAAAATTCTACATGATTCGTGCTAAGTACAATTGTCCTCTGTAAACTACGGATTCACTGTTGTTTTTATAGCTGCAGCTATTGTAATTATTTGTGGTTTTGAGTTAACATGTTCAGTTGTGGGAAGTCTTACCAAACCACTCTATGAGTTTGAAGATCAAGAACTGAGCATGAGATATAGTAAACATTGGCTAGTCTTAAGTGTCTGTAGCCTCATGGCTCCTGACCAAATTTAGGTACATACATACATACACACACACACACGTACGCACGCACGCACGCACGCACACACACACACACACATATATACACACATGGTCTATGTATGTTTATAATTATGCAGACTTCCTAAGTGGCTTATGATATAGAACAAGAAAAGACATACATTTGAAGCAATGAACATGCCCTTGTCACTGTATAATGCAACCATAGATATTATATACTACGTACCTGGGATTGCGTACCGACTTTGTTAACACTTACCAACATGTCAATCCTCAATGTACGGTCTTCTGTTAGTAATCGTAAAAGTTTCCCGTAAAACTGGCCACCTCCTGGCGATTTTAGTAATACGAAAGATTTTACCTCTTCAGCGCTTAGTAGGCAGTAAAAGGATTCACTAGAACACTTCTCAATAGACTGGATTACCAGGAAAACGCTTGAAATACGTACAGCATAAGCATCGTGAAAGTGACTTTACAAGCCTCAAACTTGCCACCATATTTCATCAAATAATGACTCAAAAAACCAAGCTACAATCATCATACCAATCTTAAACCATTGTCTGTGTCCACTCAACCAACATCGTCATAGTAAGTGATATATTTAGCCATTTAACAAGAGCTGAAATCCCCTAACACCTTCCAACAACACGAAGTGGAAACCACTGTTTGATCACTCAGCTCGTGCCGATTTCCTGGCTTTGACACTTAGCCAATCAGGATCTGTTCTCTAGCCATTGGAACTGTAGAGGGTAGCAGATATGATGCTGTTGACCTCCAGTACCATGCTGCCTAGTACAACACTTGCGCGGTACACTACAAAGGAGAAGTGTTAATGAGTACAACGAGGATCGTTCCTTTGAAAACTGGCGGTATGCAATCCCGGGTACGTAGAGTATAATGTCTATGATACAACTGGGAGAAGTAAAGTCTAAGAAAGAATGGTCTAGTTGTGCTTAGTTGTGCCAACACATCAGGCCAGTTTTAAATTGTATTTATCGTTACAAGGTCCTTACTAGTTTTTAAGGCTCCTTGTCAAAAATTCTGTTTAACGTACCATTGGACAATGGACTCTACCAATGATCTGAAGCTTTGAAGTGTTTTTAGCTTTTATAGATCCACCTGTATGATGTAATTGTGGGTTTTGGTATTAAATATTTTTAGCTGAGAAAATTTTTTAACCTCACATATGTGATTGGCTGTGGGAAAACACCCATCTTTCAAAGTCATGCTATATGAATGCATTGAAGTACACTGGGTAAAAGTGCATGCTACATAAAAAGTCTTCAAATGGAGCAATATAGGGGAAACACTGTCTGTACCTTATGCATGACATTTTCAGTTCATGGCAAACACACTAGCCTAATCTTTTCTTTGTAGCCCTATTTTTAGTAAGTGCCTGTAATTTATTTGCCATATAGTTGCTGTACAAATTGCTATTCCAACTGTCTAGCACCATAACTTGTACAGTAGTAATAGTAGCTTATGCAGTAGAAAATGCTCTCTGGTAGTAGCGTGAATAAAATAAACTAAGTTGTTGACAGTAGCAGCTTCTAGTGAGGTAGTATTTTTATCACACTAAATGTTATCAGATTCTAACTATTTTTAATGTGTAAACATGTTTGTTAGTAATTATGTATATGTGTGTATTGATCTATCTAAATACGTATCTATTCTGTACAGCCTTATTCAACTACACCGGACATGAAGTGTACTTTGGCTCGTTGTATGTGGAAGCTTGGTCGAGAGGCGCAGGCCACAGAATTGTTCTCCATTTCAAGAGCTGCTGATCCTTTTGTGTTGAGACATATGGACCTGTATGCTCAAATACTGTCTTCCTCTAAGGCAATACCATCACTGGAAAAGTTTGTTTATATTATGTACATGTGTGTGTGTGTGTGTGTGTGTGTGTGTGTGTGTGTTTGTGTGTGTGTGTGTGTGTGTGTGTGTGTGTGTGTGTGTGTGTGTGTGTGTGTGTGTGTGTGTGTGTGTGTGTGTGTGTATGTATGTATGTCTGGTACCAATAAGAAAACTTTGTTATACTGTACTGTCATGCTATGGGAGGCACAGTAGATCATTAATGAGGATTTGCAATACTACTCAGCACATCAGTGATCATTTGTGCATGTGATGAATCGACCGTACTGTCAAAGGAAGTGTGTTTCATTCTTTAACTGTACAGTATCTTCTGTATTCGCCCAAGTGTACTTTATCTGCCATACAAATACAGCATACCTCAGCACTTTGATTCTCCCATGTAAAGTACATTAGATGTTCACATGGTACTTGTTCTTGAAGTGTACACTATCATACAGTACAATAGTACTGTATAGTAGGGACGATGAAGGTGTGGGCATGGTCCACAAAGAAAAATCTACACAAAATCATCTACAGAAATCCTTCACGGCCATTTCACAGTATTGATCTGGTATAAACAAGCCCAAATGTGTCTTCAGAACGACCTGAAACGTTTCTGACAAGGTGCTACGAAATTTAAAAAAAAAATTATTTAAACGAATTTTCTACTGCCTCACTGCCTGCCTCACTGATGCGTTCAGTCAAGCGTAGCGGAAAACTGGCTACAGCTGCAGCCTTGCTTCTTTGGTGGAAATGCTTCGAATTTTGTGGAGAAAAAACCTTTCACAATATTAAATACCTACGTTGTGTGTGCTACTGTCTTACTGTTTTATCTTTGATCCTTCTTTATCGTGGCCATCTCTCATGGGTACGGCTTCCATCAAAGTACGCACACCACAGCTCCCCAACGTTGGAATAAACGTGTAATGTTGGGATACACCTCAGGATGTGATGCTGCCTGTTCAACATCGCCACTATACGTGTAAGGATTAGAGTGTTTGCTTTGGCTTGAAGGTGGTTTCTTTTCCGAGTTTAAAAACCGGTTGTATATGGTGCCTCTCTACAGACTCTATGGGTAGCTTTCCCAGAACACTTTTCAGGCGTACTACAACTGAAAAACACCATAGTAGGCCTCATAGGCTCGCGTATCTCGTCGTCTAGAAAGTGGGCGTGACCCGTACTTACGCGAACTAAGAGTAAGACCAACCCTGAGGCTTTGTTGAGAGAATTAGTGGAAAATAATACTGTAGACACACTATAAAACAGTTGAAAAGATACTTCTGTGGGTAATGTGTTGTTTAAAGTGGTTTGTTAAAAATCTGCATCCTTAGGAACGTTTAGCCGTGTATTTCGAGAATTGCAGAGGGGAGGAATTACTAAATACGGTTATTCAATAAAATTTACCAAAAAAAAGTACACAAACAAATGCAAAAAAAAATTAGGAATTTTCCATTTGAGTAGGGACTGCAGCAATAAAAAACACTGAAACAAGTCGCTGAGACAAAACACAACTGAATGATTGCATTTTAATCCCTACTTTAACCACTGATACAGCAGGCTAAAGTAGGGATTAAAATGCAATCATTCAGTTGTGTTTTGTCTCAGCGACTTGTTTCAGTGCTTTTTATTGCTGCAGTCCCTACTCAAACGGAAAATTCCTAATTTTTTCTTGCACTTGTTATATTTGTTTTTGGACTGCTACTTACTGCTACTCCTGAAATACATAGTCCCTGGGGTCACCACTGTGTTTTAGCCTGCAGGCTTACTAACAGATGGGGAAACAACTTCTATTCTATACTTTTTAGGGCTGGGACGAAGCTTCAAATGTTTCATGGGTTCGAAAATTTTGAATTTTAAAACTACCCTTTGAAGCTTCGTAATACACTCATAGCCTACGAATTGTTACAACTAAATGTCGTTGTCTATTGCATAGCCTACGAATTGTTACAACTAAATGTCGTTGTCTATTGCAGCTACTTATTCATATTGCACAATTGATATTCGTTTCTTTGCAATGGTTCTTCGTGTGCCATGCCCACTTTTAAACTATTGCAGTTAAGCTTGTTACCATAGTTGTAGCCTTAAAACACCTTATAAAGTGGTCCTTTTAGCCATTAGTTGGTGTTTGCCTATGCACAATTGTAGTGCAGTAGGACCTCCATTATCCGAACACCTGTGTGCCACCTGAATCACAGAAGTGTTCAGATAAGTGAATTTGTTCGGTTAAATGAAGCCCATTGATTTATATACAGAGCTCTGTTGAACTATTCTAATAAAACATATACCTGTTGACAAAATACCCTAATAGAACAGTCACCGGTACTGTTCGGATAATCAAAGTTTGGATAATCGAAGTCCTACTGT